>NW_026555304.1:11220000-12420000 GCF_021234165.1 Pteronotus mesoamericanus | reverse complement strand
ATCATCATTCACTGGAAAACTGCAAACCAAATCCAAAATGAGATACTTTTTCTATCTTTAGCGTGGACAAAATTTTAAAACAGAAAGTGGGTTGTATTAAAAAAGACATGCAGAAATCAGAACCCTCACAATATGTTTATGAGAAAGTAAAATAGTTTAGCCACTGTGGAAATGGTCTGGTATTTTTTTCAAACCCAAAGGGAGGCCATTCTTTGGAGCAGCACCTGCCACACAGCCCGCTGTGAGGCTATTGCCTAAGGCGCAGGTGTCCATGCAGCAGCAGGTTTTCCTGCTCTGTGCAATCTGACACAGCTGTGGCCTAAGGGCAACTGTAGAACCGTATATTAGAATATGCACTTACGTACCTTAAGTGATTGATTGGGTTGAGCTGCATGGTATGTTTTTAAAAACTCCACTAATTTAGAACACGAAATACTTTTTAACCACCTAAAAGATTCAGGCTCCAGTGTTTGAGAGAAGAGAGCTTCCTAATCTGAATACTTTTAAAATAAAATTTAAATTAACTGATTTTTTTTATAAATTGTATAGGTTTGCTTGGAAAATCAAATATATACATGCAAAATTAGATCCTTACGTTAAACCTATGCAAAAATTAACATAAAATGCATGAAAGACCCAAGGAAGAAGACTAAAATTATAAAACCTTTAAAAATAAACATGAAAGAACAATCTCATAATATTAAACTTATTAGTAATTTTAGGCAAAAGACATTAGAAGAATTAATGAAAAAGGCAAATCAGAGAATTTGAGAAAATTCTTGCAAATCATATTGGATCAGAAAACTGTGTAGGAATTTGGATCAGAATGCTGGTAAAAATTTAAAATGGAGCAGCCCCTTTGGGAAACATAGAGAAAACTAAAGAGAATTTTCTTATCTAACAATTCATTTCACTTTGGGGTATATACCCAAAGAACTGAAAAGCGAGATTTAACTGTTTGTACAACTATGTGGACAGCATTATTCAAAATAGCCTAATATGGATATAACTCACATGTCCATCCAGAGATGGCTAGAGAAAAAAATGCATGGTACATTTACACACAAAATATTCTTCATTTTTTTAAAAAGGAAATTCTGACGCATGCTAGAACATGGATGAACTTTGAGAATATTATGTTAAGTGAAATAGCCAAGCACAAAAAGACCAATGTTACATGATTTCACTTATGTAAGGTACTTAAAGTAGTCAAATTCATAAAGACAGAACATAAAATATTTTTATTTTATTGCCAGGCACTCGGGGAGGGAAGAATGCAGAGTTATTGCTTGATGGGGACAGTGTTTCAGTCTCAGTCAGGGAAGGTGAAAAGTTTGAAGTTGGATGGTGGTGATGACTGACAACAATGTGAATGGACTTCTTGCCACGGAAATACCCTTAAAAATAGTTAAAAGCAGTATTTTGTTTTGTCTACATTTCCACAGTTAAAAAGAAAAGTATGCATCTGATTGTGATTCTAGAAAGTATGTCAATTTAATTGTAAGTAGAAAATAGTTACTAGTCCACATTAACTGTGACTCCATTTTTATCAAAAGAATTGAAAATAGGCATAGAAAAAAATGATGTGGGGAGGAACATTAGATAAGTTTGCCCAGAATGTATTTTCTGCAATAAATGTATTTTTAAGTAATAAAAAAGGACACACATACAAAATTTCTGGTTTGTTCTTTAAAAAATTAATTATAAAATTAATATTTAATATAACAATGTACTTTCTTCCATTTGAAATTTTTCACAAACTATCATTTAAATGCTGACATTAAATATAAAGGAAGGAAAAAAATCATTGAAGTAAAAGTCTCAAGTAAATTTCTTAAATGAAATCTCAAGAAAAGTCGCTTGGACATTGAAGAAGACATAACAATCCATAATGCACAGAGTATGAGGCAAAAGCTGTTTTTACTTTCCACCTTTCCCCCCTTTATTGACCACATGTCTCTCTAAATATCTCGTTTCTGTTCACTCTGAGAAAGGCCTGAGAGGAAGAAGACTCCCTGCCTGGGGAAGACAGGCAAGGAGCACTGCAGACGCCAGCCTTCCCCGGAGACCCAGCCAGGCCCTCCGGTTCCCTTGCAGGGGTTTGGGCCTTGACCATCATGCCCCGCGTTTTGGTCACTGCCACTCCTCTCCAGACCCTTCCCAAACCCAGCCGCAGCCATCCGGAAACATGAGCACACATCGGCCTGGAGGCTCTGCCTTCTTCCACCGCCTTCCTCCTTTGCTGCAGAATAAACAGGGACCACTAGACGAAATTACACTCTTCTCAGCCCTCCCGAGATTTTAACCAAAAACTCTAGGACTAAAAGAACACGCAAGGTTGTGCTGAAATAGTACTCAGGGTTCCCTGTAAGTAGCTTTTCCTGAACCACCCGCCAAGGGCACGAATTCAGGGTAACTGGTTGATATGGGTTCCAGTGTCTCCCTGGAATCCCCCTCAGCCTTGTCCTGGGTCCTCCTAGCTAGACCCTCCCAGGTTTCACTAAGGCAGGTAGGATGTGCCTGGGCACAAACTGAGACCTACTGAGCCTTGTCACTCAGCTGGAATTCTGGCACTCAGGGGCCCCACCCATAGGCCAGCATAGCCAATGAAGCTTGAGTAAGAGATGGGAGCAGGGCGGGGTGGGCTGCTCCTGGTCCTTAAATGGGTGGCTTTGGGGCCACCACCAGGTATCAGAGAGACACCTGGATCTGCAATTACTGATTGCACCTCTGCAGCTGCGACCGCCTCAGGTGAGTGCTTCTGCCTGGCCCAGGTGGGGCTGGGCCGCCCCACGAACCAGCCTGTCCACCAGCCTTGGGGGTAAGGACTCTAGGACTTCAGGAGGAATGACCTTATTCCATTGCTGGACAGGACACAGCAGCCTGACCACTGCCCATGGGGTTGCCGGGCCCACTGCTCCTTGAGCTGTTTCAGCATTTTGTGGAATAGGCAGGAGTCTGTGTGTGGTGGGCAGGGAGCTGGGCTGCGTTCCCCCTTGTCCTGCCTGCTATGCTGCTGTCCCTTGGCTCTGGCCAGTGGCCTGAGCCCCAGAAGAGCCTGGTCCTGTCAGGGTGCAGCAACTGTGGACTGTTTGCGGGGGGCGGGGTGTTGTCTCTGGGCTCCATCATGCCAGGTGAGCACTTCCCTGGTTTGGGGGTGGAGAGTGGCAGAACGGTGGCAGAAGCCAAATGTGGGGGCAGCTGAGCTGTGGCCGCACTCCTGCCTACCTTCCCCTGGGAGGGCCTTTCAGAAAGATTCAATTCAAGAGGAGGAGGTTTGAAGGCATATCTTCACTCTGCCATGCAATAGTCAAGAAGAAAAGAGTGGAGTTGTCCACCTATCACCTGGGATGTCTGTCCCTACTTGTTATCAAGAGTCTATTAGTAAGGTTTCCCTGGGTCACTTCAGTACTTTCAGTAAATACCTGGTCCAACTTTTATCTTGGTTTCCCATTGTAGCCTCAAGGTTCTGACCCATAACTACCCTCATGCCCTTCCCTAAACCTTCATGATCATTGCACATCACTGTTTCAATACCCAGAGTCTTTCTCTAGCTGCTTTCATTTCAGTGACTGAAAGAAACACATACCTCCACTTGGCCTGATTTTCTCCACCCATGTCCTTATCCTTCCTTCATGTCCTTGTGTAAGTACTTGGAAGAGTAAATTAAATGTTTTTATTCCACCTACTTTCTTCAGAAGAGAAAGCTGGAGGTGTTTTCTAGGATTAGTCTAATCACAGACTCATTTATTTTTCCTTTATAGGTTCTTGAAACATGAATCCCACAATCTTCCTGACTCTCCTTTGCTTGGGTATGATCTCAGCAGCTCCAAAAGTTGATCACAGTTTAGATGCACAAGCAAATCAGTTTATGGCAGAACCTGGAAGTATATTTGACATGGTAGGTAATACCTGAAACTGTCTAGAAGAACCCTGAAGAGAATGTCCATGCTGCTGGGGGTTCACAGCAAAGATGAGCTTCTTGAGGCAACTCTTACCAAGACCATAATCTCAGAGCACCTGTTAATGACACAACAGGGCATTCATCCCTGTTGAGTGGGTGCAGGAGAACAGTTCCCTGAGGATTCAAGCCTTCCCTGGTTGGGGTTTCTCTTCCTCTCTCTCTCTCTCTCCCTGCAAATCCACTTGGTGAAGGTAAGTTAGTTTTAAATAGAAATAAACATAACAGGTTATTTGTTTGCCTCTAGTTTACAGGTATACTCAAGAAAATTGCCAAGGGGGCCATCAGCAATGTAGTTAAAAAGTACATTCTGGGACAAAACCAACAACAAAAGAACTTTAGGACAGCAATAAATGACCCTAGGGACATGGTAAGTGTGGCACGGATACGTAAAGCTTTTGTGTTCCGTCTCCTAGTATTTTAGCAAAATAATCTCTTGCTTCTCAACCTCTTATTTCCTTACCCTTAAAGGCCATTGTAGAATACGAGACAGGAGATGCATTGATTCCAGAACCAGAAACACAAAAAGAGGAAAGTATTGTTATGGAGATCTTTTCATCTGTGGATTTGGGAGAGGAAAGCCATGTAATCCTGCAATGAGGAAATAGTTGTTTGGACTTGCTGCCTAGAAATTTCACAATATGAAGAGCCTGCTCACACTCAGAGCCCAGACGAGAGATAAGCACTCAACCTTAGCGTCCCTGCCCCAAATTTCCACTTTGATTTTCCAGGGACCCCTTTTAAAATCATCACTTAGAGTTGAGCCCTTGAAAAGCTAACGTCCTTCACCCAACCACCTTTGAAGCAATAGGTCCTCACTAACTTGCTCTCTCTGTCCTGTTGGCTGTGACCTGGACGGTGGGCTGCCCTTCCCTCAGCACTTTGTGCTCCTTCTCCTCCACTCCCCCCAATTCTGGGACCTGTAAATAATAAATCTTGTGACTTGGCTTTCCTTGTGTGAGTGACTTCAAACCAAGCCGTCAATGAAAACAACCTCAGGGTTTTCACTTCTCCAAAGGGGAAGCAGGGATGCTGAGGGAGACACCTGCTCACCCCATGTGTCTGACATGTGGCTCCTCACCCAGCAGGTCACACTCGGCATTTCCTTAATTTAACATGCCAGCTCTGGGCCCCAGCACAATCCTGTGAAGGAACACATGTGACAACATGCAGCAGCTCTCTCTAGCAGGAAAGTCAAAGGAAATTGGCATTATTCTGACATATAAATGAGAAAATCCTGCATTTGTGACAGCATGGATTAATCTGAAGGCACTGTGCTAAGTGAAATAAGTCAATAGAGCAATGCAAATCCTGTATGATCTCTCTCATGTGTGGAATCCAACCAACAAACCAAGAAGCTCAGAGAATAAGAAATCAGACTTGTGCTCACCAAGGTGCAGGTGGGACAGGGGCAGTGGAGGAAGGTGGTCACAGGTACAAACTTCCAGGTGTAAGAAGATTCAGTGTGTGGGATGTGATGTGCAACATGAGGCTGTAAGTACCACTATTGCACAATATGTAGGAAAGTCATTTAAGGGAGTTAATCCTGTGAAATCTCATCCCAGGAGAAAATTTTTTTCCTTTATTCTATTCTTGTTTTTATTTTATTTATCTATATGAGTAGATAGATGGTAGTTGAATCTATTATGGTAATGATTTCACAATATGTGAATATCAAACCACCATGCTTAATAGCTTAAAAATACTGGGTTGGCCAAAGAGTTTGTTTGGTTTTTCTCTGAATGATGGCTCCAGTAGCACTTAGTTGCCTTTAACTTCATTTGAAACAATTTTGTTGGATTGTACTGTAACAGTTATATCAGCAAGCATTTTTTAAAAATTATCAAAATTGTTCAATCTTTGTGTAGCCATTTTAATATTAAAAATGAAAGAAAATATGCAACATTTTCTGCATATTATGCTTTATTATTTTAAAAAAGTAAAAACACTACTGAAATACAAAAAAAAAATTTGTGCAGTGTATGGAGAAGGTGCTGTGACTGATCGAACATGTCAAAAGCAGTTTCTGAGGTTTCCTGCTGGAGACTTCTCGTTGGATGGTGCTCCAAGGTTAGGCAGACCAGTTGAAGTTGATAGTAATGAAATGGAGAAAACTTATACCACAGGGGAAAGAGCCAACATACTCAAAATATCCAAATCAATAAATTTAAATTCATTGGTGAAAATGAAAAATGTATCTTTTATTTCACAGAAAAAAAAACCATACAGACTTTTTGGCAAACACAATATATAGCCATGTGTGTCTACTTCTGAATAAAACTGGGATAAAAAGTAACACACTCTTTTGTCTTGCCAGTGTGGCTCAAGGGTTGGGGCATCATTCCAGACTGAAAGGTTGGGAGTTCAATAACCAGTCACGACAAATACCTAGGTTGTGAGTTTGATCCCCACTTTGTGCACCTACAAAAAGTAACCAATAGGTAATTCTCACTAACATCAATGTTTTTTTCTGTCCATTCATGTCTCTCTAAAAGCAATAAAAATATATCCTTCAGTAGGATTTTTTTAAAAAGCAACAAATTTTTTAAAAAATTAATTTGTGTCCTTTCTAAGATAGACTGTTGAAAAATATGCAGTTTGCCGTTGTAGACCGAGAGCTTTCTCATTAGTTTTCATGGTCAGTGGGGTTCTTGTTGGGCTGTTAGTGCAACTGGTGCCCTTGAAGGACCGATGTTCTGGAAACGTAGAAGACTTCCTTTCCCGAGCAGAGCCCAGCGGACTCTGTTGGTCTCAGGGCAGTGAGGGCTGCAGGGGTGCTGACGGATAACGCCTCCCAGGGTGTGGAGGACACTGGAGACCTGCACTCAGAGCTATGCTGTCCATCCCCTGCATGGTAAACGGAACTTTTCTCCCACCATTCCAGCTCTGCTTCTGCAACACAAACACTTTTTTAAAGGATGCCATGGTTAGAAATCTCTTTTTAGGTTGTGGAATCTCTCTACCTGCGAACTGTCAGAACTGCCACTAAAATGTATCACCTGGCACAGTTTTCTGTTTCAGTGGTTACCGTATAGCTGTTCTTACTTCTATGTCACGGGGAGATATGCATTACATCTATATTCAAATTTCTCCAGGGTGAATAGTGTCTTAACCAGGTAAACTGAGGGTGTCTCATTGAAGAGACATCAGCTAACTTTTTGATTGCAAAACAACCAAAAGCATTTCACATTCTGGGAGGTTTCAGCAAAGCTGACGTGAAAATCTTTCAGTGGCAAACTGTCTTGAACTCACGCTGGGCATGAGGTGGGTGGTAGTGACCCAGCGTCCTCCCCTTTGCCTGGGAAAGGATGAATCCTGCAAATGCAGCCTCAGTGTCCTGCTGCCAGTGACACTGAGGGCAGTGACATCGTCTGTTCTCTCTCCGTGGGTAGAGACGCAAGCCAGGTCACTTCCAGCTCTATAAAGCAGGCAAACGCTGGCCTATGCAGAAATTGAGCCAGAAACGTTGGAAACCACCATGACGTGCTGGGTGTGTAGAATTCAATGTAGAATGTTTAAGCGTGTGGACTTCACATAGCTGTGCACTTTGTGCATGTAACATTTGTGACTTCTGTTTCCATTGGACATGCCTTGAAAAATACCTCCACGATTTTAAGGGCTTCCTAAGTACAATTGGCCCTTGAACAACGTGGACTTAGGAGCGTCGATGACCCTTGCAGTGGGAAATTTGTTTATAATATTGGCCCTCCCAAACAAACACTAAAAGCCTCCTCATGGTGGGAAGGAAGTCTTACCTGTAAAACAGTGGAGTCACACATAGTCTGCATGTCATATGTAGCGTAATACTGTGTTCCCACAATAAAGTAAGCTGGGAGAAAGAAATTTTATTAACGAAATCCTAAGAGAACATACACTGACAGTGAAACTGCAAGTCAACAGTAAACATGTGAGGCATAGATCACAGAGTCGAGAGGTATACACATAGGCTATAACTGGAAGTGTTATTTGCTTTGGCTGTCCCATAGCTCAAGGGCAAATACTGAGACAGCATGTTAGTCAGGTTCTGAAGACCTGCCTATAAAGCAAGTTCCAGGAGAAATGCTTAGAATCACAATATGCTTGCAATAGGAAAAAGAGCTAGTTATGTGCAAATAAATGAGAACTTCAATAATGACAAGGGTCACAAGATGTCTACTTTCTGATTTTTGCTTTAAGATAATGTCACTGATACACAATTATGGGACATTTTACAGAATCTTGGTTCGCCAGCCAAGCACCTCTTTTTCTCACAATGTAACTGTAAAGAGCTGCTGTACTGGCTCTTTGTCAAGCAGGAGGAGGCAACTTTGGGATCTCGAAGAGAATTTTTGAGTTTGTGTTCCAGAATAAGTAAATGTCTTTCAGGAAATTCTGACTAGCTCCTGACACTCAGAAGGCTAGCTGCACACAATGTCACCTGTAACTGAAAAAATGTAGGCTTTCCCCTCAGGTTCCCAGAAACTCACCTCCTTTCCTCCCTAGCTCCGTAAAAGCTCCATACTTTTGCTTCTCGAGGGAAGAGGGATTTGGGAGCTCTCGTTCTCCTGTCATTTTGCTTTGGCCAAATCAATTAAACCTTCTTTGTCTCCAAGTTCCTTGTCCACGTTTTTGGCGTACTGCTGCGTCAGGCACACAAACCTCTATTTCAGCTTGTGATTGAGCAAAAACGATATTTATAGAAAATAATCTCATTCTAAGCAAAACACACAGTTCGAATCTTTGTTGTTCAAGGATCAACTCTATGTTTAAATGGCTACATAATCTGACTCGGTTTAGCTTTGTTGATGTAAGAAATGTCCAAACCTGTAGAAAACTTCTATGAGTTGATGTGACCCAATCTGATGGCACAAGCCATGTAGCAAGGTTTCAAATGTTCTGGAGAGGAACAGGCTCACAGTTTCTTTTATGCATTTGAGATTAAAGAGGGAACATAAGGAAGAATACATGGAGGTGGGACAGGTAAGATGGGGATGCAGTCAGAAAATTAGTTACGACCTTGTGTCCTCTTTAAGGGCGGACAGCTTGAGAAGGAGGTCCGAAAGGGGGCGTTCGCAGGCGTGTCAACCTAGAAGCATGGCAACAAGGGCAGAGCTTGATTAAGGCAAAGGTCTACCTTTAGCTAAAGAAGTTAGAGACCTGCTCAGACAGGAATTTATGATCCAATCATCATTACAGCTACTTTCCACAGAGCCTAAATGGGGGAATATATGTTCTAGCCCCCTTTTCACGCTGACACCTTTCCCACCACAGGGAGACCGGGTGCTGGGTTCCAGTGCTGACCCCTGAGCACCAGATGCTCAGGGGTCAGGACTGGCCCCTTCCCAACCCGGGCAGCCCCGCAGGCGGGAGATCCACACCCACAGACACCCCACGCCTCGTGCCTGCCTTCAGCCATACCACAGGGGCGAGCGTGACACACACGCAGAAACGTATTTCAAGGCATGAGCCAGAATTTAGGTAACATCATAGCCCCAGTTCTCCACTCCCCAGTGGTGTCTCTGTGGCGAGAGCCTGACCATGGATGGAATTTTGTGCTCCTTTTCCAAAGTAGTCAATATTCTCCCACCTCCGAGGACAGCCAGGAGCAAACTCAGTATCTTTCTCCCACCATCCCCCGCCCCCCACTACCCACTCTCTGCACCAGACCACATTCTGCCTTGGAGAGCACACACTCAGCTGGATGCAAACTGCCTCTCCATGACGCCAGTCTGGGCCCCACACCTGACCTGACTCCGCCATCTGGTGGTGAACAGTGAGAACACGCCGACCGGCAAGGTGGGGAGATGCCAGGCTTTCTGGGGTACCTCTGTATCAAATGTTGTTGTGTTCAGATTCTCCAAGGTTCTTAGTGAGCAGGATGAGGGACCATCCTGCAGCAAGAGGTTGGAAGCTGCAGCTTCCAGGCGACTTGTGGGCTTGCTACTTGAGCTTGCTTGGTGGTCAGTGGGGAACTTAACAGTGGCTCAGCTGGAGAGATCAGCAAGAAGTCAGTGCCTCCCAGGCTTTAGGCTGGAAGCCATGGTCCGTCAGGTCTGAGGTCGCGCTGAGATGGAAAGGCAGGCACTTGCCTGTGAACTGCTCTTGCACGGGTCACCTCTGAGTGAAGTCATTTACACAGCAACACCTCACTGAGCGTCCTGCCTGAGCCAGGTGCCGGGGATGTCGTTCCTTCATTCAAGTTGTCTCCTAGTCCAGAGGGAGAGCATCGCACAATTGCCCTGCACTGTGGTGGGGTCACGATGGAGAACCACGAGACGTCTGAGCCTGCTGGGGAGGAAACGTCCAGCAGACACCACAGCAAGACTAAGTTTTGTGGGACAGATGGGAGTTAACAAATGAAAGCAGAGGGATTGTCCTGGGTAGAGCAGAAGGAACCCCCCTCCCAGACTGCTTGTCACATCCCCAACAGGTCCTTGTGATGAGCCAGGAGGAGGGGTGGGGGCGGGGAAAATGCAGCTGCTGGCCTGTGAGGCCGGGATGGAGCCAAGGCAGCATCATTGACGCTACCTCACTATGTTGACCTTAAGGCAGGTTGTCTGAGTGCCAGGGCACCAACACTGTCACATTAGAGACACTCATTTCTTATTTTCTGTCAGAGGGGCACATGTCTCTATGTTCCCAAGATCATGGATCTTGGGCAGGTCTAGACCTTGTGGTCCCCAGCACCGTGAGGCCCTCCATAAATACTTGCTGATGAATGAATGAATGAATGAATGAATGATGCCATGTAATGGACACTCCTGGTTGGGCTGAGAGAAGAAAGGGGCAGGTTTCCTTGTGTCTGTGGCCGTGTCCCTGTGCCTCAGCCCCTCCCCAGCAGTCAGCCTTGTGCCTGGTGGTGCCATCTCCTAGCCTCCTCGTGCATCACAGTGTCCTAGAGATACCAGGCCCCTCCCCACAGAGAGGACGGTGCTCCGGACCAGTCTCTCAGGGCTGGCCCAGTTTCACTTCTTTTAAAAATTGAATTCATTGGGGTGACATTGGTAGGTAGGTTTCAAGAGTACAATTCGATAATACATCATCTGTGCATTGTATTGTGTGTCCACCACCCAAAGTCCAGTCTCCTTCCATCATTACTTATCCCCCCATTACCCTCTTCTGCCTGCTAAACACCCCTTTCCCTCTGGTAATCACCATACTGCTGTCTGTGTTTATGAGTTTTTTCCCTTTGATTAATCCCTTCATTTTGTTCACTTAGCCCTCAATGCCCTTCCTCTCTGACAGCTGTCAGTCTGTTCTCTGAGCATGTGAGTCTGTTTCTATTTTGTTTGTTCATTTATTTTGTTCATGCGATTCCATAAGTGAAATCATATGGTACTTGTCTTTCTCTGGCTGGGTTATTTCAATTGGCACATTACTCTCCAGATCCATCCATGCTATCACAAAGCAAGATTTCCTTTGTTTTTTAATGATCTCTTTACAGGGATCGCTTCATGTAATTCATTATGCATCACATGCAAGGAACTCAACTAGTACATAGAGACAGAGAGTAGATTGGTGGTTACCAGGGGCTGGGTAGAGAGAAGAGAGATTAGTAATGGGTGCAGGGTTTCCTTCTGAATGATGAAATGCTCTGGAACTAAACAGCAGTGGTCGATTTCCAACACTGTGAATGACTGAAAGCATCTGAATTATACTTTAAAAGGTTTAAATGGTGAAAGTATGTTATGTGCATTTTACATGAATTTTTTAAGCATATAATAAGGATGCAACAAAATGTGTCTGCAACTTAGGTAAAAGTCTCAGACTAAGAAGGATGCAGCCCAGGGTTTCTAACTGAGAACCGCATTGCAGTTTGCTCAAAGTCTTCTCTTTTCCTGTCACTAACAGGCTCTCCTTCATCCATGTGAGGATACACGCCAAGGACTCTTTCATGCAACAACCAGGACCCACACCGAACCTCCAGAGAATCTATCAAAAGCTGTCGGACCGCCCAGGTCCAGAAAGCACCCTGGTGGCCCCTCTCAAGTGTGGGCTGCTGAGGAGCTTCCTCAGAAGATGCCGCCCAACGGTTCTCCCCCAGCTCCATCAGGTTCCCGCCTTCGCCCCAGGCTCCCAGCCTGCAGGCAGGGCCTCCGCCCTGGCCCCTGTCTCTGGCGGGGGCTTGTTTTTGTGCTCTCCTGTCAAGGCCCCAGAGTAGTAGTGGCTTTGTCCAGCTTGCTGCGTCCTGAGCGTACAAACTGTCCCTTGGTCAGGAGGAAAGGGCCTCGCTGGATCACGGCCACAGACACAAAGGGCCACAATCACAAGTGCAAACGGCAGAATTAATTGTGCGAGTTCTGCTCAGGACTGTGCCCTCGAGGACACACAGAGCTTGGACTCACATGGGTTCCAGCTTGCAGAGGCCAAACCTGGCCCCCAGGATGGTCCTCACCCCATGCTTCCTTCTTGGAACGCTGAGGGCGCACCCCGGGCTGCGGGAACTCAGAGTCCCGGATTCACGGGAAGCACCGTTCCTGCCTGTCTTGTTGGAGGATTTGAAGGCTCCTCACTTGTTCTCCGTGTTGGTGCCTCCACTCTCAGGGCCCTGGGTTGGGAAGCTGGCTGTGCTGTGTCCCCCACCTTCCATGGGCAAGATTATCAGGAGATTCGCCCAGAACTGCGGGGTCCCCTGACCCTCCCCAGGGAGAAACACCCGCAGTGAGCAGAGGAGCCTGTGCAATCTGTGGTTTTGTTTCCCCTGCACCCCTCAGAGTGAGGGAATGAAATTCTGTGACGAGAAAAATAGAGACATCAAACAGTTTCTGAACAGTGTCAATTTTGAAGCTTTGGGCCTTGGATTCATTTTCTGTACAGGATATTACAAAGGTGTCATACCTGTTCCCCAGTTGAAAAAATGGTTTTAAAGTTTCTGTTTCTGTGTAATTTCTCTCTCCATGAGGAAGGAAGTCTGGGAAGCCTCGAGAGGCAGGGACAGCAATAGCATTGACATTTGGGGAAGAAGTCATAACCAAAATGGGTTTATAATTAGTATAATTGTAATGTGGCTGACGCGTATTGCTAATCCTGAGCGAGCCCTACCTGTGCGCCAGGAAGCAGACAAAAAGTGGAGCAGGTGACACCTCATCTTGTCCTCAGGGAAGCCTTACAGGTGTTCTCGCACCCTGTTAGTGAAGCCTTGAGGGCCAGGGAGGCTGCCCAGAGTCACGCAGCTGGCCAGTGATGACGTATCTGAGTCCTGAGCCATCACTTAATAATGATGCTTAGAACTCCTGAGCAGGGGCATTTTCATGCACAAGTTTCCCATTTTCCACTGTCCTTTTGGCTCAATTTGGGGATGTAAGATGGGTTGGACCTTCTCTGAAACCAACAGTTTTTCTGATTTAGTAACTGGATTCACCTTACATGTGTGAACCAGGCCAGTGTTTCTAGTTCAAGGTCAGCTTCTTGAGTATTCCTGGCGTCAGTCACCCCTAGAGGGAGTCAGCATTCTCCTGCTCTGGGTTGTTAGTTACTAGGTTCTGAACCACTGTTGGGGGTGGATAGGAGACTTGTGTGTGAGTGTGTGTGTGTTGTAAGAGAGACACAGAGAAAGAAAAAGAAAGAGAGGGGGACAAGGACAGAGAGGCAAAGAAAGGTATAGTTAACTAACCAAATCTATGATATGAAATTTTTTTCTTTTGTATATTTTATTGATTATGCTATTACAGTTATCCCATTTTTTCTACCCCTTTATCTATTTCTGTCCTGTAGCCCCTCCCTCCAGCATTCCCCTCCCTTAGTTCACGTCCATGTGTCATACATGTAAGTTCTTTGGCTTCTCCGTTTCCTGTACTATTCTTAACCTTCCCCTGCCTATTTTGTACCTTCCAATTATGCTTCTCATTCCCTGTACTTTTCCCCCATTCTCCTCCTGTCCTCCCCACTGATAACCCTCCAAGTGGTCTCCATTTTTGTGATTCTATTCCTGTTCTAGTTGTTTGCTTAGTATGTTTTTTATTAAGTTCAGTTGTTGATAGTTGTGAGTTTGTTGCCATTTTACTGTTCATAGTTTTGATCTTTTTATTAGATAAGTCTTTTTAAGATTTCATATAATAAGGACTTGGTGCTAATGAACTCCTTTAACTTGACCTTACCTGGGAAGCACTTTATCTGCCCTTTCATTCTAAATGATAGCTTTGCTGCATAGAGTAATCTTAGATGTAGGCCCTTGCCTTTCATGACTTTGAATACTTCTTTCCAGCCCCTTCTTGCCTGTAAGGTTTCTTTTGAGAAATCAGCTGATAGTCTTGTGGGAACCTCTTTGTAGGTAACTGTCTCCTTTTCTCCTGCTGCTTTTAAGATTCTCTCCTTATCTTGAACCTTCAGTAACTTAATTATGATGTGTCTTGGTGTGTTCCTCTTTGGGTCCAACATCTTTGGGACTCTATGAGTTTCCTCGACTTGCATATCTAGTTCCTTTGCCAGATCAGGGAAGTTTTCCTTCATCATTTTTCAAATAAGTTTTTAATTTCTTCCTCTTCCTCTTTTCCTTCTGGCACCCCTATGATTCAGATGTTGAAACATTTAAAGTTGTCCCAGACATTCCTCAGCCTCTCCTCATTTTTTTGAATTCTTGTTTCTTCATTCTGTTCCGGTGAATGTTTATTTCTTCCTTCTGTTCCAAATCATTGATTTCAGTCCCAGTTTTCTTCCTTTCCTGTTGGTTACCTGTTGCTGGTTTTTTTTTTCTTTATTTCACTTTGTATAGCCTTCACTTCTTCCTTTATTTTGCAGCCATACTCAATCATTTCTGTGAGTATCCTGATTACCAGTGTTTTGAACTGTGGATCTGACACGTGGGCTATCACCTTGTCACTTAGTTCTTCATCTGGAATTTTGATCTGTTCTTTCATTTAGGTCATATTTCTTTGTCTCAGCACACCTGTTACATTGCAGGAGTGGAGCTTTAGCTGTTCACCAGCACCAGGCAACCCACTTCACTGTGTTGTGATGCTGTAAGTAGGGGATGGCCAGAAAAGGAACAATGCCATTTGTTCAGCTCTTGGCCAGCTTTCAGTCATTTTCCCTGCTACCCACAAGCAAATTGGGCCCTTCTGGTTCTGATTCTTAGAGGGTGGGTTTGTGTATGTTCTATGATCCTGTGGGTCCTTCCAACAGACTCTCCTGTGAGACTGAGAGTTTCTCCTACTGCAACAACCCTCACAGGTTTTTACAGCCAGAAGTTTTGAGGCTTTATTTCCCTACACTGGAACCCTGGGTTGCATGGTCTGTCTTGCTCCCCAGTTGTACCAGTCTATCCACACACATATATATGGGACCACTAGGTCCACCACTCGCTGCCTTGCCATGAGTCATCTCTGCCTCAGCTGACCATCTCTCTCCTCCTACCAGTCTGGATGAATGCTTCTTCTTTAACTCTTTGGTTATCAAACTCCCATACAGTTGAATTTTCTGTCAATTCTGGGGGGGGGGGGCGTTGTTTTTAAATTGGTTGCCGTCTTTCTTTTGGTTGTGCAAGAAAGTCAAGCATATCTACCTAGGACTTCATCTTGACCAGAAGTTTGAAATTTTTATAAATCTCATTGGACATGGATATTATGCCCCAGGAGCTTTTGTTCTAACCTGAAGGAGCCACACTTCAAGTGCCTTATGGCTTCCCCTCAAGGAAGAGATTTTAACTCCTGCTCATCCCTCATATTTCAGGATAAATATCTCCATTCATTTTCCTTATGACCAATTTTCTACCTGGAAGTATCTGGAAGAAAATTCTTGATAAAATGTAACTCAGGATGGCCAGATTACCAGTAAGTCTCACTATACACAATAAAGTCCTTCAGCCAGTGCTTCCAGAGATTTGGGTCACAAGGCTCAGTGATAGAAGATTTTCTTGATGACCATGTATACTCTTCACTAAAGAAAGCCACCCCAGCTGCACTCAGCATAGGGATGCAGCGGGGTCCTGTGGAGGCTGCTTCTCTCATTGCTTCAGCTCCCTTGGCTCAGAGCTGCCTACCCTGGCCTAATCTGCACCTTTCAGTGTCCAGGTTACATTATGTGAACCAGGTTCTCTGAAAAGGCTGTTAAGAGGTATATCCTGCTCTTAATTTTGTCCCATGGGACTTTAGAATTTATCTGGTTTCCCATCTTCTAAGCAAATGGTGGCTTTGCTCCTGGGGAAAAAAACCTGAGGGAGGAAAACCTTCCAAATGTATCCCCTTCTCTTGGGAGCTAATGTCACCATTCTCTCAGGAAGCAACATTCTGCTGCCAGTGGTCACTTGCTGATAAGAAAGTCCACCTGGATATTTGCAGAAGGCAGAAGGACAAGGGGCCTGGAGCACCTAGTCCAGACTAGGCAGTTCACCTGTCACTTCCTGGTCCCCACGGAACAGCATTAAGGGAGTCCAGAGCAAAGCAGAGCATGACACACATATGATGCTCCCTGAGGGCCTCCTAGGGGAGACCAGACTGAGGGACACAGGTGGGCCCCAGGCAACTCATGCTGGAGGGGAATGGACTTTGCCAAAAGATGGAGCAGGCTTCTTTGTTAGACCCCTGAGGAAAGGGCACCCTGGGGCATGGCCTCCAGGGACCACACTTTGGTTTGCAAACAGCAGCATGGCCACTCCACAGTGGCACTGCTCATGCCTGGGGTCCTGCTTTTCTATCTCCCGGGCCAGCACTCCGCACACTCCTGACCTCTGCTGCCATTGCCCCGTGAGCTGTGACCACCTGGGCACAATTAAATCCCTCAACAGCAGGAAGGCTGTGGGCCTTTAGAAACTTGGCCCTTTGTGTTGCCCCCTCCTGACAGTGCTGGAGACTAAAGGCTGAGTCACCTGCCAGGCGAGGGGACCAGGTAGTGTGCGTGAAGGAGGCACCCCGCCTGCAGCCGCGCAGGACCCTTGGCGGTCTCCCCACGCTGCCTGTCTGACTGCCACACACACCCTCACTCTCTGGACAGCTGGGCGTCAGAGCTGCACAGCTGTGGTTCTAAGGTAGGGAGAAAATACCCAGTGTCAGCCAGCGGAGGAGCGAGGGCCCTGGAGCAGCTCGGCAGGAGGCTGTCCCCTGCTCTCAGCAAAGAGAAGGATCAGAGGAGTTTGCTCCTGACCAGGGAGCAGGGGGCTTCTCCACCAGGTCTTCAACCTTTACCCGCCAGGGGTCAGCAGTGAGCAACAAATGTTTTCCTTGTACACTCCGTTTCCCCGTGAAATTGTGTTTTTAATAACACTGTATACAACCCTGTCCTAACCATTTATCCTCCCAGGAGAACTGTCAGGAGGTGCAGGAATGCCCGTCACTTACCAAGTCTGTCGGCTCTCCATCGGAGGTAGGAGTCCACAGCCCACCTGGCCACAGAGACAAGGTTGCTCCTTCGGTGGTCGTCCCAGACGCAGGTTCCATAGCCCAGGGACACGGCCACACCCGTTCTGGGAAACCCAGCAGCTTTTGTCAGACCTCCACTAATGACGCGTGAAGAAATAATCTAAAATGCCAACCACCTTTGGCACTGAGAGTTGAGTCATTCTGTGTTCTTAGCCTTTCTGTGTTTGCCAAGTGTTGAATTTGACCTACTTCTCCTCCTCCTCTCAAATCCTCATTTGCTTGTCCCTGTCCCCAATTTGAAGTCTTTGGTCTTTAGACACGCTTCCTTTAGTGTATTTGGATCACCAATTTTAAAAAGTCGGGTGGCCCAGGTAAGTTTTCTTTTGTACTTTGCAATGTATGTCACTATTGACTGCTGCACAGATGCACTAACTAAAGGTTGCAGTTGAGCTCCCTAAGCCCTTCCCTCAACGCCCTCATGGAACCCAAAACAAGGGTCTCCCGGAGTCCTCGCCCTGAGGCAGGCAGCCTGGCTCTGCATTCGCAACGCTGGTAAGGGTCTGTTGGGAGAGGCAGGCAAGCCAGTGACCAGCGTGGTGGTGAGAAAGCGCCGTCTCTGCCTGCAGGACTCTGGAGGGAGGGGTAACAAGCTAGTGGGCAACGGGACAGTGAGCAAGTGCCCGGAGCCGATGCTGGGGGCGCACAGGCTCTCTGCACAGACACAGGGCACAGAATCGCTTACTCTGCTGCCCTCTCCCTTTCCGCCGTTATTATTTATGTATATTTGTTAAACTGATTTACATTGTTTATTACTAAAACACATTGAATTGGAAATGAACTGGTTAACGTAGTTGCCATACATGGGAATCCAATACCACTGCCATCCATAAAAATCTATGTAGTGAACCTTAATGTCATTCAAGCCCAGCTCTGTACTGAGGCCCACTCCCACTTTACCTAAAGGGAAGATTAGCAAGGACTGATGAGGTGCTAAGGACTTAACACCACAAACTGGGATCTGCACAGACAGCGTTTCAAAGGCCTGCAAGGGAAGTTAAAGGAATAAGGTTCTCACTGTGTGATTCACATTACCTAATGGCATGGCATGCTACTGGCTGAAATCACTTTGCATTTCTCCTCAAACCACCTCGTGCTCCAGAGTGGTGCTCCTCTCATCCGCATCAGTCGCGGTCCCGGAGGAGGGGACTTCCATGACACAGTTCGGAGTCACAGATAAATTCATGGGACCATATAACAGATGGCGAAGCACCTGGTGGCTGGGAGCAGCGGGGCCCCACTGTGTCCCCTGGAGCTAAAAAGACAAGAGAAAGAAATCGTGTTCCTGGGAAGCTGGAGCACAGAGGGGTTCTAGAGTCAGACACGGCTGGTTCAGAGAGGCAGCAGCCAGCGAGGAGGAAAGCAACACCTGGGCCTTCCTCTCCTCCCAGCCTCTCTAGAGCCTCCCACAGGCTCAGCTGCCCAGAGGCAAAGGGCTCGCCAACCTGGGAGGTGCAGTCCACGAGGTCCCCTCTGGAGGCTCAGAGCAGTGCAGGAAAGGGACATGGTGGGTGGAGCCAGCAGGAGAACCTAGGCCGCACCTAGGAAACTGCGGCGGCACAGCACAGACGAGGGGCCCACACAGCCCTTCCTGAGCAGCAGTGGAGTGGGGACCGAGCGTTCTGGGAAAGGACCAGGCAGGACAAAGGCTGGGAGGGAGGGAGAGCGAGCGAGCACGCTGCCCTGGGCAGATCCTACCTGTTCCTCTCTGTCTGCAGCCTCCGCGAGCTTCACCTGGGCTGCGAGAACCCGAGCGTGCGGCGCCGCAGCGGGCTGTTCCCGCCCGGCCTCACCCGGGGGATGCTGGGAATGATGGGGCCAGTCCCACGCCCTGCACTGCTCCACCCAAGACCAGTCCACTGAAGCATCGACATCCAGAACACCTATTTGAGTGTATTTGAATGGGACAGTCCTCCCATCGCAAAGGCCAAGGGCCTGAAGTGTCCCCTTGCCAGGGCCATTAGTCATTCCCCTACGGGAGCCTGTCCCTGCGAGCTCTGTCACAGCCACACAGAGGACGGAGGAAGCCCCGGTGTGGAGTGACTTGAGAGTGACTCAGGATGGAAGCAGGGCCTGTTAGTTCCCTTACAAACTAAAGCTAAGCACCAAGGTGTCCCGGGCAACTAGCAAAGCACCAGACACACAGTCGGTACCTAATACGTGACTGTTGAGCACCTTGATGCATTTTTTTAAAGTAAATCTAAACATTCACTTAGCTGGGAAATCTCACCAAATACAATCCCTCTGGCAGTTCCATGTTCCCAGCTGTAAGCAGCATTATTTTGAAAGTATATTTGTTTTCGTGTCTAATGCTCTAAACGACACGGGCAATATTTTCCATATGCAAAGTTTTAGATGTGGTCTCTGCTCTCAAACACTTTGGTGAGGATAAGCTTTTAAACCTTATCAGAAAGGTTTGCTCCCCCCACAACCACGGAGTTCTCCACGCTCAGCCTTGAGCTCCAGGCCTCCATCTGGGCCCAACTCGTTCGAACACCAGCCCCTGTCTGTTGAGCCAGGTTAGAGCAGGGTAAAAGCAATTTCTCTGAGACTCACTTCCCATCTGTGATAATGTCATGAGCTGATATTTATTTAAAAGTCTGGTAGAATGTCTGGCACAAGGAGGTACTTTGAAAATAGCACTTATGAACATCTTTATGAAGTTCCTTTTCTTATCCTGAACCCAGTAAAAAGTGGACCATCAGCGTGTGACCCAAAGCAGTGGCCCTTAAACCCCAACTTGCACACCACTCCCCTGGGGACTTGTGAAAACACAATGGCTGGGCCTATCCCCAGAGGTTCTGAGTCAGCAGTTAGAGGGTCCCAGCTGCTGCTGCTGGGGTAGAATGGAACCCCACTATGGACACCACGTCCCTAATGAACTGGAATTGAAGTCCATGTGCCTTTGCTCTCTCGTAGCTGAGTGTCCTCCGAGCTCCCCGGAGGAAAGCTGGCCCTGCAGCAGAAACACAGGAGAAGGGCGTCCTCAGCACCCACCGTCCCTGCCCTCACCCCTGCTCCTCCGTGACCTGTTTCTGTGTTCTCAACTTTTCACACTAAGGCCTGAGCTGCCAGGCCAGAGGCCTGGCCCCCCTGGGGTGCCTGTGCTCCAGGGGGAGGCTCTGGGAAAGCTCTGTGGATCAGCAAGGCTAAGGAACTTCTGCAAAATGAAGCACCAAGAAGGAAATGCAGGGAAAGGGCGGCTGAAACCCCCTTATGTAAGTGGTCCTGCCTGGCTGCCCCAGAAGCCAGCGGGGGGTGGTCACAGTCGTGGTGGGACATGGCAGTGTGGAGGTGGGACATCCACATGTCCGGACAGTCATTAGGGCCTCCAGGTCATAATCTCACCCAGAGACCCTTTTGGAAAAACTGACTGTACCGGCAGCTCAGGTGGGGAAGTGCCGCAGCCTGCTCCTCCGCACCTTCACCCCGGCTTGATGTTTCTGCTGCCCCCCTGCGTAGGTGGCCTCAAGGACCGCACCTTCTCATGGTTCCTCCCACATCCTTCATGTGCTGAACTGCTCGTCAACTACTGCATGAATTAGGCACAGCAGTCTGCTGGTTTCTGACCAACCTGAACAGGTTGGTCACTTACCAGTGGAAGGTGAGTTTAGTTACTTTTTAACCAAAATTAAAGTCATATTTCATGGTGACCTTGATGTTGAATATTTTATACCCTGTCAAGTTCCAAAAAGTTTTATACTTATTTGTAGATAGAGAATCTCACCACATACAGGGTGGTGTAAAAGTAGGTCTACAGTTGTAAGTATGCGAAACTCAGAGTTAATAAAACTATTTTATGATGTCACATATAAGTGGACCTAATCAACAAAACAAACAAGTAAACAAAATATAATCAGAGGCATTGAAATAAAGAACAAACTGACAGTAGCTGGGGCGGGGGAGAGGGAGATAATAGGGAAAAAAGGGGAAGGGTCATCAAGGAACCTGTATAAAGGACCTGTGGACAAAGCCAAAATGGGGAAGGATTGGGGGGGGCGGGGGAAAATGTGGAAAGAAAATGGAGACAAATGTAGTTGGACAACAGTAAAAAAAATGCAAAAGAAAGAATAATATAACCTGCATATCTTTTTCCATACAAACCACTGTAAACCTACTTTTGCCCCACTCTGAGCTTTAGGCTCTAATCAGGAACCTAAAACAGGGGCTTGGCTCCCTGACTTCTTTGTCAGGTGTAGAGTCTGTAGGTAAAGGCAGAATGTTTGTATTGAGGATGCGTGATCATCAGCCTGTGTCATTATAGATGCACTGTAGCATAACTCCTGTACCTCTTTAAGCAACATGATAGGTGTTTGTTCTTTCCTGAGGTAGTCCTATCTAATTTCTTTATATATCAATATTTGGGTGAAAAAAAAACCCACATGCATTTCCATGTATGCTTATAGACATAGATATAACTCATTTTATGTAAGTACATGTGTCTGCATGTATGTGTACCACTCCACGGTATTATAAGTAGATAGGATAGACAGAGACACAGATATCATAATGAAGGTTTTGAGGAAAATGGATAAGCAGGTACAGATATAAGTGAATTTATAGATCTTTAGATAAAAAACGTGTATATAGAGAAACACAAGCATACATGATGGAGATATGTCAGTATTACATATGCATATTCACACATATGTAGTTACAGAGATAAATGGATGGAGCTACAGATATCACTATTCCTACTGGAAATCCCTAAATGCTGAGAAAAACTGTGATTGAAACTTGGTGATGGTGTTTCACAAAAGTCATCTTTATTTTTCTCTGTATGAGTTGGTGATGTCAGTGTGTGGGAATTCACTGGAAATCCTTCTGTTCTTCTGACTCTTTTGCTGGAGATGAGCCCATGTTGATCCATGTCATTGTTTTGGTCTGGAAGAAGTGTATGAGATCCAGATGAACTAAGTGATTTTCTGGCTCGGGTTCCTGAAGTCTCTTGTGCCAGGCAAAGAACTCCTAGGTAAGCTGAGATGCCTCAGGGTGAGTTAGTGCCCTTCTCACTGACTTTGCACCCAGCCGTGCTCTGATCCTACAGCTTGTGACCAACAGCCACGGCTCCCTGCGTCCCTCCTTCCTGCTAGGAGATTTCCACTCTGGAAGATTCCTGAGGCTTAGCTATTCATTTGGTCCTGCAGGGAGTTGTTTCATGATCACATATTCCTGCTGCAAAGACCCAATTCTGAGCAATTATTCCCTAAGAACCATTTCTCACTTTCTTTCTACAGGTAAGAGCTGTGGTCACTGTGGTTAGGTGCAAAATGGAATACCTTTTTTGACAGCTACTGTGTCTTTACCTAATGGGTACTAAATTCATAAGCAGACTGAGCTCTCCCTCACTCTGTAGTTCCACCAAGAATGCAAAAAAGAGATGATACTAACTGAACACATTATCTTAACTTTATTCCTACAGGAGAAGACACCATGAAACAGAGTTCTTTTGTTCTTTTCATGCAACAAAAGCAGCCTTCCCCAGTGAAATCTAAAGCACAGCAGTCATTTTTCTTTCAAAAGCAGATAATAATCAAATTAATTTGCCTAATTTCCTCTCAGGGTCCCAGCCCTTTGCCTCTTTCTCATTTTTTTTTCCATGTTTTCCTGTTAAACACTCCCAGAATTGAGATGCTCTCCATCTGTGTGAATTGCAGGAGTTTCTCCCCTGAGCCATTTCTGTGGGTTTTCTGCATTCAGGGGGTTATCTGTGGTCTTATGAAGGGTGTTTCCAGGGTCAAAGTTAGATCTCCTCTCACCATGCAAGCAGGGCCAATTTGAAGGAAGACGTGAGAAGCTGACTTGTGTTCTGTTATGGGTCCTGGCCTACTTGTGAACAACCTTTCTTGAGGCCCAAGAAATAGGCTCATTCAGTTGTTGGCTGTGGCCTTCTAGACATCGTACTGCACAACAAGCATGGGGTCTCAAGTCTGGGTGCAGGTTGCACAACCATCTAGACAGTGGTCAATGTACCCCACCTCAACTGGAGAGGAGACACAACCAAGAAGGTGAATGCCCCTCTGAAACTCTTCCCTTTCTCTTACCCTGGCCTTTGGCTGTCGCTGAAAAATCTCCTCCTATTTGTCCTGGTGGCCACCTATGCTAACATCATGAATCTCCCTAGTCTGGCTGGAGATGAGTTTGAATATGACAAAGACATGTCACTGCTCAGAGATCTGGAACATGTGAGAAGCTGCTCCTGGGTCTTCAGCAGTACACCTGAAGTCATATGAACTACAGAAAAACTTAAGGAAATAAAACATGGGGCCCTGGCCAAGTAGCTAAGTTGATTAGAGTATTATTCTGATACACCAAGGTTGCAGGATTGATCCCCAGTCAGGCATATACAAGGGCCACCCAATAAATGAATAAAAAGTGGAACAATAAATTTCTCTCTCTTTCTGTCTGTACCTTCCTCCTTCTCTAAAATCAATCAGTAAATTTTTTTAAAAAATCAAATCTGGGAATGGGAGAATGAGAATTAAAATAATAGTGGATGGACAAAAAGTAAGTCAATAAACTTTATAAATGTTTAAAAATATCAAATTTTAAAAATATAATATGGTAATTCAAGGATTTTTCAATTTTACAATGTTATTTTAAAATTTAATTGAATTCTTAAAACCTTTTAAGTTAAAATTACATCTAAAAATAAATTTCATAATTAACCTGTCCAATTCCCTAAAATATAATTCTCTTAAACATTAGAGATATTCAAAATATGTAATATACATTATGCAGAGTGATTATGAAACATATTTGTAAATTTAACACAAAATGGTAAAACAGCAGGTTGGATTACTTAGCCATTTATGTATTTCTCTTTACCTTCAAGGTGTAGAGTTATCTACCCAAGTCAGAACAGTTTAGTTATATAAGGTAGACTGACAATTTGTGGCTCAGTCTCTCTACCTGTCTCTCTCTCTCTTTTCTCTCTCTCTCAAATCAAGTAACTCAGTTGAGGATTTTTAAGAAATCAAGACTAATATTTAGACTTAAAAATTCAAGAATAAGATCTGTGACCAGGCTGACTTTTTTCTTGTGGTTGAGCCTATCTGCTTTGTCAGCAGAGTCCCCAAGCTCACTCCTTTCAATGGGAATTTGTCTTATAATTCAATTTGTCTTATTGTTGCTTATGATTAGGTTCAGGTTAAGTCTTTCTGATGAGACTACTACATGGGTAATGATGTATGTTTCCCACAGCATAATATCAAGAACATATTATGTAATTTTGTCTCAAAATAAATTAAAAGTCCCTTTTCCTTGATTGCTTCATTGTTGTATTTTTATTTTTATCACAGCAATGAATGCTCATGATATGAAACCAAACAGGAGCAAAGAGCATAGAATAAAATGCAGCCAACTTTTTAAAATTTAATTAATTGTATTTTTCCATTACCATTTATCCCCCTTACCTTGCCCGGCCCCCGTGATTGCCACACTGTTGTCCTTGTCCATGAGCCCTTTTTCCTTTTTGCTCCATCCCTACAGCCCCTTACACCCCATCACAGTGCTATCAGCCTGCTCTCTATCTATGAGTTTTTATTTATTTTGCTTGTTTGTCAGATTATTCATTAGATTCCACATATGAGCAAAGTCATATAATAATTCTCTTTCCCTGACTGGCTTTTTTCACTTAGCATAATGTTCTCCAGGTCCATCCATACTGCTGCAAAGGGTAAAACTTTCTTCTGTTTTATGGCCAAGTAGAATTTTATTGTGGAAATGTCCCATAGCTGTTTTATCCACTCATCTACTGATGGACACTTGGCCTGCTTCCATATCTTGGTGATTGTAAATAATGCTGCAATGAACATAGGGGTGCTTATGTTCTTTCAAATAAGTATTTCGGGTTTCTTCAGATAAATTCTCAGAAGTGGAACTGCCGAGTTAAAAGACAGAATCATTGTTAATTTTTTGAGGTATCTCCATACCACTTTCCACAGTGGCTGCACCAATCTGCATTCCACCAACAATGCATGAGGGTTCCCTTCCTCCACATCCTCACCAGCACTTGTTGATTGTTGATTTATTGATGAAAGCCACTCTGACAGGTGTGAGATGGTATCTCATTGTGTTTTTAATTTGCATTTCTCTGATGACTAGTGATGTTGAGCATCTTTTCATATGTCTATTGACCATCTATATGTCCTCCTCGGAGAAGTGTCTATTCAAGTCCTTTGTGCATTTTTTAATAGAGTTGGGGTTTTTTTTGGTGTTGAGTTTTTTAAGTACTTTATAAATTTTGGGTACTAATCCCTTATTAGACAAATCAGCAGATATGTTCTCCAGTTCTGTGGGTTGTCTTTTTATTTTGTTGATGATTTCTTTTGCTGTGCTAAAAGTTTTTGTTTGATGTAGTCCCATGTGCTTATTTTGTCTTTTGTTTCCCTTGCCTGGGGAGAAATATACAATAAAAAAAATGCTACAAAGTCTGAGATTTTGCTGCCTATCATTTCTTCTATGATTTTAATGGTTTCCAGTATACATTTAAGTCTTTGATCCATTTTGAATTTACTCTTGTGTGTGGTGTAAGAAGGCGGTCTAGTTTCATTTTTCTGCATGTATCTGTCCAATTTTCCCAACACCATTTATTGAATAAACTATCTTTAGCCTATTGTATGTGCTTGCTTCCTCTGTCAAATATTGACTGACTATAAAGGTGTGGGTTTATTTCTGGGATCTCTATTCTGTTCCATTGATCTATATGTCTGTTTTTATGCCAGTACCATGGTGTTTTGATTACTATGGCTTTATAGTATAATTTGATATTAGGTAGCATGATTCATCTTTGTTCTTCTTTTTCAGGATTCCTGGTTGCTATGCAGGGCCCTTTGTGGTTCCATATAAATTTTCAAAATACTCGTTCTAGTTCTGTGAAATATGCCAGTAGAATCTTGATAGGAATTTATTTCAAGGTATGTTTTTACTTCTTCTTTGATTTCATTGTTGACCCTTCATTGTTTAATAGCATGTGATTTAGCTTCCATGTCTTTGCATGTTTTTCAGTTTTCTTCTTGTGATTGATTTCTAGTTTCATAGCATTGTGGTCAGAGAAGATGCTTGATATGACTTCAATCTTCCTAAATTTTTTGAGACCTGTTTTGCGTCCTAACCTGTGGTCTATCCTAGAAAACGTTCCATGTGCACTTGAAAAATGTGTATATTCTGCTGATTTGGGGTAAAATTCTCTGAAGATATCAATTAAATCCATTTGATATAGTGTGTCAGTTAAGGCCACAGTCTCCTTGTTGATTTTCTGTCTGGAAGATCTATCCATTGAAGTCAATGGGGTGTTAAAATCCCCTACTATGACTATATTTCTGTCCATCTCTCCCCTTATGTCTGTCAAGATTTGCTTTACATATTTAGGTGCTCCTCTGTTGAGTGCATAAATGTTTACTAGGGCTATGTCTTCTTGTTGGATTATCCTCTTTGTCATTATGGAGTGTCCTTATTTGCCTCTTAACTATAGCTTTGATTTTAAAGTCTATTTTGTCCGATATAAGTATTGCTACTCCAACTTTTTTTTCCCTTTCTATTTGTTTGAAATATCTCTTTCCATCCATTTACTTTTAGTCTGTGTATATCTTTCAATCTGAGATGGGTCTCATGAAGGCAGCATATATATGGCCTTGTTTTCTTATCCATTCAGCTATCTTATGTCTCTTGATTGCAGCATTTAAGCCATTTACATTTAACCTGATTATTGATAGATATTTATTGGCATTTCATTTTTAACTATATCCCTATGTTTCTTTTCCTTTCTCTTTTTCCTCTTCTTAAAGAAAGCCCTTTAACATTTGTTGCAGTACTGGTTTGGTGTTAACAAACTCCTTTAGCTTTTTCTTGTCTGGCAAGCTCCTTACATCTTTGATTTTAAATGATAGCCTTGTTGGGTAAAGTAGCCTTCATTGTAGGTCCTTGCTTTTCATCACCCTGAATATTTCATGTCAATCTCTCCTGGCTTGAAATGTTTCTGTTGAGTAATCAGATGCCAGCCTAATTGGTGCTCCCTTGCAGGTAACTACCTGCTTTTCACTTGTGGCTGTTAGGATTCTCTCCTTGTCTTTAAGTCTTGTCATTTTAATTATAATATACCTCAGTGTAGGCCTCTTTGGGTCCATCTTATTTGGGACTCTCTGAGCTTCCTGGCTTTGTGTGTCTTTTTCCTTCACCAGATTAGAGAGGTTTTCAGTCATTATTTCTTCAAATATGTCCCTGATCCCTTGTTCACTCTCTTCTTCTGGTAATTCCACAATGTGGATGTTGTTATGCTTCATGTTATCCAAAATGTTTCTTAAGCTCTCCTCATTTTTTTTTAATTCTTTTTCATTTTTGCTACTCTGCCTTGGTGTTTTTTCTACCTTGTCTTCCAAATCACTGATTCTATCCTCTGCTTCATATAACCTACTGTTTATTCCTTCCAGTATATTATTTATTTCAATATTGCATTCTTCATTCTTACTGGTCCTTTTTTATGGTTTCTATATCTTTTTTCATGCAGTTGAGTATCCTTATACTCATTATTCTAAACTATCTGATAAATTGCTTGACTCAATTTCATCTAATTCTTCTCCTGGAGTATTCTCTGGTTTTTCATTTGGGGTCTGCTTTTTTTTGTCTTCCCATTTTGGCTGCTTCATTGTACTTTCTGTCTTAGTCCTTAAACTAATCAGCTGTAAGGCTCGTTGTTAAACTAATCGTACTGTGATCAGCAGCCTGGCTTAAGCACCACATGGTAAGGCAGAGTAATTCCTGAAGGTGGGGCTATTGCTTTCCCTCAGGCTGATGTCATTTGGAAAGAATGGCTCTGCCTGAGAAAGATGGCTCCTGCAGCATGGGGAATGACTCAGCACAGCGATCTTGGTAGCTGTTCCTTCAGTTCTCTCCACAGAGCCACCAACCCCAGATTCTCCTCAAGAGTCTCTAGTCCATTTGGCCCTCCCTCTGCTGGAGCCCAAGGTAAGTGGCTACAAACAAAAATTTGTGCATTGGCCCTTTAAAAGACTCTCTGTGTCTCTAGCCATCTCTCCCTGGAGGACAGAAACTTTGCTGCTTTTCACAGCTGGATATTATCCGGGTTCCTTTCTGGATCTGATGCTGTAGGTGGGAGGCCCAGCTTGAGGTTTAGCCTCCACACTTCTCAGAGGAACCCTCCAGCTGCTAAAATATCCTTGCAGGATCTCAGCTGCCCCCCTGTATGAACCCAGCCAGACCTCTCACACATCCTCCGCACTCCCTACCAGCCTTGTGGTGGTGAAGTGGTTTCTTCTGTTGGTCCTTGGCTATAAGTTTTCTCTCCAGCTAGTGTTCATTTAATTATTCAGGATGATTTCTCTACAAATCATCCATTGGTCCTGTGAGGAGGTCATTGTAGCTTCCACTTACTCCTCCACCATCTTGCATCTCAGCATTAATCATTGATTATTATCTATGTATTCCCCTTTAGAAACACCGGTTATACACATATTGACTCTTCTTCATTTTCTGTCCTCCATATCAATCATGTTACTTTTCATGTTTTCTTTACTTAAGTTTTCAGTCTTAATATCCTATTTCACAATTAGCATTTATTTAAAATTCCTTGTACCTTGATTATTTTGCCTCTTCAGTGATAGTCTGTTTTCTTTTCTTTTTTTTTTCTTTCTTTTTGTTTTTTGTTTGTTTGTTTTTGTTTGCATTCTCCTTTTCATTTCCTCCCATTGTCACCCACCCTTCTGGTTCTTTTAGCTTGGAAAGAAGCAAAGTTCTCATAGATATATTCTTCCTAGAGACATTGCGGTCTCTCTGGAATCTAACCTATTTAACAGGTATAAATCTATAGAGGTCATTCATTCAGGTGGACAAGACTGAGATCTCTTGGAATTGTTATTACAATTCTAGAATTTTGAGGAAATCTGGCTTATACTCACCTTGTTCAGATGTTGCTAATTCCATTAGTAGGTGGGATGTTGAATTTAACAATCGAGCTATGGCTTTCAATGTAAGTCTTTACAAGAAAAATTGTACTTTTCTCCAAGAGTGTTTTAGACCTATAAATGCTGGGGCTTCTCCCAGCACTACTGAAATGGAATGTTAGTTTTACCAGGCTCCTCAGATGATTTGTGTGAACATTAAAGTTTAAAAAGTACTAGCCTAGCACATCAGTGGATATAATCAAATCAGAATGTTGATGGTTTATTAAGGGACTATTTATTATCTGGTCCTCATGCCTATTGAGGGAGCTTCTCCATTTCTTCTTACATTATTTGAACCAGAGACAGAATACAAAATCTAAAATGAAAATGTCCTTACTTGGCAAATGTGAAGAATCTTATGTGAAAAGTTGTTGATTCTCATCTCAAAATAATTTCACTTTAAAGTCACTAGGGCATTTGGAAGGAAAATGAGAGGATACCAGTGCTTACATATATAATCATGAATAATAACTACATTACCTGTGACAGGTAACATTAAAATAAGAAAACAGTAGCATTAACTGGTTGGAAGTCTTTGCCATATTGCCTACAAGTGTTGGTAATTGCAGCCTCATTTGTCAGCACTCAGCTATTTATATTGATTTTTCTACTATTGTAAACTTGAAGTTTGGGATGCATATGAAGAAAAAATTGTAAGATCTCGCTGGATGGAAAAAAAGAAGAGCAACTAGTCAAACTAAGAAAGCAATCCTCAATAATTTTTGACACTTGTCTAGACAGAAAACAAGGTAGACTCTAAGGGAGGTTTTAGAACCCTGGGCATTTGCTGGTCTGTTTAAACACTTCACACACCATTCAAGGAAAATCAGACACACCATGTATACAGACAGCCTTAAAGACTTCCTACCAGGTAAAAGAAATTTATGGTAATGAGGTTGAAGTTATTCATCCTCCTTACTATATGAGATTACCTCACTTGGTACAAGGTGATCTGGAAAATAATCAGACATTTCCTTATAGCAAAGGAGAAATGTCAGATTTATAGCTTGAGTTTAAACCTATAGGAGGCATCCCACTCATGTATCCAAAGCAATAATTGCCTTAGGGTATCAGTGTGCGGGGGAAGCCCTGCCGCCATGGACACTCCACAGAGTGTGGGCCAGCCTTCTTTCTCCCTGCTCAGACTGCTGGGGAGTGTGGTCTCTGGGGCTCTGGGAGAGAACTTCCCTGAAGGTGAGCCATTTCACTGAATGCAGTGAGGCACACTTACCACTTTCTTCTCTCTAGTTGATAGGGTGCAAGAAAAAGTTAGGCCTTCAATCCCTAGATGTCAGGCCAACAATCATGGGGTGAGAGGCACCTGGTTAGAACTGGAAAAGCACAGGTGAAGGAAGCAGGAGACTCTGGGTTCAAATCATCATTCTGTTATATTAGCTGTTTGGCCTATTGCATGTCTGGCAACAACCCTGACATCTCTCCTGTCCCCAGAGATTTTTGGGACACAGAGCCCTCTCTTAAAAGTGAGTATCTCTCAGGATTATTGCCAATGCTTTGGCATTCCAGTCAGCTGTCGCTCTTTCCCAGGTTTGATCAAGACAGCTCCTCCAGCCCTTTCTACTTGTAGTTCTAGGGAGGGAGGCAGGACGGCTGGTGGCAAAGAACAGACCTGGACCCAGCCCTCCAGAAGTCCAATCCTGACTTTGCAACTTAACAGCTGGGAAAGTAACAAGCTCTCAGTGCCACAGTTTCCTCAAGAGAGATGAAATTATTACTATTTCAATGGGCTATTGTGAGAATTAAATGATTAACATATAAAAAGCACTTAGACTCGTTCCTGTCAAATCAAAGAGGGTAATTTCTAGTTATGATTATTATGTGTATTAAAAAGAGGTTCCACAATAAATATCTTGACTTACAGTAAAATTTACCTTTGCAGGTTCTTTATTGAAATCCCTACTTTTAAAAATTCTGATTAATATTTTATTTGATAATTATTATATATTGATTATAAAAATTAGTAAATTATACACTTGCCATTTTAATGTATTTGCTCTTAAGTCTTTATTTCTCTGAGCATGTTTTGGTCCATTATATTAAAGACTATATCTATGTTCATTTTTATACCTACATATTAAAATAAGTACTTATATATTGATATAAGATACAATATATATACTTTCACATATGTTGAACCTATCAAACTTATGCATTAGTATATTATGGATTCATTATTTATATTTGTTAACATGGGGTATACATTATACATTGCACGTATTTATGTCCAATTATATACATATATTTATATAATTTAATTTGTATATTGAATTTAATATATTGAATTATATAAAGTATATTTTTATATTAAGATGTAAACTTATGTTCATAAGATAGTTTTTTACAATATTGTAATTATAAAACTAAATTTACATATGCTCTTTTCTATAAACATCAAATCACAGATACACCCCTATGTCAGTGAATATTGTCTGAAAATGTGATTTTTAATGGTTATATGGTATCCTATTATACAGAAACCACAATACACATTATATAAGTACCACAGTTGCATAAACCTTCATTTCTATTTTTGTCTTGGGTTTTTGCTTATTTCCAGTTATTCTACAGAAACAACAATGTTTTGATGAACATTCTTGTACATAAATTTTTATCTGACTGCTGCTTTCAGCCAAGATGGGAAAACAGATCAGGTTTACACTCCCATGTCAAAAGACTACAACACTAAGAGAAAATATGAAAACAATGGTTTCAGACATTGAACAACAGGTAGGTTAGCACAGTGATCCCTGGGAGGAGGGGGAGTGACAAATGACAGCAATCCCACGACTGCCCCCAACTCACTACCTGGGAAGAGACAACAGACTGCCTCCCAGGAAGGGAGAATCCATGCAAAGGTCAGCAGGTTGTCCCAGTTTCTAGAAACGGCATTGGGGCTTCAAGAAATCTCAGGTGGCAGAAGAAGAGAATGACAAATCTAAAGTGTCAAAGGAGAGGGCTGCACCATTTGACTGGTTACCAGAGTATCGCAGAGATCTGCACAGGAAGCCCACTCTCACTTGTCCCAGCACATGTGTGTGAGGAAACTCTGAGGACAAAGGAACAGGTGAAATAACCATGCAGTTCACGCAGGCCAGGAAGAGTCTATGTTCCCGAGGACCACTGAAAAAGTCTCATATGACCTGGGGTATCAAGAAGCGTGCTCAGAAGGGGCAAAATTAGCCATAGATTAGAGGCTTCTCTGGCTCCACCTAATAAAGCCCCAAAGCAAAGACCAGAATGGACAAAATGTTTCCAAGGAACTTATCTGCATCATGTGGTAGTATTTGCCCATACGTGAAATGAGGGAAAAGTCCCAGAAGAATGCAGTACATCATCACAACAGTGCCACGCTGCACCTAAGGAGAAATGATTGGGAGGAGACAGCCCACCCTGCTGAAGAAGAAAGGATATTCTGGACCCTTACTGTTCATTCATTTGTTAATTTATTGACTCAGGTTCATAAGGAACACCCACCATGCACCATGCACCTTCATGCATTTTAGCGCTGATCAGCACAGCCCACCCTTCCCCACACTCCATTCATAGAGCTGGGACTCGGCCAGTGTTTGGGGGACTGGAATATAGCCAATTGCATTGAAACCCCTGGCCAGCCTCTCTGGAATATGCCAGGATGGTAAAAAGAAAGTATCTGATGAACATGTCAAATCTCGTTTCTTAAGATATGACCAAACTGCACTTCCTCTGAAGGCTTGCTTTGACTCGTGCTAAGCCAACCAGAGGACGAGCTGGTCAAGACCACCCTGTTATGACACTCGCTGACACTCTATGGCCAGAGCAGGACAGACAGGGTTCTCCTTTATTCCTGACCTTGGATCTCACACTCGATGAAGGGACCGTCTGGGCTGTGTTGAATTTGTGCCGTTTTCTTCATTCCAAAATTGGCTGTTAGATGGTTTCAATTTGAGACACTTTTAAAGCCATGATTGCATCAAACTAGAATCTAATTGGGGGAAAGTAATTTCTGGCAAAATCCCAAGCCAGGGGATTTTCTAACTTAGACAATTATCTATTGGGGCTGCCAACTCAGAAAGGAAAGCTTGGCAGCACTGAGCACAATTTTGCCATTGTTCTTTTCTGTACCCTGTATTTGATGAAGAGGCACACGGGACAAGGCAGAAGTTACTGGGATTTATTCCTCAGTTGTCTCAAGACCAAAGAATGAGACAGGTGTGCCAAGTGTTGAGGACACTCAGTGATGTCCAGCCCATTTTCCCACTCCAGGAGCTCAGCACGTACCACACCTGTGCTCAAACCGCTCCCACGCTGGAAAGCATGCCATTCTCGCATCTCAAAATCTACCCAAAATGTCCTGAAAACTCACCTTATCCAAAAGCTTTTGCTGTCTGCTCTAGCCATCATGCATTTCCCTCTCTGCCTGCCTGCATTTGTTAGAGACTTTAAGCATTTAGTGAGGTGTGGTTTCTAAAGGAGCATTCATTGTTATCAAAATATTAGCAACTCTAGTTCTCTGAAACATACCAATGATATCTTTTTTAATTTTTTTATTTTTTTTAATTAATTAATTTACTTTTTTCAAATACATTTGTCTCTGCCTACCCCCCACCACTTTCCCTTGCCCCCTCCCTCTCTCCCTCAACTCTTCCCCTTAGGTTTTGTCCATGAGTCCTTGCTATATGTTCCTTGAGTTTCCCCTTCCCTTCCTTTTCCCCCACCCCCCGCTTCCCTCTTGTCTCTGTTGGTTTCTTTTCCTTTCTGTGTTGCTGGTATTATTTTCCTTGCATCTTTGTGTTGTTGATTAGGTTCCACTTATAGGTGAGATCATATGGTATTTGTCTTTCGCCCCCTGGCTTATTTCGCTTAGCATAATGCCATCAAGTTCCATCCGTGCTGTCGCGAAGTTTAGTAGTTCTTTTTTACTTTCTGCTGCGTAGTATTACATTATGTAAGTGTACCATAATTTTTTGATCCAATCATCTACTGATGGGCATTTAGGTTGCTTCCAACACTTGGCTATTGTAAATTGTGCTGCTATGAACATTGAGGTGCATAAGTTCTTTTGAATTGGTGTTTTGGGATTCTTAGGGTATAGTCCCAGCAGGGGAATCACTGGATCAAAAGGCAGCTCCATTTTCAGCTTTTTGAGGGAATTCCACACTGATTTCCACAATGGCTGCACCAGTCTGCATTCCCACCAACAGTGGACTAGTGTTCCCTTGTCTCTGCCGCCTCGCCAGCACCTGTTGTTTGTTGATCTCTTTATGATGGTCATTCTGGTCAGTGTGAGGTGGTACCTCATGGTGGTTTAGATCTGCATTTCTCTAATGGCTAGTGATGCTGAGCATCCTTTCAAATGTCTCTGGGTCCTCTGTATCACCTCCTTGGAAAAGCGTCTGCCCAGGTCCTTTGCCCATTTTTGGATTGGATCATTTGTCTTCTTGGAGTGGAGTTGAGTGAGTTCTTTATATATATTGGAGATCAAACCTCTATCTGATGTATCATTAGCGAATATATTTTCCCATAGGGTTGGCTCCCTTTTCATTTTGCTGATGTTTTCTTTAGCCATGCAGAAGCTTCTTATTTTGATGAGGTCCCACTTGTTTATTCTTTCCTTTATGTCCCTTGCTTTAGGAGACATATCAGTGAAAAAATTTCTGCGTGGGATATCTGAGAGTTTCCTGCCAATGTTCTCCTCTAGGACTTTTATGGTGTTGTGATTTATATTTAAGTCTTTTATCCATATTGAGTTAATTTTTGTGTATGGTGTCAGCTGATGATCCAATTTCAATGTTTTGCATGTAGCCGTCCAGCTCCCCCAACATCATTTGTTGAAGAGGCTATTATTGCTCCATTTTATGCTTCTGCTCCCTTTGTCAAATATTAGATGCCCATATAGACCTGGACTTATTTCTGGGCTTTCTATTCTGTTCCACTGGTCTATGGATCTGTTCTCGTGCCAGTACCAGATTGTTTTGAGTATAGTGGCTTTGTAGCATAGTTTGATGTCCGGTATTGTGATCCCTCCTACTTTGTTTTTCTTTCTCAAAATTGCTGTGGCTATTCGGGGTCATTAATGGTTCCATATAAATTTTTGAAATGTCTGTTCTATTTCTGTGAAATATGTCATTGGTATCTTAATAGGGATTGTGTTGAATCTATAAATTGCTTTGGGTAGTATGGACATTTTGATGCTATTCTTCCAATCCATGAGCACGGTATATGCTTCCATTTATTTGTGTCTTCCTTAATTTCTTTCCTCAGTGTTATATAGCTTTCTTCGTACAGGTCTTTTACGTCTTTGGTTAAATTTATGACTAGGTACTTTATTTTTCTTCTTGCTATATCGAATGGTATTTTTTTCTTATTTCTTCTTCTTCTGTTTCATTGCTGGTGTACAAAAATGCCTTTGATTTCTGAATATTGACTTTGTATCCTGCTGTTTTTTTGGTAGAGTCTACAGGGTTTTCTATGTACACTATCATGTCATTGGCAAACAATGATAGTTCAACTTCCTCCTTTCCTATTTGGATGCCTTTTATTTCTTTTTCTTGTCTGACTGCTGTGGCTAGGACTTCCAATACAATATTGAAAAGAAGCAGTGAAAGCGGACATCCTTGTCGTGTTCCCGATCTTAGTGGGAAAGCTTTTGGTTTTTGCCCGTTGACTATGATGTTGGCTGTAGGTTTTTCATATATGGCCTTTATTACGTTGAGGAATGCCTCATTTATTCCCATTTTGCTGAGTATTTTGATCATAAATGAGTGCTGTACCTTATTGAATGCTTTTTCTGAATCTATCGAGGTGATCATGTGGTTTTTGTCGTTTCTTTTATTTATGTGATGTATTACGTTTATTGACTTGCGTATATTGAACGATCCCTGCATGCCTGGGATGAATCTCACTTGATTGTGGTGGATAATCTTTTTAATGTATTGCTGGATGCAGTTTGCCAATATTTTGTTGAGGATTTTAGCATCTATGTTCATCAGCGAAATTGGCCTGTAGTTTTCTTTCTTTGTAGGGTCTTTATCTGGTTTGGGGACCAGGGTGATGCTGGCCTCGTAAAAAGAGTCTGGGAGTCTTCCCTCCTCTTGGATTTTTTGGAATAGTCTGAGAAGGACAGGGGTTAGCTCTTCCTTAAATGTTTTTTAAAATTCTCCCGTGAAACCATCCAGCCCTTGGCTTTTGTATGCAAGGAGTTTCTTGATTACTGCTTCAATTTCCCCAGCTGTTATTGGTCTGTTCAAGCTTTCTGTTTCTTTCTCCTTCAGTGTTGGAAGATTATACTTTTCTAAAATTTGTCCATTTCATCAAGGTTTTCAAATTTCTGAGGAGTTTCTGACAATCCTTTGTATTTATGTGATATCAGTTGTTATTTCTCCTCTTGCATTTCTGATATTATTAATTTGGGTCCTCTTCCTTTTTGTCATGATGAGTCTGCTTAAAGGCTTGTCAATTTTATTTATCTTTGCAAGGAACCAGCTTCTGGATTGGTTGATCCTTTGAATTGTTCTTTTTGTCTCTATGTCATTCAGTTCTGCTCTAATCTTGACTATTTCCTTCCTTCTACTTGCTCTGGGATTTATTTGTTGTTGTTTCTCCAGTTCTTGAAGTTGTAGTGTTAGGTCTTTTATTTGAAATGTTTCTATCTTTTTTTAGGTAAGCCTGTATTGCTGTGAACTTCCCTCTCAGGACTGCCTTTGCTGTGTCCCATAGGTTTTGGACTGTTGTCTGCTCATTTTCATTTGTTTCCAGAAATTTTTTGATTTCTTCTCTTATCTCATTATTGACCCATTCATTGTTTAATAGTGTACTGTTCAGTCTCCATGAGTTTGCAAGTTTTTGAAGTTTCTCTTTGAGGTTGATTTCGAGTTTCAAGCCCTTGTGGTCCGAGAAAAAGTTTGGTATTATTTCAATTTTCCTGAATTTGCTGAGGTTTGCTTTGTGTCCTATCATGTGGTCTATCTTTGAAAAACTGCCATGAGCATTTGAAAAGAATGTGTATTTTCTTCTTTGGGATATAAGGTTCTATATATGTGAGTAAAGACTATTTGATTCAGTGTGTCATTCAGCTGCACAATATCTTTATTAATATTTTGTTTGGAAGACCTGTCCATTTTTGACAGTGGGTGTTGAAATCCCCTACTATCAGTGTGTTGCTGTCTATATCTTTTTTGAAGTCATCCAACAATTTCCTTATAAACTTGGGGGCTCCTATATTGGGAGCATTAAAGTTTACAATGTTGATGTCTTCTTGATAGAGTCTTCCTTTAAGTATTATAAAGTGCCCCTCTGGGTCCCTCTTTATGACCTTTGTTTTGAAATCTACTTTGTCTGATACAAGTATGGCAACCCCGGCCTTTTTCTCATGCCCATTGCTTGGAATATTTTTTTCCATCCCTTTACTTTCAATCTGTGTAGGTCTCTTGCTCTGAGGTGGGTCTCTTGTAGGCAGCATATGTGTGGGTCATGTTTTTTTTATCCATTCAGCTACCCTGGGTCTTTTGATTGGGGCATTTAGTCCATTTACATTGAGAGTTATTACTGATAGAAATTCATTCATTTTTTCTTTTTGTACCTGTGTTTTTCTTTTTCTCACTCTTTTCCTTCATTTTCTTAAACCAGTCCCTGTAGCATATCTTGGAGTGCTGGTTTGGTAGAGATGTATTCTTTTAGTCTTCTCTTGTCTGGGAAACTCCGTATTTCCCCTTCTATTTTAATTGAGAGCCTTGCTGGGTAGAGCAGCCTTGGTTGTAGACCCTTGCTTTTCATGGCTTGGAATATTTGTTGCCATTCCCTTCTGGCTTGCAGTGTTTCTGTTGAGAAGCCCACTCCTAGCTGACCCCTGGTATGTTACTTTCTCCTTCTCCCTTGCTGCCTTGAGGATTCTCTCTTTGTCTTTGATAGTTGCCATTTTAATGATGGTGTGTCTTGGAGTGGAACTTCTTGGGTCCCTCTTGTGTGGGGTCCTCTGTGCCTCCTGGATCCATGAGAGCCTTTCTCTCCTCAAATTAGGGAAATTTTCCATCATTACTTTTTTGAGGAGATTCTCTATCCCTTGCTCCTCTTCTTCTCCTTCTGGTATCCCTATCATGTGGATATTATTGCGTTTCAGGTTGTCCTGCATTTACCTAAATGCCTCTTCATTCTTTTTGAGCCGTTTTTCCATTTCTTGTTCTTTCTGGGAGCTACTTTCTACCTTATCCTCCATCTCACTGATTCGATCCTCGGCTTCATCCAGCCTGCTTTGGATTCCTTCTACTGTGTTCTTCAATTCAGAAATGGTATTCTTCATATCCTCTTGTGTCTTCTTGATAGTTTCTATGTCCTTTTCCAGGCTGATATAGTTTGTTGTAAGATTCTGATAGTTTCTCTGCAGTTTTTCATAGTTCTCTTTGAGCTGGCTGAGCTCATTGAGCTTCCTTAGAACCATTGTTCTGAATTGAATATCTGATAGTTCCCTTGCCTCTATTTCATTTAGCTCTCTCTGTGGGGATTCCCCTTTTCCACTCATTTGGGGGTAACTTCTTTTTCTTCCCATTTTTGTGAGTCTGTTAAGTTATTTATTTGTTTGTTTATTTATTTATTTATTTATTTTTGCTTCTGCTTCAATTGGGCCATCTAGATTTCCTGACTTTGTGGATTAAACTTCTATGGTAGTAGGCGGGTCTTTTATTTATTTATTTATTTATTTATTTATTTATTTATTTATTTTCCCTTTACTTTTCTGTCTGGGCCTGCCTCTGATGATGTCAGTTGTTGACCCTATATGGCCTTGGGTTGTTTGTTTGAGCCTTCCAGGAGTCTACTGTCTGTATCTGACTCCTGCTTTGGGTAGCTCTGTGACCTCTTGGGCCAGGGATCCACTATTTCTGTGGATCGCTCTGCACTCTCACACCAGCTCCTTGATCGCGCTCCCCCGGCGCGGGAGGATCCCCCGCCCGCCTGGGCTCGCGTGTGCTTGCCCCAGCCCAGGGGGCTTCTTTGCAACCTTGCGTACTCATCTGGCCCCCCAGGCCGGCAGGCACCTGGGCACTAGTCCATTTAGGGCCTTCTATTGTGTGCTTTCTCCGCTTTTGGCTCTTTGGGTGCATTGCCTGCCCTCACCAAATGGAGACTATGGAAATGGGAGGAAGTCAGCTTCAGGACTCTCCGGTTAATCCTGTCTCCAGTCTCTCCTCCAAGGACTCTGGGCAGCTCTGTGACCCCTTTGGCAGGGATCCACTATTTCTGCGGCCTGTTCTGTACTCGTGGGCCTGCGGGGATCGATTTACACCTGCACTCGCCGATCTGTGCACTCCCTCACAGGCTCCATTGGTGCCAACCTGTGGGAGGCCTTGCCAGCCCGCGCGAGGCCTTGCCAGCCCGCGTGAGCCCTTGCCAGCCGGCGCGGGTCCACACACACACTCGCCAACCCTCGCCAGCCGGCCACTCGGCGCAAGTGTGCATGCCTGCACTGGGTGGTTTTGGGCTCTCTATTATGTGCTTTTCGGCTTTTGGCTCTTTGGGGGTGTGTCCTTTTCCCACACAGTGGAGACTAGGGAAAGGAGAAGGAATCGGGACTCCCCGGTTCCTCTTCCCGTTCTTTCCCCAACGCCTCCGTTTCCAGTCTCTCCTCAGGGGTCTCTGGGCAGTCCCATGACCCTTTTGGCCAAAGATCCACCCCCTGTGCGGACTGCGTTTCAATCGCAGGCAGTCTGGTTCGTGCGTACCCCGTTTCTGCCTCTTCGGGGGCGCGCCTTTCTAGCCCACAATGGAGACTACGGAATGAGGGGGTCGGGGCTCCCCGGTTCCTCCTCCCGTTCTTTCCCCAATGCCTCCATTTCCAGACTCTCCTCAAGGCTCTCCCAGCCAGTCTGCACTTAGCCCCGCAGCTCACAGGCACAAGCTGTGTGCGGAGCGCACAAAAGGCAGGTTAATTGATTCCCTTATGCCTGAGCGGGATGGTAGCTGCAGAGTGGGAGGTGCGTTATCACCGGGGCTCCACCCGCTGCCGTCTCAGTTCTCTTCACAAAGTTTTCCTCACCAGTCTTTTCCCAGGCACCAGCCCACCCTGCTGCCGCCTGTACCCAGAGATCAAGGAGGGTGGCTGCCGCTGAAATTTTTGTGTTGGCCCTTTAAATGTCTCTTTGCTCCCTGCAATGACAGGGGCCAGCCACCTGTCTCTGGCAGAGAGCACCCCTAAGCTTTTCAGGATTGCGTTTTGTCTGTATTTTCCTGGTTTTGCCTGCTGTAGTTTAGAAGTCCCTGTTTATGATTCAGACCCCGTTCTTCTTGGGGGAAGCTAACTGGCCGTTTCAATGTCCCTCTGGTGCTAGTGCCCGTGGGCACCCAGCCCACCCTCTTGAGCCTCCACCACACTTCTCACCTGTTGGGATGTGTGAGAGTTGAATCTACTGTCTGTCCGTGGCTCCAAGGCTCCTCTCCCACTATAGTTCCATTGTTTTCCAGGTGATTACTCCACTATTTAGTCGCAATTCCAGTTTGGTCTTGGGAGGAGGTCAGCGTGACTCCCATTCACTTCTCCACCATCTTTTTATACCAATGATATCTTGATAGGAATTGCATGGAATCTATAGATTACTTCAGGTAGTATGGACATTTTAATATTAATCCTTTCTATCCATGAATAGAAATATGCTCCCACTTTTTGTATCTTCTTGATTTTTTTTCTTAAATGTCATAATTTTCTACATATGGGTCTTTTACATCCTCAGTTGAATTTAGCCCTATTTTATTGTTTTTGATGCAATTGTAAATGGGGTTGTTCTCTTAGTTTCTTTTTTTGATAGTTCATTATTGGTGTATAAAAATGTAACTGATTTCTGGATATTTATTTTGTATCCTGCTACTTTACTGAACTCATTTATCAGTTCTAATAGTTTTGTGGTAGAATCTTTAGGGTTCTCTATATATACAGTATCATGTCATCTGCAAATAATGACAGTTTTACTTCTTGCATTCCATTTTGGGTGCCTTTTATTTCTTCTTCTTGTCTGATTGCTGTGGCTAGGACTTCCAGTACTATGCTCAATAAGAGTGGTGAAACTGGACATCTCTATCTTATTCCCAAACTTCAGGGAAATTGTTTTAGTTTTTCCTCAATGAGTATGGCATTGGCTATGGGTTTGTCATTTATGACCTTTACTGTGTTCAGGTATGTTCTCTTATTCCCACTTTTCTGAGAGTTTTCACTATAAATGGGTGCTAGATTTTGTGAAATGCTTTTTCTGCATTTATTGATATGATCATAAGATTTTTATCCTTCATTTTATGTGTGTATGATATTTATAGATTTAGTTATTGTACCAACCTTGCATCCCCACAATAAATTTCAGTGGGTGTATGATCTTTTGAATGTGTTGCTGGATTCAGTTTGCTAATATTTTGCTGAGGATTTTAGCACCTAAGTTCATCAGGGATATTGACCTATCCTTTTTTTTCTTTGTAGTGACTGTATCTGCTTTTAACAGCAGGTTAATGCTAGACTTGTAAAATGATCTTGAGAGACTTCTGTCCTCTTCAATTTTTTGGAATAGTCCTGACAGGCTTCTGGCCGTGGGGTCACACTTAGCACAGTAGTCTGTACCCTGAGATAATGCACACTCTCACTAAAAGGGCTTATTTTTTTACATCTGATCTCTAATTGATCTGTGATTTTCCTTGCAAATAACCAAAATGCTATTTGTGAGCAGCAAAAAAAAAGAGGCACCTGTGGCAAGATTCCAATTCTAGGAGACACCCTGAGTAGGTAAAGGAGCAGAGACAGAAAGCACATCAGGGGTTGCCAGGGGTGGGTGGAGTGGGGAGTGAGTATTTAGGGCGCAGGCTTTTCTTTTGGGGGATGGATCATTCTGCAACTAGGTAGCGGAGTCCGCTGCACCGCATCGTGAGTGTGCCTCATGCTCAGGTATAACACAATTTAAAACATAAACAGTCACTTTTATTTTTTACTTAAATAAACCACATGGTGGCGAAGATAAAGGGATACCATAAAAATTACAATAAGCTCAGCGCATGGGGGTAAAACAAGTTGTGATGGGAGTGGGAGAGCCCGGGGAACAAGTGGCTCCAGCGCCGGCCCTGGTGCGTTGTCCTCCTCTCCGGCAGGGCCTGGGGCAGGCTCCAGGGAGGGCTCTCCAGGCCGGGGTGGCGGGACCTCAGTCAGGTCAGGAGGAGCTGCACAGGCCTGCGCCGGCTCCAGACCTTCCGCTGGAGCGGCTGGGGGAGGTGGCAGGACCGGTGGAGCAGGACACGCCTCCGGGTCTGGGGCAGCCCCTGCATCGGGCTCCTCGGGCCAGGCGACAGAGGGTACAGGTGGAGCTGGCGCGGCCTCCTGGGCTGGTGCTGGAGTTGGGAGAGGAGAAAAGATCACGCACGTGCCCACATTTCCCTGTGGCCCCTCCCCAGCACAGAGCTCAGCCTCAGCCCAGGACCCTCGCCAGGATTCCTCCCCACAGGCAGTTCAGCAGGTGGGTGTTCTGAGGCTGGTCTTGGCTCCTGGCCAGCCTCTGTGGGTGCTCCCTGTCTGTCTTGCACCCACCCTTCCCCATAAGCTCACCTGCACCTACACGCCCCGATTCTCCCCCACATTGCCCACCTTCTCACCTTTGGGCTCTGCCCCTTCCAGCTCCAGGTCATCTGGCTCAGTGTCTTTAATGGGGACAGAGTGCTCCAGGCAGGCATCCAGAATCCTGAGCTGCTTGGGGAGCCTGGACGGCTTCGGGGGAGGAGTCTTCCTCCGGCCATTCCTGGGCCCTGGTTCCCCGGGCCCCCAGGTGGCCACATTTACTTTGGGCCTGCTCCGGTCATCCGTGGTGCGGCTCGCCTGCCCCTCGCTGACAGAGGAGGGGTGGGGATCCCTGTCATCCAGCATTTGCTCTTCCATGCCCCGGGCTGAGCTCTGCAATGACAGGGACCAGCAGCCTGGCCGGAGGCCTCAGTCCCATCCCACCCTCGTTGCTGCTGCTCTGCCCACTGCGCCTTCTGCTTTCTGTCCAGGACCAGCCCTGTGCCCGCACAGACCTTCACCCAGGAGAAACGAGATTCACCTCCAGGGCTCGCGATAAACCTCGGCAGAGGACGCCACCCATACTCCACGTCCACCCGGCCAGCCTTGACCTGGGGTGTGGACGTTACCGGACCACCAGGCTTCTCACCTGTTCCTGCTCAGGGCAGGCCCTCCCATATGAATCCCCCCTCCGTCAAACACACAAGCGGGAAGGGACACAGGGCTGCTCAGGTGAGACCCGAGTGGTGGCCTGGCCCGAACAAAGCCGCCCTGGGCCTCCCTGTGTTACCTCTGGGTCCCTCCGTGTAAAGGGCCACAGGCGCCTGGACTGAGTCCGCACCCAGCGGCGGCCGCGGTGGAAAATAGTATCGTGGCTGCCCCTTTGGAGGCCACGGCCACGGGAAATGGGCATACAACACGAGAACATCCTTCCCTCGCAAGTGACACCAACCAAGTGGGCTGGAAAGGGGCAGTTTTAGAATGTGGCTGCCTGGTTACCAGGGTTCCAAGTTCACTTGGGCTCTGTTGTCAGGAAGTGAGGTCACCGCCTGGGTCCCATACCCCCTGTGTCACCTCAGACAGGAGCAGTGACTTCACTTAAATACAAACCACAACCAGGAAACATTCCTCACACCCAAGGCCAGAGACAGGTGTAGCATCCCTGTGGTACAGAGAACTCTCGAGAGTTGGTGTTTTCTAAAGGGCAAGCACGGCGCTTCCAACAACAGGCGGTGCACACTCCAGCACGTGTCCGGGATGCCCGCCCTCCCAGGTGTTAACACGCACTGTGCGCACGCAGCTGCTGCCTTCAGGCTTTTGGTCTGGTGGCAACCAGCCCTGAGGACAAAGTAGGAAGCAGAGGCGCCAGCAGGGCCCCTGAGGAGGGCGGGGAAAGGCCCTGCTCCCGGAGAACAGTGTGCAGGACGCACCAAAGATCCACAGGTGCACATCTTCACCTGAAAGTGCTCGTCCTAGGAGGTTACCCACAAAAATTCCTACACAGTTTTTCAAAGATATGTTGTCAATACTACCTACCAGAGAAAACTGATGAAATAGTCAGGAATTGGGAAAAACAAAAACAAAAACAAAAACAAAAAACCTATGTCATGGAGAGGGAGTGGGATCCACCAATTCTGGTGCGCTTCATCCTATAGGTGCCAGAACTTAGAGAAAAGAAATTTCTGTTGTTTAAGCCACCCAGTCTGTGGTAGTCTATTATGGCAACCTCAGCAGATAAGACAAGGGGGAATGAAAACCTTTTCTTAACACAGAAAACCAACTGATAAAGTTAAAGGAATGATTTAAATTTCAAAAAAGTCACTATTTGATATTCATGGTAAAAGTTCATTTGGGCAAGAAACATAAATAAATGGCAAAACTAGTGGGCGAAAATTTGACAATTACCACTATATTTATAGCTTCAAAGTAACTTCATACAAAATATATATTATTACAAAGGATTAAGAAATGTGGCTTCATGGAGAAACTTGGCAAACATCACCAGTACTGGACCAGGTGACAGCATGTGCCTCCTGGGGTGACACACTGAGCGCGCAGCATCACTTCTGTGGTATTGCAGCCGAAGGTGCACAACCTAGGTCTAATCATAAGGAAACATCTTACCATCCAAACCAAGGGGCATTCACCTTAACATATATGCCAAACTTTTCAAATATGCCAGTGCTGTGGAACGCAAAGATAGGCCGAGGTACTGTTCAAGATTAAGGGTGACTAAACAGATAGTACAACAGAATGCAATGCAGGAACTTGAATTTTCTTTTCCCAAATGATACTTACATATGAGAAATTTATCAATATTAGTTTCCTGATTTTGATAAATATACTGAGGTTATCTAAGAGAATTAATTATTTTTAGGAGATATGCACAGATAAACTTAGGAGGAGAAAAACATTGTACTGCCCTGACTCTTCAACACTTCAGTTAAAGTTATGAATCTACAGACAGTTACCCATCCATGAATGCATCCATCTATATGAAAGAAAGGGAAAGAGAAAGACAATGTAGTAAAGTGATAATACTTGGGGGAATTCAGTATGAAGAGTATCCATCATTCTTGTAGCTTTTTCATAAATTTGAAATCGTGTCAAAATATAAAAATTATGGAGATAAAGGGTTAGGAAACATATAATTTATTACTGTTTGCCATTTAAAGAACCACAGTAATATTTCTTTCACACTGTGGTACAATAAATAATTACTTAATCCTGTAGGAAACCTTTCCCCAAAAGTGTCACAAAATTTTCACAAAGGTCACCCTGGACAGAGCTACATCACAAGAGCACTCTGAACAGGTCAAATATAGGAAGAGTGTATTTCCATAATTAGCCCAGGTAAGTCAGGGTGTATCTCTGCATCACGCAGAGGCAGGGTGTCTCTTTGACTGTGAGGAAGAAATAGTAAGGTCTTTGACAGCCAACCAATTGAATCTGTTAAAACCACATACTATTTTTTTCAAAATAAATTCAGAAATAATGGTGATTGTTGCAGTAACAATATCTACCACATGCATCACATGCCGTGAGCTAGACATTTTATATTTAGTTTAGATAGATTTGTTTCTTTTTTATTTTTAAAATATAACCTTTTATTTTTGGTACTTTTTAAAATTAAATTTACTATGGTCACAGCGGTTAATAACATTTTATAAATTTCAGGTATATACATTCATGATATGACATCTGTATACTCCATTGTATGCTCCCCACCCAAAGTCTAGTCTCCTCTCACCATTTGATCCCTTTACCTTCGTGACCATCCCCTTCTGGTAACCACCATTCTATTGCCTGTATCTATGAGGGGGTTTTTCCTTTGTATATTTGCTTTGTTTATTCAATTGTTACTTTTTGTTTTGTATCCCACATATAACTGAAATCAAACAATTCTTGTCCTTTCTCTTCTGACTTTTTTCACTTGGCGTAATACTCTCAAGATCCATCCATATCACAAATGGTAATATTTCTTTGTTAAGGCTGAGTAGTATTCCATTGTAGTTATGTACCACATCCTCTTTATCCAATCATCAGTCAGAGAACACAGGTTGTTTTCATATCTTCGCTATTCTGAATAATGCTACCATGAACATAAATATATCTAGGTAGATAGATGGATAGATAGATAGATAGATTTTTAAGATTAAGTATTACCAAAGTCCTTGGGTAGCCAGAAGAGGGTTTGCTGGGTCATATGGTAACACTATCCTTAAGTTTTTGTGGAACCTCCAGGCTGTTTTCCACAGTGGCTGCAATAATTTACATGCCCTCTTGCTGTGTGTGAGGGTTCCCATTTCTCTTCATCTTCTTTAATACTTATTATTCCTTGGCTTATTCATAACAGCCATTCTAATGGTTATGAGGTGATATCTCATTGTGATTTTTTCATTTGCATTTCCCTTATAACTAGTGATATCAAACATCTTTTTATATATGTGTATGTCTTCCTTGAAAAAGTGTTTATTGAGGCCCTCTGCCCATTTTTTTAATGAAATTGTTTTTGGTTTTGTTATTGTTGTTGTTCGTTCGTATGAGTTTTTAATATATTTTGGATATTAGCCTCTTATTGGAGGTATTGTTTGCAAATACTTTCTCCCATCTGGTTGATTGCCTTTTTGTTTCGATAATGGTTTCTTTTGCTGTGTAAACTTTTTCATTTGATGTATCCCAATTAATTTATATTTGCTTTTATTTCCCTTCTCTTTCAAGTCAATTTCAAAACCCACCTCCTCCCAAGAAACAGGTTTCTTACTTTGGTGACAGTGTTTTTTTGCATGTATTTTGTTGCTTCAGGTCTTATATTCAAGTCCTTAATTCATTTTGAGTTAATTTTTGTGTTTGGTATCAGATAGCAGTCTAGTTTTATTCTTTCACTTGTGGCTTTCCAGTTTTCACAACACTATTTGTTGAAGAGACTTCCCTTTCTCCACTGCATGCTTTTATGGGCTCTCAGTTCTGTTCCATTGGTCTGTGTGTCTGCTTTTTTTGCCAATGCCATACTGTTTTCATTATTGTAGCTTTGTTACAGTTTAAAGTCAGAGCATATAATACCTCCAGTTTTGTTTTTTATCCCCAGAATCACTTTGGCTATTCAAGGTCTTCTGCAGTTCCATACAAATTGGGGGATTTTTTTTTATTCTATGTCCATAAAAAAGCCATTTGGAATTTTATGAGATTGTATTAAATCTATATATTTCTTTAGGTCAGCAATTTTCAACCAGTGTGCCACAGCACACAGGTATGCCTGAAGTACTTTTAAAACATGTGATACCTGACTATTTAAACAGGGGAACTGACCTCTTTTCCATTAGATTTTCAAATTAAAAAATGACAACATAAAACAAAAACAATAGCCATGGTGTGAATGGCCTGTCTTGAACCACAAATATATAGGTGATATAATACAATTGCATCTTATTGAACATGTTGCATAATAAGATTATGTCTGTGGTTAATTCTTGGTAACAGAAATCATTATATACAAGTATAGGCACCTGATTTTTTTATTTTTTTATTTTTTATTTATTTTATTTCTTGAAAAAAATTTATTGTTAAGTATACATAACACAGTTTATCATCCTAATCATTTTTCATGTACAGTTTAGTGGCATCACCACTCTCTCCTCATTTTCCCAAACTGACGCTCTGTCCCCATTAAACACTAACTCCTTACCCCCACCCCCAGCCTGTAGCACCCATTGTTCTAATTTCTTTTATTAAAAATTATATTTTATTGATTATGCTATTATAGTTGTCACAATTTTTCCCATTTGTCCTCCTCCACACAGCACCTCCATGCCATCAGGCAACCCCCACACTTTTGTTCATGTTATATGTCATGCGTATAAGTTCTTTGGCTACTACATTTCCTACACTGTACTTTACATTCCCATGGCTATTCTGTAACTAACAATTTGTACTTCTTAATCCCCTCACCTCTTCACCCACTCCCTCAAACACCCCCCTCATCTGGCAATCATCAAAACATTCTCAGTATCCATGATTCTGTCTCTATTTTTCTTGTTTCCCTAATTTGTTTTTAGATTCAATTGTAGATAAATATATATGTATTTCCATTTTATTGTTCATAGTTTTGATCTTCTTTTTCTTAAATAAGTCCCTTTAACATTTCATATAATATTGGTTTGGTGATGATGAACTCCTTTAGTTTTTCTTGTCTGGGAAGCTCTTTATCTGCCCTTTGATTCTAAATGATAGCTTTGCTGGGTAGAGCAATCTTGGTGGTAGGTCTCCACTTTTCATGACTTTGAATATGTCTTGGCAATCCCTTCTGGTCTGATGTTTCTGTAGTGAAATCAGTAGACAGTATTATGGGAACCTCTTTGTATGTAACTAAATGCCTTTCTCTTGCTGTTTTTAAGATTCCCTCTTTATTTTTAACCTTTGGTATTTTAATTTTGATGTGTCTTGGTGTGGTCCTCTTTGCACCCATCTTGTTTGGGACTCTCTGTACTTCCTGGACTTGCATGTCTATTTCCTTCACCAAGTTAACAAAGTTTTCTTTCATTATTTTTTTCAAATATATTTCTAATTTCTTGCTCTTTCTCTTTTCCTTCTGACACCCTTATGATGTGAATGTTGGATGCTTGAAGTTTTCCCAGATGCTCCTTACATTATCCTCATTTTTTGGACTCTTTTCTTTTGTTGTTCTGACTGGTTGTTTTTTGCTTCCTTATGTTCCAAATCATCGATTTGATTCTTGGTTTCATCCACTCTACAGTTGATTCCCTGTAAATTGTTATTTATTTCTACAAGTGTATCCTTCATTTCTGACTGAATTTTTTTTATGCTGTTGAGGTATTCATTAAATTCCTTGAAGATCCTTATAACCAATGATTTAAACCCTGCATCTGATAGATTTCTTATATCCATTTTGTTTAGTTCTTTTCCTGGAGTTTTAATCTGTTCCTTTGTTTGGACCATGTTTCTTTGTCTCCTCATTTTGGCAGCATCCCTGTGTTTGTGTCTATGTATTAGGTAGAGCTGCTATGACTTCCTGTCTTGGTAGCATGGCCTAATATAGTAGGTGTCCTGTAGGGTTCAGTGGCACTGCCTCCCCTATCACCTAAGCTAGGAACTTGAGGTGCACCCTTCATGTGGGCTGAGTATACCTTCTTCCTGTAGTTGAGCCTTGATTGCTTTTGGCAGGGATTTACCCAAGCCATTCAGCTGAAAGTACTGGTTGTGACCAATGACCTCTCACCTGGGTTTATTTCAAGGGTCTCTATTCTGTTTCCTTGATCTATGTGTCTGTTTTTATTCCAGTTCCCTGCTGTTTTAATGACTTTGGCCTTATACTATCATGTGATATTAGGTAGGAGAATTCCTCCAACTTTGTTCATCTCTCTCAAGATCACTGTTGCAATTTGGAGCCTTTTGTGGTACCATACAAATTTTTGAAACATTTGTTCTAGCTCTGTGAAAAATGTCATTTGTATCTTAATAGGAATTGCACTGAACCTATAGATTGTTTTGGGTAGTGTGGATATTTTAATGACGTTAATTCTTCCTGACCCTGAACACTGTGTATGCTCCCACTTATTTGTATCTTCTTTAATTTATTATTTTAGTGCTTATAATTTTCTGAGTACAGATCTTTCATATCCTTGGTTAGATTTATTCCTAGGTATTTTATTCTCTTTGAAGCAGTTATGAATGGGATTGTTTTCTTAATTTCCCTGTTAGCTCATTATTGGCATATAAAAATGCAACTGATTCCAGGATATTAATATTATATCCTGCTGTTCTGCTAAATTCATTTATCAGTTCTCATAGTTTCTTGGTTGCATCTTTAGGGTTCTCTATGTATAGTATCAGGTCGTCTGCAAATAAAGACAGTTTTACTTCTTCCTTTCCAATTTGGATCCCTTTTATTTCTTCTTCTTCTCTGATTGCTATGGCTAGGTCTTCCACTAATATGTTGAGTAAGAGTGGTAAAAGCAGATATCCCTGTATTGTTCTCAGTCTTAATGGGAACACTAACAGTTTTTGTCCATTCAGTATGATGGTAGTTGGTTATCATTATGATTTTTATCATGTTGAGGTATGTTTCCTCTAATCTCTCTTTGCTGCAAGTTTAATCATAAATGTGTACTGGATTTTATCAAATGCTTTTTTCTGCATCTATTGATATGATCATGTAGTTTTTATCCTTCATTTTGTATATGTGATGAATCACATTTATTGACTTGTGAATGTTATGCCAACCTTGCATTCCTGGAATAAATCCCACTTGATCATAGTATATTATCTTTTTGATGCATTGCTGTATTTGATTTGCTAATATTTTGTTGAAGATTTTAGCAGCAGGGATATTGGCCTATAATTTTCTTTCTCTCTCTCTCTCTTTTTTTTTTTTTTTTGGAGTGTCTTTATCTGTTTTTGTTTTTTGAATTAGAATAATAATGGCTTTGTATAATGAGCTTGGGAACCTTTCCTTTTATTGAAATCTTTGAAATAGTTTGAGAAGGAGGGGTGTTAGTTCATCTCAGAACGTTTGGTAAAATTCACCTGTGAAGCCATTCAGTCCAGGTCTTTTATTTTTTGAGAGTTTTTTTAATTACAACTTCAATTTCTGAAGGTGTGATCTGTCCATTCAGAGTCCTTTCTGATTTAGTTTTGGAAGATTGTATGTTCCTTTGAATTTATCTGTTTTTTTCCAGGCCGTCCAATATGTTGGCATATACTTGTTCACAATATTTTCTTATAATCCTTTGTTTTTCATTGGTGTCAGTTGTTATTTCTCCTCTTTCATTTATGATTTTATTTATTTGAACCTTCTCTTTCTTTTTTTCTTGATGAGTTTGGTTAAAAATTTGTCAATCTTATTTACCTTTTCAAAGAACCAGCTCTTGGATTCATTGATCTTTTGTAATTTTTTAGACACTATTTTATTTATTTTTGCTCTGATCTTTATTATTTCTTTCTTATATTCATTTTGGGCTTTGTTTTTCTTTTTCAAATTTCTTTAAGTGTAAAGTTTGTTTATTTGGGCTTTTCTTGTTTCTTCAGAAAAGTCTGTAATGCTATGGATTTCCTTCTTATGATTGCTTTCCTTTTGTCCCACAGATTTTTCATTTTTGTGTTTTCATTTTCATTTGTTTCAAGGTATCTTTTGATTTCTTCATCTCAATTGCTGACCCATTCATTGTTTATTAACATGTTATTTATCCTCCATGTCTTTGTATATTTTTCAGTGTTTTTCTTGTGATTGATTTCTAGTTTCATAGTATTGCAGTCAAAGAAGATGTTTGCTATGATTTCAGTCTTCTTAAGTTTATTGAGACTTGTTTTGTGTCTTAGTGTGTGGTCTATCCTAGAAAATGTTCCATGTGCACTTGAAAAATATGTATATTCTGCTGCTTGGAATGAAATACTCTTTAGTTATCAATTATATCCATTTGATCTAGTGTATCATTTATGGCCACTCTTCCCTTGTTCATTTTTCTGTCTGGAAGATAAGACAAAAAGGAGTGTTAAAATCCCCAACTTTGACTGTATTTCTGTTGAGCTCTCTCTTTGTGTCCATCAAGATTTGCTTTACATATTTAGGTGCTCCTATGTTGGGTGCATAAATGTTTACTAGGGTGATATCCTCTTGCTGGATTGTTCTCTTCATCATTATGTGGTGCCCTCCTTAGTCTCTTACCATAGCATTGATTTCAGAATCTATTTTCTCAGATATAAGTACTACTACTCCATTTTTCTTTTTCCTTTCTATTTACATGAAATATCTTTTTCCATACTTTACATTTAGTTTGTGTGTATTTTTCATTTGAGGTGGGTCTCTTGGAGACAGCAGATATATGAGTCTTGTTTACTTATCCAGTTCACTACCCTCTGTCTTTTGATTGGAGTATTTATTTCATTTAAAGTGATTTAGACTTAAAGTGATTATTGATAGATATGTATTTATTGCCATTTATTTTTTAATTATTTTCCTCTTTTTTTCTTTTCTTTTTCTTCTTAAAGCAAGCTCTTTAAAATTTGTTCCAGTACTGGTTTGGTGGTATCAGACTCCTTTATTTTCTTCTTGCCTGGAAAGCTCTTTATTCCCTCAATTTTAAATGATAGCCTTGCTGGGTAAAGTAGCCTTGATTGTAGGTCCCTGCTTTTTACCCCCTTAAATATTTCATGCTAATCCCTTCTGGCCTGCAATGTTTCTTTTGAGAAATCAGGTAGCTGCCCTGTAGTTAACTAACTTCTTTTCTCCTACAACTTTTAGGATTCTCTCCTTGACTTTAAAGTTTTGTCTTGATGTGGGCTTCTTTAGATCCATCTTGTTTGGGATTCTCTGTGCTTCCTGTACCTGCGTGTCTTTTTTCTTCACCTGATTAGGGAAGCGTTTGGTCATTATTTCTTCAAATATGTTCTTTGTCCCTTGCTAACTCTCTTCTTCTGGTAGTCCCATTATGTGGGTGTTGTTATGCTTCATTTTGTTCCAAAGGTTTCTCAAACTCTCCTCATTTTTTTAAAAATTCTTTTTCCATTTTGCTACCCAGCTGGGGTGTTTTTTTCTACCTTGTCTTCCAACTTGCTAATTCAATCTTCAGCTTCATCTAACCTATTTTTTATTCCTTCCAATATTTATTTAAGATATTGTATACTTTATTTATGAATGGTCCCTTTTATGGTTTCTATGTGTTTTTTTATACTGTAGGTATCCTTATAATCATTACTCTAAACTCTATATTTGATAAATTGCTTGCCTCCATTTCACTTAGTTTTTCTTCTGGAAAATTCTCTTGTTCTTTCATTTGGGGCCTCTTTCTTTGTCTTTCTATTTTCTCTGCCTCTTTGTGCTGGTTTCTGTGTATTAGGTAGGTCCCCAAAGACTCTGGTGTAAGCCTATGTCAAGTGCTGCCTGTGACTGGCCCTGGGCTACCTGTTTGCATCCATCAGAGATCCACAGCTTGTGGCTTTCTTTACTGGGCTTGGGTGTGTTCAGAAACAACCAAGCTGTTCACCAATTTAGGCTTTGATCAGCACTGTACCTGGAGGAGAATCAGATAAAGTCTCAAAGCTCCAAGAGATTCACCTTTGCCTGCAAGCTTTCTGTTAGGCTTAATTACTAAAAATGTCCCCAAATATACTCCTCAGTAGCCAGGCTTAAGCTCCACAGGGTGTGGCAAGATCATTTTTATGGGTGGTGCTATTGCTTCCCCCAAGGCCAATGCTGCATGGAGGGGAGTGCTCTACATGAGAAAAATGGAGAAGCAACCATCTTTTAAGTTATTTCCTCACCTCTTGGAACCACTGCCAACAGATAACTTCTTTCAGTGGTTTTAGGTGTTTTTGTAGCTTTATCGAGCTATAATTGAGAAATACATTTGTAAGATATTAAAGTATACCTCATAGTGATGTGATATAATACAGTTTCTCAATTCTTTCAGTTGTTTTAGCTTTCAGTTCTTTTGATGATTATCATTATCCCACTTATCAATATTTCTAAATATAAGTTACAACCCACTAATGGACAAAAAATTAAACTTAGGTGGTCTTACCAAACCTTTTTTAAGTGGGATGGAGTGAAGGGGAGTAGAGTGAGATGGAATGTTATGGAAAATATGAGTACATTTCATGTCAAGTAGTTTTGTTTCACCTATAAACATGCATGTGCACTAGGTTATAATGTGAAAACATATTTTTACTTGTAGCCTGTAAAATATGTTTGGACCTTCAGCTCTATATAATATGCTAATAATTCAAAGTCTTTTTTTATCATTTAAAGACAATTATCTGTTATTTTCCTGACATGAATATTAAGGCTTCTACTAATATTTTTTTAAATAAGCAAACTTTCGTACTCATCCCTCTGGTCTCACACCATCAACCACAATATCATCCCTTCTAAGCCGTGCAGTGAGCACACTAGGACTCACTCACCTTCCCATTTCAGGAAAGCTGATATCTTTCCACACTGTGTTTCTGCTCTTCTGTGGAACCCAATGTGCCCATCTACATGACCCTGAGCGTGCAGGTATCTCCAGGGCTCTTTCCAGTATAACATGACACAGTCCAGCACATAGCAGGAAGAAGGATCTCTGCAAGGTCACCAGAACTTCCTGTCCTCCAACTAGCCATTGGGTCTAGTAGGAGCCTGGCCCTTCCCTGGAAACACCAGTGAGACTTAGTCATTGTGATGAGTATACCAGTCTTCCCTTAGATTTAGGAATGATCTTCATTTTTGAAATAAGCTATTTGTTCTGGATGCTGGGAATTCTGGGACTAAAACTATGAGGTTACTTCTCAATCACGTGCAAGACATATGGAGACAGGTTATTCTGATCAGTATATCTGGAGTGGGTGAGAACCCAAATTTTCCCAGCAGATCCAGTGACACTGATACTTTGTCTTTGTCCTTCTCTCTTGGTTTGGTTTGGTTTTCAGGGGATGCAGTACAAAGTGGTTGTGAAACAGGTTTTTATCCTATTGCTTTGGGGCAAAGATAAAAAAGGAGAGAAACAAGGAGATGTCTGTGAGAAGGAGTTGTAGTCAAAGTAGGTCACTTTAGAGTACAGGAAATTCTGACAGTTTAGTGGTTTGTTTAAAGTAAAACTGCTTTTTAAAAATTACAAAAGCAATTCAAAGGTGACTTATTGAGAAATATTTAGACAATACAGACAATTAGAAAAAATCGCCAACAAAATTTATTGAAGGACACATCAAATAATACATGAACAAATGGAACGAGACTATGTTCTTGAAAGGAAGCGCTGACTAAATGTTTTACTTTACCAGGTTATATAACCTCAATACAGTACCAGTTAGCATCTGAATGGAATTAAGAAAACTATTTTAAATTTTTATTATTTCAATGGAAGAATAAATAAAACAATAAATTTTCAGTAATTAATGAGGATATCAAAAAAATTAATCCAGCAATCAATAAGTGAAATAGATTAGAGCATATAGAAGTAAATCACATCTACACAAACGTAATAGAAAACAAAGATGTTATTTTAATTTAATGGGTCATCAAAGGAATGATGATGTGAGACATCCCATTGGTTTCTCCTCTTGAAATTCCAACAATTTGAACAGCTATACTTTGACGAAGAACTCCCTGCTCAACATACATGTCTGAGATATCCATGCTTTGAAGCATCTAAACATGAGCATGTGGGAACAAATAGGGAAGCAAAAAGGGCGGAGGGCTCAGACAAACCACAAGCACAGCCCTGCAGTCAGAGCTCACAGCAGGGCTCAGACCAAAGAGGGGAGGATTCTGATTGTGGCTGATACTCCCGTCAGCCAGCAGGAACAGAGAGACTTTTGGGGTATTCCTTCAAGAGTGAGAAGCATGAGCTGTGGCTGAGCCCAGAGATCTGTGCAAGGACACAACACAGTGGTTCTGCCAAGGTTGTTGAGCAATTGGCATTCCAGACATGGAACAAAGCCACAGGGCTCTGCCACCCTGTAGCCTCCCAGAATTTACCTCCCTTAGCCCTTTGTATCTGATTGCAGAGCACATTATCTGCAAACCCGAGGATTGGTACTACATAATCACTATTTCCCCTGAACAAAGATGTACTCTGTGACTGGTCCCTGGTCCCTGGGTGGAGTGCAGAAGGGACCCCATGGAGGTCCAACATCACTGTTAACAGGAGGGCAAAGCAAAGAAGGCCCGAGTGTCCCCCTCCCTGTGAAATCCTACCCCCATGCATTATGGCTATACTGACAGCAGCCAGAGATGCTGCAGGGGTCAGCATTGGGATTTCAGACACTTAAAAAAATAATAATAATAAGTTGTATCTCAGCGCCACCTACTGGAAATAATAGAAAGGCCTCTTTGTAGTAACCTGCTAGAGAAGTGCCTCTGCTATGTAGATGCCTAGAGAATGAACCCATCAAAAACCATGAATAACCAGTGTAGCAAGGCAGCTTAGAAAGAAAAAAAATTTACAGAAAGAAAATTTACATACACAGAAATATGTTATATAAATGACAAAGAATTCAAAATTCCAATTCTGAAAATGCTCAAAAAAATGCAAGAAACACAGACAAGCAACTTAACGCACTCAGAAAAACAAATTAACAAACAAAACAACTACTTTACCAAATAAGTTGGAACTTTAAAAAAGAATCAAATAGAAATTCTGGAGATGAAGGACTCAATAAAAGAGATCAAGAATGAATTAGTGGACCAGATGGAGGAAAGAATCAATGTTATCGAAGATAGAAATCTAGAAATGACACAGAGGGAAGAGAAATAATTCAAAATCAGTTTAATGGGAAGGCTGTTTATTTAATAAAAGATCTAGCACAACTGGCAATTTACCTAAAAAGAAATAAGGTTGAGCCTTGACTGGTATGGCTCAGTGGATTGAGTGCTGGCCTGTTTGGGTCGCCAGTTTGATTCCCAGTCAGGGCGTATGCCTGGATTGCGGGCCAGGTCCCCAGTGAGGGGTATGTTAGAGGCAACCGCAGAATGATATTTCTCTCCCTCTCTTTTTCCCTCCCTTCCCATCTCTCTAAAAATAAAATTTTTTTAAAAATCTTTTAAAAAAGAAAGGAAGTTGAATGCCTAGTCACTATGAAGCCCCCTCAAATACTATAGGCAGATTAAAACTTTTAAGTTGAAAAAAATTATCATGATTGGCAATTTATCAGAATGAAACTTAAAAATAACTTTAAAATGCATTAGGAAATCTTTTTATTTTTGTAAAGATTTTATTTATTTATTTTTAGAGATAGGGTAGGGAAAGGAGAAAGAGAGGGAGAGAAACCAGTCAGTTGCCTCTTGCAAGCCCCCACCTGGGGACCTGGCCCCCAACCCTGGCCAGGAAATCAAACCAGCGACCTTTCAGTTCCCAAGCTGGCACTCAGTCCACTGAGCCACACCAGCCAGGGCAGGAAATCTTTTAAATCAAGATAGAAAATCTGTCAAAGAAAATGTACCTATTTGACAACATAATTTTTTTAATTATGCCAAATAAACTTCATAAATAAAGTTAAAAGTTGAGATAGATTCGGATAAAACATTCTCAATGAGTTTGACACACAAAAGGTTACTATCCACAGGATTCAAAAAGTTTTCTGTAATTGCCGTAAAAATGGGAAACACCTCTTTGGAAAAAGCCAAGACACTCCCTTACTGTTCCTGCTGCCCCAGCCTGAGTGTAAATGCGGAGGGTGTGTCTTCTCCCCCCAGCCAGGCAGATGCCGCCTCCAGTTAGAGCTCACTGCTTCCCTCCTGGGAAATACCTCACTTCCCACACCAGGCTCCGCTCTAGACGTGCTACCGGCATTTTCAGGAACCCTCTCCCCTTTCATGAAGCCCGGCCCCTGCTTTCCTATGGGGCCCCAACGCGGCACAGTCAGTGGGTGGGGAGCAGTCTGACGGGCCTCAGAAGAACCTGGTCCCAGAAACTAGTGGGTGACAACCAGGAACAGTCGTCCATGAGGTGTCTCAGTGTCCCCGCCAGGTGGGGTCAGGGCCTGTGCTCCCTGGGCTCTAGAGAGTCCCTGAAGGCTTCTGGGCTGTGGGGGACATGAGGGCTGCTTCACATCCCGCCCTCCCCCAACTTCCAAAGAAAGGCGGGGGGCACCCACCAAATAAACTGCCTTTATTTCGGAATTTTGACTTTTGAATAGGGAGTGGAATGTCTCAGGCATAACATTGGGATCCCAGCAAGGAATGTCGAGTGGCAGTGCAGTGCATGGCTGGGGTGGTTTTAGTTAGGAAGGTGTGTTGATTACATGAGTCTGTAACACAGACTGATTTGTTTGATCAAGTAAGAGATTAAACACCTACTCCAGGCAATTACCAAAAAATAAGTCAAATTTGAAATCATATTTATTTTTTAATTAATTAATTTATTTATTTTATTTTAAATCATATTTCAATATGCTCCATGAATACCTAATACACTGGTAAGAGACCCACTCTAATATTGATAATGATATTTATTCCCTTTTCCTCTTTCTTCATAAAGTGACAATCACCTGGCTGAAACTGTCACTCCAAGTGACGGAAGAAGGAGGGAGCAAACCATCAGGACTTGGGGGACAAGTTAATTGAGTCCACAGTTCCAAAACATCATTGAGACCCTCACCATCTATTTAGCATCAGAAATAGGAATGAGAATCTCTACAAAACTGCATATCTGATGGATGATTCTGCTTAAAGGCAACCCTGAAGAAATAACTGCCCAGTGCTCATCCCAAGCAGACCAACTCGCCCAGAGGATGACAGGCAACAGTGCAGAAATGAGTGGCACCATTTCAGCCCGGGCGCTCCGAGTCCCTGAAGTTGTGTGGAGACCTGTCCTGTCCCGCGGGTCCCAGGCCCTCCCTCCAAGGCTCACCTGTGTGAGAAAATCATCTCCACGCTGCCTTCCTGCAGGAAGCTCAACAGGCCAATCAGCTGATGTCCCTGCACCAGTGCCTGCGTGACAGGCAGGACCAGTGGAACCCTGGCCCGCCAGGAGGACCTGAGGCCCAGAGCCCAGCAGCTGCACACTGGAGAGCTAAGGGCTCTGGGAACCCAGGCGCGGGTCTGAGAGGGGCTCCAGGGAATCCTTTCTGTCTCTAATTCAAATGTCTGCAGGTGGTTTCAGCCTGGGGAGGCAGAGTGGAAACTGCTTACCTACACTTAATATTTCCAGATCTGTGACTATCATAGGGTCTCAGGTGATTTTCTGAACTGCAGTTACTCTGAGAGCTGTTATTTTGTTTGGTTTGTGTGCTTTCCAGCTTCTGTGAGTTCAGGAGCACTGCTCCCTCTGCTGAGCTGCGATTCTGCAGCCTTCAGCGTGGCTGCTCTCCATGGGTGTCACTAGACCAAACAGACCTCTTGGGTTCACAGATAATCAAGTGATCACAGTTCTAAGAGGATGTCCTGAGATATTAAGACACAGCCAGCAGTGATCCCCAGAGCAGACCAAGAAATGGGAATCCTTGCTCCTGCTTGTGCCACATTCAGCACTGGGATGGGGTTTGAAAGCCGCGTGCTAATTGCATTACATGCTCATCCCCACAAAGGGGCACAGTCTGCACATTCCTCCTCATGTGAAATCAGGAGGCAACCTGAGCTGGTCTGGGCCAAGAAGAGCAGGTATGAAAACCAGAAACAGTTTTGAGAATTTTTTTAAAAAAGAAGCTGTCAATCCAATTTCATGCACCATGTCAGACCCTGTTTATGTGGATCATACAGTCCAAAATGAAAATTGAATCCAGAAGGGAAGGACCCTGAAAATCTAGAGCCTGAAGCAGAGATTGTGTCAGTCTTTGAACTCCAAATGCACTACTACCTAATCTCTGGGTCTCTGCTGCCATACTGCAAAGTGACTGAATCCAAGGACGGGGAAAGGTGAAGGCTCAAAGCTCAAGTGATAAGATGCTGCTGTGTGAAAGAGCATTTTATCCAGAATAATAAACTCACTCCTTTGGCCCAGCATTCTCTTGTCTTCTGGTATTTCAGCAGCATCCTTCTAGGTCAAGCATATTTTGCATTTTATTTGACATCACATCCCTCCTTGCCCTTGAGACTTAAGTAAGTAAATTGAGACTTAAACAAGGAAAAAAGAGAATGGAAAACTAAGTCAGGTGGCCCCACTGTGGCAGGCCACCACCCCCTCCTCCAGAACTGTCACTGCCCTCTAGTATCTAATCTATGGATCTTATTCAAATTTCACCAGTGGTCCTTCTGATGTCTTTCTGCTGCTCCAGGGCCCACTTTGCACTTAGTCATCTGTCCCTCAGTCTCCTCCAGCAAGGGACAGTTTATCAGTGTGTCTTCCATGGCTCTGAGGACATAGCAGACAGCACTGGCTCTCAGGAATTTTCCGTCTAAGACTCAGTTTTGAACAGAATCATATTCAGAGGGCGTCTCCAAGATTTTAATCAGCCTATGAGCAGAAAAGGACTACTTGCACACAAACGGATACAACACCTCAGCCTCCGTGTGAAAATGGAGTCCACCTTGAGTTGTAACTGAACCCAGGTTTCTGCTGCACCAAAAGCCAAACTCATGAGATGGGGGCAGTGGAAAAAGAACGAGGTTTATGTAAGTGTTGGCCACCCAAGAAGATGGGGACTCTCATCTCAGCACAGCCTTAGGTTTTTAGAAGGAGGGAGGAAAGTAGAACAAAGAGATCAAGTGAGAGGGGTGAGAGTTCTCTGTTGAGGGGTCTATGTGCAAGTCAAAAGTCTGTTCATATAATGGGTTGAAAGTCAGTAAGTCTCCCGGAGCCGGCACGTCTGAAGAACAGAGTCTGTCTCCCCTGAATTCAGCTCCTCGAATTCGCAGGCAAACAGTCCGCTTGTCCGCAGTCACACATGAGCCAGAGTCAGCAGCCATAGAGACAATGTCGAAAGAATGGTGGGCTGGGTTACGATTCACCACTGCTACAGAATCGCCATTATTTTTAGAACCAGCCCAGAACAGGGAGAGAAGAGAGGTAAGTATTCCACAAGGGGAATGTGCTTCTATTTTTGTCACATTATCTTCTCTCTCACTTTTGCTTTTAATGAAATAAACACGACGTGTAAAGCCCAAGTCCCCTCCGACCATCACCTGTAGCCTCATTCCCTCTCTTCCTTTCCAGGGCCAAACACTGTCATGGCAGCATGTCTTTCCAGACCACTTGTATGTATGTGTGTTAAAAATTCACATAACAATATAATATTCTAACATTCTGTATCTTTTATTTTTTTTGGAAAAATTTCAGGCCTTCAGAGAAGCAGGGGAAATAGAACTACAAATCATCATACAGCCTACACCTAAATTAACCAAGTGTTTATATTTTGCTACATTTGTTTTCTCCCTCTCTCTTCTATTTGTTCACTCTTCAAACATCATAATGAATAATTTAGCCTGTATCCCCTAAACAAAAGGATATTCTCCTACATGACCACAGTATAATTAATTATAAAAGTCCTGAAAAATAACATTGATATAATACTATTATTGAATACATGATCCTCATTCAAGTGTCTGCCACTTTTCCCAATAATTCTCTTATGTCTATTTTTATGTGTTTATGTGTTTATTTGGATTCAAATCCAGTCAAAACTCACTCATTCCATTTGGCTTCTCTCTCTATGATAGAAACAACCCAGTTTATGTAGCTGTGTAACCATAGCTAAAATTGAGAATGGTGTGGGAAGCAGAAAGAGTCCAGGTGATTCACATTTGTTCTCACTTTAAAGAGAAGAGGTTCCTTCCATTTCCCTTGGGTAAACCAAAAACCCAAACGAAGTCTTTCAGTCTCGGCAATGGGGGACACAGGACCTGTGTGTTACTGGACACAGGTGGAGGGAATGGCGTCCTGCAGGAGCGAGAGAAAACCTCCTGCCAAATACTCATAATGCCCTGCCCCCGTCTCATACAGACCCCTCTGCACAGGCATCAGGTGGGACTCTGGACGCGACCTGCATGGAGCTGTGAGTGACAAAGCTCTGCGTGACCAACCTATGTTTAATAACATCTCAAGACTGCTTAAAATAATGGGCAACAAAAAAAAAAAAAAGGAAGGAAAGGACTAAAAAAGTAGCAATGACTTTCTGGTAGTGGGAATAGAATTCACAATAGAGATGATTTACTTGTAAAATGAAAAGAAACATTAATGAAATAAAACTAAAAATAAAAGATGCACGTGCCAGGAAAGGATGACACTGACATTAACACTGTGGCAGCCTGAGCAGAGTGGAACCTCCTTTTCTTGTGTCAACTCCCTCCCGAAAGTGGGACCACTCTCTCCCTCTTCAGCGGAGAACTTCCCATCCCAGGGATGCATACCGAGCAGCTGGAACCCAGAGGTTAGGGGTTTGCCTCCGGCAGCGTCTGCGTGTGAAATCCCAGAGCAGCATTCTGACTGCTCCAGCCCGGGTGGCACAGCTGTCCCTGTGCGAACACGCCCGTCGGGGGAGACGGGGTTACATGACTGGCCTGGGCCACGTGACTCTGGGTTGATGTTGAGAAAAGAGCAGTTCTTCCCAAGAACAGAGTTCTGTTAATAGGAGATAGAGGCCAGAGGGAAGATGTTGAGCAAATAAAACAAAGTACTATAAGTGTCTTTATACTTTTGTTTTATATAGGTGGGAGGATGGCATGTATTTATAAGGTCATGGGGCCACCTGGGCTCCTCAAAGTTAAAACCATACCTAGGAATCACTGCACTACAACCCAACTTTGGAGAGTTTAAGGACCATTGAGTTCACTGTCCCATCTTGAGAAATGCTGTGAGGGACATTCCAGGAGACATTACAGGTCACCAGTAACCTGAGCTCTGGTCAGGCTTAAACTGACTGGCAAAGCCCCACCATTAGTAGCTGGCTTGACCTTTCACTTCCTATGGCCACAGTGGGAATCAAAAAGTGCCAATTCTTAGGAGTGAGAAGCATAGACTTTCATGAGACCCTTTTTTTGGAGGTGCTGTGAAATGCACTTGAGCAACATGTTCTTCATCCCTCTGGGCTGTGGCTGTCCCTTGGTGCAAAGTCCTAACTTGGGCCACTCTGAATGCCCAAGGTCCCCTTATGTACAAAAGCATCCCAGGGACCCAGAGCTTCTCTGGTGTGGGATGGAGGGAATTTCTGGGAGTTCTCATTGGTTCCAAAATCTGGATCCCACACTTTCAAAAAGGAATCAGAACTCGGGGGGCGGGGGGGAGGACTGGCGGTGCTTTTTGCAGAAAGTGGTTTACAAGTGCAACTACAGGATTCCTGAAAACACAAAGATACATTGGCCCCATCAGTGTCCAGAGTCCACATGATCTTACTAAACTCTGATGGTGTGACCCCAGAAGAGCAAATAGGACCTGGCTGTTTCTGCAGAAACAGTGGTTAGATGCCAGGCAGGTTGTGACACAGGGCGGGTGGGAGATCTGAGCTTAGAGGTGGAAGGCCTTCGCTAAGAGTAAAAAGGTAGTTTCAGTTTTGCAAGTTGGAAGAAATTCTGGAGATGGATGGTGGTGAGGGTTGCACAGCAACGCGGTGTCCTTCATGCTCCTCACTGTACCATTCAAGTGGTGTAAGTGACATATTTTATGTTATGTCCCTTTCACTGCAATTTTCTAAAAGAAGAAAACAAAGATAAAGCTGGAACCTAAAAATATTAAACATTAGAGCTTGTAGAGTAATGTACCACTGTGTTTACATCAGCTTAACAAAGCAGGGACCCACAAAGGAGGGATAGGAAGAATGACATTTTCAAAATAATTTGGTATTTGTTATTTCAAAAATATTTTTAAATGGTTATTACTGCGGGGGCGGGGTGGAATGTCAGAATTTTGTTGGGCTTCCTTTTCTTTTTGTTTGCTGTTGAATTTTTATTTGTTCGTTTGTTTCCAGAGGGCTTAATCAGGCCACACTCTTCAGGAGGAGGTATATGCTCTGATACATTATTTCCCAGAAGTTTATTAAGTACCTAGTATGGGCTCCAGCCCCAGGCTCACAACAGGGTCCTGGAGCCCAGCAGACCTGTGCTTGCTGAGGCTGGTCAAGGGGCTCAACTCGTTAGGTGGCTGAGAAATTTGCTCTGGGGAGGGAAGCTATTTTCAGAGATTGTAGCTGTGCTGTGGTTCACTATCTGAGGGTGAAGTCAAACTTTATCATTAGAAGCAAATCACAAACTCCAGGAAAGGCACAGGAGTTTGTGACTTGCTTCTAATGATAAAGTCTGACCAACCAAACCCCCCAGCCTAAGGTTTGACAGGGAGGTGCCCTTGAAAGGGGATTTTAAGAAGTGGCCAGCCCCCTTCCATGTGCACCCCTTGGAATGCTGGTGGCACAACAGAAAATGACCCCAGGATACAGCTGCTAATCTTTCCAAAACCACCCAGGCTCAGGTGCTTATTGACTCTTGACTATTGTTTAAAAGGACTTTTCTTCAATCAAAAGGAAGAGGTGTGTGGGCCTGGGGAGGCGGGGAAGGAAAGGAGACTCACGACTACCCAGAGCAGAGGTCCCCTGGGAGCGGCCGCGCTGCGCTGTCCCTCACGGGGCTGAGGCTTGGCGAGGGCAGCCCGGCCAGGTGATGAAGGCCCTGACTCCAGCCTGCAGGGTGCCTGCCAGGGGGACAGGGAAGTGATGGAGACAACCTCTTGGTATATGAAGTGTGCTGTTTGAGGAGGAGAGACTGTTCCACGATGTGACCACTGCTGGACTGATGAACTGGATCGGAGATATGAGAGCCAGATTCCTGGAAATGCCCACAGAGGCCGTCCGATCCGCCTGTGCCCTGCACCCCAGGCATGCTGGTTCCGGGAGCAGGCTGCTGCCCTGACCTGGGCAAGCACGTAAGGCGTTCCCCTTAACTGGGATGAGTCACATACCAGTACCCCATCCATCCTGCCCTGTTCTACATAATTCTTCAGCATCTGCCAGGAAGCATGGTAGATATCCACCTCCTCTTGCCATCACCCAAGACACCCCGCATATGTAGTTTTCCTTAATAAATTCTGTTCATTACCAGACTGGAGTGGCCAGCCGCTTTCTCTGTCTCTCCCTTCCCTCCACTTTCAGAGGAAGATTTTCAGTCTTGGGGCTTTTCCCTGGGTCTTTGTGCGCACACATTATCCCCCTGAAATCACAGAATTTTACAATGAAAAGAAACTTGCAGGTGATTTGGTTTAACCAAATTCTTTGGGGACTGGGGGAAAAAGCAAGTTTAAGAGATTTAAACAAAATTTACCATTCAATTATTAATGACTGTCAGGCCATCTGACTACAACTGGGCTGTCTTTTATACTCTCCTGCTCAGTATATTCTGTAATATAATATGTGTTGTTGGGGAGGAAGAATCTTTTCTTTACCCACCTAAGTTCTTTGGTTGGTCTAGTAATCAAATTGACATAAGACTTATTAACAGGAGCAAAACAAATTTAATTACTCTGAAAAACAAATTTAATTATCCAAAAATAGCAGGCCAAAGTGAGAGCCAATAAGCATTTATCCGAAATCAAAAAGATAGCTATTCAAGAAGCACTGATTTCAGGCCAAAACCCAAACAATATTCTGATCAGGAGACAAAGGCAAGGGATGTTTATGAGAAAGGGAAGAGGACTAATTACATCAATATAAGGAAGACATTCATGTTGGAGTAGATAAGCTAACATAGTGACACTAATTCTTAAGAAAGTTTTTCATTTTCAGTCCAACAGCCATTAGTCCAGTATTCATAATATCTGCTTTCTTGTTAATCTTGCAAACAGTTCTTTAGGACACTGTTTTTTCAGGCCCAGATCAAACGTTTTGCTCAGTTTTAACATTCCAAAGGTTTAAGGAGTAAGCAAGGGAGTTCTGACTGAATTTTAAAATGGTTCTGTTCATTAATTTTTTTAGAAGCCCAATAAAAATATGAGACTCAAGGGCCAGTTGGGCCTTTGAAGCTTAAATGCCAACCTAAGCTAAGGAATGAAATGGAGGCCTGAGGCTTCCAAGTGGAGACAGTAATTACAGAACAACAAAAAAAGCATGATAATTGCCCTGCCATACAGATAGGTCTTTCAAATCAAAAGGTATCTCCAGCAATAGCTCTTTCTGGGCCAGCCTCCACACCCCCACTAAATGCTTTTAGGTAGTTAAAGGAGACGTAAAAGGATTTTTGGAATCTGTTGAATCTTGATTATCTTCAGGTCAAAATAAACCATGTGCCAAAGTGCTACATCTTGGGGAGTCTCATTAGAACCTCTTCATGTGTGTGTGTCATGAGTATACACATGCATGTGTGTATTGTGTAAGTGTGCATGCATATGCGGGCATTTGCACATATGTGTATAAGTATATGTGTATATGCGTGTCCTGTGTGTGCATGTGCATATGTGTAACTGTGGGTCTATTTGTATGTGTATAAATTTGAGTGTGTGTGTATGTGTGAGTATATGTGTGTGTGTTTGTGTGTGTGATGTGTATTGTGAGTGTGTTATTCACTTATAACACTTATAAATTATAACAAGTGGTATAAGTGTTGTGATTGGTGTGTGTTTTATGTATAAGCCTGTGTTTGCGATGCCTGTGTTGTGCTTAAATGTGTGCGCGTCATGTTTGTACTGTATATGTGTTTGTATGTCTGTGCTTTATGAAGTGAGGGTGATCTCGGGCCATAAAGAGAATCTGCTCTTCTGGCCAAGAGCCCTGATTCCCACCGAGTCAGCCATGAGCGTCCGGTTCCACAAGCAGGGTGACCAGCAGCGTCACGAGAACGTTCCCTTTCCAACCGCCACGCCAGCCCCTGCCCCTGTGTGACCCCCGGGGAGCCCTCGGCTCGTGTCACAGCCAGTGCCGGAGATCATCTTCCCGTCTCCGAGGAGGGGAGGCAGTCACCCTACAGGGAGGCCTGTGCTGCCTCCCCTGGGTCAAGTGACTCTGTGACCAGCGGCCGCGTGGGGAGGAGGAGCCAGGCGTTCACTGCTGAGCATCTGCTCCTGCCTCTGCGGGGGTCAGCAGAGCACAGGCCCGGTGGCGGCCCTCCCCGGTCCGGCAGTGCCCTTGGCTTTCAGGGCGATTTGATGCTATGAGACTGTTGGCCTTTTATTTTTCCAGACATTTTAAAGTAACTGAACTCTTTAAACATAACATTATGACAGCTCTTTTTCTGTGTTATGAGAATCGCTTCAGAAACACCGGTTTGAATGGCTGTGTAACACCGTGTTCCAGCCCAAAGACTTAACTCTCCCTAACCATGAAACAGAGGCAATTTTCCTATTATAAATAAAGCTGGGATAAACATCTTTATGCAGTTTTTTTCCTGTATTCTGGATCCGACATGTAATGTTTATTTTTGGATTTTGTCACTTCACAATTAAAATCCAAGGAGGGACGCATTTCTTGCTAAGCAAAATAATTGCATTTGTATTGCTCTCTGTGGGGTTTTCTCTTTTCCCAGAAAACATTATTTTTATTAATTAACTGTTGACATGCCTTATAATGCATTTTTTGCTTTTAGAATGTCACTCTTTGAGCAAGAACTAAAAGAAAATTCAATTTTCCATCATCATGAAAGACACAAATCAGCACTTACAGATATTGATAACTTAGAAAACTTTCAGTTTAAAAATTCATGTTTGCCATTTTGCCATATAAAAATGTAAGATTGAGTTCATGTCTGGGGAACTTCTATCAGGTTGTATTTTTTTTTTTCATATATATACTATAGGGTTTTCTGACATGTGGAGCTTTCTCACCTAGTGACTTATTTTTTTTATTCTTTACTAACTTTTTAATGTATCATTTGACACATTCAAAAGAGTATTCATACCTCCATGTTACTTTTATTTTTTTTCATTTTTAAGTCATGTTTATTCTATTACAATTATATCAATTTTCCCCCTTTGCCGTCCTCCACCCTTTCCACCCCCACCACCAGCTCCCACAGTCAGTTCCCACTCTGTTGTCCATGGGTCATTCGTACATGTGCTTTGTCTAGTCCCTTCCCCTTCTTTCCACCAATGTCCTCTTTCCCCATCACCTCTGGCCACTTTCAGCCTGCTCCATGTTTCCATGCCTGTGGTTTATTTTGTTTGTTAGTTTATTTTGTTGAATAGAGTCCACTTACAGGTGAGATCATATGGTAATTGTCTTTCACCAACTGGCTTATTTCACTTAGCATAATATTCTCCAGCTCCATCCATGTTTTTGCACAAGGAAGGAGTTCTTTCATTCTTTCTTTCTTTCCTCTTTCTTTCTTTCTTAAATGCAGATTGATTTTATTTATTTTTTTAAATGTCAAAGTCAATTATAAAATATTAAAAAATTTAAATCCATTATAAAGTCTCAGCAATTAAAACCACATGACACCAGCACAGAAATAATCAAGTAGATCAATGAAATATAATGAGCATTCTAGAAAGAAACATATATATCTGTCTAACAATGTAATGTATGATTAAATTGATATTTCAAATCAATGGGGAAAATAAGGCTTATTCAACAAATAAGGTGCATGGATCACTATTACTTGAAATAAAACAAATATAGAGCCCTATTTCACACATTATACAAGAAATACTCAGGTGAGTTAAAAGTCAATATGTAGAATCTAAGGAGTTTTAGGAAAAAATACAAACTAACACTTTTCCTACCCTAAAGTAAAATATACAAACTCAGAAACTATAAAGTTAAAATATTGACAATATGACCATATTAAACATTTAGACTATATAGTGATACACACATAAAAAATGTTAAACAAGTAATAGAATGGGAAAATATTTGCCACACATCTAAAAAAAAGTTAATAGTTGTTTTTTTGTTTTGTTTTGTGTAGGGAAAATAATTCTACAAACCTTTAATCAATAAATAGCTAAAGAATACCAAAAGATAATTTAAAGCTTTTTAAAAATAATAGAAATAGGCAAGAAATATACAAAAACAGATTTAGTTTCAACAAATAATAAAGGAACAATTAAAATAATACATCATTGCCACAGTCAGATTAATATGTATTACAAATATTGGTAATATCAAGTATTGGCAACTCTGAAAGGAACTGGGTATTCATAGACTCTTTTTCTTCATCTTAAAGCAGTCCCTTTAGCATATCTTGCAGTGCTGGTTTGGTGGAGGTGCAGTCTTTTAGCCTTCCTTTATCTGGGAAACTCCTTATTTTGCCTTCCATTTTAATTGAGAGCTTTGCTGGGTAGAGCAGTCTTGGTTGCAGGCCTTTGTTTTCATTACCTGGAATATTTCTTGCCACTCCCTTCTGGCTTGTAGTGTTTCTGTTGAGAACTCAGCTGCTAGCCGTATCAGGGCTCCCTTATATGTTACTACCTCTTTATCCCTTGCTGCCTTTAGGATTCTCTATTTGTCTTTCATATTTGCCATTTTAATGATGATGTGTCTTGGAGTGGGCCTCATTGGGTTCCTCTTGAGCTTCCTGGACTTTTGTGACTTTTTATCTCCTCCAATTAGGGAAGTTTTCCATCATGACTTTTTCAAACAGGTTCTCTATCCCTTCCTCATCCTCTTCTCCTTCTGGTATCCCTATTATATGGATATTATTAAGTTTCAGGTTGTTCTGCATTTCCCTAAATGTCTCTTCATTCTTTTTGAGTCTTTTTTCTTTTCTTGCTCTTTCTGGGAGCTTTTTCCTACCTTGTCCTCCAGCTCGCTGATTTGGTCCTCAGCTTCATCTAGCCTACTTTTGATTCCTTCTACTGTGTTCTTCAATTCAGAAATTGTATTTTTCATTTCCTCTTTTCTGTTATTGATAGTTTCTATGTCCTTTTTCATGCTGGTACAGTTTGCAGTAAGTTCCTCGTAGTTTCCCTGTAGTTTTTTGTAATTCTCTCTGAGCTCACTGAGCTCATTGAGATTCCTCAGAACCGTTGTTTGGAACTCAATATCTGATAGTTTACTTGCCTCTATTTCATTTAGTTCTCTTTCTGGGGATTCCTCCTTTCCATTCGAGTGGGGGTATTTCTTTGTCTTCCCATTATTTGTGAGACTCTTCTTTTTTGCTTCTGCTTCTTAAATTGATCTGTCTTGATCTCCTGACTTTGTCGTGTGAAATTTTATGGTAGAAGACCACTGTTCTTATTTTCTGGATCTGCCTCTGATGATGTCAGATGTTGTCCTGTCTAACCTTAGGCAGTCTGTTTGAGACTTCCAGGAATCTACTGTCTGTGGCTGTCTCCTTCAGCTGTTAATCTAGTTGCTCTGCACTCAGCAGACAACCTAGACAGCTCAGGGCAGGGCAGAGTCCCTGCTGGGAGCGGGGTTATTGGGTCCTCTCAGTCTGCTCTGCTGCCACTCAGGGAAGTGGTCTCTGCCTGAGCAAGATGGCTACTCTTGCATGGGGGATGAGTCGGAACCAAGATCCTGCCAGCTAGTCTCTCAGTTCTCTCCCCAAAGCCTCCTTCCCCAGTCTATCTTCAGACGTCTCTAGCCCACTCAGCCCCCACCTTTGCCAGAGACCGGGGTAAGTGGCTGCAAATAAAAATTTATGTGTTGGCCCTTTAAACAGTGCTTTGGGTCTCTAGCTGCCCTTCTCTAGCAGAGAGCAACCCCATTGCTGGCTGTTTTCTGTGTACTTTTTGGGTTCTACTGCTGTAGGCTGGAGATCCCCACTTTTGGTTTAGACCCCACTCTTCTCAGGGGGATCCAACTGGCCCTTTCAATATCCTGGTGCTGCCGCCCGTGGGCACCCCACCCACCTTCTTGAGTCTCTGCCTTACTCCTTACCAGGTATGTTGCACTAAAGCTGATTCTTCTGTCTCCAAGGTTACAAGGCTCCTCTCTCACTATTGTTCAGTTGTTTGTTCCAGGTGACTTCTCCACAATTTAGTTGTAATTCCAGATTGTCCTGAGAGAAGGTCAGTGTGACTGCCACTCACCTCTCTGCCATCTTGAGTCTCCTCATAGTGACTTATTTTAAATGCTCATTGAATTGTCAATACCCATGGACCAGTGTGTCATGGTCAGTGACTTTCTCCATCTGGTTGGATGTCCTGAAGGTCTGTGCAGGCATCTCTCATCTGGAAGGCAGCCTTACTGGTATTCTGGTCTCTTCTCTGTGTGTGGCTCCCCTGCCATCTGGCCCCAGGTTCTCACTTCTCCCACCTCCAAATATTCTGCACCTGAGAACCAGCCTTCCAGCCAGGTTCCTGTGCACCTTGGTTTGGGAAGCTACTGGAAGGTCTTATCAGTCAATAGGCCATAAATAGCAAAGACCCCCCACTGAGGGCCTTTCATGTAGGGAACACTGAGCCCCAGGGCAAAAATGCAAAACCAGTTATTTTGCAGAATGTTCTAATTTGTGGACTTATTTGATTGGTTTGTGCTAGTGACATCTAATTTATCTTTCCATAAACTGGAAAAAGGTGGACTAAAAGCTTAACTAGAGTCTCACTTATCATTTTGGCAAGAATGCTGTACTGAAAATGGAAAATAAAAATAAATTTCACTTCTCTCTCTCCCCAATGCTGTAGCCTGAAGCTGTTTTCCAATAAAGAACAGCATTTTGTTTTTCTGGCTGTGAACCCTGAGAAACATTGTTGTGAGCAAGTGGTGCCCACACCTTGGAATTTCATTGAATACAAAAATTAAACACACACACACACACACACACACATACACACACACAAACACACACACACACATAGTTTTGTGAAGTTAGAAGACTAGAAAGTGACAACTATCAGATGCTCTTACCAGTTATCTCCCTCAAAATTTTTAAAAATATTGTAATGCTAAAAGAATAAGGTAAAATAAGAAAAATAGAAAAGCTTTAATGGTACAGTGATGCACATTTCTTTCAATTGAGCAATTTAATCTTAGAAAAAAGTCACTCAGTGGTCCTTATTTTTCTCCATTTCAATAGACTAATGGCCAGTTGTCATGGGCTGTGTGGCTTTAAAGTTGTTGTTGTGTTTTGTTTGTCCAGAAGTTTGTGCTATTTGCTGTGTATAGAAGCTCAGAGAAAGCCCCACAGGCCCTTTCCATGAGTATTCCATTGCCACATTGATTCCATCCTCTGAAAACTATGAAACTCACCTACTGTTCCCTGGATAGAACCGCACTATCAGAAGCACCATAATTCTCGCTGCATTTGAAACAAGGTCACAGGATGTCAGCATTAGGAGGAGACCTGGAAGTCATGTACTATGTATGGCCAGAGTATGACTCCACCAAGGAATCCAAGGTCAGTCAGTCTCTACTCAAATCGTCCCAGGATAGGGACTTGGAAAAGCAGATATTAATTCATAAGTGTTCTGCCCCCAGCCACCTGAATGTCCCATCCTTGTTCTGCCTTCCAGGTTACATAGAAATCTTGATAACACCTACTTAAAATTTTCAAAAGAGTTATTATGCTGCTTGCTAATTTTTTCATCTCCTAAAGACACATACAGTGAAGAAGAGATGATCTTGGGTCAAGACATTCTACTAATGAGTGTCCACCTCAGCTTCTCAGAGGTTTTGGAATTTGGAAGGATATTGTTTCTCTCTCTGTAAAGCCTGGATTTTTATTGAAAGCAAGATGCTCAGAAACCCTCTTTTGGAAGTTAAAGCCTGAACGTTTAACTGTTGTTCTTCCCATTTCTCCTTTAGTAATCCTACCCCTTCCTAAAGCAATGAGTACTTCTAGCTGAAACAAGGGAGGGTTGCATACAAGAAAGTCAACAAAAACTGAACATTACCATTCCAAATATGATATCCTCATCACATTTGAAATTAAGGGGCTGGGAGGAGAAGGGAATGAGGAGTCAGTTTAATGGGTACAGAGTTTCAGTTTGAGGTAATGAAAAAGTTCTGGAGATGGATGCTGGTGATGGTTATACAATGTGAGTGTACTACATCAAAAATGGTTAAAATAAAATGTTATGTATATTTTATAACAGTTTTTAATTAATTAAGCTTGTTTCCCAGTGGGCCTATGAGTGTGAAAAGCTCTCTTGTCACCTCTTGAAAAATAAAAATAAAAAAGTTGGAAACAATGGCGGTGGGTGCTTTTAGGACGGTAGTGATGACAAACTGGGAGACTATGGCAGTACAAGGCATGGCCAGCCACCTGGTGCTGCAGTTTAGGTGTGACAACAAGCTATTCCACATAGTCTTCAACCGTGAGCTCTGCGCAAGCAGAGGTAGAGTGTTCTGTGTCTGTTGAATGCAGCAGCATATTACCTGTCCAGCCCCTGCAAATAACTGTGCACCTTATAGACTTCCCACAGGTGCCGCGAGGAGAGGCAATGGGGGCTCACATTTCAACCTGCAGTCAACTCAAGCTATGTGCTCATTGGGCCATGGTTCTCCACCTGGACAAGTGATCTTTGGCACTAAGCTCTGACCATTCATAAAGTACTACTTGGAGCATGCTGGATGGGGTTTGTGCCCAGACTCTTTAGATCCCTCTGAGTTCACTGAACACTTCATTAACCTAATTGTGAAGCATCAGCCAAAGACAGTTCCCCTTTGCCACATGAAGGTACAGAACTCAAGGTGGAGGAGAGTGGGGCTTGGGAAAAGAGTTTACCATCTAGGACACAGGAACCCAAAACTGAGTACAAATGGCTGATGCAGCAAAAACGTCCTAACCCATTAAAGAGAATCTGGCGCTTTTTTTTTTTTAAGATTTATTTATTTTTAGAGAGGGGGAAGGAAAGGAGAAAGAGGGGGAGAAAAACATCAATGTGTGGTTGCCTCTCATGTGCCCCCTACTGGGGACCTGGCTGGCAACCCAGGCATGTGCCCTGACTGGGAAACATTAGCCCTTTGGTTTGCAGGCCCGCACTTAATCCACTGAGCCACACCAATCAGGGCTGGCATTTTCTTTTTATGTTTGTCAACCTTGATCCTTGTTAGTGTATGACTAGGACTAAAGCAAGTCCAGTGGAATCATAGGACTAACTTATGGAGAAACTGTAAACTTAAATTCTCCAGATTTTATCAACCCTCTTCTATTTCCTACTATATTCTAGGAACTAGTCCCTTTTAGATTTATTCATAACTTTAACCCTGTCCTTGGAATTAATTACTTCCTATGCTGTCAAGAACTCTCATATCCCTTTACTCTTCTTAAAATAAATCTGATGAGAACACCACCTATGCAAAATCTATTCTCTTTCTTCAAGGAACCACTCCTCCTACCCCATGGTTGTGCTAAGGTCCTGGGGTCTTATGGGCCACATCTGTTTGCTATACCTATGGTCATCTTAAGATATGTGACCTACTGCCCTTTATTCCAAGCCTGCACATAGAAATTTTCCAGAGCCCACCCTCTCTAAAACCAGCCACAGGGGGCATGAGAGCAAGCTGGCTACCACCCTCAGCCACTTGTAGAAACTCTCTGCCCCTCTCCCAGTCTTGGGGAAAACTCTTCTCCCCTCTTCCTCCAACTCCATTAGGCAATGGACACTTTATACCTTGGCAACATTGACCTCATAAGAAGGATTCAATTGAGCCCAATAATCTAGAAAATCTTTTTCTCTCTCTTTAAACCTTGGCTTTCAGGACTATATGGACTCAGGAATTCTATTTGGGATGTCAAATACTGAAGGTTGACTCTACCTCTTTGCATTTCTGTTGTTAAAATCCTGATTGTCTGTGAGACAAGGATGTCCCTGGCTATAGAGGTGAAATGTCCCTATAAAAGGGACACCAAGAAAAAAGCACAAATACTTTCAAAAAAGTCATCCTCTTGGAACCTAGACACCACAGGTCTGCAGGTGGCTATAGGGTATCCTGCAGTGTCTGAATAAAGTCTCCCCTCACCATACCCACCCCAGGACCTAATTCAGAAGAAAAAATAGTAATGGAAAATATTCTGCTAGGGGAAGAGGTAGATGCAGTTTCTGCAGGGAAAAGATAGGATTTCCCCATAAGTCAGAGGAGAGTCATAGAGAAAAAGAAGCCTTTTGCGAAATGTTCAAATGGAGACAGTGGCAAAGTGTTAGGGATTGTACCCAGGGACATGACCTTGTGTAGGGACACGGAAGGGTGTGGCCCCTTGGTTGCTGTTCCCTGTGGGAAAGGCCATATTTAGCATAAATTATTAACTGTTGTCCTCTTGCGATTCTTTTCAGTGATTTTTCCTCACCACCAACCTTCAATCCCAGGTCTGGTCCAGCCCTGCAGTGCTGCATGTTGGCTTGTCTGAGTTACACCGTCTCAGATCAAGTGCTGGTTTCCTTGCTGAGCAGTTAAGGATGTTCCCCAAACTCTCCAAGCTTCAGTCTATTCATCTGGGAATTGAGGATTAGGATTATTATTGTGACCAAACGCCATAATCCAAAGCAGAGTGCAGGTAGGTGAGCCATACATTCTGTGTTGTTTATTGGTAAAGGCCACAGTGAAGTAGAATGGGATTTTGGGTGCATTTGTTTTTTCAACTTTGCTTATCTATACTTTCTAAGTTTTTCATAATGATTACTTTTCTTAACAAAAAGTAGTCAGTAACAGAAGAAACTGCTGGAAGGGCAATGGCCTAGGTCTCACTGGGAATTCTTGAAAACAGCTACCACCAATTTATTTAATGAGAACGCTAAGAGGAGAGAAATAAACCAGATTAATAATGCACTTACTGATTCTCAGGAATAGGCCACAGGAATGGATGACATTATTTCTCATGAGCGAGATAACTGGTCTGGTTAATTGTTTTATTTGGTAATTTAACATTCACACATACTATACAACAAACCAATATCTGTCTTATCATGACTAACTCAGGAGTTATAGACTAAAATTAAGGCATGGTTCACTCATGTCTGCTGACAAATCCAGTTTGCCAGGACAAATTAGAGTGTCAGTCCCTTAGAAGTCAAGAAAGTCATTTTCTACTTTGTTATTATTTTACTGAAGATACTCAAGAGAAGAGGGGGAAGAACACCAACTCCCCAGATGGGCTGCTGGGCCGCAAATTTCACCAAGGGGAGGCCTGGAGTGAGCAATGCGCTTTGCCAGGGATTCTGCCCCAGGTGACCTGTATCAGTGCATCACATGTATTTAGGGGCCCAACAACCAAGGAAAAGTGGGGAAGAAAGCAATGTGGAGGCTGGTTTGGTTGAGAAACTCCAAGGGCACAGGGGTTCTTTACCTCCATATCCAACCATGAGAACAGAGCACACCTGGAGCATCTATGTGAGCACCTGTCTCTTGATGGTTTTGGCCTTATATCCCTAATCTTCTGCCCATCTCTGCTATTTCCTAAGACCTCAGATGCTTGGCCCTCCTTAGACCTCAAGGACTTCTCATGTATTTTATTTTGTGCGCAAGTGTGTGACAATTCTAAATCTTCAGTGATATATCATAAAATACAACCCAAGCAAGGGTGTTTTAATGATATAGGGCACTCTAAAATTTCAAAACATCATTAGGAATAATAATGGTAACCATATTCTAGGGGACTGTATGCTGATACTATATTACTTATCCAGTATAATATTTTATAATATCCTCGGCAGCAGGCATTTTTAATCTCCCTTTGACAGATGAGAAAATGGACATTCTATGAGGGGAACTATCTTGTCAAAAGTACATGGCTGCTAAGAGATAGAACCAAGATTTAAACCTGGAATTATTTAATTTCAAATCAGTGGCCTTAATAACTACATATTTACTTATTTGATTATTATCTGTTTTTGCCTGATGACGACTGTGTTTACCTAATTAAATAGGTCCTAAATAAATATGTGTGTAATGAATGAATGCTACCTCTCCTCAAGACCTAGGGAACAGAGGTATGATAATGTATTGGCAGGTCATTGTTTCACAGTTCAGTGAAATATCGGGGCCAGTATCCTTGTTCTCCTAACAAGTTCAAACTCTGTGTCTCCTTGGCACAGAAACAGGAATTCTTAGTTGCATTGCAGAAACTATGTTGAGATTTCTGTAGGATTTTTTTTGGTAAATATTATATATGCTAGATCAATCAGCTCAAGTTGTTATAAAAATGGAGAATTTGAACTAAGAAGAAAACATAAACAAAACATTTTACAGGAGGGGAAAACTAAATTGAACGTTTAAGACTGAATCTAGCCTTTAAATCTAAATCTGCCCTGGCCCAGTGGTTTGGTAAGGGCATCGTCCTGTACATCAAAAGGTTGTGGGTTCAGTCCCTGGTCGGGGCACAGACAGGAGGCTACCAATCAAATTTTCTCTCACATTGATGTTTCTCTCTGCCTCTGTTTCTGTCTGTCTGTCTCTCTCCCTGCTTCATCTCCCTCTAAATTAAAAACATATTATTGGTGAGGATTAAAAAAAAAAAGGGAGCCCTGATCAGTATGACTCGGTTGGGCATTGATCTGCAAAGTGAAGGGTCGCTGGTACGATTCCCGGTCAGGGCACATGCCTAGGTTGCAGGTTTGGTCTCTAGCCCAGGCAGGTGTAAGAGGCAATGGATTGATGTTTCTTGCTCACATTGATGTTTCTCTCTTCTCTTTCTAAAAATGAATAAATAAAATCTTTTTTTAAAAGAATAGGGAGGGATTTCTTCACCCAAATATCTAATCCCATAAAATATGTGGCTGGCATTGTTTCTCCTACGGAAAACTAAAGTGTCTTCTATAGGCATCTCATTTTCAGTGACACAAAATTACTTCTTTCTGAAAGAAAGAGCTACCACCCTTCACAACAGCATGGATGGAACTGGAGAGCATTATGCTAAGGGAAATAAGCCAGGGGGGGCAAAAGACAAATACCATATGATCTCACCTATAAGTGGAACTTAACCAACACAACAAACAAGCAAGGAAAATATAACCAGCAACATTGAAAGAAAAAGGAAACCAACAGAATCAAGAGGGAAGTGGTGGGGTGGGGGGTGGGGAAGGGAGGGGAAAGGGAGGGAAACAGTCAAGTCAAAGAATGAGTATAAAGGACCCATGGACAAAGTTAAAGTGGGAAAGGATTGAGGGAGAGAGGTGGGGAAGGAGGGCGGGGGAAAGCGGTGGCAGGAAGGTGGAGACAAATGTATTTGAACAATAAAAAAATTAAACAAAATAAAAATAATAAAACCATTGCAAGTTAAAAAAAATTACTTCTTTCTGACACACCTCAACAACCACTGTTACGTCATCTCTTCTCCTTTTTATTCCTAGCTCATTTGCCCCAAGGACAGCCTGGCCACACTGAGCAGATGAGTGCACCTCTGCCCATCTCTTTCTTCTGAATGCCTTCCCTGTGTTTCTGGAAACTATGAACTTTTGAATGGTAAATCCTAAGCTGCATCTCTAGAGACACTTTGCTATGAAAGACATTGTCTGTGGAACATCAAGGCCACCTGGGGTCTTTTAAAGACAATCAGGAAGGCAGTTACTAAGTCTGACTTACTGAATATGTTTTAATAGGGAAAAATTCGATGGATTATTGATGAGTTTGTAGAAAGGTTTTTAAACATTTACTTTAGCAACTCAGTACAGAACTGCAAAATCACCAGGGAGCATAAAGGAGAGAGGTCAGATGGAAGTTGCTGGTGGAAGCGGGAAGGCCTGGCAGCCACCACACGCTGTATCGACGTGATGAGGACGCTGCGCCTGAATGCTCCGCGGCAGCCACAAACAGTAGGGCCTGCCCATCAGACAGCATGTTACAGGAGGGAGGATTTGACAATCTTCCCTTAGGTCTCAGTTGTTATTAATCAAATAGGAAGTATAAAATGCATTCCTGTGCCTTACTCCACCTGATCACCCACAAGTAGACTCCCTGAGTGTTATGAGGTTGTCCTGAAAGTAGGAGCCAGTTCAATGAAATGTTTTTTCCCCATTTCAATAGTTGTGTAAATGCTAGCACGTTTCCCAGCTAATGAGGAGTTATTATAATTCACTAAAGGGCATTAGTACTGCTTTTTAAATAAAGGGATGTGGTTCCTATATAAATGCGACTATGTGGGAAGGGAACTAAAGAGGTAAGACGACACATAGTGGTGTGGTAAGAGTTCCAGTGATGGCTTTGGGTGAACTTGGCCTGGCCTTGTGAGTTTCAGTTTTTCTGTCTAAACAGGAAAGCACTGCCAAGGCTGTCCAGACCCTAGAATGGGTCGAATGGAAGCTGTTGTCAACTTTACAGTAAATGCAAGCTATCAACATTACAGTAAACACCAGCTCACTGTCAACATTACAATAAACATGAGCTCTCTGAGTACAGTGCTGTGTTATTGCCAGTAGCTTTTGTTACCACAGCTCCTTCAAGTGTGGGAGATCTTATCCAAGGCAGGCAATAACCACAGTTAAAAGAAATGAAGAACACCAACGCTAGTGCTGTGGGAGGGGGTTGGAAATAGCAATAGAGACCATCATCCATGTGCTAGAGCCCCATCACAAGGTCATGAGTCACGCTGGGCAGGTCAACAACAGGCTCCATTTCTTTAGGCTCTGTGTTTATTTAGATAATGCCCTTGATTCTTCCCACCCAGGTTCAGCCCGGGTGTCATAATGTTCACTGAGTCACTGAGTTCTTCCGGTCTTGGAGTATCTCCCTCAAGAAACTGACAAGCCCAAAGGGCATGTTTTGGCAGATGGCAGAACAGCTAACACCATGTATTTATCTCCAGATTCAATAACCTCTCCCATTGCTCCAGTGCCAGAGGCTTTGTCAGCCCAATACTCCACCAAGCACAACCTGGTGGCTGATTCAGGCCTCCAGCAAGGTAGAGGAACCAGCTCTTCCAGCTCTGGAGCTAACATTCCCAAGGTCTCTTTCATTTCTTTTTTCTTTATTTTATTGATTGATTTTTTTCTTTTTTGCAGGGTAGTGGGGGGCAGGAAAGAGAGAGAGAGAGAAACATTGATTTGTTGTTCCACTTATTTATGCATTCATTGATTGATTCTTGCATGTGCCCTGACCAGGGATCGAACCCACAACCTTAGCATATCAGGACAACTCTCTAACCAACCGAGCTACCTGGCCAGGGCCCAAGATTTGTTTTCTAATTTCTCCATGAGTAATAGGATCAATGTGCCAACCTGGCTGGCTGAGGACTGTGTTTGCAACAGGTAAGTGGCCTCTCTCTTTCTCTCTGTCTTCTTACATTTTTCATTTTTGTTGAGGAAGAAGGATTCATCTCAGTACTTTCTCTCACACTCCCCATTAGGAAAATCCTCAAGGACAAGGCAAGGTCAAAGCCCATAGGGAAAAATCTGAGCTGTTACAAGGAGCACCTCAGGCCCTGCAATATTCCAAGCTAGAACCTAGGCAAATGTTAATACCAATAGCCAGGAAGTGAGTACTGCCATGACAGGGAGAATATTCCCAGGGCAGGGAAGCAAATAGTGAAGGGTAGAGGGGGATAGAAATGATAAACAAAAGATCAGAGACCAAAAAGTTCTACATTAGCCTCCTGTCCTTCTCTCTAGTCAGAAATAATATGTGAATGAAAAGGGGGTGATGTGCTAAACCTGACAAGCTCAGGGATGGGGATGGGGAGTGGCAGATGGGAGGCTTTACCAAGTCAGTGACTGAAAGTAAGCACACAGGATCGTCTGATCATAAATTCCTGACTGGGAAAGTCATGGCAGGTAGTCACGTCCCAGGCCTATAGCTTCCTTAGCGAAGGTCAGTCCTTACCTTAAGTGAGCCCTGACTATTGTTCTCATGCATCTCGAATAAAATACCTTTGAAATGACAGATTAATTACATTTTCCAAGTCCTTCACGTGCACAACCACTGTCACCAGAGCACAAGACCACAAAACTTCTCATTGTTACCATGCTGCCCGTTTCCATGTACAGTAAATGTTAATTAAGTGTTAACTATACCATACCCACCAATGTAGAAGTATGTTTCTCACCCTGACCGGTGTGGCTTAGTTGGTTGGGAGTCATCCCACAAAGCAAAAGGTCATTGGTTCTATTCCCAGTCAGGGCGCATGCCTGGGTTGCGGGAATGGTCCCCAGTAGGAACATGTGCAAGAGGCAACCAGTTGCTGTTTCTCTCTTACATCGATGTGTCTCTGCCTCCTCCCTTTCCCTCTCTTTAAGAATAAATGATAAATAAAACCTTTTGAAACTAAATTAATTAAAATAAAATAAAAGAAGTATGTGTTTCTCCATTTTGCCTTACATCCAATCCTAGACATTTCCCCACTTTGCTCTCTTCTGCCCCTCCAATCTACCTCCAATAGGTTTCATGTAACCTTTCTTATTTCTCCTTTGATTCTAAATGTATAAAATCAACTTTAAAACTGCCATTCTCCAGAACATCTTCTTAATCCATTGAAAATTTGCTTCTAAGCATGTTTTCAAAACTTTGACTCAGATAAGCTCTCATAAACCCTTTCTATAAGTTGGATGTTCTTTGATCAACATGTACTTCTTGTAGTCAGCGGGATTCCAAAGTACACACAGGACCAACCTGCAGACCCTCTGGGTGAGTTTTCTCTGGGATCCTGGACCTCCTTCACTTGAGGTCTGAGACCTTGACTTTATTTGAGCTATTCTTAGAAAAACCTGAAGGTGGCACTAAAGAATGGGGTTGATATAACTTCAGAACAGAAGAAAATAATGTGCCCCTGCTTCTAATTTCAGCTTTTCAACTGGAAATACTGTGGATCTGAACACTTTTTGCTGAGTAAATGGGTCTGAACTTATCAGCTTCAAAGATAAGGGACACCTACTCCCTCTAGCCCCAATATCGGGTATTTTACCTGACCTAAGAATCTCTGTGAAGTGCCTGAGGAATGCTCAAGGTACAAAGTGGACCACACAGGACTCCAAGACATTGTAATTAAATAATAGACTCATCACGGGGAGGTGCCCATAAGGCTGGTTACCTAGCTCTTCCAGGCCTTGTAGTTGTAAAAGACAGCCAGGGAAAGAAAGCCTTCAAGCAACTTCAGAGGCGACAGCCCCTTGGAGTTCAACCCACAAGCAGCATATTGCAACCCACCACACAATATCACTAGAAGTTTGTTCAGACTTTGCAGATCTCAAAAGAAAACGAAAATGGGCATGGGAAATCATGCCTCTAAGACCAACAAGCCCCAAGATACCATGCCCCCCATTTAGATTCCTGCAAACTTAAATGTACAATTTGTATGAAATCTTAATTTGCAAGTATCTACAGAATGGGAAGATTTAACTAAAAGTGGTACCAGCTTAAGATGGCTGAAATAGAGCTCTTTTGATACCTCTAAATTCATTTTTTGTGTACTCAATTGGAAAAAGCCTGCAATAAAATCAAACTATGTGAATGGAAAACATCTCAATTAGTGAATAGAAGCCTCTAAAAGAGTGCACAGATAAAATTTCTTCCCTACAGGAAGTTAACAAGAAAATTGTGGAGACTGCCACACAACTTAAGAAAACTTCCAAAGCTGCTCAAGGCCAACCCCACACTTTCCCCTTCTCTAACTGCCCCTCCACCCTTTATTTTTCAAAGCTTCCTTGTCCAAATTGATCCTCACGTCCTCCTTTCTCTTCTCTCCCCTGCACACCTCCCCAACCATCACTCCCTATTGAAAAAGGAAAGACTCAGAATAGAGAACCAGATCAAGGTAAAAACCAGGAAAAAAAAAATAGAAATTCTCGCAGTTCTCTTTAGAGAAAAGCCAATTTCAGACAGGAAAAACCAACAATTATTTAATTTCCTTGGACTAGAACAGAATTAAGAAATCTAAGTAAAGGTTTTCCTGACCCTCTCCAGAACCCTGATGGGGTCCCCGAGGAGTTTGATTTAAGAATTAGAACACATGAGCCCTGACTGGTGTAATGGGGCATAGCCAGGGCCCCCCACCAAGGGTATTTGTAACAGGGTCCAGAAATTGGGGTGTCCAAGAAAAATATAAGGTATTCTCCCCACCCCAAGATGGGCCTCCACGGGGGATGGGAGACCTGGAGCAGGGCCTTTGAGAGTCATTTTACATGTCAATAACTATAGCTTCAGACCTCTTTTGCAAAGATGGTTATTTTGCATCTGAACAATGCTAACCAGGAAGGTCTGAAAAACTTTTAACACAGAATGTCACTGAGAGGAGAGACAGGGCCTACAGGAGGGAGAAACGGACACAGGCCGTGGGGAACAAAGGGAAGGCCATGGGCAAAGAAAAGGAGAGAAAGGACTCTTGCTAGTGGGCCATGAGAAGGTGCCACATGGTTTTGGATTAAGAGCTGGGGATCACTGCGATGCAGCGAATGGTGCTGAGACCCGCGAGAGGCCTGCCCAGCCGAGCCCCGGACTTCTGGTCTTTTTTGAATGATGGTACCCCTGACTGGGCAAAGCGGGGAAGGTAGGACTGCGTGTTGGTGGGTGTTTTAAATGGTGGGTGTTTTTAAAGGGATTTTGAGATTTAAGGGTGACATTTAGCCATTAATCAAATCTGTATAACTTGAATAAATAGTTCCTTCCCTTTTCACCAAACTCTGCCACTGAGAGCCATAACTCCAAGGGCAGCGGGCAAAGGACCTACAACTGAGAGACCCTGGGGAAGGGGGGTTGTTGTTTCAGTTACAGTGTCTGGGCACCGCATGCCCCCTGCCCCTCCCCCCCCCCCACTCCCGGGGTCATTATTCAGTAACAGTGTGGCTCAGTGGGTTGGGCACCATCCTGCAAACTGAAAGGTTGCCAGTCTGACTCCCGGTCAGGGTGCATGCCTGGGTTGCGGGCCGGTCCCCGGCTGGGGGTGTGCGAGGGGCATCGGTGTTTCACACGTTGATGTTTCCATCTCTTTCTCCCTCCCTTCTCCTTTCTCTCTAAAAATAAAATAATTAAAATCTTTTTTAATAAAGAATTAGAACATATGATTCTGACTATTCTGACCTATTCCAACTAATGTAACTGTTGATAAAGACAAAGATAAAGATACTGATATGATGGATTTACAACTCCAGCAATTAAGCAACCAGGCCAGACCTCCCAGAGGGCTTTTTCAATAAGGGAAAAAGGAATCTGCTTTTACTGTAAAAAGCCAAATCATGTTAAGAAGTATTGTAGAAAATTGAAAAGGGATTTAAAAAAGAAAGAAGACAGAAGTGAGCATAAAGCTACTCTGAGGATTGGGAGAGGGCATTTCCTCTTCTCTTTACCAACGTTTTAGAAGAAATTGAAATTACCATAAAAGAGGAAACTACTAAGGTCCTTGTAGATATTGGGGCTACTCTTAACTGTTCTTAACCCTAACCAAAAGTTGCCTTCTCCCTCTGAGTAAAGCTTCTGTAAAAATGGTAGGGATATGTAATCAGCCAATGTCTGTTTTTAAATTAGAAACTATTTTCTTCCAGGTAAGGCAGCGGTCTCCAATCTTTTTGGCACCAGGGACCGGTTTTGGGGAAGACAATTTTTCCACAGATGGTGGGGGGTAGCGGGTGAGGGGATGGCCTCAGGATGAGTCAGGCTAGTTACAGTCAAGCTCACCTGCTGTGCGGCCCAGTTCCTGACAGGACAGACCAGTACCCGGTCTGTGGCCCCAAGGTTGGGGACGCCTGATAAGGAATATTATGGGGCAACATATAATTGTACTAGCCAAATCTACATTAAGTCATATAATAGAGTAAGACTTTCTTGAAACCCATGATGTTCAAATTGCTTTTTCTCAGAAGATGGAAATTCATTTAGAAGAAAATAAATCAAATACTGAACTAATTAAGAAAATAATGATCATTAAGAAACCTCCACAAGAGAAAACTAATATTGAAACTAGATGTTTACAGGACATTCCTAATAGGACAAAAGCCCCCTTTCAGGTCCTCTTTGCTGGACCCCATAAAGCATGACTGACTCTTATTTTATGAGCCTCTAACCTGAGGACTACAAATTACTGGAAGGACCCGAAGGCACAGAAGCTCCAGGAGCTTATGAAACAGGGCATGCCAGACCACAATGAAAGGACTCTGTTATTCGAAGAAGCAGCGAAACAAGCTGCAACCTATACAAGGCCAACTGAAACATCCTGCTCTACAGACCACCCTGATTACCTGGTGAAAGCTCAAAGCCCTAACCCCTCAGGGTTGGTATATCTCTCTACCCCAAGCCCCTCTCCTCTCTTAGGGAGTGAATAAAAAACTATGCTCTATATTTTCTTCTTTTTGTGAATTCTTTCACGGACCACTAACAATTCCTACAGAGCTCTGGGCTCTTTCCAGTATGGATTTTGGCAACATTAAGTCAGCCACTCCTATCAAAATAACTATCGACAATACTTTGCCTCTACCTATCGATAATGCTGAATTAATTTGATGTACAGGTGAAACTTATCAAAGATGAAAAGTGACAATATTCTGAGCTGGATATTCAATAATTTCTGTGGTGGGCATAATTGAAAGTTCTTCCTGACCTGACATAAGATTTGCCCAACAAGCAGAATTAATTACTGGAACTCAATCTTGTCAATTGGCCAAAGATCAAATAGCCAATATTTACACTGATAGTTTCTATGCCTTTGGTGTAGCTCTTTACTTCAAAATGTTACAGAAGTAGCAAGGCTTCTTAACTTCCTCTGGGCAGCCTATAACAAATGGTAAACAGGTTGCAGAATTATTAGATGCCATACAACAATGGAAACAATTGACAATTATCAAAATCCCAAGACATTCTAAAACTGCCACCATGAAAGCAAAAGAAAATAATTTAGCTGATGCAGCAGCTAAACAAGCAGCACTAAGTACTAAAATTATTCAGACCTGAGAATATTCCTTGCTCCCTACTAAATCAATAAAAGACCCTCTTTCACAGTTTCAAAATACAGCTGCAGAAGAAGAAAAAAAAGATACAGCAACAAAAAGAGTAAATCTTTGACCCAAACAGATATGGCTTGGACACATTAGAAACCAATCTCAACCTATAGGTTCTAGATTCAATTACCTATACTTCAACATGTACGTAAACTAGTACACTGAGATCCTGAAAAGATGATTATATAGAATAAACAATGTTACTGGAAACCTTCCCCTACTATAGCTAATAAAGTGTATAGCAGGTGCCCTATCTGTCCGAAATATTTGTATAACCCTGGAAAACCACTCCACAGATTCCAGGGACATTTCCAATTCACTTTAGGTCTCTCTGAGGTATGGTGATTAGACTTATTAGACTTTATCCAGATGCCACCATCTCAAGGATACAAATATATATTACTTAGGATTTGTGTGTTTTTTGAGAGGGTTGAGATATTCTATTGCAAAAGAGAAATAGCCTTAATGACATATAAATTATTATTTAAAAAAATAATTTCCAATTGGAGAATTCCCTCTGAGTTACATAGTGACCTAGAGACGCCTTTCCCTGGGCAAATAATACAATTCATTTGTAACATTTGGCCTTTTCTACAGCATTATTGTTGTGCTTATCACCTCTAGTCCTCTGGATTGGTAGAATATGTGAATGGTACAGTCAAAACTCAACTAGATAATTTTTCAGAAACTTTTACTCTCCATTGGTCAAAAAAGTCTCCCCTATAGTGCTCCTCAACCTGATATCTACCTCTTTTGGTAAACATAGTCTTTCTCCTTATGAAATAGTCACCAGTCACCTTATACATCGAGATAAAGGGGCATATGAAACCACCTAATAGAAGACATTCTTCATTATTATCAAAAAATTATTAATCAGCTTAAAGAAATTGATAAACTAGTAACTGATTCATTTCACAGTACACTCCTGGGAGACAAAGACTTCAAAGAACATAGCTTATATCCAGGAGGTTTTTGGGGGTTTTTTTACTGGAAAAGACATCAAATAAAAGAAACTCTCCAACCTCTCTGGAAGGGACATGATGAGGCACCTAACCATGAATGCACAACTACCCTGTCTCTAAAACTCACCTCCACCTACAACAAACACCAAAGACTCCTTGAGGAAGAGAAGCTGCTGACCTCAGAGGCAGACAGCTATCCCAAGACATCAACAAGGCCTGTATACCAACAGATTGATGTTGAACTTGGAAATCAATTGTTTGATTGTCCTTTCCTGTTTGCTAATGATATTAGTCATAATAATAGTTATACTTGTTCTTTAAGGGTTTTTTTTATATAGCCCAATTGTTAGTAATTGCTGTCTAAGCAATTAAGACTAATAAGTGATGTCTAAGACAACTTTTCATACTTTTTTTTTTATCATTTATGTAAAGGTTATACTAGATGCAAAATACAGCAAAGTGAGACAAACGGTAAAAAGATGGCTCACCAGAGTTCATAGGTTAGAAATGATCCAGAGTGTTTCTGACAATAAAGGCCCATAGGCCCCAACTGCCCTTCCATTTGGGGGTGGGAAATTGGCCTCAAATCATATTCCACAGTTACAGTATTTTCCCGTCCCCACTGATTCACCATTTCAACAAAACAACATCTACACTGGGAATTCCTAGCACTGTGAGACCACACTATCTGACAAAAAGTCTGGTCATCAATGCATTCTTTGATTCATTTAGGACATAAAAAGGGGCTGCACATTAAATCTAATAAGATTGGTGACCTAAAGTACCTCACAGATCTGATCATGAAATCCTAACTGGGCCGGCACTGCTGGGCAGTCACACCTCAGGCCTATAATTTCCTTAGCAAAAGGCTTATCTTTGCCTTAAGCAAGTCCTCTCCACTGTTCTTATGTATCTAGATTAACACTCAGTAAATGTCAAAATAATTCTTTCCCAGACCCCTCGGAGGTGTAACCACTCTCAAGGGAACATTTTCTCAGTCTCTTGGTCTTGCTTCCATGCATGTCCTCTGTTCAGCTCACATAAACTCTAACAAATTCATAAAAATTTTCTACAGGTTTGAATGTTCTCATGTTGACAAGGTCTAGAAAAGCATATACAGTTTCCATATAGATATAACAGGGAGAAAGGTATAAAAATGTAAATCAGTTACATCTTTGTGCCTCTTTTATCTTAGGGTAACTCATTCATAATAGATACATATGTTCCTACTAATACTACAGCGCACACACCCTCTCAGGGAGCACACCGTTGCCTTTCCCTTCTCCCTCGCCTTCCTCCCCCAGGTGCATTGCCTTTGCCGTTCTGTCTCCTACGGCCCTTCTTCTGCCTCTGTAACTTGTTTCCTGAGCCCATGCAGCCCAGAGAGCTCCCTTCTACTACCTCTGAAACTTCCCAAATAAACTTTCTTTTACAATTTGAGTTCGGGTCTCTGAATGATTTCTTTGCCAAACTGAAGAACTGAGGCCTGACTCCACTGTTAACAACTAGTGCTGTTTCATTGCCAACATCACCAGTAACATACAGTGCCGTGACTTGGATCACCATATTGCCCTTCTCGCAGCAGAGTAAATCCTTCGTCTAAATGCACCTCATCAACACGGAGATAAAACCTAGAGCTGCCCTCTAGGCACGGTCACTTGCCCACACAACCATCCCCAGGTCAGTCTTTGGAAAGCTCATTTGCCTCCTGCTTCCTGAAATGAGACTCAACAGTTGAACTGAATATTCTTAGGACTACATAGTGAGTCAATGAAATAAGGAGCGATCTACCAGCTTCACTTCTGGAGGCAGTACTTCCACATCAAAAAGAAAAAGAATTCCATATCATGATGATGATGCTTTGGGGATTCCAGCCTATCCCCACTTTGGAATCAGCTAACAGCCTCTCTGTTCCAGTCTCAGATCTCATTCTCACCTCCCTGAGGTCAGGTGAGGAGAGACTTCCATAACCTGCATAGGTAGGGACCATGGGCCTTGTCTCAGGAAGCAGTTACTGAAGACTTATCAGCCTCCTTCATAACCGTTAAAAGACTTCAGGGATGGAAGTCTCTGACAGGAGAATGAAACAAGCTAATAAGCCAGGCAAGTGGAATAGGGAAACAGTTAAACAGCCAAGCAGTTTACAGCCATCTAGTAAATCACAAAATCCTATCTTCCCTAACCAAACACACTTAAGAGTAAATGGCTTACACTTCTCCATGACCAGAAGGTCAACACTTAAATCACCCTACTCTAGGAGATAGATAGCAGAAATACAATTAGTGCCATTTGTTCCAAACACACCAAGGATGGATGAAGTCAGGGGAATAAATTTCATTTTGGCACATTGGCATAAAGCAGATGAATTTTCTGAGATACTCCTCTAAGACCTTCCCTAAATTCCCAGCCTTTAAAACCCACAAGACAAAGGGCACAGAGCAAGCTCTCCCTCTCAGGGAGCAGCCAGTGCTTTTCCCTCACACTCGTTCTTCCTCCCAGGTGCGTTACCTTTGCCTTTCTCTCTCCTAAGCTCCAAAGGCCCTGCTTCTGCCTCTGTAACTTGTTTCCAGAGCCTACACAGCTAGCTGGCTACTACTACTGTACCTGCAGATATTACCATCAAGTACAATGACAGATTTTAAGGAATCTAACATTAGGTTTTTATGAAGAATTTTAAAGTTCAAACTTAGCAGGTCGTGTGCAGAATCTTGGGATAGCTGACTACCCATATGTCATTCTCTTTTTCTTCCCATCCTCTGAACTTCTCTTGATTCTTCTACAAAGAAACTTTTATATATTCCAGTCTCTCTGGAAACAAAAAATAATAATAAAATTTTGTTTAAAAAGGCACTTTCTGTGTAAAAATAACTGAAGATATTTTAGATTCTGTTTATCTTTCTACTTGCAGGGTAAGATACATTAAAATCTTTGCCCCAGGCTAATGTTGGAATTTAGGCTAAAAGTGGAACAGGAGGTACCATAAAAAAAGAAATCAGTAGTTTTCTCTTTCAAGCTTTTTTAAATTTATTTTTCACCTTTTGACCCTCATTTATCTCACTCCCCACCCCCTGCCTGTGGCAACCACTAATCCCATTCTTGAAATCCATGAGCTCAGTTTTGTTTTTAGAATCCACCTAAGAGACATCATGTGGTATTTGTCTTTTTTTTTGTCTTATTCCACATAGCATAATGCCTTCAAGGTCCATTTATGTTGTCACAAATGGCAGAATTCACTTTCTTATGGCTGACAAATACTCAATTATTATAATATATATCAGTTTCTTTATCAATTCACATGGATGGACAGGCAGGTTGTTTTCCTATCTTAGCATCACCTCCTCGCCTGTCCTTGAATGTATGCTCAGCCAACCAGTCCCAGACAGGCAGCTGTCCCAAGGTCATAGCTTTGAGACAATAAGATGGTGTTGAGACCCTCTCATGGTATATGTGACTAAACCCAATCAAGGCCTTTTATATAAACTTTTAAGATTTGGCAGGCATGTGAGGAGATCTGTTCAATCTTGTGGTTGTCCAGGAAAAATCTCACATGTAAATTCCCTTGCTTATTAAACCTGCCACCCACCAATCTGTAATCCTTTCCTTTAGTCTCCCCTTTCCCTCTGTGTACTAGGACTAGTTTCAATTTTATCGGCAAGTTCCCAATGTTGCTAGTTAACATGGCCTGGTTGAATTATCACAGGTTATTAGTTAGGAAAAAAATGTAAACATAAATGTGAATATATTAGCTTAATTTTCTTGTTTTTAAAATTATCTGAGAGTAACTGCATACATGGATGTACTTTCCAAGTCAGGAAAATATATTTTTAAGTATATTTTACTGATTATGCTATAACAGTTGTCCCATTTTTTTCTCCACCTTGTCTCCCTCTACCCTGCACCCACCTCCCTCAGGCATTCCCCCCCTCAGTTCATGTCCATGGGTCGTACATATAAGTTATTTGGCTTCTCCATTTCTATAATATTCTTAACCACCCCCTGTCTATTTTGTGACTACCAATTATGCTTCTTATTCCCTGTACCTTTTCCTCCATTCTCCCTCCTCCCCTTCCCTGCAGATAACCCTCCATGTGATCTCCACTTCTGTAATGTTCTTGTTCATGTTGTTTGCTTAGTTTGATTTTGTTTTTGTTATTTTATTTTTTAGGTTCAGTTGTTGATAGTTGTTTGTTTTCATTTTCCTGCTCATAGTTTTGATCTTCTTTTTCTTAGATAAATTCTTTTAACATTTCATATAATAAGAGTTTGGTGATGATGAACTCTAACTTTACCTTATTTGGGAAGCACTTTATCTGCCCTTCCATTCTAAATGATAGCTTTGCTAGTAGAGTAACCTTGGATATAGGTCCTTGCCTTTCCTGACTTTGAATACTTCTTTCCAGCCCCTTCTTGCCTGTAAGGTTTCTTTTGAGAAATCAGCTGATAGTCTTATGGGAACTCCTTTGTAGGTAACTGTCTCCTTTTCTCTTGCTGCTCTTAAGATTCTCTCCTATCTTAAGTCTTGGGTAATTCAATTATGATGTGCCTTGGTGTGTTCCTCCTTGGGCCCAACTTCTTTGGGACTCTCTGAGCTTCCTGTATTTGCATGTCTAGTTCCTTCACCAGATCGGGGAAGTTTTCCTTTATTATTTTTTCAAATATGTTTTCAATTTCTTGCTCTTCCTCTCCCCCTTCTAGCACCCCTATGATTCAGATGTTGGAAAATTTAAAGTTGTCCCAGATGTTCCTCAGCCTCTCATTTTTTTCGAATTCACGTTTTTTATTCCTTTCTAGTTGAATGTTTATCTCTTCCTTCTATTCCAAATTGTTGAGTTGAATCTTGGTTTCCTTCCCTTCCCTGTTGGTTCCCTGTATATTTTTCTTCATTTCACTTTGTATAGCCTTCATTTCTTCCCTTATTTTGCAGCCCTTACTAATCATTTCTCTAAGCATCCTGATCACCAGTGTTTTGAACTCTGCATCTAATAGGCTGGCTATCTCCTTGTCACTTAGTTCTTTTTCTGGAATTTTCATCTGTTCTTTCATTTGGGCCATAGTTCTTTGTCTCAGTGCATCTGTTATACTATAAGGTATTCACCAGAGTGGGGCAACCTACTTCACTGAGTTGTGGCACTGTATGTGGGGGAGGGGTCAGAGAGGAAACAACTCTGCTTGCTCAGCTCTTGTCCCACTTTCACTTTTCTTGCTACCCACAAGCAAATCGGGCCCTTCTGGTGCTGATTCCCTTGTCAGTGGGTTTGTGTACTTTCTAGGACCCCATGGGTCTCTTCAATGGACTCTCCTGTGAGACTAGGAGTTTCTCCTGCCACCACAACCCCCACAGATTTTTAGAGCCAAAGGTTTTGAGGCTTTATTCCCTTCACTAGCACCCTGGGTTGCAGTCTGCCTCGCTCCTCAGTAGTTCCTCGCTAGCTTATCCTAACAAATGTGGGAGGGACTGGCCCACCAGCTGCCACCTTGTCACATGTCCTCTCTGCCCCTGCTGCCCATCTCTGCCCCTCCTACCAGTCTGGATGAATATTTCTTCTTTAATTGCTTGGTTGTTGGACTTCCATACAGTTTGATTTTTCTGGTTGTTTTTTGTTTTTAAATTGGTCGTTGTCCTTCTTTTGGTTGTGTGAGGAAGCAAAATGTATGTACCTATGCTTCCATCTTGGCCAGAAGTTCACTGAAGGTGATCATTTGGGTCTGCTTTCCACATTTTTAGTTCAGCATGAATTACTTATCAATCAAGTACCCACTGGCTCAGTCATTGGAATAGTGGAGTCGGTAGTGTATAACACAGAACATGACTTTGAGGAGCTCAACCTAACGAGAATTTCAAAAAATTATAATAATAAAACATTGTAACAGGCATTCTGATAGCTTTAATGTGAAAGGACTGCAGAAGCACAGAGAGGAAATCCATTTACTGGCATTTGACAAGGGGCTGAGCAGAATTTATCAAACCAGACATTTCAAGAGGTGGAATAAAAAGAAAGAGCATTCCAGGTGGTAGGAACAGCTTGAGCAAAGATGCCAAGCCACGAGAGATCTCGTAGAGCAACATGAAGTACTGCAGGGTGCCTGGAGCAGAGCATTTATGGCAGAGAGTGAGAGATGAGCCTGGAAAGGCCCTTAGGACCAGTCATGAGGATGCAGGGAAATGAAGATGATATTGATGGTGATGGTACCCACTGCAAATGAGATGAAAGAAAAAATTATATTTGTGCTTCCCACCAGAAACCCCTTTTCAGAGAAAAACAGACCACAGTTTAAATCTTTCTCTCAAGCACTTCACCCCACCCATATCTCACATTTCAGTATTACAAATACTATTCTAATTATTTGAGGATGTAGATCCCTTTGTCCCGGGGTGGGAAGCCTCACTCTGCTCTTAATTTAGCAAGGGCATTCTCTGAGGACTTGGCATTTAAAGCAAAGATGTGTCACAGTTCTACTCTTTAGATCTAAGCATGAAACCAACACCAAATGGTCTGAATACTGTAACTACCACCTCTGATTAAAACATTTATTTCCTATATTTTCATTAAAAAAAAAGAAAAATGAGCCCAATGATAACACTGTAAAGAATCAAGTACCTCAACAACCACAATAAACCAGTTGCTCTGACTTTACATCATGCAAAATAAAATAATTTTGCCTGTATCTCATAGAGGTTGGAGGGAAGTAAAGTACTACAGTAATGTCACAAGTAACCATTGTCAACATTTCTTCCACTTCTTGTTAAATTGCCTGGAAATATTTTTTATTTTATTAATGGATTTTTCTGGTGCTACTTGGAAATGTGTAATATTTGGGAATTCTAATGGATACTATATAAAATAATGACATGTGAATTTTTAAATACTCACTCTTGAGAATCCCAAACCTCATCCAATGTTTTCAGTCCATGGTCAGATGTTCTTGGAGCTGCATCAAACACTCTGCCCTGACAACTTAGGCAGTGGGTGAAAGGCAAACAAAACTTGAAGCTCCATTATTTGAAGTGACATACTCATGCAGAATAACCTGGACAAAATGTCTACACAGGAAATTATATTTCTTTTAGAGTTGAAATCAGAGTCCACCCAAATTTAGTTAACCTCCTTAGGTTTAGTTAATGTTTGATTTTCTTGAGCCAAAGTATTTAAAGTACTTATATAATCAACTGCAACTCAAAACTAGCAATTGAGGACATGTAATAAGTGAACAAATTAATCCACAAGCCTGCAGAATGTTATAAGAAACGTACACAAGTTTTTTATTTTAAAACAAACAGGAAGACACTGACAAACAATGTGCCAGACAAAACTATCTTTTCTTTATGTAAATATTTTGGACAAAATTAAGAATTTATTAATTTGAGATGAAGCCGTTGAATTACCAGCCACCTTTAAATTTTCTTAGTTGGCCAAATACAGATTTAATTTAAATTGCCAAGGTGCTTAGTTCTAGATACTTTATCTCTTCTCTGATGCTCCTCATTCAAAAGGAATTTATTGCTCCACTGTGTACCATTCATGATAAACAACTTTCTGTAAAACCCAATGCTCTTTCAGTGAATGAACCACACAGTAGCAAGAGAAAAGCTGTGTGACTTGGACTTTCATCTTTTTTATGTTGTTTTAGAGTAGATAATAATGACAGAAAAAGTGATTGGGGCCCATAGGATCTCAGTAGAGTGGCCAGATGGCAGTATTTACTAAGTCACATCTGTCCATCAAATCTATAATAGAGGTGCAGGCAATGCTGTGATGGGAAAGTAGAAGAATTACCATTAGGATTTCCTAAAGATGTAATCATGCTGCTGCCTTGAGAACACACTGGAATAGGCAGAATTTATTTCACACCTCAGGTAAAGACTTGAACACAGCAAGGAAGTGACTATATTTGGTTTGGGCTTAGAACTGTTCAACAAGAAATGGCGATTGGAAGGGAAGCACCTGAGGCTACCACTTTGCTGGTGTAGCTGATGTTCTTATGGACTAAGATGTTGTTTCATTCTCTGTGATTCTCATTCTCAGCATCACACATTGGAAGGAGCTCTGGGTTGAGTCAGAAGTCATGGTGTCTAGTCCCAGATCTGTCACCTGCTCAACACAAGAAATGCATGGTCATATGACCTCTTTGGACTTCTCACTTAGAGAGCATACAGTCATATCTTCCCTTACAACTCACCCCTCCCTGTGCTGTTGTAAAGTTCACATGGGCTGATGTAGAGGGTGCACCCTATGAAACAGTCCTATACATGCCATGCTACCACTGGCACTAAGATACAGACACTTGGGCCAGCATTACTTTCTGGACCTCACTGAGCCTTCATCTCAGGTTTCTCTCTCCCTGCACTCACCTGCCTGTAGGGCCACTCTGTGGGGAACAGAAGAGGCAGGTGAGAGAAGAAAGGAGCCAGTTCTTCCCTTTTTTGGATTTCTCTTAGCCAAAGCACAGGGCGACTAGAGAGTTTTCCTATTAGCAATACACTTTAAATCCATTTTAAATGATGGCTTTTATTGAGGTATTTAAAGAGAGGATTAATAATTTACTAGGCAAAGATGAGAAAGGAACTAAACTAGGCATCTCTAAAGTTTTCACTTCCTAAGATATTTTTAACTAACACTAACAAATAAAGTTTAATTCAGTTGTACAGTAGTGACTGAAATAAAGAAAACAGCTTCCAATATCATATTTCTGGACACTTACCATTTATTTAAAAATCTAATTGAGGGGAAAAATATATATTTAAGGGACTCATAATCCCCCCAAATTTGGTGTACTTGGCCAGATAACTACTCTAAATAATTTTGACTAAAGTAGGACCTGTGACCAAGATGGAGGCGTAGGTAGATACACTTTGCCTCCTCACACAACCAAAAGGAAAACAAGTTTAAAAACAAAAAATAACCAGAACTGCCAGAAAATTGAACTATATGGAAGTCTGACAACCAAGGAGCTAAAGAAGAAACATTCATCCAGACCAGTAGGAGGGGCAGAGACAGGCAGCCGAGCAGAGAGGCCACATGGCAAGGTGGCAGCTGGAGGACCTGGTGGTCCCACAATTGCATGCAGATAAACCAGAGGAACAACTGGGGAGTGAGACAGACAATATAATCCAGGATTCCAGTGTAGAAAAAGAAAACCTCAAAACATCTGAAGGTAAAAACCTGTGGGAGTTGCAGCAGCAGGAGAAACTCCCAGCCTCACAGGAGAATCTATTAGAGAGGCCCATAGGGTCCAAGATGGACACAAACCCACCCACCCAGGAATCAGCACTAGAAGGGTCCGATTTGCTTGTGGGTAATGGGGGAAGTGACTGAAAGCTGGCTTAGAGCTGAGCAAGCAGCATTGTTCCCTCTCAGACCCTCACCCACACACAGTGTCACAACGCAGGGACCCGGGCTGCCCCACCCTGGCGAATACCTAAGACTCTTCCCCTGCCAATGTAAGAGGTCTACTGAGACAAAAAATATGGCCCAAATGAAAGATAAGATCAAAGCTCCAATAATAGAACTAAGCAATGAAAAGATAGCCAACTTATCAGATGCACAGTTCAAAACACTGGTAATCTGGATGCTCACTGAATTTGTTGAGTATGGTTGCAAAAATGGACAAAAAAGCAAAGGCTATGCAAAGTGAAATAAAGAAAAATATATAGGGAACCAAGAGTAAAGGGAAGGAAATCAGGACTCAAAATCAATGATTGGGATCAGATGGAAGAGATAAACATTAAACCAGAACAGAATGAAAAAGTAAGAATTCAGAAAAATGAGGAGAGGCTTAGGAACCTCTGGGACAACTTTAAATGATCCAACATCCAAGTCATAGGGGTGCCAGAAGGAGAAGAGGAAGAGCAAGACATTGAAAACTTAAATTGGAAAAAATAATGAAGGAGAACTTTCCCAATCTGGTCAAGGAAAGAGATTTCCAGGAGTTCCAGGAGTTCCAGGAGATCCAGGAAGCTCAGAGAGTCCCAAAGAAGTTGGACCCAAGGAAGCACACACCAAGGCACATAATAATTACATTACCCAAAAGTAAAGATAAGGAGAGAAAAGGAGACAGTTACCTACAAAGGAGTTCCCATTTCTCTTCTCAAGAAGAAACTTCACAGGCAAGAAGAGCTGGAAAGAAGTATTCAAAATCATGAAATGCAAGGATCTATACCCAAAATTACTCTATCATTTAGCTATCATTTGATAGCTAAGAAAGCTATCATTTAAAATGGAAGAGCAGATAAAGTGCTTTCCAGATAAGGTCAACTTAAAGGAGTTCATCATTATCAAGCCCTTATTATATGAAATGTTAAAGGGACTTATCTAAGAAAAAGAAGAAGATAAAAAACTATGAAGAGTAAAACAGAGGGGAGAGGAGTGGGGAAGAATGGGGGAAAGGTACAGGGAATAAGCAGCATAAACGGTAGGTACAAAATGGGCAGGGGGAGGTTAAGAATAACATAGGAAATGGAGAAGCCAAAGAACTTGTATGTACAACCCATAGACATGAACTAAGTTGTGGGGGGATGCTGGGGGGTGGGGTGATGCAGGTAAGAGGGGAATAAAGGGGGAAAAAAATAAGAATTTGCAATGTTGGCTAGATATAAGATTAAAGTAGAAATTATAATGCATTTTTATATGTCAGCAGTAAAAAAGAAATAGAAAATGTAAAAAAAATAAGTCAACTGTGTTAAGCCACAAAATAAAAAGTTTTTTTTTAAAAAGAATAAAACCCTAAAGAAAAAAAAGTTGACTGAAGTAATAAAAAATGTTAAAGAAATAGTTCCCTAGAGACATGAACATATTGTAAATGTTCCACTATTCTGGAGATCTTTTTGTGTGTGTATGGAATTGTTACCAGAGAAACCATGATTCTTCTTGCCAACACAGTAAAGAATTACAGGTCATTGAGCCTATTAGTATGGAGGCAAAGTTTATTAGTAAACAGGAGGGCAAAAGCAAGTGTGGCCAGAGACCTGGGTAACCAGCACCCAAGTAGCCAGAGGCTGGGTGGCCAAAAAGGGGTGGCCAGAGGCCTGGCGGCCAGAGGCCCCCCAGCCAGAGGCCGTGTCCAGGGCTCTCTCCCTACCCCTCTGTGTGACAAGAGAGCCATGAGCCAAGAGAAGAGGCCAAGAGAATAAGTCCTTTGTTTTGAGGGCTTATATAGTTGGTGGGTTGCAGGTGAAAAAGTTACATTTTGATTGGTGGGTAAAGGTGCTGCCAGCCTTCCATGGAGACATGATTAACTAAACATAGGTCTAGGTGGGGGGTCTGTTAGCCCCAATCCTTATCTTGCTCTAGACTCTATTTGTTCATTTTGTACATGATGGGAAGCGGGCAGTTAACCAGAGTCGTTTTATGGGTTTTTCCCTTGGGCACTGCAGTCCCCCTCCCCTGCTGCCTTCTAGACCTTGGGATAAATACACAGTCTCAAGGTTTTCCTTTTCCCAGCTAATGGAGATGATACATGCAGACTTTCAAGGGCTTCCCAGCACCTGCTCCTGCACTATCATAGTTTACTTGTTGTCTGGGATGCCTGGGATGCCTGGGAGCCGACCAGGCTCAGGATTAGTGCTCAACATGTGAGCTCTTGCTTTAGGCTCCCGTATCAAATTCTTTGTTAGATTGCAATGGTGGGGGCCCTGCCTTTATTTCCCCTCTGGCCACTCATTCCACTATAACAGAATGACTTGGACTTACAGTTTAGAAGAGACAAGGTCCTTCACAGCAGGACAGAGTAAAAAACTTTCTAAACAGAAAAGTCAAATACAGAAGAAAAAAAAGCTTCTCTGTCCCTGAAGAAATGCCAGTTCCTGAGTTCTCCCCTCTCCTCTTTCCAGATATCCTCAAGCTCCTCTTTAGAAACACAAACGAAGGACCTGGGGAAAATTTTATCATCTTACAAATAAACTGTGAAATCAGTAACAAAATGTTCTCCTGCGGCCTTTCGGATGAAAGAATGCTATTTATATCCTATGTCTGCTGAAGATTTCAGAATAGTTTAGAGAAGAAGAGAGTAAGTCCCAGGTTGGTGAACAGGCTTCCCAAGCTCATCCTGAATTTGGAAGGCTTCCGTCCATTCAAGCAGCTGCCCTTGTGGCTGTGGGTGAACCCAGGCTGCAGGGACACATTGAAGGTCAACTTTTTCATTCCCAGCAGCTTTTCAGAAGGAGAGTGACTTTCACCCCCTTATCTCTACCAGCATCAAGCACATTACTTAGTAGTCTTATTTTGGACATTGCTCTAGGGTCAATAGAAATATTTTTGGCAACTTTCTACAGATGTTTTTGGGGTTTTTTTCCCCCTCAGAGAAAAATCTTCTCAATATCTTGATACAGATTTCTATTTTTACAGATTAACTTTTTTTTTGCCTTGATCTCTGACATTTTTATGCTAATAACATTTCTATTGAAGTAGATATAATTTACATACAGTAAAATTAACATATCTTAAGTGTATATTTTGACACATGTATACAACCATGGGCCTATCCCCCAAAATCAAGATATAGAAATTCCTTTCATCATCCTGGAAAGATCCCCCACACCTTGTTCCAGTCAATACTTCCCTCTGAGGCAACCACAGTTCTGATTATCTCCTACCAGAGAGTAGTTTTGCATTTTGAGCTTCACATAATAGAATAATACATCTTTTTCATAGGTGGTTTCTTCTTCTGTGTTTTTTGAGATTCATCCATGTTGTTGCACATAGATGTGGTTTGTTCTTTTTTTAATTGTTCAGTATCAATATATTACAGTATGTCTATCCATTCTCCTGTGGATGGATATCTGTTCATTGGCGTCTAGTTGGGAACCTTTATGAGTAAAACTGCTATCTGTGAACATTTCCACTTGGGCGCACACCTCAACTGGAACTGCTGAGACAGTGGATAGGTGTGTGGTTAACATTTCAAGAAACTCTTAAGCACCTCTCCAAAGTGCTTTTACCATTTTGAACCCCATTAGTAATGCGTGAGAGTTCCAGTTGTTTCACATCCTCACCAACACTTACTATTGGACTCCTTTTAAATTTCATCCATTCTGGTGGTTGTGAAATGTTGTCTTACTATAATCTCATATACTTTTTTTTTTTAAACTTGAGTTTCTCTCTCTCCCTCTCACCTGTGCCTTCTCTTTCCCTTTTCTCCTCTCAAGGCATGTAACTTTGCTTTCTTTCTCCTAAGCTCCAAAAGCCCTTCTTTTGCCTCTGTAACTTGCTTCCTGACTCCACACAGCCCAGCTGGCTCACTTCCTCCATGGCTCATTTCTCCCTCTGTGACTTTCTAAATAAACCCTTGCTTGTATTTGAAAGGAAAAGAAAAGAAAACTTGAGCCATCTTAACACAAATAATCTCCTAAATTCTAATCAAGCAAGTAAAGTTATCTGCAATTTAAAATACAATGTCATCTGTCATAAGAGATCAAACATATGAGACAGTGGATTGTATTTGAGGGTCTGTACATGTAGTCTTAGGACAGGTCTGCCTAATTTTATCAGTTTGGGAGCATAATTTGATAATGTTAACTAATCGTATCTTGGCTTAAACATATATGCTTACTTACCACTATACTTTTTGTTCACATCACCCATTTGGTAACCTGGTTCACAGAAAGTAAAGATATAAGTGTGGACTGCCTGAACATCAAATCATCAAGTAAATATTTTCTGAAATAAGCAAGATCTCCAGGAGGATTTTGCCTTTGACTTCCCAATAAAGCAGACCTACCATGTGCTAATGTGTTCCATATATTATCTCATTTAATCTTCTCAACAATCCTATGAAAAATAAAAATTACTACCCCCATTTTCACAATGATGAAACTGAGGCTTAGGGAATTACATTACCAGCCTGAGGTCTCATGGCTGGAAAGCTGCAGAGTGGCTACTCTGCCCCAGCTTTGATTTGGAGCCCATGTATCAAATCCCTTTGCACACTGCTCTCTCACAGAAGAGAAGTGCTTAGATATGAAGAAAGAACACTGGGTACTTTCGCAGAGGTATTTCAAGACTAGGAGGCGGTGACTGTCTAGAGATGTGTAACTGTGTTTCTAAGTAGAGCAAACTCAGTGCTCAGTGGGCAAAGTCATGATTAACTGATAAATGCTTCTTTGCTTGAAATAGCTACTTTTGTCTCAATTTTAGAACTATTGTCTAGAAAGACAAGTAATCCCTCCCTACAACTACAATCTGTACCTGCACCCCCATCCCACAAGGGCCAACATTTGTCATATTTTTAATTTCAAAGGGATAGGTATTACTGAGAAATGTTTTTATCAAACTACAAAAGTGTATATTGTTGGATGGGAAAAAATAAAGTGTTGAGCAGGATATTACATGCTACTTTTTGTGGAAAAGAAAAGAGGAGAATAAGAATCTATATTTGTACTTGTTCTTAGAAATATAAAGAAATTATAGAAGATCTGTGCACAGGATAAACTTGTGGAAGAGGCAGCAATAGGATGTCCATCTGCAAGCCATGGGAAGAGGCCTTAGAGGACACCAACCCTGACAAATCTAATCTATGACTTCCAATTTCTGGGACTGTGACAAAATAAATGTTGGTTATTTAAAACAAAAGGGAAGGGAGGGAGGGAAGGAGAGAGGGAGGGAGGACATTAACAGCAGATGTTACATGGGTGGTGGGGTAGAGACTCAGATGAAAGAAAACTTTCTATTGTATACATTCATATATTTGGGGGATGAGAAAAGGTTGAACTATGTGACTTTATATAAAAAGTTTAATTAAAATTTTTGTTTAAATAAAAAATGCTGATTAACCAGAAAAAAAAAAAGTATAAAGTTAGTATCTCCAACATAGCCCATTCTTTCTCATTGTCACAGAGAAGTTTTATAGTTTATTACATATCTTCTAGGTTTTCTCTATATATAAACTGATTTTCATTTCTCAAAATACATACAATGCTTTTATTTCAGGTTTTAATAAGATCATACTGTGCACATTGTTCTGGCTTTTGCTTTTTGACTCAAATGCTTGACACCTTTCCATGTTTGTACACATATCACTGTGATTAAACATTCCCCAAATGATAAACATTTAGGTTATTTTCAAGTTTCCTATCACAAAGAGTAACAATAAAAATCTTTGAATATGTGAAGTATGTATATTCAAAATGATGAAATTTCCCAGTAGCCAGACCTAAAAGCTACATCAATTTATGAAAGCAAACTAGAAGACCAATTTCTTCACACTTACACCAACCTCAATCTTGTCAGTCCTTTATTCTTACTCAAAAATTAGAGATTTAAAATAGAAAGATATCTAATTTTAATTTGCATTTTCTACATAATGATAGGTGAGCCTCTCCAAATACTTTATCTCCTTCAGTTAACACTGAGATCAAATCAGGCCATGAGGTTAAATCCAGGGCAGGAGCCAGCCTTCTCTCTTAATTCCTTGACTTAATGCTTTCATCACATGGGAGGAAAAAAAGAGATGAGACATCAATGTCATCTAACAAAGAGGTTGCAAATTGAAATGTTTTGGAGGACCAAGCAGGGAATTGCCAATGAAAACTGAAGGGGAAGCAGAAGAGAGAGTGGTAAGGATTGGGTAAAGGGGGAGGGGAGTACCAACCTTACTTAATAAAGGGATTCCCTCTTGTTGAAGTGTGAATGATTGTAGAGACTGAATTTCACTTGACTAAGATATTGCATATTTGACCCAAAATGATAAAAAGCTAATTGTCAAGGAAGTATATCTGAGTACCAGATTATGGCTTCTGTTGAAAGAAATCACTTGTTATAAATTCTAAACTTTACAAAATTTTATTAAATATTAAATTGATGTTTGTGTCTCAATTTTTGTTTAAAAGTTAACATAAATTTAATGTCTAGAAAACATATAAAGTACTTTTTTTGCTCACTTAGGCCTAAAAAGGAAGACCAAATGAGAATAATTATGAATTTCCCAGGAAGCAAGTGTTAAGATTTTGTTTCTTGGAATCAAGATGGTGGAGGAGTAAGTGGAAGTCACACTGACCTCCTCCCAGGACGAATCTGGGATTACAACTAAGTTGCGGAGAAATCACCTGAAACAAACAACTGAACAATAGCAAGAGAGGAGCCTTATAACCTCGGAGACAGAAGAAACAGCTTTAGTGCAACATACCTGGTAAGGAGTGCGGTAGAGACTCAAGAAGGTGGGCAGAGCACCCATGGGCAGCAGCACCAGAAGGATATAGAAACGGCCAGTTGGATCCCCCTGAGAACAGTGGGGTCTAAACCAAAAGTGGGGATCTCCAGCTTACAGCAGTAGAACCCAAAAAGTACACAGAAAACAGTCAGCTGAGAAGAGCAGCAGGGTTGCTCTCTGCCAGAGAAGGGTGGCTGGAGATGCAAAGAGCCGTTTAAAGGGCCAACGCATAAATTTTTATTTGCAGCCACTTACCCTGGTCTCTGGCAAAGGCAGGGGCCGAATGGGCTAGAGACGCCTGAGGATAGACTGGGGGAGGTTTTAGGGAGAGAACTGAGAGACCATCTGGCAGGATCTCAGTTCTGATTCATCCCGCATGCGGCAGCAGCCATCTTGCTCAAGGAGAGACCACTCCCCCTGAGCAGCAACAGTGTCAGAGGACCCAATAGCCACGCCCTCAGGTAGGGTTCCACCCAATCCTGAGCTGTCTAGGTTGGTCTGCTGAGTGCAGAGTAACTAGATTAACAGCTGAAGGAGACAGCCACAGACAGTCGATTTCTGGAAGTCTTGAACAGACTGCCTAAGGTCAGACAGGGACAATATCCTGACATCATCAGAGGCAGATCCAGAAAGAAAAATCAGCGGTCTCCTACCATAAAAGTTCACACCACAAAGTCAGGAAATCAAGACAGATCAATTTAAGAAGCAGAAGCAAAAAAGAAGAGTCTCACAAATAATGGGAAGACAAAGAAATACCCCCACTCGAATGGAAAGGAGGAATCCCCAGAAAGAGAACTAAATGAAATAGAGGCAAGTAAACTATCAGATATTGAGTTCCAAACAACGGTTCCAAGGAATCTCAATGAGCTCAGTGAGCTCAGAGAGAATTACAAAAAACTACAGGGAAACTACGAGGAACTTACTGCAAACTGTACCAGCATGAAAAAGGACATAGAAACTATCAATAACAGACAAGAGGAAATGAAAAATACAATTTCTGAATTGAAGAACACAGTAGAAGGAATCAAAAGTAGGCTAGATGAAGCTGAGGACCAAATCAGCGAGCTGGAGGACAAGGTAGGAAAAAGCTCCCAGAAAGAGCAAGAAAAGAAAAAAGACTCAAAAAGAATGAAGAGACATTTAGGGAAATGCAGGACAACCTGAAACTTAATAATATCCATATAATAGGGATACCAGAAGGAGAAGAGGATGAGGAAGGGATAGAGAACCTGTTTGAAAAAGTCATGATGGAAAACTTCCCTAATTGGAGGAGATAAAAAGTCACACAAGGCCAAGAAGCACAGAGGGTCCCCTTCAAGAGGAACCCAATGAGGCCCACTCCAAGACACATCATCATTAAAATAGCAAATATCAAAGACAAACAGAGAATCCTAAAGACAGCAAGGGAGAAAGAGGTAGTAACATATAAGGGAGCCCTGGTACGGCCAGCAGCCGACTTCTTAACAGAAACACTATATACCAGAAGGGAGTGGCAAGAAATATTCCAAGTCATGAAAAGCAAAGGCCTGCAACCAAGACTGCTCTACCCAGCAAGGCTCTCAATTAAAATGGAAAGCAAATTAAGGAGTTTCCCAGACAAAAGAAGGCTAAAAGAATACATCTCCACCAAACCAGCATTGCAAAATGTGCTAAAGGGACCACGTTAAAAAGATGAAGAAAAAGAGTCTATGAATACCCAGTTCCTTTTAGTTACCAATAGTTGATATTACCAATATTTGTAACACATATTAATCTGACTGTAACAATGATGTGTTAATTGTTCCTTTATTATTTGTTGAAACTAAATCTGTTTTTGTATATTTCTTGCCTATTTCTATTATTTTTAAAAAGCTTTAAATTATCTTTTGGTATTCATTATCAATTTTTTGATTAAAGGTTTGTAGAATTTTTTTCCCTAAAAAATTACAAAAGAAAACAAAACAAAAACTATTAACCCATTTTAGATGTGTGGCAAATATTTTCCCATTCTATTACTTGTCCTTTATATGTATATTACTATATAGTCTTATTTTACTTTATAGCTTCTGGGTTTGTATATTTTACTTTAGGGTAAGAAAAGTGTTAGTTTGTATTTTCTCCTAAAACTCCTTAGATTCTACATATTGATTTTTACCTCACCTGAATATTTCTTGTATAATGTGTGAAATAGGGCTCTATATTTGTTTTATTTCAAGTAATAGTGATTCATGCACCTTATTTGTTGAATAAGCCTTATTTTCCCCATTGATTTGAAATATCAATTTAATCATACATTACATTGTTAGACAGATATATATGTTTCTTTCTAGAATGCTCATTATATTTCATTGATCTACTTGATTATTTCTGTGCTGGTGTCATGTGGTTTTAATTGCTGAGACTTTATAATGGTTTTAAAGTTTTTAATATTTTATAATTGACTTTGACATTTAAAAATAAATAAATAAAATCAATCTGCAAGGAAGGAAGGAAGAAAGAAAGAAAAAAATCAAGAAAGAGGAAGAAAGGAAGGAAGGAAGGAGGGAAAAGATGGAACTCCTACCTTTTGCGACATCATGGATGGAACTGGAGAATATTATGCTAAGTGAAATAAGCTAGTTGATGAAAGACAAATACCATATGATCTCACCTATAAGTGGAATCTATTCAACAAAATAAACTAACATACAAAATAAAACACAGGCATGGAAACATGGAGCAGACTGAAAGTGGCCCGAGGGATGGGGAGAGAGGACAATGGTGGAAAGAAGGGGAAGGGACTAGACAAAGAACATGTATGAATGACCCATGGACATGGACCACAGAGTGGGAATTGACTGTGGGAGCAAGGAGTAGGGGTGGAATGGGTAGAGGGAAAAATTGATACAACTGTAATAAAATAAACATGACTTAAAAATTTTAAAAAAAGATTTTGTTTCTTTGCTTTAGTATTTATCTATGTTTATATAGACATACTCTGATTAAAATATTTTTTAAAATTTTAATATTGCTTTAAAATTTTGTGATTCGTTTTTACCTACATTTAATATATTATTCAAACAATTAGGAAAATTGGTCCATTTACTTGATTACCTCATAATAAAATTGTGGGTAATAGATACAAAGAAAATATCTATAACGTTGTGATAAGTGTTTACGATAGAAATTTGCCTTCTGCACAATGGAAAAGAAAAATAATAAAGAATTGTCCTGTATTGGGGTGGCTGATATTTCAGCTAGATATTACAGAATGAATATAAGTGTACTAACTAGAGAAAAGGGAAAGAGAGCTTGTATAACCATGATTTAATATTTCAATTAAGCAATAAAGCTTGTGTATTGTGCTTTTATCTCAAGGCTGCTGTCCGTTGAACCCTGTGTTTTCTGTATAAAGCCCTGTGTTTTCATTTCTTATCCAGCCTTTTTTTTTTTTTTTTTTTTTTTTTTACAGCTTAGAGAATTCTGTTTTGGGAGAGAAAAGGGTGCATGAAACCAGCTAGGAGGATCCACAGGTTTACTAAGTAAATCTACAAATTTCTGTTTGAAGAGAGAGAAAGCCCAAATGAGGGAAGGAAACTAGAGAAGCAAGCAGCAACATATTAGTACTCCCTCAGCCACTTGCTTTCCTGTGCTCCCTCTTCTCAGGAGCAGCTTGTTTGCATTCCCCTCCTTTATTCTGCCTTCCTGCTCCATCCTTATGAAAGCCTCAACCTGCATTCAAATAGGGAAGACGGACTTTGAGACATGAGTCCCCCATCTTCCAGGTGGCCAGCATCTGAAAAACTAGCGTCCTTTACACCAGCACCTGTCTCTCAACTACTGGTTTTCAAAGTAACAAACAGCCAGACCCACGTTCAGTTACCATATGTCATATAGAGAGAAGAACATTTGAAAAGACTTGGAGGTTTAAATGAGCAAAGAATTCTTAAATCTTTTAAGTTGAACCACTGGAAATTGCCACTCAGAAGGTCAAAATAGTTAAATATCAGCGATCTCATTGCACAAATCAAAATCTCTTCTGTAAACTTGTCTATTCCACAGCCAATTTATTTTAAAAGGTCCAGATCTTGTCACCGGATGGTGAGTGATAACAATACCATTGTAGTGTTAATACTCATATGAATTAGTTTATTTGTTTTTATTATCTGACTCAAACTTCTTGCTTCATTTTTTTGTTTCTTTGTTTATTTGATTGCCAACTCATGTGGGAAACAAGTTTTGGTTGTAGCCTGAATCAAAGAAAACAGTTTTATCTCTTATGTTAAGGGACAATGCTTTTCGTAAGTTCTACCTTCTACAAAGAAGCCTTTTTGGCTGTGACTGGAAATAGTGACTAAGCACTGAGAGGTAAAATGTTCTATATTGCTCTGAGGTATGAAACATTACCTGTTTGGTGAAGTAACATTACATAACTGCTGTACTCCGCCTCTTCCACTAAATGACTCATCAGTTTCATGGGAGCATTTGTCACAATTATTATCCTGGTCATCACCAATTAGCATTTGCAGAGCACCTACACAGAGATGACACTGTACTTGGTACTTGACAGAATACAATGAAAACAAAGAGCACCACTTATAAAGTAAACTGATGGAACGGTGCATTTGAATATGAAACACAGAACAAACATACCTATAAGTCTGAGCCTATGTGGGTCACATGAGATAAAATAAACTCATTGAAATTCCCCATTGAGCTTCAGAGTGGCTTTTCGTGTTGCAACAGCAAATGGAGCAGATGGTCTTTCCACAGGAAAGATGCTGAGAAAGGTTCCCAGTCTTTGGGGATCCCAGAAGCAGATAAAGGATTGGGAGGGCCTTTGCTGACCATCAAAGCAAAATCTCCAGAGTCCTTTTTAATGCCCTGGCCAATGAGTAACTATCAAATCTCTAAAGATTTGGGGAATTTGAAGATTCCAAAGTAGGTTTAGTTGGTTAAGAGATGGAAATTTTGGAGATTTCCATAGCGAAATTCTGAAACAAAAATTCATTTGAGATTATCATAGGAAGACTGTTACGCAAATGTTTTCCAATTAAAAGCCTTTAATAAAAGAGATTTTTAGGTGGCCATTGAAATTGAACCAAGACAATTTTTTTCATTGTCATCATTCTAATTTCAAATCACTCCTTGCTGCTGTATATTCTCTTCAATTTCATCTTGTACTAAATAGAGGTAGGAAAAAAACTGAACAACAAAATCTACTTACGTGTGTCTGAGGAGTTCCCTCAAGCTTTCTACAAGAATTATACAGGGCAGCCCCAGTTCATAAGCAGGTCATGTGCCCTTAGTGCAGGGCCAGTCAGATGATTAGAATATCAGATGTATTTTTTCCCAGGTACCAAGCAAGCCTTGGTGGTTAGGCATTGAGGCTGGTCCTGGACCGTCCACTTACCTGAGGGTGCACCTGAAGTGGTACCATGCTAATGGCACCTAATCCCTGGGGACTGCAAGATTTCCCTGGGAAGCCAGGCACACATCTGTCCCAGTGCAGCAGATCAAGGGCTGACTTTCTCCCAGAGACCAGTGCAGGGCAGTGAGACATGGTGAACTGCTCTCGGCATTGGGACAAGATAGGGCAGCCTGGGAAAGAGGATACATGGAGGTAGCATCCAGGTGGCCTCTGAGACTGAGTGGGGATGGAGTGACCTTCTCTGTCCCTGCAGTTTCCCATCACCTCTATCTCCCCAGCCAGCACTGTAGAGAATGCCCCACCCTGCAAAGGTTTTTTAAGTGTTTAAGGTGGGTATTGAGACAGAACTTGATGAGGGTAACAGCTCCCCCTGTGTCCCTTGGTACATCCTAGTGTGCAGGACTAAAAGGTGGCTTGGATACAGGTCAGAACAAATCCAGGCTTTGGCCATGCAGGGCCTCTGGTCTCAGGACAGGGTGCAGAGGCTCAGGGGCAAGGAGCAGGGCCAGGGAACTATGTAACTCTGCAGCTGGGACTCCACCTGCCCCCAAATGGGTGCCAAGGATCAGGATGGAAGCAGGTGGTCTGTTCTCTACTTTCCTTTTGCAAAGCCCCTCAGTCCCACCTTGGCAATATGAGCAACAGGCCAGCATACACTCCTCTGTGGTAAGCTAGAGGTGGAAGGGAGGAAGCTCCACCAAGGGTGGCAAAAGAGAGAAAGAATGGGGGCATCTATGACTGTCTTTGTTCCAGGTGGGCCAGTGGGTGAAAAAAGACACGCAAAAAGCTTTAGAAACAATAAAATCAACTTCCATAGTATTTGCTGACTTTTTAAAAATGTGCTTCTATAAATTTATAATAAAAAGATAATTACCCAATAAAAAATGGGCAAGGGACATAAATTGACTATTTTAGAAGAAATACAGATGGGCAATATGAAATTATAACAAGTTGTATTAATAATATGAATCTCAAAAACATTGTGCTTAGTGAAAGGAGCCAGACACACGCACACACAAAATTTCTTTTTTGTATGAGTCCATTTATAAGACATTATTATAAAGACAAAGCTACAGTGAAAAAAAGCAGATCAGTGATTGCCAGGAGCCAGGCTTAGGGGAGGGGGTGGATGACAAATGTGGAAAAACTCCCCAAACTGCACACTTAAAATTGACATATTTTATTGCTTGCAAATGAAACCGCGAAGTTGACAATACAAAAGATGTTAAAGCCTATTTGTGAATATAAAGCAAATCCATAATTCTAGACTTTTTAGCCCAGAAAAAGTACTTGGAGTCCGTCTGGTGAAACTCTTCCTTTCACATTTTGTAAGTGAGGAAGTGGAGGCCCAGAAAGAGAATACATAACTTATCCAAAACCAAACTGCCTGCTCATGACTGAACCCCAGCTCAGCACCCACTCTTTTCCATTTTCTTTTTCTGCTGCCATACTCCCCAGCACATTTCAACTGTAATAGTATCATGTCCATCATACATCTGGCAGGAACCATAAAATACCTTGTAGCACTTTTATTTTTAACACATCCCCATTGTGTTCGACCAGAGAGACAGAACTGATAGGGGAACTCACTAAAGATTTCAGCCTTTGTTGATAGGCTTAACTGACCGATCCACATGAAAAACTGTTATTCCAGGAACTAGAATGCATGACCATGTGACTCTAGGATGTCACAAGCAATTCAACCTTTGTACCCCAGGAGTTCTGCAAGCCATGGAGACAGTATTTGAGCCACTGTGTTCCAGGGAGGGAACAGTCATGATGCCAATTAAGAAGTACTAAGAAAATCGCTGCCGAACTACAACTCTTATCCAGTTTAGCCTTTTCCCAAACCTCTTACCCACCATTTCTTCTCCTTATAAAAAAATGGCTTGAAAGGAGATGTTAAGATGGGGTTTTTTAAAATATAATCTTTATTGTATTTTTTTATATTACCATTTATACGATGGTTTTTGAGGGCACATAACACGCTGTGTTCTCAGATTGCCAGCCATCTGAACAAAGCACCCATAAATATTCAGTCCTTGTCTCTACTTATTGATTCTGGTAGTGACAGGCACCATGAACACTGACTTTTCTGGTTTCAGAACCAATAAGAAATATGTAGATTTATTAAAACAAATTAGTTTTAATTTTTTAATGCAGTTGTAGGGCTGGCTAGGCAAGCCTGAAATCTGTGAGGCAGGCCATCAGGAACTCTGGGGCTCAACTGAATCCACACCTGGGATTTCCTCAGGGAAGCCTCAGTTCTGTTCATAAGATGCTTCAACTGATTAAGACAGACCCACCCAAATTATCTAATCTCCCTTACTTGAAGTCAACTGATATGAATTTTTATCACATCTATAAAATGCCTGCATGGCAACACCTAAATTACTGTTTGATTGCCTACCTAAATTGGCACATAAAACAGACCATCACACCCAGGTAGTAGATAAGGATAGTATCACAACTTCTGTTTTCTACTAGGTACATTGAAAATACAGAGTACTTAAATTATTTGCCTAAGAGCACACAGCTAACTCACATTTTGTTTTTCAATTGTAAAAAGGTTAGAAATTCTTACCTCACTATTTTTGCAAGAAGGAAATTAATTCCAACTGTGTATGTAAATTTCCTGGCACATTTGGTTCTAAATGTTGGAAAAACAGCAATTAGACCACATTTTACTTATGAAATCAGCTGGTTAACAACTTATGTGGAAATGCATATTCTCATTCACTACAGGGAGTAAACATTGGAATAACTTTTTTCAACAAGGAGTTCCATTTCCAAAAATTAGTTTTATAATAATAGTACACATTTGTAAAGATAGATGTGCAAAGATACTCATTGCAATATTGTTTGTAAATAAAAATACTTAAATGACCATCAATAGGAGAGAAGGAAAGTGTTAAATGAATTATATCTGTTGACATAAGAACGTCCAAACCTATAGCAAATTTTATGAATTTATTTGAGCCAAACTGAAGACATGCCTAGAAGGAAGATCTCAAGTCTAAGAAAACACTCAGAGTAACAGTTTGCAGGTCTTTTGTATGCATTTGAAATCAAATGAGAGAACATAGGAAAGACTCCAAGAAATCCACTGGGGGTAGATTTAGGAGGTAGGAAAATGCAAACTAGAGAAATCCCTATGATTGGGCAAAAAGTAAAATGGAGAGATACATACAGCATTTCCAATGCTGGGTACAAGATTGTTAACATTTAGCATTTACAGTAAATTGGGATGGTATACAGGTAGCAAGGCCATGTACTCCCTTGAGGGTGGCTTCAGAAGGGTCTAAAAGAGAAGATTATTCTGGCATTTCAAAAGTGTATTAACCTAGATGTACACAAATAATGGCCAGGGCTTGCTTAAGCCAAAGATAAACCTTTCACTAAGGAACTTACAGGCCAGAGGCCTGACTGTGCACTATGACCTGCACAGTTTAGAATTTAAGATTATATCACCCTGTGAGGGTTACTTTTGCTGACTGTGCTTGTCAGATTTACCACATAGCCCCTTTTTTTGTTCACAGGTCAAACGATGGAATGAATGATAGATAGCTAGAGACAATGAAAGATGTCCATTGTATAGTATTTGATTTAAATATAGAGTTTGTATTATTTGACAATATTTGTGTTTCTAGGCATTCTACTAATATCTTCACTCATGGACTGGTAATGGGTTCTGTACCCATTACATTAAAATAAACATTTTGTCCTCTGAGAAACAACTCTAAAGTGGTGACAGTGTTTTGGTTAAACTTCAAAGGCTGCATCGTTCCATTGCTACCTGTCCTCTCTAATCAGAATATCAACCCTGGTTTTCTCTGTTAATACAGAGGGACCTACACAGGTTAATGATGAGGTCACCATGGAGATCAACCACAAGCAGCCTGAGGGTCAGTAGTGGACTGCTTGAAGATCGAGACAAGACACCAGATTTTAATTGGGTGAGCTAGGGCAGAGGCAGGTAGCAGACAATGGGTCTTCTTCTTAGAGCAAAAACATCTGAATAAAGGAGGCATTTTTGGTCCATGATGAAAGGCACTTGGTAGCCTTGGCTGAAATGTCTTTATTTAATGTCGTTCAGGATTTCTCTTTTTCCTGATGAAATCTGCAGAAGATGAGAGTGCATAATATCTGAGGCTCCCTTTATCAGGGAAAGGGATGGCTACATGGAAACCTCACCACTTGGGACCCCAAAATGAGAAACTGCCAAGATTGTTAGGCCCAGGGGAAAGAAAGGAAGCACCAGCCTATGTGTCATCCAAAGGAAATATTTGACTCACGCCGACTGCTCCACCGGAAGGAAGCTCCCCAGCACAGCGACTGTGTCAGTGCCAGTTCATCAGTGATTCCTCAGCACAGGACCTGCCATAAAGGGACTCAGTAAGGATCTGTAGAATGAATGAATGGCATTACATCATTTCCTGAATCAGGCCCTTGCGCTGTCATTAACCCAGGTCCCTGTCCTTGCCACTCTAACACCTTACACAGTGTCCCCAGAGGATCGGAAAGTGGAGGTCATTTGCAAAGGAAGAAATGGAGACAAACCCACCCCCACAGATCTGGCTGAAGGGCTGGTGGGAAGGGCAAGGCCCAGTCATTGGGGTCCCTCGGGACTCCGACCTGGTACTCTAGGCCAGGGCTGTGTGAATTAGACCCTTAGTCTCACACCCGCCGCTCTTCCTCTAAAGGAATGGGAAGCACATTGCGCAATTCCATCACCCTTCTTAGTTCATTTCAAATCCATTTGTAGGCCCAAGAGAATCCCTGGAGGGGAGATCCCAGGACAACAGGTGAAATGTGGAGGAAATCTGGCAGACGACCATCCTGAATGGGAAGGAGGCAGTTCCCATGGTTCTATGTTTTCCCTCAATCAAGTTAAGTTTTCTCTAATGCCTTGCAGCAGGATTCTAGATGAACGGCAAGTGCAATAAACATGAACGCTAGCCAGTGTCTCAATGGCATAGTAGTCACTGCAATGTTAATGTGACTCTGGAATGAATGACAATTCTTAAGGACATGTCCATTTTTGAGAGGGAAACTCTGTAAATGGCTGCTTATGTCAACACTTGTGTTATCTCATTTAATTTTTACTACAAGACCTTATGAGGTCTTTGATATTATCCCCATTTTATAGTGGATAAAACCAAGCCTTGGAGATAGTAAGTCATTTTCTCAGAATTTATGCCTAACAAAGATGAAATTGAAGTTATCTATATTCCAAAGCTGGTGCACTTGAGTATAAATCAGGCAAGAGGTACTACAAATTGTGCTTTTACTGGTTTGTCATTTTTTTAAAAGATTTTATTTATTTATTTTTTGAGAAGGAAAGGGAGGGAGAAAGAGAGGGAAAGAAACATCAACGTATGGTTGCATCTCACACTCCCCCTACTGGGGACCTGGCCTGCAACCCAGGCATGTGCCCTAAAGAGAATCAAACTGGTTACCCTTTGGTTCTCAGGCCGGTGCTCAGTCCACTGAGCCACAGCAGCCAGGGCTGGTTTGCTATTTTTTTTTTCCACTGACTGTTTTAATGCCAACAAGGCTTTTAACATTAACAATGTTAAAACAGAAGCTTTGGGATATTCTGTAATTTTGGCTATCAAAGTTCAGTATTTCCAGCAAAACATTCTTATTTATCAATTCTCTCCTCTACCTCAATAAAAATAATAAACAGGAAAAGAGAAAGCATAAATGATTTTTCATTGCTTCTCCAATATAAATGAAAAACCAAAAAGATGCAACAGAAAAATTCAGAAAATTTCCTAATTTTTTACCTTTATCTGTTGGGCAAGGTAATTAAATTTTTCATGTTCAAATGGCATTCCCCACTGTGCTTATGAAAAGGTTTGGTTGCCTGTTAGGTGCATTGTCTAGATCTTCAATGTGCTCAACAGGAGGAAATGCAACAATATTATACCAACTGATTTTATTATCTAGTACTGGAAATCACTAGATTAAATACCTGATTATGATAAGTCTTGCTTCCATGATCATTTTTAACATTTTCCTCATGCATCTCAAAGTATTTCTCTTTCTCCACAATGTCCCACTAGAATTCTCCTAGGAGAGGGGCAACAGAAAAAGGTCTTATTTCCAGGGATCAAGCAGGCAATCATAGCTAGTTGGCTTACCGTCCCAAGATGCTACCCACAGGGACCTCTTGCACTGCTCTGGTAGTCTCACTTAGAGTTTCAGAATCCACCAGTACCGTGAGGTTGGGATGGTGAGAACGTAGGGGACCCTTGCTGGCTATTTTCTGGTTTTAGGGACTCAGTAAGGAGCAAGGTAGTTCTACACTCCCTGTGGCATTTCTAATACTATCAAGGACCGTGAAGATGAACTAGATTCCTGTGTCCTTGGAGCAGCAGAGGTTCCCAAAACCCACCTAAAACCCACTGAACTCTGGTCAAATACCAGGGACCCCAGGGAACTGGAGCTAAATTGGCAACAAGTCCTCTCTTAGACCAATAATCATCATTCTGTGGTGATACTTTCTGTGTGTCTATCACAAGGGAACCCCAACACTGTAAAACAAAGTCTCTGTCCTCAAGAAGGTTTTCTTGAGGAGACAAGATATGTGACTTAGTTTTGCTTGTCCTTTTGGTGAAACTAAAACACTTTTCTTCTATCATTTAAATTAGCATTAGTCCCATTCCCTCTTTGAACTCAAAGAAAAGGTGCTTATATCGCTTCCCAAATTTTCTCAGCAAATCCCACTCACTTTCCACTGAGTCATACACTCATACTGGACACTATCACTGAGCATTGCATGTCAGTTACTTTTTACACAGAACTCATGAAAATTTAGTGATTAGGAGTGTGTAGGGTGCTGTGCAGAGAGGTAGGTGGACTTCGAAGACACATATGCCACACCATATAGATGCTGTGGCCTTGGAATAGCCACTGTGTGTGATCCTTGCTCCCTAGACTACAAATCTGGGATGCTGGGCAAGGCAACAGTCAGGACAACCAGGCTCCATGCCTTACTAACTCAACATGCAGTTGGGCTATGACACTAGGCAGGGGGGAGGAGGGCTGTGCATTCTGCCATCAGCCTGATTTCTTTTCATAAAATGAGAGACCACCAGCGGGGCACAGGATGCTGTTACGAATAAAATCATTTAATGGAGGCAGTTTGCTTCCTTAGATCAGAACTGTGTTCTGTGCTGAGCTCTCACATGCTATTTCATCTGGCCATGTCAGCAGGAATCCCAAAGGAAGAACAGATTCCTTATTCAGGGGTGGGCTAGCTCTCAAAAGTGGAAACTGGGTTCCTCAGTGGATCCTATGGATTTGAGAATAAAGTTTAGATGTGCTTGACCCACAACTTCAGGACTGATTTAAGGACAATGAAACCAGAATAAGGAGTCAGCAAACACTGGGGTTTGTGGGATCACAAAGGACACGAGCAAATAAAAACATAAACCACCAGAATGGAATCAGTGCCTCAATGACATTTTCAAAGCTTCTATTGAAAAAATTTCTGTTTTTGCCTTTTGAAAACACCATTCAGGAATAGACAAAGCTTGATTATGTGGTTCTATTTCCTTTCTGTGGCCTCAGTTGGTTTTTTTTTTAAAGAATGTTTAATGTGTGTCTTTAGAATTGGTAAATGAATGAACCTCACTTTTTTCATACCTGAGCTTCTCAAAACCATGAGTCATTGAAGTAGTGTTATCAGATGTAGGCTTAAACATGTGACGATGAATTGATCATAGGTAAGGTGCAGAGCTTTTGTCTCTGAGAAATAATTAAGCAAGGGAACACTCAGGAGGCACAGGGCAAACTGCCTTCTGGGAAGCTGGTGGTGGGAAGATGCAGAGCCCCGGGCCATGCGGGCAGCAGCATGCCTCTTGGGTGGCTCACCCGTCTTTTCCTCCTTTCAGCACAACACCAGGTAAGCCAACATCAAAGTCAAGAGCCTGGCCCTGGGAAGCTCTGGTGCTTTATCTCAGGACTGTCTCAGTGCTCACATTTCACTTTTTCTGGTGCCCTCTGGTACCCAGAGTTTGCAGAGTAAGTAATGAACACTCAGGGAGAGGGACAAGGACAAAGTTCCCCAAGCTCAGCTTCCTTTCTAAGCCCTGTTGGCTTAAAGCACAATTACATTACTCCTTCACTGGAGAGAGGAACCTGGCACCCCCCCTTGATTTCATAAACCCCACAACTGGGACCATCGTCACCTGTAAAATGGGCATACAATAGCATGCAGCTCGTAGGGCAGCTGTTCTCAAACTGGGTCCCCTGACCAGCAGCAGAAGCATCATTGGGAACTTGTTAGAAAAGCCAATTCAGGAACTCCATCTCAGACCCACTGAGACAAAAACTTGGGAAATGGGAGCCTGAAATCTGTTTTCACAAGCCTTCCAGGTGCTTATGATGTACTCTCGAACCTGTGAACCACATTATAAAGTTGTTGTGAAGAGTACATGAAGGAGCATCTGTAACACGCTCAGAACTGTGCCTGGCGCCTGATATTTAGCTATTACAATCATCATCATCACCATCATTATCGTCCCAGGAATACTTTCTAATAATGTTATAATTTCCAGTAGCACCAGAGACCCACAGATGGAGATGCCTTTCCTGTGTAACAAGCTCCCGGCACATACATGTGCAAGCTGACTAAACAGTGCAAAAGGCTTCTCTGTCTTGACCACTTACTATAATGACAGAGGATATCAAAGGGAAAAAAATGCAAAAATTTACATTAGTAAGAAAATACTCTATTAATAGGGACAATTACAATAGGGAGATGCTTTATATGCAGAGTCTATGGGATAGGTAGCTATGGAAAGAACACGGGGAGAGGGAGTAATAAAAACTGCTGTGTGGAAGTCTTGAAACTTAAAAACTCTGGGTGAAACATTGCCTTAACAGGAGAATTGAGGCATAAAATGTTGGCTATAGCCAGGCCCATGGACAAAGAAGTTTGAGCATGGGAAGATCACATAGAGTTTAGGGCCTAGCTGTCCTGGTCAAGCCAGCCTAAAAATAAGTTAAGCACAAAGTTTTGATCCACCTTGCCAAGAAACTGATTTTCACCTACCCCATATATATTAGGCTAAATAATAAGTCCCAAAGATATCAGGCCTTAATTCTGGGAATCTGCAAATGTTAACTTATATGGCAAAATTTTGCAAATGAAATTAAGTTAAAGGTCTTAGCAAAGAGGCTGCCCTGGATTATCTGAGTGGGCCCTAAATGCAATCACAAGTGTTTTTTTTATAAGGAAGTGGAGGGAAATTTGACAGAAAAAGAGAGGGAAATATGACCAGAGGCAGACACTGGAATGAGTAGCCTGGAGTGAGAGTACCTGAGGCACCAGAGGCCAAAGAGGAGAGAGCTAGGTTTTCCCCTAGGGCCTCCAGACAACATGCTATCAGCACCTGGTTTTCAAAGTGATGCTTATTTTGAATTTCTGAACTTCACCACTGCGAAAGAATAAATATCTGTTGTTTTAAGCCATCAAGTTTATTGGAATTTGTTAGAGCAGTCATAGGAAACTAATATACCTTGTTTCATGTGAAGACTTTTTCAGATTTGAGGAAAAGATACTCTTGTATCCAAAGAAGAGTTTGCAGATGATAGTCTTAGGGGTGAGGGGAAAAAAAATCCCACAACGTCAGCTCCTTTGTTTTCCACTGCACCAAGAGGCTGCCATGGTCTCATTTAAAGATATCAATCATATGCTATACAATCAAGATTACTGTAGTTAATCTCAGATTTTAAAATGGAAAGGCTAAACTTCAGAAAAGCTGTTAGTAAAGTTACACATATGATGTGTCTAAGTAAATGCATGAAATACACCAGGAGAGGACAGTGAACACAAAGAGTTTAATTAATTCTTGTTGATTGATTTACTTAACAAATTGACTGACTGTTTAACTATAGAGAAAGCAAGGTTACAGAAGCTCAGAAAAATAACTTATTTTATAAGTGGCTTTATATGAACATCTAATCATAAACAGTCTCTTTTCCATAAAATTGTAAGTGGTAATAGGTATTAAACCACTTCACAAGTGGACCATTTTCTGGTTGTTTCTTAAGAGTAAATCTTGGCTTAGTGAATTTCAAAAAATTGAAGGGGGAACTTATACTGGGGAGAGGTTTTAGGTTGCCTCATGGTCTTGAATACTAGCACACTATATTTGTTCATTCCTGTATGGTTAAAAACTTCCACAGATGAGGTAAAGAATTATATCCTGCTTTACTACTGAGCAAAATAAATCTAGACAGATGCACACAGGAAGATATTTTTACAGACACTGCATTTTAAATGGTAGTCAGGAAGTTCTGCTGATTGCATTTTGTCAAAGGCAGAGCTAAGGTTTGATAGCTTGATTAAAACATGAGCATTTTAATAATCAGCACTCATCAAAGTTATTTTGCAAATGGGAATAGAAGAAGGGAATACAATAGCTAGTAACAATACATTTCTGTAATGCATTATTTAACAGACTATGTATAAATCTGAGTTGGAGTAATGAGTTGGAGTAATATCTTCCACCCTCTTGTTTTAATGATTTTTTATGTGTCTCTCCTGAGTCTGAGTATTTCTTGACTGAATTTTAGGTTCTTATCATATTTGCAATAAACAGAGTGCATTTTTTGTTTTATTGTATTTGTATCACATCTCAAGAAACAAAGGGGATGATGACATTCTTCAGAACAGCACCTGCCACACAGCCTGCTGTGAGGCTATTGCCTAAAGTGCAGGCATTCTTATAGCAGGTTTTTCCGCCCTGTGCAATCTGACACAGCTGTGACCTAAGGGCAACTGTAAAGCCCACGTGTTAGAATAACTTAGATTTCTTGTGATGGATTGAGTAAACAAAATAACAGTGGCTATGTTTTATATGATAATAGTACTCTGACCTATAAAAGAAACCTCTGTACTATCTACCTCAGAGCAGTCAGGATTTGCTGAATTGCTTCCAACTTATTTTTGCCTCCACTTCCGACACAGAACAAATCAGAGAAATCCAAATATTCTCCCCAAACCAATCACATAAGATGCTTCATTTCTAGTTCCTCCTATAGCTTCCCCATGACAACACCCTCTAATCAGGGTTTAGGAAAATTTCCTTGTTTTTTCATTATAAAGCTTTTCCTCAACAGGACTGTTTCAGAATTGCCTCCCTTGTTATAGCAAATTGTTTTCATGTTGGTGGTCTTCATTTATTTCTACTTCTGTTGACTGCCAGGATTTCTTTTTAAGGGGTGGGGGGAACCCTCCAGCCAGATGCAATACAATGTATTGTTTAACCACTGAGAAGTTGTGGCTCCTAGTAGTGCTTCAGAAGAAAGGGATTCTACTTCAAAAGACATGAAGTGAAATTTTTAATAAGTTGATTTTTTAAACACTTGTCTGGGCTTCTGCCAAGTCTCTCAATTTAATTTTAACTAAAAGTTTACAAATCAACATGCACTATGACTCCATTTTTGTGAAAAAATATAAAGATACGCCTACCAAGGATTTGCAGGGGAGGGGACATGGGATGTTTATTCTCTAGAATATATTTTCTACAATGAATGTCTATAAATAATTTTTAAAAACTTTTAAAACATTTCTGAATTTACTTAAATCTTTTTTTAAAAAAAGATTTTATTTATTTATTTTTAGAGAGAGATGAAGGGAGAAAGAAAGGGAGAGAAACATCAATGTGTGGTTGTCTTTCACGTGCCCCCATCTGGGGACCTGGCCCACAAACCAAGCATGTGCTCTGACTGGGAATCAAACCTGCAATCCTTTGTTTCACAGGCTGGCACTTAACCCACTGAGCCACATCAGCCAGGACTGAGTTTTCTTAAATCTTTGCGCGTGCTTGCGTGTGTGTGTGTGTGTGTGTGTGTGTGTGTGTGTGTGTGTGTGTGTCTGCCCATCCGAAATATTTATTCAAACTGTAACCTAAACCCTGACATTAAATGTTATTAAAGTACATTTCTTAGAACCAAGAGAAGGACTTTGGATACCAAGGAAGACAATGATCCATAATGCAGAAAGTATGGAAGTAAGAGCAGTTTCTGCCCTTCTCAACTGCTGTTCTTTTTATTAAGTCAAATTCACCTTTCCGTTGGTTCTCAGAAAGGCTTGATAGGCAGGAGCACAGACGCCACCCTTCCCTGGAGACTCAGCCAGTCTGTCCCCTTTCCTTGCAGGGATTTGGACCTGGTCCGCAGACGGCTCAGAATGGCTATGAATGCGGCCCAACATAAAATTGTAAATTTACTTAAAACATTGAGGGGATTTTTATGATTACGTGTCACAATATATTTAATGTGTGGCGCAGAGACACCAAACAGTTGGACACCCCAGTATCATGGCCCGTCTTTTGAGCCTTCCTCTTCCACTCCACATTTCTTCCCAAACCCAGCCGCAGCCATCCCAAAACAGTGAACACACATTGCCTCCGGGCTCTGCCTCCTCGCGGCCCGTCCCACAGTTTGCTCCGGAATAAACAGGAACCACTAGATAAGATTACACTGTTCTCTTCTCAGAGTTCCTAATGTTTTAACCAAAAACTCTAGGACCGAAGAGCCCACAAGGTTACAATGAAAATCCACTCAGGACTCTCTGTAAGCTTTTCCACGCGCCAAGGGCATGAATTCAGAGTAAATCACTGATCCGGATCGCAGGGGCGCGGGAGAGCCTCCCCAGCGCTGTCCCTGGGCTCCAGCTCGCCTCCTCCCGGTCCACTGAGGTAGATTCGACTTTTGCCGGGACGAGTTGGGATGTCACGGGACGGGAATCCTAGCTCCCAGAGGCCCCGCCCCGGCCGCCTCAGCCAATCGCGGCGCTTACAGGAGCGTTGGGGGCAGGGCGCCCAGCACGAAACCCAGGGCCTTAAAGGCTGAGTCAGGCACAACTGGGCCAGAACCGCGGGCCTCGTAGACTTTAAAGGGGTTCCGTGCGTCCGTGGAGTGCCCCTGCGCAGCTGTGGCCGCCACAGGTCAGTCGACGACTAAGGCGCGTTGGAGACAGGGACTGGAGGAGAGGCCCATTAAGGACACGGGCGACAGGTAGACGTGACCCCCGGGAAAGAGTCTGCTTACCCAGAGCTGGTGAGGCCAGGGCGGCGCTGCCTCGAGCCCTGCCTCAGACCCAGCCAACCTTGAGATGGGGAAGGGTAGAAAGAAGATTCAGGGAGCTCCTGGGGGCGCTGAGACCACCGGGGTTCTAGGCCTGTGCAGGAGCCGGTCAGCCTCAGGAGCCGGTCAGCCTCAGGGCGGTAGCGGGGCGACGAGGCCCTGTTCCCAACTATCCGTCAACAACCTCTGGAAGCTGCTGGCGGGAGCAGGGGGCGGGGCGGCGCGGCATTCCCGCGGTCTGGCCCCGCCCGCGACGTCAGCGTCACCAGGCCCAGGCCGGTTCTCTGAGCAGCTGGTGAGGGACCCGTGCAGGCTTGGGAGCTAGAGGCTCTGTCCTTTTAAGAACCACCTGATGGCGTCGCCGGTTTAGGGGAGAGACTGAGGGTGTCGGCCGCAGGGGCCAGTTGTGGGAACAACAGAGCGCTGGTGCACTCCTGCCCAGTTTTTCCTGGGAAGGCCTGTCAGAAAGGTTTGTAGGCGTATTTCACCCCTTGCCGTGTGTCAAGAATAACGGTATAAGGTGGTCACCTAACTCCTGGAGATCCCTGTCCCTACTTGGGATCAGGCATCCTGATAAATAAGATTTTCTAAATCATTTTGATACCTTGAGTGAATAACCTGGGCCAGCAGTTACCTAGTCGTTGATTAAAAATTCTGACCTATAAGATACCCTAAGACCCTTCTCAAAACCTAAATTATCATTGCACTATTAACAGTGAAGTCTGGTTCAGTTCCTATAGCACTTGTCAGCCTGGTTTTCACTTTGATGGCTGAATCATATACCTCCACTGTTTGGTAAGTCCTTGACCTGTTTTTCTCCACCCACATCCTTAGCCTTCTTCCAGACTTCCATAAATATTTGGGAAGGTAATTTAAATATTATTACCCAACAATAGGGACTATAACGTCTCAGAAGAAAGTAGGATAGGTTTTTAGAAGTTGTTGGTCTAATCAGATAACTCGTTTTTCCTCCCCTTTCTAGGTTTTTGAAACATGAAACCTTCAATTCTCCTGGCTGCCCTTTGCTTGGGAATAGCCTCAGCTTCTCCAAAATTTGATCACAGCCTGGATGGACAGTGGTACCAGTGGAAGGCAACGAACAGGAGACTGTATGGCGTGGTTGGTAACATTGAAACTGTCGAGAGGGATCCCATCAAGTAGGACCCTTGCAGTTAGGAGTTTGTAGCCAGAAAGGAGCTTCTAGAGGTCAGCTTTACCAAGGCAATAACTTAATGGCAGCCATTAATGGGCACAATATGGATATACATCCCTGTGTTGAAACTTGGACAACAGCACCCAGAAGTATAAAGCCTTCCCTGGCTGTGGTTTCTCTTCCTCTGTGTCTGCAAATTCACTGGGTTTTCAGTAGAAATAAAGACAATATGGTATATGTTTGCCTCTAGGATGAAGAAGGATGGAGGAGAGCAGTGTGGGAGAAGAATATGAAAATGATTAAACTACATAATCAGGAATACAGCCAAAGGAAACATGGCTTCACCATGTCAATGAATGCCTTTGGTGACATGGTGAGTGTGGCACAGGAGGCCTCACATTTTGTTCTTCTCTCTTCAGTACTTCAGCAAAATAACCTCTTGCTTTTTCAACAATTTATTTACTTTTCTTATAGACCAATGAAGAATTCAGGCAGGTGATGAATGGCTTTCTAAGCCAGAAGAAGCATAGGAAGGGGAAAATGTTCCTAGAACCTCTATTTGCTGAGATCCCCTCATCTGTGGATTGGAGACAGAAGGGCTATGTAACTCCCGTGAAGAATCAGGTACAGCAGTGTTCAGATCCTTTTTCTCAGGAAAGCCTAAAAGGAATGGTATCCCTGCTTTGGTAACTGGAATAGCATGCAGCTTGCCAGTGTCTTTTTAAAAATAGTATTCAGGTATATGGGTTGCTGTCAGTCTTTGTATTTGTCTTATAAACTGATAGGTGTTTTGTTGTTTTTTTTATTTTCAGGGTCAGTGTGGTTCTTGTTGGGCTTTTAGTGCAAATGGTGCCCTTGAAGGACAGATGTTCCGGAAAACTGGCAGACTTGTTTCTCTGAGTGAGCAGAACCTGGTGGACTGCTCTCACTCTCAAGGCAATCAGGGCTGCAATGGTGGCTTAATGGACAATGCCTTCCAGTATGTCAAGGAAAACAAAGGACTGGACTCAGAGGAATCCTACCCATATCTTGGAAGGGTAAACGGACCTCCTTATCTTGTTATTCCAGCTCTGCTTTTGAAAGTCAAACATTTTCAAAGATAACAGACACGTTAGCATTCACATTTTAGATGCAAACTCTCAGAACTGTAACTATAAATTTCAACAGATCTTTCCCACAGGTCTTTGATTAGGTGGTTAACTATAGATGTTCTTATTTCTATGTAACATGGAAAATATGCATTATTCTACATATAGTGCAAATTCCCTTAGTGAAAAATTTCCTAAGGACAAGTAGACCTTAGGGATCTCACTGAAGAAACATTTGCTAACTTTTTAATTTCAAGGCTACCAATAGCATTTTGCTTCCAGGGCTGCTGTCAAACAAAGTTGACTTAGAAATCATTAAGGTGCAGACTGCTGAGTTTTGGGGTCTTAGAACTAATGTTTCCCAGAAGGTGGGTGGTAGTCATTAAGCCTCTTCCCATTTACCTTTAAAAGGAATCAAATACCTGTCACTACAGACCTGAGTATTCTGCTGCCAACGACACTGGCTTTGTGGATATCCCTCAGCATGAGAGGGCCCTTATGAAGGCAGTGGCGACTGTGGGGCCCATCTCTGTTGCTATTGACGCAGGCCATTCATCGTTCCAGTTCTATAATGAAGGTAGGTGTTTGCCTGCCTGAATTTCTATAATAAAAAGACAAAATTGGAAAACACCACCATGATTAACTTTTTGGTATGGGGTCCCTTCCAAGGCTGTAAAATTTTGTGTGTGCACATTTAACGTAGTGATGTTTCCACTTTAAATATTTGCTATGATCACGAACTGTTCATAAATATTTTTAATGTCTATGTAATTCATTCTATAGATACAATCTAATTTACTTAACTATTCTTCAATTGTTGGACCTTTTTTCCAAAAATTTCTTACTATTTTAATGAGAACTATAAAGAGCCCAATGGATCAAGGGTTCTTTATAAAAACCTTAGCTGGCATTCTAGGAGTAGGAAGGATTATGCTGATTAATATTAGTTAGCTGAGTGCCTAAATCCTATTGGTCTTGATAACTTGATCTTACTGAAATTTTTTTTTTAAGGAGAAAATATATCAGATTTAGTTAAGTTTTTTGTTGATTTCTAGTGAGTCAAGTTTGATTTTTTTACTTTTTATTGCTGTTACTATTTTTTGGCAAATATTTGTCTTTTTTAGAATGACATTACACTGAGTTTTGAGTTGCCTCTTTCAACTGTGGTAGATAGAGTGGGTCACCTGTCACCTGTCACTTGGAGGTTCACCTCAGCCCTGAATTTTACTCTCACAGGAATATACTATGAACCAGACTGCAGCAGCAAAGACCTGGATCACGGTGTTCTTGTGGTTGGCTATGGCTCTGAAGGAGGAGACTCAAACAATAAATTTTGGATTGTCAAGAACAGGTATAAGACTCCAAATGTTATATTTGAAATTGAAAAGGGAATCCTTGTTTGGAATCAGTGTTTCATTTTAGGTCAAAAAAGCTCAATTTTGAAATCCCAGGAGTCTTTTTCCCACTTAGAGTCAATACTGAAGTTCTGATGTTCAATTACAAGCAACCTTGTTAGTATCATTATGCATTTGTAACATTGCATTTCAAAATTCTGAAAATTTTCTTAAAGAACACATTTGATCCCAAGGGTTTTAGACAAAGGATTCTTTACTTGCAGGGCTGAAAGCCAAGTTCTTTTTCTGTCTCCAGTTTTTCAACAAGGTATAATGAACAGAAACATCTGCCCCTGCTGATTCTTTAAGTCTAAAAATTGTTCTAGAGTTCAGTGGCCTCTTTGCATTGTTCCTGTTATTATTCATTTGATGTCCGGCCATTGCGTTCTCTTTCCCATCTCTCAGAGGCCGTGGGAGTTGTCTGGAGTGATTTTCACAGCTAAAGTTCTTTAACTGAGATGATGTGTAAGACATCCTGTGGAAACAGATTGTTACCTTGGAATCCCTGTTCTGCCTCACTCTCCTATCTTAAGTGAAAATAAGGACCCATGGGAATTAATATAACTATATGTAACAGCACTTAGAATAGTATCTGAAACATGGTAAACACTATTTTAAGTATTAGCTAGTATAATTAAGGAAGCTAATGTGTACTTGATTCTTTGTATAAAATTGAAAACATGCTCTTCTTTCAGCTGGGGTTCAGGATGGGGCATGAATGGTTACGTAAAAATGGCCAGAGACCAGAGCAACCACTGTGGAATTGCCACCGCAGCCAGCTATCCCACCGTGTGAGCTGATGGACAGTGAAATAGAAACCTTGGGGATGGCATATCCAGAGGAATTTTACCTTAAAACTGATCAAACCTTTATTGTATAAGATGAGAAACTTGAATCAGCAAGGATCCAAGTTGTGATGTGAATTCTCTGACATTTTTGAAAGGGTAATATGTTACCAGTACTTTAATTACTGTTCTAAATAGCTTTATAATGTTGAAGACTCATTGCTTAATTCTGAGACTTTTGAATTTTCATTTTTTTAAAAGGATATATAAAACTTTACCTTTTAAAATAAATTTTAATTCAATATGTACATGTGGAACTTCATTCTGTTTTTAATTCACTAAATTTTTGCATAGTCAGGAAATATAATTGGGCTATAAAGACATAACTGAATGTGCTAATGGTGTATAGGAGAATGATACTGGGTAGCCCTCTGGATCTTGTAGTTATAAACATGCAGATTTATGTCAGCTGCCCATTGCCTGTGTTGACCTAACCCTTGAATCTAGTAAAATGTGATAAACAACCTGGAAGGACAAAGGTAAATTTGTTTTAACAAGAAAAACAATTTAGTTTTTAGAAAAGTGAACAGACTACAGAACTGTAGGTTTTAGATACTAGAAAGGGAACTCGTCTTCCTTGGATCAAATTGGTTAAAACCTAGTATGGTTATTTATATAAAAGTCTCAAAGCCAGTTACTGAAGCATCTTCCTGACTTGCTCCTGAAGACCACACAACTACTTTGCAGTTGAGAAAGGACCAGACACAAAAGAATTGCCAAGGCTGTTTTGTCCTTGTTCTGCCAGGTTTCTGAGGGCATTCAACATAACTCTTCTAGGAAAAGCCTCATTTGTTACCTAGTGTTAGCAAAAGTACATTTAGTGGTTGTGATGAACAGATCTCAGGTGCTTAGTAATAACTGAAGAAATGTGTTCACGTTCTATAGGAAATGAGGCTAAGCTACAAAAATAGTTCTACCTTTGGAAGGTGGGTGAAAGACCACTGGGTGATATGTGGGTTTAGCTACCTTGTCTCTGAATTAAAAATAAACTCAGAAGAGCCCTGGCTGGTGTGGCTCTGTTGGTTGGAGCATTGTTCTGTGCACTGAAAGGTCACTGGTTTGATTCTCAATCAGGACACATACCTAAGTTGTGGATTTGGTCTGCAGTTGGAGTGCATACGAGAGGCAACTGATCAATGTCTCTCTCTCTCTCTCTCTCTCTCTCTCTCTCTCAGTCTCTCTCTAAATCAATAAATGTGTTCTCAGGTGAGAATTAAAATACATAAGTAAATTTTTAAAAAAATACACTCAGAAGAGAACAAAACTGCCTAAGTATACAGTTATTCAGGAAACCCCTCATTAAAATATTAAATTGTGAATCTCTGCTTAATGGGGCCATATTAATAAATTCAGTCTAATCTGTGTTCCTTCCACTATTACCCTACACTCTTAATATTCATTCCCTTCCAATGTTTCCCAGATATGTCTGTATAAATTGGAAAAATCAGGCAGTTCTTTTGGAATGTAGTGTACCCAAAATTGGTCACACTTTGTACTACTTGAGTCTGGTTATAGAAATAGGGATGGTAAGGGCAGTTCCTAAAAAAAATCAGCAGTGTCTTGCAAGGAAAGTATGTTGGGAGAGGCCATTGTCTATGTTGCTCAGGCAAAGCAGGGTTATCTTCAGGCAGAGGTAGAAGGCCTGCCTCTGGCGAAGAAGCTCAGCAGGATTTAGGGGTTCAATACTCCCAGCTTCATCAGAATGCATCCAAATACTCCCTTTCCAGATTTCAGGATGTTCCTTCCCAATCAATGCCCTCACTTTAACAGCTCATACTCTGTGTGTTGGGAATTCAGTTGGCATTGTGATTCAGCCATTTGGGGGATGAGGCTTTGGCTTTGGTTTTCAAAAATCTCAGCTCTGTGGCTAAAATGATAGGAACTTCTTTTAGGGCAAATATAGAAACTTTGGTCATTTAGGTGGCACTTGAGCCAGAAATTCAAAGCCTTAAGCTTATCCTTTTCCTTCCCCACTTGGTCTAGTACAGTTATGAGCAAACAGCCAATCTCGTACTCATTAGTTTGACCAAAATATTCTATTGTATCAAATATATGGTCACCCAGAACCTTACCTCTTTACAAGTATTTGATCAGGAATATCCATTGATAGTATTTCGCCTGTCTCTGTGGCCACATCATGCCATGAATGGACTATCAGTGCTCTCTTTACAACTGGAGATGGAGTCATTAGTGCCTTTAAATCTAATCAGATTAGAGATTTAGTTCCAGAAAACAATTCAGGGAACTCATTCTTGAGATTCTTTTCCTCTGTCAGTAACAATATCTGCATTTTGAGGAACTGGCTATATCACTGTGAGGGCTAGCAAGTCCAAATTTCTAGGGCAGACTAGCCGGCTAGAAACTCAGGCAGTTGGTTCTATGTCATCATCTTAAGGCATAATTCAAGGAAACCTCAGGTTTTGCTCCTGAAGACTTCAACTAATTGGATGAGTCATAGCCACATTATGGGAGATACTCTGCTTTACTCAAAGTCAACTGATTACAGGTGCTAATTACATCTACAAAATACCTTCAGAGCAAGCAACATCGAGACCAGTGGTTTTCAACTGGTGTGCAGCAGAACACTGGGGTGGAACAAGAATTTTTAAAACATGTAATACATGACTATTTAGTCAGGGCCACTGATCTCTTTCCCCTTAGATTGTCAAATTTTAAAGCATCCAACACAACAATAGCCATCTGGTGTTAATAAATCAAAATTGTATATTTTTTGGTCAGATTAACAAAAAAATACTTTTTTGGTGTGCTGCAGAATTTTAGTAATTAGTTTATGTGTGCCATGAGGTGAAAATAGCTGAGCTGGACTAGTTTGACCAAACCACTGAGCACCATAGCCTAACCGACTTACATCGTAACTGATACAACATTTAACCATCACAGGGACCTCCTCTGTGCATACCCCTTGCTCCCCATCACCCCTTCCTTGCCTACCAACCTGCCCCTTCTCTTGCCATCATCTCCACTTTATACCCCTCAACACATACACAAACTTAAAATAGCTTTTAATCTTTTAACTTTTCTAACATTTCAAGATGGTCCCAGTAAGCTCTTGCAATTATCTAATTATAGTTAATACTTTCTGAGTGAAGGCTCTTTTCCTTGATTGCTTATTATAGACCTATCTCTCCCTATTCTGTAATTTTTAGCAGAAAGTGGCTTTAAGACTTAAGGTTTCAGGACTGAGGACAGCAGTCACCAAATATTCCATCATCTAAAGTTTGTTTTTCCAACCGGAAACTGCTTCTCAAAATAATTAAAACACTACAATATCTTTCATGGGGGATTACAAAATATTTCATGTTACATCATTTCATTTGACACCAGACTCCAGCAAAACTCAGGATTATAGTTTTAGGGCCTCCTGTTTTGTAACTACAGCTTGGGATTTGCCACTTCTGGTGTGATTGAAAGGGTTCATACTTTCTCTTCCTTGCTTTGTTATATGTTTTAATTCTTCTCTGCCCATCCCTCAGTAAAGAAAAGGCTCAGTATGGTTCCTCAAGGAGGTGGCTTACTTAAGCTCCCTTCAAAACCTGGCTTGGCGGACTGAGGTGGGGATGTGTTCTCCTTTAAAATGTTCAAAAGTTAGTAAAAGGAAAATTGTGAATACATAAGTTGTTTTTCTTGGGCAATCATATTTTACAACCAAAGTTTTACTTGAGATACTGGGATTAATCCACATGACTTCTAAAAGGAAAACAAAAAAATAGAGCTCCAAGGGAGTGATGTGAGTCCTTTTCTCAAAGTCAATCTATCTTATCAGGGCAGAAGAAACACATGGTCATGTCTGCAAAATATAATTTTCGAGTGAAAAAAACAAGCTGTAGAGCAGTATGAATAATTTGGTACTATTTTTTAAAATACAGAGACATATACATTCTTGTATGTGCATTTTTAAAAGTTCTCATCTCAATGGATATAAACCAGATATGCTTCTTGGAATTGCTTAAAAAAGACACTTTCTGCTATATTATTCAATTTTTAAAAACAACATGCATTATTCTCATGAGATAACAGATTCAGGAGTATATTGTTCAATAAATAATTAAAGAATTGGTAAAGGAGGAGGAGGAAGAGAAGAAACAGACTGTCCTTAGACAACATGAATAAAGGCAAGTCTCCAGTTTGGGGATTTACCCTCCTGAGATTCACACTAACAGTGCTCAGCCAGTCCATTCATATAGCACACGCGTAGGGAGCTGCCACTGGCCCATTGGCTCCCAGTTTCATCCATGTAGGTCCCAGAAACAGAACTTCTCTGAGAGCCTTGAGCTGTTGGATCAAAGTCAGTTGCTTCAGCCAACGGATAAGGAGGGATTTTGCAAAGAGCCAAAAGGGGAGATGAACATAGATACGGAAGGAGTGGACCTACCAAGGTACATTTCTGATAAACTTGCTTTAGTGAGAATGGAAAACTAGCTCTGATCTGAATTCCAGAACATTTGTTCTCTTTACCTCCACCTCCCCCAACATACACACTCCATGTCCCAACATTGAGACATAAGTGTCCTTTCCCCAGCTTTCTGTACACTTTCTGCTTTTTCCACATTCAGGGACAGCACTATGTTGCTAGTCACACAGCACTCACAGGGACAGTCAATAGAGGTAGAAGCAAAAAAAATTCTTGGCTATGGATTCTCAATTCTCTTAAAAATCATACCAGAACTTTTCACTGAGAAGGACAGTGAAAAGGGAACATTCTGGGGTGATGATAATATTCTGTACCATGATAGAGATTTAGGTGATACAGGTATATGCATTTGTCAAAACTTGAAAAATCTCTACACTTAAGATTTTTGCAGAAAATTACATGTAAATTTACATGCAAAGAAAAATGTTATAAACATATAGTTAACACTCATTAATGCCAATCACACTAAAGTATTTAAGAGTAACTATCAACGCCTGCAAGTTATATTTTTTTAATTTTTTGTGGTAAAATATACATAATATAAAATTTACCCTTTTAACAGTGTACAACTCAGTGGCATTAAGGATGCTTACAATGTTGCACAAACATCACCACTATCCACTTCCAGAACTTTTTCAATATCCCAAACAGAAGCTCTGAAGCCTTTTTTTAAAAAAATTTTGTTTATTTATTTTTAGAGGAGAAGTGAGTGAGGTAGAGAAACATCCATGTGCGGTTTCCTCTGGTGCGCCCCCTGCTGGGGACCTGGGCCACAACTCATGTATGTGCCCTATACTGTGAATCAAACTGGCAACCCTTTGGTTTGCAGGCCATCATCCAATCTACTGAGCCACACCAGCCAGGGCGCTCTGTACCCATTAAACAACTTCCCATTCTCCCCTCTCACCAGCCTCTGGTAATCCCTATTGTACTTTCTGTCTCCATGAATTTGCCTATTCTAAGTACCTCATATAAGTGGAATCATATTTGTCCTTTTGCATCTGGCTTATTTCTCTTAGCATGATGTTTCCAAGGTTCATCCATATTTCACATGTATCATAATTTTATTACTCTTCAAGGCTGAATATTTTGTTGTATACCTATAATTTTGTTTATCCATTCATGTGTTGATGACATTTGATTTGTTTCCAGCTGTTGGCTATTATAAACAATACTGCCATGAACAATGATATACAAGTACCATAGTGGAATTTCTGGATCATATGGTAATTTTGTATTAAACATTTTAAGGAATTGCCAAACTGTTCTCCACAGGAGCTGTAGCATTTTACATTCCCACTGGCAATAGAACTCAGATAAAAGAAAGCTAAACCATATTACCCAAATACTGTTAGTTACTGTCAATTTGCACTTGGTTTCCAGGGGCAAATAACCAGGCTGTGTCCAGGACAAACTCTCCCTCAAGTGACCTTTATCACTCATCTAAAGCAACACAGTGGTGGCACTGATAAGAAGGCTGAAGGAACTCCTAACACACTCACCACCCCCCACACAAATCCATCCCACCCACTAAACCACCCCAAATACACATCAAAAATATAAATGAAAACTATGTCTGCTATGGAAATGCAGCTCTGAAATGAATCTCTGGGCCCCAGGTCACCACTAGTCCCACCTAGGAAGAAATGATTGTCATAGCTGCAGTAACAGGACTTCTAGGGATGGTCTGTTAAACAAGACTCTTAGCTACACATGACAGAAACCAATTTTAAAGTAGCTGATGCAAGAAGAGGACCTCTTGGCTGCAGACATGGTTGGATCCAGGGGTCAAAAATGTCACCGGCACTCTGTTACATTCAGGATCTGCTTCCTCCACATTGGACACACTCTCTGTCAGGCTTCCCCTTTGATCCTCTTTAGAGAAAAGTATTACCCAGTTGTGTCCAGGGCCAGTGTTGCTTAGCCCTGCTTGGGTCACATGCCCCATCAGGATGTGGGGGCGGTGCACCCACCTAAACCACATGCATTAGTATTGGAAGAGGGATGCCCCCACAGGAAAACCAGAGCGTCTTCACCAGGTAGGCAAAAACAAGAAATGCCCATGACAGAGTATACTCTGAATAAAAGAATCAAGATTTAAAAGAAGAGAGAGAAAAACGTAAAGGATTTCTAAGCCCTAGAAAGACTGAAACTAATAGAATAAATTTATTGTGAATAAATGTAAAGCTCTATGTTGAGATTAAATATATGTATGCATGTTAAATTTTATTAGAAAGTCTATGTACGTATACAGTGCAAGCACAGGATGAAAAAGAAATAATGGATTTATGGTACCCTTTAAAAACATAAGATTAACGTCATGATTTGTGCATCTCAAAAGTCTGCAATATTGGACTTAAAGGGCTGCTTAAAGAAGAAGACAGTGTTGTTCATTTCTACTTCATGGTGTCCTCTCTGTAATATTGTAGTCAAGCCTGGAAGCAACATTTTAAGGACACTGGTAAGTGTCCAGGGAAGGATCAGTATCTAGCCAGGAATGCCATCTTTGTTAAAAGGAGGTGCTTATTGTGTGGGGCGAGAAGTGTAATCCATAAAGGAAACTGTAGAGTGGTTGCTATAGAGAGAAAATTCCTGCTTTGCATAAGAAGGTTGGTGTCTTCAAACAGGCCAACCCAGTAGGCCTCGTGAGCCTCCTACTAAGCCCCATGGCTACACTCCAAAAGCATAGGTCAGGCTGCAAACATTGGATGACTTTCTGGACCAGTCTTGGAGAATGCTCTTCCAGATCAGAAGCTTCTGAGATTTCTAGTATTGCATAATTTCCAAAAAAGTGAAAGTTCCAGGTAGGTAGCAATGAGTCATCTATGGCTGGTAAAGACTTTTAGGGCCCTGGGAATCGTGGCAGGTCTTTTGGCTGATCAGCTTGGTATACCATCAGGGCACAGAGCAGCCCTTGCCACACACCAGGCTTCTCTTCTGCTTGGTCTCCAAGAGCAAGAGCTGCCTGGGCACCTGCAGGGGGATGAGGCAGCTGCACCTGTGGACACAGAGTCTGACTTTAGCTCCGGACTACACCTCAGCATATGATTCTGTGAGCAGTGGCACTTCATACCTGCTCAATGAAAGTTTACTAAAGGAAGGAATATACCAACCATATTTCTAAGAAACATGTTGGTTATTTGTTTTCATACTATTAATATATTTTTCAAGTGAATACAATGTTTTAACATGTCTACTGGTTCTATCAGCTGCTGAGAGTGGGTGTTGAAATCCTCAACAATAATTGTGGACTTGTATATTTCTCCTTTCAGCTCTGCCAGTTACTTCACTAGTTTGAGGCTCAATTTTTAAGTTTGTCCTCATTTAGGATCACCATGTCTTCCCAATGAATTGATCATTTTATCATTATATAATCTCCCCCCAGTTTCCAGTTATTATATTAATTATATTTTATCATATTATATTAATATAGCCCCTCCTGTTTTTATTTAACATTTACATTCCTTATGTTTTTTCATCCTTTTACTTCCCACTTACCTCTGTCCTTGTATTTAAAGTGAGTTTCTTGTAAACAGTGTATCATTGGATCACGGGGGTTTTTTTTTAATCACTTTGCTGATCTCTGTCTTTTAATTAGCATATTTAGAATATTCACATTTAAGGTAATTCTGATGTGTTAGGGCTGAAATCTGTCATTTTCTTATTTGCTTTCTGTTTGTTTCCTAGTTTTCTTGTTTCTATTTCTCTTTTTTTACCTCTCTGAGGGTTATTGAACATTTATTAAGATTCTACCTTGATTTATTTTAAGTATTTAGAGTATATAGTTATATTTAATTTTCTTAGTGATTGCTCCAGATATTCCAATATAAATGTAACTGATGGTGAAGCATAGAAACCTTACTTCCACTGAGATCCCTTTACCTTCCCCACTTCCTAAATATAATTGTTATTTGCTTCTTGCATTTTCAGCACCACATGAGATGGTGATATAATTTTTGCCTCAATAATCAAGCATGACTTAAGCCAACTCATGAAAATTTTGATAGTTTTTTATATTTACCCATATTTCTACCCATTCTGATGTTCTTTCTTTTCTAAAGTTGTAAACTTTTCTGTTAGAAAACTTCCTTTGGTCACTTTTTAAGAGTAGGTTTGCTAGCATAGGATTGTTTTAGTTGTTTTTGAGGGGGGTTTTTTTGTCTGATAGTTTCATGAGTTCGCTTTCATTATTGAAGGATATTTTCACTGTTTATGGAATTGTGGATTAAGAGATTTTTTTTCTTTCAGTACTTGAAAAATGTTTTCACTTTCTTCTGTCCTCAGGATTTCAGATAAGAAATACGTTGTTACATGAATTGGTGTTTCCCTATAATTAATGTGTTGCTCCTTTCTGGATTTGTCAAAAGTTTTTCTTTGGTTTTCAGTAATTTAATTTTGAGTATCTTGGCATGGGTTTCTTTGTATTTACCCTGCTTGGGAATTGTTCACCTTCTTGAATCTGTAGATTTATGTCTTTTCCCAAATTTGAGAAGCTTCAGACATTATTTTTTCAAATACAAGTATAGAATCCCAACCCCTTTAACACTACCCTCTCGCTTGTTGTTTGTGTCTAGGGTTCAAAAATATACTGGCTTTGCTTTCTGTGATGTCCTGCCTTTATTCTCCTCCCTCACTTTAGTCTAAACCTTCTATTTTCATCATCTCTGCTCTCCGTATCCTGTTTGTCTTGGATACTACTACAAACAATTTCTCCTCTGTGTGGGGCCCTGTCTTAAAAGGAGCCTCAGCTTATCAGTCCAGAGTTCATAAGAGCTACACTGTGCTAACCCTTTCAGTCCATCTTAACACAGGTCTTTTGTACTCGTGTGGTACTGGACTGGAGACAACAAACCTCCTCTTGCGGCTGCTGTTCTCCAAGTGTCCCATATCACTGCTTTCCCTGCTTTCTCCTGCACAGATACTACTGTATGCAAGAGGTTTGTCTCCATAATTCAGACTTTGGGATTTGTGGTGATATTTTGTATTTTTTTCCCAAATTTTTACTGATGTTTAGCTCTGTTTATTCAGGGAGACCAAACAACTTTGCAGCCACTGTTGTCATCTTCTCAGAATCCTCTCCTTTCATCCATTTTTAAAATCTCCTATTGTCTATTCTTATTTTAAAGATAGTGTGATATTCTCTCTGCATTGTTTCTTCATGGATGAAGTGGCATCACATGTGTTTACAAGTTATCCAAACAGAAGACAGAATCCTCATTTTGAGTCAATGTCTGATTTAAGCCATCCCTCCTACAAGTTCAGCGATGAGAATTGCAGTAAAGAAAAAAATTCAGCTAATCTTTTGTGACCAACAGTGTATAAGAATGAGCTGCACTTTTCAAGTTTAAATTTCTGTAAAGGCATTGGCATTTTACATTTAGACATAATAAAAATAAATATGCATGCAGTTTAAACAAACATATAAAACCCTTGCCATGTGACTGAGACCAAGAAATCATTCTTTCCTACCAATGTTTTTGTAAATATTTTTTTGGTGAGAGACATGGTAGTTCCATAGTTTATAATGAATAGAAACTAAAATAAGTAATTAAAATCATCCTTTAAAATGAAATAGGAACCCCAACTGGTGTGGCTCAGGTGGTTGCTGGTTCAATTCTCAGTTAGGGCACATGCCTAGGTTGCAGGTTTGGTCCCCAGTCAGGGCCTGTACGAGAGGCAACCAATCAATGTTTCTCTCTCACATTGATGTTTCTCTCCATCTCTTTCTCCCTTCCTTCCTCTCTCTCTAAAAATAAATATTAAAAATTTTTAAATGAAATAAGGATGTGTTTATCAAGAAGGTAATATAATATTTGTGATTGATAATCAAAGATAATTCAAAATCCCTGATTAAAGAAGCCCATCCTTTTTAAAGAAATGCTCAATTTTCTATTGGTGCTCAAACCTAAATAATAAAAAACTTTCTGGGCAAAGGCTGCTAATATGGCTTTATTACAAATAATAATAGATGATATGCCCAAATTCCAAATAACCAAGGTCGATTCCCTCCAATAATTCGACAAATAGTTTTTACTTTTAAAAACTCAGGTCTAGTCATAATCTTTGAAATCCCTTTATTCACAGAAACCTGTACAGATTTAAAACACACATTGACTTATCTCCATGAATTTAGGCCCTATTTGTGAACCTACCTGTCAGTCAACTCAAACTACATAAAGGTCAAATGGTTGACTAATAAATTTCTGAACACTTTCAAATATGAATATGTTTTCATATTATTTTTAGATCTCTTATAATATCTTGTAAACATAAATAACAAACAAAGCCACACTCATTTCCAAAGCATTTCATTTTACACAATCCAGGCTTTTTCTGTTTAAATTAACAAGAAGTGTTTAAAATCTATGTGGAAATGAAAACATCCACATAACCAAAATAATTTTATGAAGTAAAAACAGTGTTGGAGGACTAACATTAACTGATTTGAAGAATTACTATAAAACTATAGTAACCAAGATACTGTGATATTGGCATAAGAATGGACATACAGATTGATGGAGCAGACAAGTCCAGGAACGGACCAACACCTTTATGGCCTGGACAACTGATTTTCCATACCGGTGCCAAGGTACTGCAATGACTCTCCATAAGGAGTTATGAAACAACTGGATATTTGTGGCGGCGGGGGGAAGCCCAACCCTTACTCCATAGTCCAGATCATGCATAAAAATTCATGCAGAATGGATCATGATCCTTAACTTAAAAGGTAAAAATATAAAGTTTCTAAAAAATGAAATTTTTAAGAGTTTATTTGAGCCAAATTGATGACGTAAACCAGAGGGCAAAATCTCAAATGCTCTGGAAAATAACAGTTTTGCAGTTTCTTTTACAAATTTGATATTAAGGAGGGAAAGGTGAAGTTTTTTATGACTGTGACATAAGCAATGATTTTTTTAGATCACAAATAGTATTAAACCAGAAGAAAAAAATTAATAAATTGGACTTCATCAAAATTAAACCTTCTGCTCCTTGAAAAAGACTCTTAAGAAAATAAAGAGCGAACCATGTGACGAAATGTTCTATGTCTCGACTACCAATATCAATGCTGTGGTTTTGATATGACACTATAGCTTTCCAAAATATTACTATGGGGGGAAGCTGGGTATATGAGATCATTCTGTAAATTTCTTGCAACTGCATGTTAATTTACAATTATCTCAAAATTAAAAGTTTAATTAAAAAGAGCACACCGCAGGCAGGAAGAAGATATTTGTGAGATACATATCTAATAAAAAAAAAACGTATATTTTAAATTTTAAAGCTCAAAAAAGAACAAAATCTCAATAGAAGAAGAGACAAAAATAAAAACAGACCTTTCATAAAGGAAATCATGCATGCAAATAATGATAAGAAAATATGTTCAAAATAATTATCTATCCAAGAAATGCTAGTGAAATCCACATTCAATAGAGTGTCCGAAATTAAGTGACTGTCACATTTCTGGTTCCAGACTAGATAGAGTAAGCATACACCACTGTGTTCCTCCTATTATTAAAAAAAAAAAAAAAAAAACCCTAGAAAAATGTAAAAAGCAACTGATAAAAGACTCTGAAGATAGAAGGAAGAAGACAGTCTGTGGGACCATGAGACTCAAGGACAGCCAAGTGGTGATTTCCTGTAGGACTTGTCTGTTTATTTTTGGTTTTTGCCTCATATATCACAGCCTGGGCACTGAAAATACCTGTCACCTAGAAACACCAATGACACAAATAAAAACAAAAACTTCCAGTAAAGCCCACTTTCTCTAGTTAAAGGACTAGGAAAAAGGCAGGACAGAAACACTTTGATTATTCCTGCCCAGTCTAGGAAAATATTATTAAAAAGCAACTCCTCCTTGATTGTCACTGAGCTTGCAGCTACAGAGACTGTGGAACATTGTCTTGTCTTCTGTCCCCACCTTGAAATAACAGGGAGGCACTCGCTCCTCAGCCATGGAGACTGTGTATGGATTCTGATATTCATCCCTGATGAATAATAATAAGGTAACACAACATCTACAGCCATGGAGAGTGTGGGGAAAGACTTATTTTCATCCCCTTCCTTCAATAACTAGGTCAACCCCAACCATCTGCAGCTGACCAGCTTCAGAGACTATGGCAAGAGCTTTGTCCTCCATCCCGGACTTCCAATAACAAGGTTGTATACCTTCTTCTCCACAGTGGACATGGCAGCTGCAAGAGAATGCCAGCTGACCTCTGCCTGTCCTTACCACCCTCTGAGAAAAAAGGATCTCCCTCCCAACTTGATAATGCTGGCGGTGGAGATTATGGAAAGAACTGAGCTAGAAAAAGGAATTTTCTCTGTGCAAAGTCCTGGGCCAAACTCGGGAGTCCATGTATAAAACCAACAAGAAATACAACAAAAGTTTTGAAAACTGAACACTGGTATGGAATTCTGTGCAGGTTTCAGCTGGATTTAGCACACACATGGAGCAAATAAGAATGACATGGCAAAGTCTTTGAAAACTAAATTTTTGAACCACCACAGCCCACAAAAGTGAGCCAACAAGCGCATTCTAAGCCCAAAAGGTTGACTTCCTGCTAAAACAAATGATTTAAATAAGAACCAGAATCTCAATCCAAAATTTTCCATCATGATGAAAAGCTAAAAAATGTCCGCTCAAATGAGAAAAGTAAATCATACAACAGCAACAATGGTATGATGCAGATGCAGAAATTATCTGACAAGGACTTTAAAGTAGTTATAATAAAAAATGCTTCAATAAGGAATGGTGAAGAATCCTGAAACAAATATGGAAATAGAAATTCTCAGCAAAGAACTGGAACATAGAAAAAAACAAGTGAAAATCTGTAAAAGTGAAAATGCAATAACTGAAATAAAAATTCTGAATGGGCTCCCTAGCTGAATGGAGATAGAGAAGAAAGGATTAGTGAACTCAAGTAAATATTAATAGAAAATTATCCAATCTGAATGACAGATAAAACAGCCTTAGGGACTTGTGGAAAAGAAACAAAAGGTCTCATATTTATGTCACCAAAGTCCCAGAAGAAAAGGAGAAAGAGTGTGGAACTGAATAAGTATTTAAAGGAATACTAACTGTGAACTTCCAGTAGTTAGGTATATCTCAGGAGTGAGGAGTCCCAAGCCCACAATAGGTCCCCCAGTGCAGGGCCCCAGTGCCAGGAAGATAAGCCCTCGTAAGTTCTTGCTGTAAAAAGCAGTGGAATTGAGTTGGTGGGAGAAACTTCTGGAGTCCCGAGTAGTTCCTCTCAAAGAACTCACACCCAGACTTAATCAGACTCACACCTTAAGAGCTCCAGTGTCAGACTAGCAGCTTGAAAGGCACCAGTGTCATACAGGGAGAAAGTGAGGTATCTGGAACCAAGGCAAGAGCTGGGGGATAGCCTTCTCCCAGACAGAATGGCAGGCCATTGTCCCTTTTCTGAACCTTCCTGCCACAGAGCCACAGACCCGGAAGGCTGGTGCCACATTTGAGACTCCATCAACCTGGCTAGCCCCACCCTGAAGGTCTGTAGAGACTCCATCCCACCCGACTTCCAGTCCTACCCAAGCTGCTTTTCCATATGAATGACTGGTCTTGGTTCATGCTTCACAACTTCCTAAATCCTCTCAAACAAACAACAGCCAGCCTCAGTGAGCCCTCAATCCCCATATTTCTTGCTAAGGAACCCAAGGCATGGTACTAGCAACAGTTAGCCTAGATTCACAGCTTGGGTCCACCTGGGATCTCCAAGCCCAGCACAAGGAGCAGCCATCTCAGATTGCTTTATAGCTCAGGCAGGGTGGTCCTGGGCAAAACACGGTGGGGACTGACCTTGGTCTGTACTACCCAGGAAATCCCAGAGACTACATACCCAGTGGACAGCTACAGACAACCTCAGAGCACCATCACCCTGCCCCTGCACAGCTGATCCTACATGGAGGGCAGAGGTTGTAGGTCAGTGGTCACAGCCAGTCCTTGCAGCTGACTGGCCTGGGTAAATCCCTCCTGTTAACCTGCCAACAGAAATCAAGGCTCAACTACAAGAGGAGGGTGTACTCAGCCCACATGGAGGGTGCACCTTGAGTTCTCAGCTTGGGTGATAGAGGAGGCAATGCCACTGGACCTTACAGGACACCCTACTACATTAGGCTACACTATCAAGACATGGAGTCAAAGCAGATCCTGGTGGCATCTGAGATGGAATGAGGGAAACAAGGACTGCGTGCAACCTGGGAACTTCCTTGTGATGCAGAGGGCAGAAGAAGGAAATCTCTGGGGCCTCAGGCTCAGTTCCCAAAGTCAGACTCTCAGGAAGGAGATACTCCATGCAGGTCAGGATGTGTGGCAACCTTGTGCCCCACTCAGCCTGTAGCCCACAGGAGATAAGCCCGGGTCGACCTCAGGAGGGGAAAATGTGTTTAAAATGCAGCCAGCAAGCATGGCAGAAAGTGCTGGCAGTGCATTTATGGTGCAGTCACAGCTTGAGCCAACAATACCCAGGTAAATTCCAGCTCTTCTTTAAGCAGGGACGACAGAATGAACCTGGGTAAGAGCCAGGTTTCTCATCAGACAATGAGGATATTAAAAACGACTGCTTCATGGCATTGTTTTGAAACTTAGATAAGCCATAACCTGTAAATCAGTTAGGATAGTGCAGGGGAATAAGCCCTGAATAAGTGACAACTGCTATCATATTCAAAAGACTCTTAATTCTATTCACTGGGTGGCTTATGTAAAACTTACAACCATTTTATGAGGTCAGCATAACCATCCACATTAAAAAAAAAAAATCCAGTACTCTAGTTGGTGGAGCCATGGTGCTCAAGTCACAAGCTAGCAGTGAGGGAATTCAGATTCAAGGGCAAGTGTGCTTTACTTCCAATCTCAGGCTTTGTCTAAATACCAGCATCCCAGCCTATACACACCGCTTAGTAGACATGTTCCCAAATTCCCAAAATTATAGGGGATATGACTGTAGGTGGAAACCCATGTGTTAAAAGTATTCTGGGATTTCTCCTATCTCCTCAGATCCCTTGAGTCAGACAGGGGCTCCTGGCCCCTCATGCACTGGCAGGCTTTTTTGAGTCTGAGATTTCAGCTGATCCTTGAACAACAGGGGTTAGGGATGTCGACCTTGTGTAATCAAAAATCTACATGTATCTTTTGACTCCCTACAACTTAGTTATAATCCTACCTCAGCATCCATGGGGGATTGGTCCCAGGACCCCTGCAAATACCAAAATCCTCAGATGCTTATGTCGTGTATAAGATGGTGTAGAATGATGCACTCAGCCTTCTGCAACCACAGATTCCAAAACTCAGATTGAAAATACCGTTTTGACCTGTGGCTGGTCGAATCCAATGATGCAAGACCCAGGGATACAGAGGGTCAACTACATATTCATCAAAAAAACAAACAAACGCACATGTAAGTGAACTGCATGGGCATGCAGTTCAAGCCCATGTTGTTCAAACGCTGATTGTGTAGCTCCCCAAGAGAGCTCTATGGCCTTAAAATTAGTTGCCCAGTCCCAGGTCTCAGCCCCTGGGAAATTCATTTGAGAGCAAAGCATGCTGCTCTTGGAGCTTCAGAGCAGAGGCAGAAAAGCACAGAAAGGAGCAGATCTACATAGTCAGAAGCAGTTCTTGATACCCTCTCCCTGCCCAGAGGAGCCAGTCTTAGTGAAGACACTACCACATGCTGAAGCCACTACAACCTATGACAGTAGAGTCTGGGCCAGCCTTGAGAAGAGTGAGGTGAGCTGGGGCGGCCCAAGGGCAGGGCGCTCAGGAAAGGGCACTTCGTGGGAGAGCTTGTGAGGGTGAGGTCTGGGGATAAGAGGTAACCATGCAGAGGAGGGGAATTCTGCACTCTATAAACAGCCCCCGCCCTTTACAGACGTGGCACTGCTGTCATATGTGTCCATCACCGCATGCTACTGTGACCACACAAAATCCCACAGTGATGGTTCATGAAGGGTTTCAAGGTCATCTATTCAAAATTTTCATTTAAAACTTCAGAGAAACCAGACCTGAAAGTGTCAGCAAATTGTCCTGGGTCACTTTTTTTTTTTTTTTAGAGAGAGAGAATGAGGGGAAAGGAGTGGGAGGGTTTAAAGAGAAACATTGATGTGAGAAACATCAACTGGTTGCCTTCCATATGCACCCTGACCAAGGATGAACCTGCAACCTAGGCATGTGCCCTGACCACCTATTTTTGACAGATCCAGGAATCCAAGACAGTACCATTAACTCTGTCACAGGTCCATGTTGTTGCATGTTTCATAGTTCACTTTTATTTAAGATTAGTGATCTATTGTATGGTTTTTCCACAGTTTATTTCTTCATTCACCAGTTGATTCATATTTGTATTACTTACAGCCATAAATATTCACATACAGGTTTCTTTCTGTGGACACCTGTCTTCATGGGCTAATACCAAGGAGTGAGTAGGATCACTTGGTCTCATAGTAAGTGTATGTTTAACATATTAAGAAACTGTCAAAATTTTTCAACACGGCTGTGCCAATTTGCATTCCCATCAGCAGTGTGTGAGGGTTGTAGTTGCTCTGCATCTCCACCAACATTTAATATTAGGTGTTTATTTTTAAATAAAAATTTTAATGACATATGCAGATGCAGATGCAGTTGTAAGAAATAACAAGGAGAGGGTCCATGTGCTCTTTATCCATTTACTTCAATAACATTTTTAAAAACCATAATATAATAGCACCACCTTAGTATTAACATTTATACAATCCATCTCTTTTATTCAGGTTTCCCCTGCTTTACTTGTATGTGAATGTACTTAGTTCTAAGTAATATTAGGTTTTTTACTTGAGCCATCATATTAGGTTTGTAATAGTATTTCCTTTTAGTTTGAATTTGAATCTTTCTAATGCTAATAATGAGACCTTTTTGTTTGCCAGCTGCGCCTCTTTGGTAAAGTGCTTGTTTGATTTTTTTTCCTCCATTTAAAAAATTGTTTCTTATTGATTTACCTAGTTATACATATTCTATAAAAATCTTCCCTTAGGTAAGTGATTTGTAGATATTTTCCCTGTGCTTTTTATGGGTTTTTTAATTGTTTCAAATATTTTTTTTTATTTATGCTATTACAATTGTCCCGGTTTTTCCCCCTTTGCGCCCAGTCCACCTTCCATTCCCACAAGCAATCCCCACACCACTGCCCATGTCCATGGGTCATGCACATATGTTTTTTGACTAATCCCTTCCCCTTTTTTCAACCAGTCTCCACCTTCTCCCTCCCCTCTTACAGCTGTCATTCTGTTCCATGTTTCTGTGCCTCTGATTCTATTTTGCTCATTAGTTTACTTTGCTCATTAGATTCCCCTTATAAGTGAGATCATATGGTATTGGTCTTTCGTTGACTGGCTTTCATATTCTTAACAGCATCTTTCAAAGATCAGCAATTTTAAATATATCAGATTTTCATATTTTTTCAATTTTTTCCTCCTATAAATGTATTTGTCTACTTGGGCTGCCATAACAGAATATCAAAGACTGGGTGGCTTATAAAATAATTTTTTCCCCCACAGTTCTGGAGGCTGGAAGTCCATGATCAAGTTGTCATCAATGTTGGTTTCTTGTGAGGACTCTCTTCCTGCTTTTCAGATAGCCACTTCACCATCTCCTCACATGGCCTTTCCTCTGAGGGCACACACAGAAAGAAAGATCTCTGGGGGCTCTTCTTCTAATAAAAGAAACCAGCCCTATTGGATTAGAGCTCCATACATATGACTTCATTTAACCTTAATTATCTCCAGAAAGGTCTCGTTTCCAAATATAGGCCCTATTTTCTGGCATTTTACAAAAACAAAAATGTTTGCTAATCCATACTTCAGAATAATGACTTTCAACAGAAGATGATGTTGCCAACTATGGGATATTTAGCAATGTCTAGAGATATTTTTGCTCGTCACAGCTGAGGGGGAGATGCTACTAGTATTTCATGTAGATTGTAGAACCTAGAGATGCTGTTAAACATCCTACAATGCACAGGCCAACCCCCACCACCAACACCAACACACACTCACACACACCCACACAAGCAAGAATTATCTGGTCTAAAATGTTAATAGTAACAAATTTGAGAAACTCTGCTCTAGAATATATACATAACATATTTTATAAAGCAAATCTAATAAATATCTAGATAAGTCTTTTAAACTGTTTGCTCTGGAAATAAAGAATAAACCAATGCTGATGGTACATTTAGAAAATATTAAAACATACAAGAGAATTTTAAAAATCTGAAATAAATTCCACAGAGTACAAATAATACAGTTCAATAAAACTAGAGATTGCAAATAATAAACTAAACCTTTAAATATCTATTTTTTTCAGATGTTTGAGCAAAATTGTGGAGTAGGAAGCTATTGGCTCTTGTTTCCCCACAGAAATTTTTTTTACAAAAAGCAGAAATGGACTCAGCCAACTTTGTCAGAGCTGTGGAAACCAGTCAAAGGTTTATGGCAATGAAGCAAACATCTAACCAAGAAAAAGCCATCATTAAACTAATAGGAAAGCTTTGTGACATTTTTACTTATTCCTTCCCAAACCCATCTGGGGCATGATGGTAGTTTTGGTGTTGAGGCTGTAGCAGTCCAGTTCTCAGTTCCCTCCCTCGAACCCGAGAGCAGAGCACTTTACTTACAAGTTATTGTGTACACCTGTTCAACATGCAGGATACAAGGAACATATAACTCAGAACTTCAGCAGAAAAAATGGTGGGCACTTCTCTTAATAGCTGCAAGACCCACGTATCTTGACAAGAGATTACAGGTGAAAACATAAAATAGGCCATTGAAGGTCTGGAGAAACATAGATGAGACTATGTGAGAAATTAGGAGATTCAAATGTAACCATATAAACAAAGGGATTAGAAAGCCACATGTATGCCCAGCCAAGATACATGCTTAGAAAGACCATAAAACGCCTTAAGCTTTCACCTTGGGATGATCTCTAGGTTCAGAGCAAGTTTACCTAAGTGTTGAAGGACTGCTCTAACACAAAGTCAAATTTTGAAGCCTAAGAAAGTTGTTGGTATTCAAGAAAAGCTCTGTTAATCATTAGCTAATCATGATCTGAAGAAAGAGAGATCACACTCAGCAAAGATTAGTTTTTTCCTTCAAAAATAGGTGCAAAAGTCTTAAAACAGATATACTACAGTCTTCAACAATCAAAAAGTAAACAGCAATCCCTGGAGAATTAGGAGACTCTGAAATTCAGAGTTACCATATTATAATAGTCAAATGAACAATTTCCAACAAAAAATTACAGTACATACAAAGAAACAGGGAAATATGGCCTTATTAAAGGAACAAAATAAATTGACAGTCCCTGAGAAAGCCTGAACATTGGACTTACTAGGCAAAAACTTTAAAACAACTGTCTTAAATATGTTCAGAAAGCTAAAGGAAAGCATGAACAAACAACTAAAGGAAATCAGGAAAATTATGTAAAAAGTGAGAGTCAAAAAAATTATAAAAGAAATGAAACAAATTTTAGAGCTATGAACTACTATACCTAAAATTTGCTGAAGGATTCCACAGCAAATTTGAGCAGGCAAAAGAAAGAATCATGATTCCAAGATAAGGTGATTGAAATAATTGATTCTGAGAAGTAAAAATGTTTACATTTATCGATTGATTGATTGTTATTCAAGTACAGTTGTCACCATTTTCCCAGAATTTTTAAAAATAAGGAAAAGTGAATAGAATCCTAGGGGACTTGTAGGACACCATCAAGTGAACAATCATACACATATCATAGTTTTAGAAGGAAAGAGAGAAAAGGTAGTTCCAGAAGAAGAGAGAGAAATGGGCAAAAAGATTATTTTAAGAAATAATGGCTGAAAATTTCCCAAACTGAAATACATGAATCTACAAATCCAAGAAAGTAAACAAAGTTGAATAAACTCAAAGAAACTCACCCTGAGATATATTGTAATCACATTACCAAAAGACAAAAAGAATTGTCAAAGCAGCAAGAGAAGCAGTTTATTACTGTTTTATATCAGTCTCAGCCTATCAATAGTAATGTTACTGGCTAAGGATGCATGAGGCACTCACATGGGCTTATATTATTTGTGGTGGGCCCCCACAGACATTTCTCCAACCAGAGTCAGTGTTACATCTGAACCAGACCTTGTGGTTCTTTTTATGATTGTAAGATGTAACTCAGCAACAACCATCAAAGAACTTTGAAAAAACAAAGTTTATTATCACAGATTCTGGAGGGCACACAGCATACCTAGGCACCACAGAGCAAGGTCACTGGTAAAGTAACACAGAGAGAGAGAACTTTGGATTCTGCATTTATTTGGGGTCTAGAGTGGCTTGTCTATAGTTTCATGGGTTCACTATTGGTGAATTTAAAACAGAAGAGTGGGAGTTAGGGTGCAGAAAGGAAAAAAAATGGAATCACTCAAGTTGTCAGTTACCTAGGTTACCCAGGGCTTTGTAAAAGGGGTACTTTAAAGGTGGGGAATGGCTGTCACCTTATCTAGTTTAGCTAGTAGCTGTGTCATACAGCTGGCAATATGTTTATTTGTGATGGATGTCTTCGAAATGGATGCCTTGGCAATTGAAGCTTAATGTCAAGCATGTACATTACAATAAAAAAAGGTTGCCAGGCAGTTATACTACAATTGCATGTAAGGGATCCTCAGTGAAATTAGCAGGTGATTTCTAAGCAGAAACCCTTACAGGCCGGGGGCAATGGGATTATATATTTAAAGTGCTAAAAGAAAAAAGACCAACCTAGAATTATATACCCAGAAAATCATTCAAAACTTAGGAAGAAATTAAGACATTCTGAGATAAACAAAAGCTGGGAAAGTTTATTACTGCTGCATATGCCCTACAACAAATGCTAAAGGAAGTTCTGCAAGTTGAAATGAAAGAATGCCAGATGGTAACTGAAGCCATATGAAGAAATAAAGATCCCCAGTAAATATGTGTTCAAATATATAAGCTAGTATTACTGTAATTTTGGTTTATAACCTTTATTTTATGCTTTTTAAAGACAAATGTATAAAAAACAGTTATAAGTTTATGTTACTGTACACACAGTCTACAAAGATGTAATTGTATAATACCATAATGGTGTTTTTGTGGAGTAGCATTTTTCTATGAGAATGAAGTTAGTATCAATTCAGGTTGGACTATTACAATTTCAGGATATTATATGTAATGTCCATGGTAACCACAATTAAAATATAAAATATACACAAAATAAAATGAAAATAAAATCAAAATGTATCCCTATAAAAATCAAGTAAACACAAAGGAAGGAAGTAATGGAAGAAATGAGGAACAAAAAAGCAATAAGATATACCGAAAACAAATAGCAAAATAGTAGAGGTAAGTCCTTGCTTATCAGTAATTACTTTCAATGTAAATGGATTTAACTCTCCAATGAAATGGTAGAGATTAGCAGAATGAATTTTAAAATGATACAACCATATGTTGTTTATAAAATACTTTAGATTAAGGACACAAATATGTTGAAAGTGAAGAGTGGAAAAAAGATATCCTATGCAAATAGTAATCAAAAGAGAGCTGGGGTGGCTACATCAATATCAGATAAATTAGACTTTAAGTCAGAATCTATTATAAGAGACAAAGGACACTATGTTATTAATAAAAGGGCCAGTTCACTAAAAGATATAATTGTAAACATTGTACACTGAACATCAGACCTCCAAAATATTTTAAACAAATTGACTTTATATACTGACAGAATTGAAAGAAGAAATAGATAATTCTATAATAATAGTTGGAGACTTCCATATTTCACTATCAATAATGGATAGAATGACTAGTCAGAAGATTATTGAGGATATAGATGATTTGAACAACTTATATACCATTTAGAAGTTAACAGATATACACAGAAACACACCATCAAATAACATGTTTTTCACATTTGTGTATGGATCATCTTCCAGGACAAACAATATGTTCGCTAACAAAACAAGTTTTAATAAATTTTTAAAAAAACTGAAAACATACAAAATATCTCTTCTGATCATGAATAATGCTAGAAAACAAACAGAAATAAAACTGTAAAATTCACAAATATATGAAAATTTAAAAATATACTCTTAGAGAACCAGTGGTTGAATGAAATAAATCACATATGAAATTATAAAATACCTTGAGAGAAGTGAAAATAAAAAAACCAACATAACTTACAGGGTTTAGTAAAAGCAGTTCCAAAAATAAAATGTATACTTCTGTAAATGTACACATTAAAAAAGAAGGTTGACATAAAATCAACAATTTAAACATTACATTTTAAGGAACCACAAAAGAGGAGCAAAGTAAACCCCAGGCTAACCAATAGAAGGAAATAATAAATATTAAACCAGTGGTAGATAGAAGAGGGAATAGGAAAGCTATAGAAATTCAACAAAACTAAAACCTGGCTCTTGAAAAGATTAATTAAGTAAACAGAACTTTAGCTGGAGTGACAAGAGAGAACTATGAACAATTCTACACCAACAAATTGGATAACTTAGAAGAAACAAACAAATTCCTAAAAACAAAATCTACCAAAACTGGCTCATGAAGAAACAGAAAATATGAATAGACCTATAGCTAGTAAGAAGACTGAATTATTCATTAAACATTTCCCCAAAATGAAAAGCCCAGGACCAGGTGAATTTACCAGTGAATTATACCAAACATTTAAAGAATTAACACTAGTCCTCAAATTCTTCCTAAAAACTTGAAGAGGATGAAACACATCCCTACTCATCCAATGTGGCCACTATTGTCCTGATACAAAAGCCACACAAACATACTACAAGAAAAAATAAACTACAGATCAATATCCCTTATGTATATCGATACAAAAATCTTCAGCAAATATTAACAAATCTAACTGAGCAACACATATAAAGATTATACACCATCACCAATGAGTTTTATGCCTAGAATGCAAGGATAATTCATCACATCAAAATTAGTCAATGTAATACACTACATTAACAGCATGAAGAGGGTAAAAACATATGATCATTTCAAATGATGCAGCAAATGCATTTGAAAAATTTCAACCTTTCATGATAAAAACACTCAACACACTTGGAATTATAGGCAGTTTTCTCAATATGATTAAAACCATATATGAAAATCTACAGTTAATACTATACTCAGGGGTGAAATATTTAAAGCTTTTTTCCCCTGAAATTGGGAACAAGAAAAGGTGCTTGCTTCCACCACTTATATTTAACATAGTATTGGAACTTCTAGCCAGAGCAATTAGTCAAGAAAAAGAAACTTTTAAAGGCGACCATTTTGGAATGTGAGGAGCAAAATTATCTTTGTTTGCAGATTACATAATCTTCTTTGTAGAAAACTCCAAAGGTTACACACGTTTGTGTAAACACACACCCAACCCTCAATTCAGGGAAGTTGCTAGTAAACCATTCAGAAATGTTGAAGAATTCAAATGAATATACAAAAGTTAGTTGAATTTCTATACAATAGAACAATTCAAAAAGAAAATTAAGAAAGTTACATTACTTAGCACCAAAAAATAAATACATAAAACAACTAGGAACAAATTTAACAAAGGAGGCAAAAGACTTTACTGAAAACTATACAGCATTTCTGAAAGACATTAAAAAATACACAAATAAGTGGGAAGACACCTTATGTTAATGGACTGGAAGACCTAATACTATTAAAATGACAGGACTACCTAAGGAATGTATAGATTCAATGAAAATTCTATCAAAATCCTAGCATTTCCTACAGAAGTTGAAAAACACTTCCTACAGATGACATGTTGTGGAACTGTGCACCTGTAACTTGTATAATTTTGTTAACCAGTGTCCCACCAATAAATTCAAGAATACTGTGAAAAGCTATATACCACCAAATTGGACAACCTAAAAAAAGTGGCAAAATCCTTAGAAGCATACAACCTTCCTAGACTAAATCATGATGACTTGAAAAACCTAAATAGAGTAATCACTAGTAAGGAAATTGAAACAGTAAAGAGAAACCTACCTCCTTCCCCCCCAGAAAATAGTCTAGGACCAGAAGCCTTCACTGGAGAATTCTACAAATATTAAAAAAATATTTAATACCTATCTTCCTCAAACACTTCCAAAAAGTTGATGAGGAGGGGATGATTCCTAATTCATTTTACAAGGCTAACATTACTTTAATGCCAGTCAGACAAGGACATCACAACAAAAGAGTTACAGGTCAACATCTCTAATAAACATAGATGCAGAAATCCTCAACAAAATACTAGCAAATCAGATACAAGAATGTATTAAAAAGATAATACATCATGTTCAAATGGGAGTCAATCCAGGGATGCAAGGATGGTTCAACACATGCAGGTCAATCAACACAATAGACCCCAACAACAACATGAAAGGTAAAAATCATATGATTATCTCAATAGATGCAAAAAAAAAAAAAAAAGGAGCATTTGACATCATATAACATCCATTTACAATAAAGTCTCTCAATAAAATGAGTATAGAAGGGAAGTACCGCAAACTAATAAAGACTATATATAACAAGCCAACAGCCAACATTATATCTAGCAGTGAAAACTGAAAGCTTTTCCTCTACAATCAGGAACAAGACAAGTATGCTCATTCTTGCCACTGCTATTCAATGGAGCACTGGAAGTCCTAGCCAGAGCAATGAGGCAAGAAAAAAAAGGCATTTAAACTGGGAATGAAGAATTAAGTGACACTATTTGCAGATGACATGATTCTATATATAAAAAACCCTAAAGACTCCACCAAAAGACTCTTAAAAGTAATAAACAAATACCATAAAGTTGCAGGATACAGAATCAATATACAAAAATCATTTGCATTTATCTATACTAACAACAAACTATCAGAAAGAGAAATAAACAGAAAAATCCCATTTACATTGCAACAAAAAGGATGTTACGTAATAATAAATTTAACAAACTAAGGGAAGGACCTGCACACTAAAAACTACAAAATATTGTTGAAAGAAACAAAAATTTTTTCCCCCTCTGCCCTCCTCTGTCCTGCCCCATCCTCTGCTCCCACAGTCCATCCCCAAAATGGGAATGGGGCAGGATGAAGGAGGGCAAAGGGGGAAAAATTGGGAAAACTATAATAGGATAAACAAGAAAAAAATTTTTTTTAATTTTTAAAAATTTTTAAAAAGAAGGAGTGATATTAGCACTCAAGGATTGAAAGAATTAACATTGTTAAAATATCTGTATTACCTAAAGCAGCAATTTTCAACCCTTTTTACCTCATGGCACACATAAAATAATTATTAACATTCTGAGGCACACCAAAAAACGTTATATTTTTTGCCAATTTGACAAAAAATAGGTATAATTTTGATTGATTTACAAAAATAATTCCTACCCTTTTTGCTCTGATGTGGCTTTTTTAAAAAAATGAGGTGCCTAACTCTTCCCAAAGGTAGGGTCCCTGCAGGTAGACCATCCTGGGGATCCCTTTGGCCTCCTAACCCCACCCATCGCCCACTCCCAGATCTGCTGGGGGTGGGAGTGGCAACCGTTGACCCTGGCAACAGGGGTCTGGGGGGCTCCAGGCCATGCCCTGGGTGACATATGGCCCAGGGCCACTTCTTGCAATGCCCAAACATGGTTGCAGTCAGAGATCCCTCATTAGGAGCTGTTGCTGAAGCCCGGCAGGGGCTGGTTTACAGATACATGCACTGACAGGACAAAGTCCCACTTGATCCCACTCTCTTCAGAGGGGTGATCCTATCTCTCCTTCTGAGACCTGGGGCTTTGGGTCCTCCGCCCTCTAGAGCAATAGGGTAGTGTCCAGCCTCTCCTTGTCAGCTTCAGCGCCGCAGGGCAGAGGCCATCAGGACAAACTGCAGCGTAGCCTGGGGCTGGCAGCAAGGCAGGTATGCATGGCCCGTGAGTTTGACCACACACATGTCTCAGTTGGAAAGGTTCTTCTGTATCTGGTGCTGAGCCTGAAGTCTGAGGAGAGTCAGAGCCTTCCATTCACCTTCTTGCTCAGCCAGGCTGTTGAAAATCTGCTTCACCTTTCCACAGCCTTTGAGAGTTGTTTCTGGGCCAGGAACTGGTTGACCTGTAGATCTCCTGCAAGGGCCCATAAGTTCGCCCCTGGGCTTGTGGACCAGCCCTTCCACGCCTGCTCCTTCTTACTGCTTCTCTGCTTCCCCCCACATTCAGGCCTAAAAACAGAATGCAAGCATCCAGTAGGCCAGAGTTCGGTTGGGCCCATCTCAGCCGGGGTGATTCCCGGTGATTGCGGCTGTGTTCCAAAAATCAGACTTCCTGCACTGCGGGTTCAGCCACCCTTGCCCCTCTGGAGACTCACAAGTGAAGGCCAGATGCCCCAGCTCCATGGGGACTATGAATGTGCAATGGATGACTAGATCTTTACCCTTAATCCATGAATCCCCTGTGGTCCATTGGCCAGCCTAAATCCCTCAGGGCTGGACAGCCCTTCTGACTTTAAACTAAGGAACAAGCAACAGACATGTCCACAGTACCTGGATGCAGGTAGAGGCAGGTGTTCAGTCTCATCAACCTTCCACAAGATGGCATAAAGTCCTCATAGGTTCAGGTCCTAGGTAGGCAGGGATGCGATAGCACATGCTAGGGTGGCCATGCCATGGAGAAGAGGTACAGGAAGTGGGTGGTGAGTCCCATGGTTCTAAAAGAAGAAATTTCAAAACTGGCAGTTGTTCATTGCAGCATTACTGAGAATAGCCAACATATGAAAACAACCTAGTGTTCTCTGATGGATGATTGGATAAAGAAGATGTGGTACCTACACACAATGACATACTTAACCACAAAAAAGAAATATTGCTATTTGCAACAACATGGATGGATCTTGAGAATATTATGCCAAGTGAAAAAAGTCAGATGGAAATGGACAAGAACCATTTGATTTCATGTATATGTAGGATTAAAAAAAAAGCAACAATTGATTAAACAAAGCAAACACATAAACAAAAAAACCCCTCATGGATATATGCAAAAGAATGGTGGTTACCAGACAGGGATGGTCAAGAAGATAAAGGAGATCAAATACATGGTGACAGGAGACTAGACTTTGGAGCATACAATAGAGTATACAGATGTCATAAATTTATACACTTGAAATTTATATAATACTAACCATTGTTACCCCAATAAATTTAATTTTATAAGTATCAGAAAATAAAAAGCTATATTAAAAAAAAAGAAATCTACCTAAACCAAATATGAAATGTCTGGCATGTGGCATATGATGTACATGTTAGGCATTATTATTACTACTGTCACAGGTGGGCACAGGTAACCAGGTTCTTGGTGATCATGGACAAAAAATTGAACCAAACACAGAGTTTATAGCAGAAAGCGAGAGAAAGCAGATTTATTGAGCCACACAGAACATGGGAGCAGGCCAACTCTGAGCACAGCAAAGCAGAACAGAGCAGAGCTGAGCAGAGCCTAACAGGGCCTGACCTCAGGGGCTAGAGAGCTTTTATTCTTTTAGGGCCAGTCTCTCCTGAACAGTTTTGGCAGGCCTTCATTGTGCATGTACAAGTAGGTATATTACTTTAAAGTTACTGTGTATGTGGTCTCCCATGATTTCCTTGATTGGCCATGGGAAGGGGGGATCCCAAAATGCTAATTTATTATAATGTTATTATAATGAAGCAGGGGTCAGGTAGCATCTTCAGCACAGGTGCATTCCTGATTCACTAGGATCCAGTGCTTTTCCAGAAAGCAGGAACTACCAGTCTTAGAACAGGGTCTCTGTCCTTTATCGATGTTCTTTATCTTAGCCCTGGGGCACCTCTGGAGTTTTCTCCTTCCTGATTATCTCCTGCCTCACTTCTATTCCTAAATGCATCTGTGCATATCTTCTAAAAACAAGGAATTCTCTTACATAACCTCAGTATATTTATCAAAATCAGGAAATTAACATTTATAAATTTCTATTATGTAATAATAATTTGAGAAAAGAAAATTCAAGTTCATGCATTGCATTGTTGTCCTATCTGTTTAATCACCCTTAATCTTGAACAGTTCCTCAAACCATCTTTGCATTCCACAACATTGGCATATTTGAAAAGTTTGGTGTATATTTTACATTCAATGCCCTTCAGTTTGAGTTGGTTGGATGTTTCCTTACGATTGGATCTATGTTATCCATCTTTGGCAGCAATACCACAGAAGTGATGCTGAGTTCTTAGTGTGTCATACCACGGAGGCACATGCTGTCACTTCATCCTGGTACTGGTGATGTTTGCTAAATTTCTCCATGAAGTCACCTTGTTTTAACCTATTGTTATAATACATATCTTGTGGGGAGGGTCTTTTAAGTTATAAATATCATGGGAATCCTCAAATTCTCACTCATTAGTTTTGCCATTTATTTATGCTTCCAGCACAAATTTGCTTTTACAATGGATACCAAATAGTGATTTTTTGAAATTTCCATCATTCCTTTAATTTCATCAGTTGGTTTTCTGTGTTAACAAAAGGTTTTTGTTTCCCCTTGTCTTAGTCTGCTCAGGCTGCCATAGCAGAATACCACACAGGGGGTGTGTGTGTCGGGGGGGGGGGGGGTGTGCTTAAACAACAGAAATTTCTTTTCTCACAGTTCTGGAGTCTAGAAGCCCAAGATCAAGGTGCCTTAAGCATGGATTCCATTGAGACCGCTATTCTCGCTTTTCAGATGAAAATACCACTTGTTGGAACCAGACTCCAGAGAGTGGACAGAAAGGTCTATCAGGCACTGAAAAGGGAGCATTGATAATGACTAGAGTCCAGATAACATTCTCTAGTGGGTGATGTGGTTCTCCAGGGCGTCTTTGGGACATGTGCCCAGCAAAGAGGGAGGATAGGTAAGGTCTGATCCCCAAATCACTTGGTGTGTGTTCTGGCCTCTAAGGAACAATCCTGTAGGTACCTGCCTCATTGAGGCTAAGTTCAATGCAAAGCTAATCATTATCTTAAAAGATTTCTTTATGCTCCCCCAACTGAGGTAACTGACCTCTCTCTGCAGGGGGGCTTCAGGTTCTTCTTACTACTCTCCAGCCACCCACCGGCAGCATTAAAAAAAAGGGGGTGGGGCGGGGGGGTGAGAGGTGCTTCTTTGTTCTTTAACGGGTTAACTCTGTTAATGGAATTGAATTCCCACCCCCATCCAAAGTTTGGAAATTCCTCACCACCAAGTCCAGAGCCGGCATCTTCCGTGTTCCTGGTTCCTGGTCCTCTGCTGAGTGTGCGCTCCTTAGAGCCGCCCACCTTCTCTGGCGGTTGTTATCCCTGTAATGAGATGCAAAGGACCAAAGTAAAGAGAGTAACTTGCTCAGGGTCTTAGGTGGCACAGCTAGGTTTGGAGCCCAAGTCGGTTTTTGAATTTTTTAAAAATTTTTTACTGATTTGAGGTAGAGAAAGAGGAAGGCATTGATTTGTTGTTCCACTCATCCATACATTCATTTCTTGATTTTTTTTTATTTTTTTTTTTTTTACCGTTGACTGTATTACAGATGTCCCGCATTTTCCCCCTTTGCCCACCCCCACTCAGCCCCAGCCCCCTCCCCTGGGCCTCACCACACAGCACTGTCCATTTCCATGGCTTCATGCGCTTATGGCTAATCTCTTCACCTTCTTTTCTCTAGTCGCCCCACACCCCTCCCTTCTGAAATGTGTAAGTCTGGTCCATCTATCTATCCACGCCTCTGGTTCTATTTTGTCCGTGGACTTATTTTGTTCATCAGATTCCACGTGTAAGTGAGATCATGCGGTGTTTGTCTTTCTCTTACCGGCCCATTTCACTCAGTAGCCGGAGGCCGCAATGGTTCTTAGCGGACACGTAAGGCTAGGGGTCCGCCTTACCCCAGGCAAAGGCGGGCGCCGGCCGGCTGTTGGGAGGGTCCTGCTGGAATCCCCCAAAGCAAGGAGGGCGACACCTGTGAGCCGCCGGTGGGGAACCAACTCCCGCCACAGCGCTCCTCACCGGTGGACCCACCCCCCGACACACACTAACTCCTCTGCCCGCAGCCCCGGATCCCCAGCCCAGCGCGGTCCTACGCACACACGTCGTCACACGCGCTGGGACCCACACCCTTAGGCCCGCAGCCCGCTACCGCCGCTTCCCCGGGCGGAGTTACCCGCTCTGCTCAGGGGCCCCGCCCGCCCACCCGCCCTCCCGGGCGCTGCTCGTTCCTGGAGGAGGAAACGAGAGCCGGCGCGACAGGACGCATTCGTCTTACTTACCTGCGGGGCGCGTCCGCGCAGACACCGCCCGCGATGCCGCCCGACGACGAGCCCCAGGCGGGCTCTTGCGACAGGGGCCGCAAGGACGGGCCGTCGAAGAGCGTCTCGGGGACACCAGGTCACCTCCCGGCCGCTGCAGCCACCGCAAAGCCCCGAGGAGCGGCGCCCACGGCCTCAGTGCCCGGGCTCTCGGACCCTGCGCCAACCTCTCAGTCACACGCCCCGGGCAGGACCAGGACAAGACGCGCTCCGCGCTGACCCTCTCGGCGACATCGCTGCTGTTGTGGCTGCGGCTGCCTTCGTTCTCCCAGGATGGTGAGTAGTGGCTTGGGCCCCGCCAGGACCCTCGCCGGGACCCCCGCCGTGGAGGTATTGTACTGGAATATGCAGTCTGGCTCAGAAGAAAATATCTCACTGTACCTCAGTTGTGAGCATACAAATATGTGAAATATACAACTGCTTCGTGCTTAGAGAACAGAGGTAAGAGTGGGTTAATTAGGAGCAAGGGCCTTTGACTTAACACCTTTAATTTATCACGGATTTGTTTTCTATATCATTTTAATTTTTAAAGTGATCAGAATTATATACACACAATTAAAAAATTAAATAGCACTAAGAAACCCTAACGGAAGGTAACAGTTCCCTCCACCCTCACTTCCTCGCTCTCTTCCCCACAACACCCCTCCCAGTTTTTGTTAGCTGTGCTCCTGTCACAGGTGGGCACAGGTAACCAGGTTCCTGTTGATCGCGGACAAAAAATTGAACCGAACACAGTTTATAGCAGAAAGTGAGAAAAAGCAGATTTATTAAGCCACACAGAACATGGGAGCAGGACAACTCTGAGCAGAGTGGAGCAGAGAAGAGCCTAAAAGCAGCAGCAGCAGCAGCGAAGCAGCAGCAGGGGCAGGGCAAAAAGGCTGAACTCAAGGGCTAGAGGACTTTTATTCCTTAGGGTGGGTCTCCCATGATTTCCTTGATTGGTTACTGGGAAGAGGGTCCCACAATGCTAATTTATTATAATGAAGTAGGGGTCAGGTAGCATCTTCTGCGCAGGTGCAGTCCTTATTAACTAGGATTCGATGCTTCTCCAGATGCAGAAACTACCAGACTTAGGAAGGGTCTCCACCCTTTACTCATGTTCTTTATCTCCTGGGGCACCTCTGGAGTTTCCTCCTTCCTGACTATCTCCTGCCTCAACTTCCCCCTTGAGATGTGGTTCTCAAAAATCTTTTTGGGGCTGTTGAAGGGCAAAGGTCATTCTTCTGTAACTTCTTCCGGCTTAGGTGGGGCAGTAGTCCCTGCCTATTGAGAACCACGAAACTCTCACCCTATTCTAGCTAGAGGTTGAAGAGGAACTCCTGAGGCCATCACGGATGCTGCATGTTGGTCAGCTTTGACGTCATTCTCAGGGAGTGGTTGGAAACCCTGGACCGTCATCAATTTAAGTGGAACTGCTTAAGTCTAGAAGACACAAATTTAACAAGTAAATTAAACAAACAAGGTCCTAAAAGTAATAAGATCAACAATGTTATTAAGAGACCTGGGAGAGGTAGTAGCCATGTTAAACTAGGGGGCCAGGAGGTCAGGGTATCCCTAGTTCCTTGGCCCTGTTCATTATATCTGTGTAGCCACTCTGCCTTCTCATAAATTTTCCTTATGTTAGTTTCAACCATTCCAGAATTATTTATATAGGTGCAGCAGGTTTTATTGATAACAGCACATACCCCACCTTGTTCTGCTAGAAGATAGTCAAGGGCGAGGCAATTATCCATGACTACATTTGCCAGTGAGTCCACTGATCTTGATAGTCCAGCTAGAGCATCGGCAGTATCTTTGGAAACTTCTTCTAAAATCTTAGTGAGTTCCCTTAGGGTGCCCTCATAGTAGGCGAAGCCTCCCTCAGGGGATTCAGCAGCTGTAGTGGCAACAGCTCCAGCCACTACTAAGCCAAAAGCTCATTTTTCTCTCCCTAGAGACAGATTTCCAGGATCCTGGGTTATGTTTATAACAGTAAGGTCTTGGGGTGCCAGGGTCCCCAAGGTACAGTCACCTCCATGTTTAGAGTTGCTGAGATGTGTGTAAGCAATAGCTTCTTGGAGTTCTGAATGATCTGTTAGCCAGTTACTGGGAGTCCCGCACAGCCAGACAAGGCCCGGGGATGCTGCAATGACTGTGGCTTTGGCAGAGTTGTATTTGTTAAGGAGGGCAAATGGCAAGGGGGAAAGGCAATTTTTAAGGGGGCCTAGATTATATCCCTGATCTTCCCCTCCTACAGGGGGTGGTAGGAATTTTGCTAATACCCCTTGAACAGGTTGGTTCAGTTTCCAACTAACACATTTTGAAGTATCATTGGTATCTGCATTATGAGTTTTGTCAAAGCAACAATGGGTACTATTAGGAATGCAGTTAGAATCATAATTTGGGTAGCATAGTATATGCAATCAATTTAAAGGTTTAAAATTTTCTCCCTCAGAAAGATTCCCTAGGAATCTGGAACTTGAAAGAGAGGCCAGGGCTTCAAATGGGTTAATGGCCCCGGTATGAGTATTATTATAACATGGGGTGCATCCTATAGTACTGTCGCATTTAAGAGAGATACTGGAGTAATTAAATGGCTTTAATTCTAGTGGGGACATACAGAAGCACAAAGGAGGATTGCGCTCCCATCTGGCTCTTAAAGAAAAAGAGGAACTTGTATAATTAGCAGAAGAATTCAAAGCATTGATTAAGGATTCATTAGCTATTGGATAGGCTTTTATATGAGTGTTATATCTGGAAGGAGTTTCTAGGTTAGGATGACATATCCAACATTGGGCTAGATTTTCTCCTGCTGCTAAGGCACGAGAAGCGTTTACTAAAAAATTTTCATCCCATTCACCAATACAAGGTGTAGGTGAGTAAAGAAGCGTTAATAGAAACAACAAAGATTTTCATTTTGTACAATTATAGATATGCTTCCACCCAGAAAGTAATTAAGCCTTCACGCATAAGAGCAGTACTAATAGAAAGGTCCCAAGAAGGCAACCATCCAGAACAACGATGATTTCAGTATATTGTAATCAAATATTACTTATCCTTTAAGGCTTTCTTCTTTTGAACAGGAACCTGAGGTCCTCCAGTGGCTCGCAGGTGTAGTCTGGGCTCTTGGTCTCCAGATGTTCCTGAGTCAATTCAGGATCAGGGGGAGCCAGATTTACCCTGGAAATATGAACCCAACTATTGACCCCTAAAAGTTTTACAGCCATAGGGGTACTCAGGACTACCTGGTAGGGCCCTTTCCATTGAGGGTTGAGTTGGTCTGCAGGTGATCCCTCCTTCCAGGTTTTAAGGAATACCCAGTCCCCCGGAGATATGATAGCTTGAAAATTCTCTTTTGGGGCTGGTAAAATTTTATTTCCATATTCCTATAAAGCTTTCTGTACTTGCCCTAAGTTTATTACATACTTAATTGCTTGATGAGCCTCTGTATCAAATATTAGATCTAGAGTTAAAAAGGGTCGGCCATACAACATTTCAAATGGGCTGAAGTCAAGGATGGAAGGGGTTGTGCTTCAATAGTGTCATATAAACTACTGCATATCCTGCTTTTCGCTGCCCATTCTGTACAAAGCTGCTCCCATCAGTGAACCATTCATTGTCAGGATTTTCTAACCGTTGGTCTAACAAGTCAGTCCTGCTGGAGTAAGATTAATAATGTCTGAGCAGGAATGGGTCAAATCTGGGGATGATTCTGTAGGCATGAAGGAGGCTGAATTTAAGGTTTTACAGGTCTTTACAGTTACTTCAGGACTGTCCAGAAGGACCTGATATTTGGTCAATCTATTTCCTGTTAGCCAGAGGTGCCCTTTCATTTCTAAAACTCCTTGTACCTAATGTGGGGTTAAGACCTCTAACTTCTGACCAAGAGTTAGTCTACCGGCTTCCTCAGTATCGCTGTGGCTGCAACTGCTCTTAAACACGGAGCCCACCCGGTTGCTACTGTGTCCAGTTTCTTTGAGAAATATGCAACCGGTTGCGGTTCATTCCCTAGTCGTTGGACTAAGATCCCTAAGGCTATTTTTTGCCTTTCTGCTCCATATAGAAAGGCTTGTTTAAGGTAGGGATGCCCAAGACTGGGGTGTCAGCTAGGGCCCACTTGATTTTATTAAAAGCCTGATCACATTCCTTCTCCCATATAATGGGTTCAGTGTCTGGCCCCTTAGTAGCGTCGTACAAAGGTTTGGCAATTGTCCCAAAGTTGGGGATCCAAATCCTACAGAACCCTGCCATTCCTAAGAAGGAGCGAAGCTGCTGTTTAGTAGCAGGTGGAGTTAACTCAACGATGGCTTTAATTCTCTCCTGTGACAATTGCCTAGACCCAGGAGTCAAAATATATCCTAAATACTTTACCTTTTTGTTTGGTACTCTGAGCCTTCTTCTTTGATACCCTATATCCTCTTTCAGCGAGGAAATTCAAAGTCTGGATGGTATTTTGATCGGAAGTCTCCTTGGAGGGGCTGCAGATTAGTCTATCATCTACATATTGCAAAATGGCTCCTTCTTGTAACTGTAGTTCTCTAAGATCCTTCTCTAATACCCTAGCAAAGAGGTGAGGACTGTGCCTGAACCCTTGTGGCAATACAGTCCAAGTGTATTGCTGATGCACCATTGTCTTTGGATCAGTCCATTCAAAAGCAAACAAATACTGAGAGTCAGGATGTGAAGGGACACAGAAGGCATCTTTCAAATCTAACACTGAATACCACTGAGCATTGTCAGGTACCTGTGAGAGCAAGATATAAGGGTTAGCTACTATGGGATGTAAAGGAACATTGACTAACCTTAGATCTTACACTAGCCTATACTCTCTGGTGGGTTTTATCATTGGTAAGATGGGTGTGTTGCAAGGAGATTCACAAGGAACTATGAGCCCATGCTGTATAAATTTAGTTATGATAGGTTGTACCCCTCCAAAGCCTCTCGTTTAATAGGATATTGCTTCCTGTGAGGATAACCTGACCCGGGCTTTAATTGGATTTTAACTGGTAATGCAGCCTTTGCTCTTCTTGGAATCCCTGACTCCCAAACTAGTGGATTTACTGCATCCAGAACCAAACTTGGGATTTCTTCTTGCTTTCAGCTACTACTGCTTATCATGACCTTGCTTAACTCAAGCGGCTCTTCAGGGAACAAGATAGTTCCCATTCGAGCTAAAAGGTCCTGACCTAACAGAGGGATAGGGCCCTGAGGAACAATCAAAAAGGAATGTTTGAATATTTGACTCTCAAATTGGCAAGTAATAGGGAGTGTACAGAAATAGGCCTTAAGATTTCCTTCGACTCCCATTACCTTAGCTGATTTGGAGGAAAGAGGTCCAGAGTAAGAGTTAAGGACAGAGTAAGTGGCCCCAGTGTCAACAAGAAAGTTGATTTTCTTACTTGCCACATCTAGAGTTACCTGGGGCTCCTCGATAGAGATGGGAATATGAGTATTCCCTGGGGCCAACCTGTTCCCCGGGTACCCTCAGTCCTCAAAAGTAGCCATGGCCTTGGGTGATGACCCCTTTCCACTCTGGGAACAGGGACAGTCTACCTTCCAGTGCCAGGGTCAGAACTGATATTCTGGCATAGAAGACAGGGTCCCAGAGGTGCTCGAGTGCAATCTTTTGCCCAGTGTCCAGAGTACTTGCACTTATAACAGGTCTGATCCTTTTGCCCCTGATTCTTTTGAGGGCTCCCCGAGCTCCCCTGATGGGGCTGGTTTCCACCAATAGCACTGCTAAAGGCTTGTACAAGGAGCTCAGCTTGCTTCTCTTTCCTTCTTTCCTCCAAATCTCTATTCTTAAAGACTGAGAAGGCCGTATCCATGAGCTGGTCTAGGGGGGTCTGTGGGCCCATCTGTAACTTCTGAAGCTTCCTTCAAATATCAGGAGCAGACTAACTTATAAAATGCAGTCCTATTAAGATTCGATCCTCCACGGAGGAAGGATCCATGTTCGTATATTTCTGGAAGGCTTCTACTGGTCTGTTTCTGAAAAGAGCTGGGTTCTCCTCCTTGCCCTGAGTGATTTTTCCATAATCTTCTCATAATTTACAAGTTTCTTGATGCAGTTTCTCATTCCTGCCAGTTGGCAATCTATCATTGGGTCCCTACTCCGGATACCTGCCCCAGTATTGTATCCCCAGTTGGGATCCTGGTCTGGGACAGCTTGGGCTGCAGGCTGGTTAGTGCCAGGGTTCTGGGTATGCAGCTCATCTGCATGTCTACGGGTCTCCTCCCAGATCTGCTGTTTCTCGTCTGGGGAGCAGCAGGTGCTCAGAATTATGTACAAATCTCTCCATGACATACTAAAGTCTAAAGTAAGAGTCTGGAAATTACTAGTGAAATGCGAAGGGTCCTCCGAAAAACTCCCTAGCCTGTCTTTACATTGTTGTAAGTCAGTTATAGAGAGGGGCGCTTGTACTCTTACAACGCCCTCAGGGCCTGCTACCTCCCTCAAGGGTAAGAGTATGGGCGTGGTAGGGAGATAAAAAGCTCCACTCCTAGTATGGCCTGCTGGGCAGAGTTTTTCCTCAGCTGGTGGCTTTAGGTTGTTCATAGCAAGGATGGTGGAGAGGTCGATTCCTCTAAGGTAGGGGCAGGGGCTCCTGAACTCTGGGGTCCCCTTGATCTCTCATGAGAGACAGGTGGGGGACTGAGAAGGGTATCTTCTAATTGATCAACACTTGGGCCTTGGTTCTGTCAGGGCAGGGCTGGGGCAAAAGGAGGGATCTCGGTATTATAATTCCTGCTCCCATTTGCAGGCCATTATCTCTCCATCTCCTAGTTTATACTGGGGCCAAACGGTGTTACAAAAGAAAGCTAACCTTTTCCTTTTTAGATTTTTAGGGTCAAATTTATTCCAATTGCTAAGAATGCAACCCAGTGGTGATTTGGAAGGGATGGGAGGTGTGGTTCCCATCTAGACTGCGCTGAGCCTAAAGAGAAACACAAAGAGACTCCGTTGCAATCTAGAGGCGTCCCTCTTTGCTTGCCTCGGGAGCTTTCCTAGTGGGTCATAGGGTATCCCCCGGGGATCCCACCGAACTGCCAGGCATCTCTGGCGAAAGAAATCCTAGCGAGTGTCGGCCTACAGAAATCAAAGACTTGAGAGGATCGCCTGTCTAGTTTTGTAGAACTATTGGAAGGAACCACCCCAGCATTCTTGAGCAATTGCCTATAGTCCTGACGATCCCAGACCCACTGCTCTACCTAAGGCATCAGAACACGTTCCAACTCCTGTATTCTCTATCTATAGCCTTCAGGTCTGGGGCAAAGGAGGTGTCTTACTATCAAGAGTTTCTGGCCCCATAAACTACCAAGAGAGACATCAAGATGACCTTATTACAAAATTACTCTTTTTCAAATCACAAAGAGGACACTCAGGTATTCTATCTAATTTTATAAAGCTTTAAGAGATTGTACTGAAGTCCTAAATTTCCCAGTAGGGACCTCAAGAGGTGTCTGAAGCTCCCCCGCTAAAGGGGATTTACAACAGGGTCCAGAACTTGGAATATTCGAGAAAAATAGGACATTTCTTCCCCTTTCACAAAGCAGGCCGCCATGGGGGATGGGAGACAAGAAGCAGGACCACTGAATCACTTTGCTTATCACTAACAGGACCGGGGCCGCCATGGGGGATGGGGTGGCAGAGACAACGCAAAGACCAAGGAGGAAGTAAGGTTAGAAAAGATTCCCGCCAGTAGGCCATGAGAATTCGCCATGTGGCTCCAGGCTAAGTAATGGAGATCATGGCGACACAGCTGATGGCGCTGGGAGCCGCAACAGGCCTGTCTAGCTGGGCTCTGGATGCACACTCCTCTTACTCTGAAGGAAGGCACCCCAGACCGGCCCAACTGGCCTGACAGGGCAAAGTGAGGGGAAGGCAGAACTGTGCGTTTGTAAATGTCCCAAAGGGACTCCGAAACCCAACAGCAACATTCACTACCCAAAACCTACACAACCCTTGAACAACTAGTCCTCTTCCCAAATAGGTCTAATATTTGGTAACATTCTCGGTACAAAGACAGCAGGAAACCCTACCTAAACAAAGAGGCAAGTGGAGTATGGGTGCAGGTACAAAGGCCAAAATCAACTCAGGAGGACAAGCGTAACAGTTTCTCTGTGTGCCTGACGAGGAGACTGAAAAAGGTAATCAGAGCAGACAAGGTGGTGACTGATATCCCATATGGAAGGTCAAACTATGCCTATGAGGGAGCGGCCGGAGGGTGGGGTGAGGTGGTGTCATATGGTTTTCACAGTGTGCCTGACCAGTGTGCGGACATTTTCTTGCACCTGGCGGGGACTAAGGCTAACCCCGTTCCGCACCCAGGTTATCCTATCATGGGTGTCTTCAGGCAGCGGGCACCCTTGTGGGTTTTAACTGTCCAACCTGTGCCTGCAATTTAGCGGCCGTCCTTCCATCAGGGAACATCAGACTCACCAAAACAGAATAAGTGGCAATGGAAAGGGGCATCCTTGGGTGGCAGGGCAGCAAAGGGGGCTTACCACTCCGGTGTCTACTCCAGGCTGGCTTGCCAATAACTGTCACAGGTGGGCACAGGTAACCAGGTTCTTGTTGATCGCGGACAAAAAAATTGAACCAAACACAGAGTTTATAGCAGAAAGTGAGAAAAAGCAGATTTATTAAGCCACACAGAACATGGGAGCAGGACAACTCTGAGCAGAGTGGAGCAGAGAAGAAAGAAGAGCCTAACAGCAGCAGCAGCAGGGCCAGGGCAAAAAGGCCAAACTCAGGGGCTAGAGGACTTTTATTCCTTAGGGTGGGTCTCCCTTTCCTCGATTGGCTACTGGGAAGAGGGTCCCACAATGCTAATTCATTATAATGAAGTAGGGGTCAGGTAGCATCTTCTGCGCAGGTGCAGTCCTGATTAACTAGGATTCGATGCTTCTCCAGATGCAGAAACTACCAGACTTAGGACAGGGTCTCCGCCCTTTATCCATGTTCTTTATCTCCCGGGGCACCTCTGGAGTTTCTTCCTTCCTGACTCTCTCCTGCCTCACTAGTAGTTTTAACGTTCTTGAGGCTGATATCATTTACATTCTTCAGTGAAACCTTAATTAAGTCTTCTGCACATTTTCTATAGGGAGATTCTAAATACTGTTCGCTGCAGAGCCAGGAAGAGCGTTGTGATGACGTCCCCTTCTCTTCAGACCCAAAGATACAGCTCTTAGGCCACCCAGTGTAGACTGTCCAGATGAGGGCCTGTTTCTCAGTAAGATCAGTTAGCCTTGAAGTTGTAAATCACTGTGCAGCTGCCTATAAAAAGAGTCTGGCAAGTTAAAACCACATACTACACAGATGATCCTGAAAAAGACCCACTTGAATCTTGCAACCTTCAAATTTTAACTTCGTTGAAATAGCAAAGTTCACTCTGATCCCCAAGAAATACAAAGAGGTTTTATTGTCTTTGCATTTACACTAGGGTTATATTGAAAGCTTATATATTGCTATATTGAGCTTTTTGTATATTGAACATACATATAGAACTATATAGTCTTTCCATATATTCCTATGTAGCTATATGTGTGTGTGTATGTGTGTGTATGTGTATACTCTGTGTATGTATGGATGTATATAGATATAACTATATATTGAAAAGATATATATTGTGCCTTAATGGGCTACAGGTTCCTTCCACATTGACCTCTTATGCATTGGGTGAAAATTACAATAATTGTCACTTTTCATACATTTCAAGCAGGACACAGTTACTTGTTTCATTTGATCTGAAACCCATTTACAAATATTAATATATGGAATTTCATGAATGGTGAAATAGTAGCTTTCAGGTAGAGTGAATTTTCTTCAGCAACCTAAGAATTTTAAACTATAGATTAAAGGTAATTAAGAAACTTTAATGATTCCTAAGTTAGTGTACAACATAATTAGGGTTAAGCATTATGAATGTTCTTCAAGTTGTAGTGTGTAGGATGGACTATCAAGGAGACCAACTGAGATGTTATTGTATTAGTAGAGGTCAGAAGCAGGGAGAATGGAAGAGAAAAACTGAACCCATAAACAGTGACTGGCATATAACTGAGGTGCTATACCTAGTTTCAGGATGAAGAAACACTGCAGTGTTAGGATTACATAACTGAGAAGTATCAAACTGATATGTGGGGCAGAGAGAAGATATATAGACTCTACTGAGGTTTTGAGACATATTGCTGTATGTCTTAAATTTTGTAAAAAATATTTCTTTTTAGAGAGAGAAAAGGAGGGAGAGAGGGAGACATCAATGTGGTTGCCTCTAGAGTGCCCCCTACTGGGGACCTGGCCCTCAGGCCAGGCATGTTCCCTAACTAGGAATTGAACGGTGGACCCTTTGGCTCGCAGGCCAGTGCTCAATCCACTGCACCAGCCATGGCTCAAATATTTAGTAGTAGTAGTAATGTTAAAAACTGCGATGATAAAAATTTTAAATTACTTAGCAAATAAAAATGGAAAAAAAATTTGTTTTGCCATACGGAACTTAATATATTTATTAAATGAATATAGTTATTATTTTTAAAAGTAGGTAGAATGGTTTTTCAGCTACATTTTTATTCTCCACTAGAACACAAATACCTCTTTTATTTGTTGTTGTATCCTTAGAGCCTAGAAGAGTGCTTGGTATATGGTAGATGTTCAGGAAATATTTAATGGATTAATGTTATGGTTTTATTGGAGCAAATAAACAGAGTGCGTCTAATCAAGAAAGAAACTTAGAAATCTGATAATCCAAGCTAGCCCTTCTTTGACAATTAGATCCCGAAATCCCAAGCAGAATTCTTAGTATCTGAAAGCTTGTGATTAACAGAACCTAGAACCCAGGATTCCTGACTTACTTCATAGCCAGGAATGAACAATTCCTCATCCCTAATCACTGCGGTTTCAGCAGAGATATAAACAGGACTTCCTCCAAAATAAAATAATTTAAATTTCAGCTACAGCACATATAAAATATAAAGTTTGTTTCACTTTATATTTTTATGTATATATATATATATATATTCCCCCATCTCAAAAGAATAAAATGGTAAATGAATATTGAAATCTAATTAGTGATATGCATGCTGAAATGTTTAAGGTTAATGTTGTAGGGAAGGAAAAATTCTCCTCTACGCTTTTGGGGTCTCCGGCTGGGCCTATGAATTAAACTGACGTAAGAAGGATTAAGAGGAGAAAAAGCATATAAACTTTATTGAATTTTGTCATGTATTTGAGGACCTTTACAAGAGAATGAAGACCCCAAGAAGTGACCAGAGCAGCAAGCTTTAAGGTCTTTTAGAAAAGGAAACCATAACTGTGTGAAGAACTGACAAAAGAGGTTTGAGTAGTAAATGGTGGAGAAGTAACAAGGTTTATTTATACACCTTCTTGGCCTTAAATTCTCCCTATCCTTCTCTCGTGTTGCTGTGGGGACAGAATTCATCGCAGGGCGCACAGGGAGCATGGGAGCTCCTGGATCTGAGGGTTACTGTCCGGAGCCAGCTGAGGAGGGAGCAGGGCTCTGAATCCCGCAGAGCCCGTCCCGGGGTTGTCATGGATGCGGGGAATAAATACGAGGTGTTGCAAACACCTCTCTGTTTACCAGGAGAGGGGACATGGCTCTTCCCTCTAGTGGGGAAGGCCCCAGTCCCCTTTTTCCAAAGGCTTTTATTGAAAAAGTTATCAGTAGGGCTAGGTAACAGGAATGCACAGGTTATCTTATTACATCAATATGTTAATGTTTACAGAGAATAGATGATGTTTTGAAGAAAACAAATGGCAGGAGCACACCGATTTACGTAAGTCCGAGAGGAGACTAGTAAACACGAGAAAGTAAACATGAGAGCACCAAAGGGTTTAAGGTTAGGGTCTGTGAATAATGTTAATTTCCTTCCCAGCATGAGCTGGCTACCATAGCTTTTGAAAGAGAAACAAAGCATGCTTTAAAGAATTTACTTTTAGGCCTGACTTCCCCTGGGAACCACCAGATCCAGTTTAGGACTGTCTCCAGTATTGTTTCGAGCCTGAGCCAGGTGTGGGGAGGAAGCTGCCAAGAGACAAGGAGACTTCTTTCAGATAGAATGAGGACTCCAGCTATGCCTAAGCCGAGATGAGGGGTGCGGGCCTCTTTTCCCTTTCTCCACGTCCCCCAAGTCCTTCTCCCGCTGCCCATACCAGCCAGTGTCTGTCCTAGGTTGTCTCTCCTCACAAGAAAACTTACCCTTCATCAACTACTGACTATCACAGGGCCAAGCGGTGTGATGTGAGGGACAGGTTTCATCTCCTCAGTGGCCTGTTTTCCCAAGGCCTCCTTGACTATTTCCAGCCTTGGGGCCCTCTCTCCTGGCAGCAAGGTTACAGTTCCTGATACCAGACAGGGCATTTCCCAACATGGTGTAAGGATGTCTCTTTTCCTTCCAGTACAGGGAAGGTACCTTCCACATGGGAGATTTATCTCCTGCTTTCAGGAAAGTAGGGTGACCTTCCTGTTTCTGTTGTTTTCTTGAACTCCTTTAACTTAAGATATTCAATATGCCAAGCTGTCATATTTTGTAGTATATTTTGAACCTCACGAGTGTATTCGTGACTGCATGTTACTTTGATATATTCATCAAAACTACAATACAGATTAACAGGCCTGTATAGAGAGATGACTTAATGGAAAGCTATGTCATAAAAAAAATGTAAAAAATTAATCACAGGACCTAAGTAATGGGAATATAAGTATTTATTTTACAATTCTTTCACTTACATTTGTTCTTGAATAGGTAATATAAACTCTGTGGTGGCAATAAAACATATTTCCTTCTCTTTTCCTGGAAGAATATAGAATAGCACTTTCTTCTTGGAAATATGTACTTCCTGCAGATCTCTTTATAAACTGAACATCCATTGGTTTAGTTCTGTTTTCTACTCATGTTTTATATACTTTGTGCAGCCAATGGTCAGATGTCAGTGGTTCGACTCAAAGCCTAGGACTGCTAGAACTGCTTCCTTATCCTTTAAGAGTCAGTAGGTCATGGTTATCCTGCAACAGGAGTCAGGAGGTTATGGTTATGTTTCCATGATATTTGTTCGCGTTCTGGAAGACGTCACGACAGCCTTGCTTATCTTTCAATGAAAATCCATCATTTCATGTTATTTTTGACATCCTTTTCAAGTATGCAATTATCTTTTTTTAAAAGATTTTATTTATTTATTTTTAGACAGAGGAGAAGGGAGGGAGAAAAAGAGGGAGAGAAACATAAATGTGGGGTTGCCTCTCACTCGCCCCCCCACTGGGGACCTGGTTGGCAACCCAGGCATGTGCCCTGACTGGGAATCAAACTGGCAACCCTTTGGTTTGCAGGCCGGCACTCAGTCCACTGAGCCACACTAGGGCTCAAATACACAATTATCTTATTTTCCACAAGGTAAAATTCCATTTAGGTAGATAATGATGTTTTCCCAATTTAAATTTGCAAACAAGTTAGCATAGTAAGACTTATTATGCAGGGCTCTTAGAATTTAGGGGCTCACATTCAGATCAGCATGTAGGAAAACCATGAGCTGGTGCAAAGATTAATTCTGACATAATAATTGTTTTTAGATCTGCTGGGTAACAATTTTCATTTTATTTACGAGCATTATATTTTAAGTGGACACTTACGCTGGGCAAAGTGTGAAATTATTTGACTGGGACCAGACTAAAACAGATTTATAAATTCAAATTTTACTTTGAATTTATAAACTCAAAGTAAAGACTAACACATTTCATAAATTATTTGTATTTTGAATATATGGGAAATGATACAATTAAAATATCTGAGCTTAAAGAGTGAAAGGGAACAATACAGATCCAGTTGAGGAATGATGTTTGAATGTGTACATATTTAATAAGTTATACAAGGAAAAGAAATATAAACTACTTATACCAGTGCCTGAAAATACGCAGGAAGCAAAAATAAGACCTGCTAAGGCTGGCATATGAAAAATACTTCATGAAATGTTAACTTACCACATTTAAATCATATAATTAGTACTGAGTGAGCCATGAATGTTCCTGAAACACCTAGAAAATATGGTTGCTCTCTCTCCCTCTTTGCTCTCTTACTCTTACTCTCACCTTTGTGTCACATCATCAAGTATGACTTTCTTAATTAAAGATCATGTTCGTAGAGAAATGAACTTGACAAAATGACAAAATAACACAGCCTCCAATGAGTTCTTTTCAGGTACTTTAGCTCTGAGTAAACTCTGGAAATTTAAGGGTGTAGGATCTGATTAGTGCTTGACTGCCTGTTATTTACCCTGATCTCTTCCATTTACCTGGCCAGCAACAAGTAAAGGCCTGTATATCCAATAGATTTTAACAGGTTCATCTTATGGATTCCCAGGCAGATAGGAAAAAGAATAATACTATAATTACTTGCAAGAAAAAAATCTAACACTACACACACAATTGGTTCCCTTTTTGTAACTCAAAATTTCGACTCACATTTAGTGTAATCCATTTCCTCTTAGTGAATGAATGTGTCAGCACCATCCTTTTCAAAATATTCCTTCTTCAGAATTCCCCCCTGCATTCAGAAATAATGTACAATAGCAATAACGGCAATAATTAGTGTAACAACAATACCATGTTTTTAGTGGTTCAGGATAGAGTGATTGACACTGAAGACAATTACTGCTAGCATATAGTAAAGAAAAACCGTTTTGTTGGTAGGTAGAAGCATAAGACACTTGGCAACCAGTGAAATGATGAAATCTGTTACCAAACACATAACTCATTAGACTCAGGAGTCGGCCGTGCTGAGGGTGGCAGCAGAATACTGTCAACTTTCAATTTTTATGCATATACCATTTATCTCACTACTGAGCACACAGTAGGTACCTAATCAGTGCAGTTCATTTCTTCAGTGGTGAATGCAGAGTAAGCTTCTGGGAAAATAAGAGTTAACAAATCCTTAAAGAATGAGGGAAGACTTAATTTCTGAAAAGAAAAAAAAAAGCTGTGAATCAGAAGCAAGTAGGGAAGCTAGAATCAAGAAATATAGCAAAAACCAGGTCAAATTCAAGTAGCAGATCAAAAAGTATGTTAGATAAAAACCAAAGGAGGCATATACCAGCAAGTAAAGTGACAGAGGCAAAATCTAGTCACAGAGTTAGGAATTTACCATCAGTAGGTGCTGAAAAAAATAAACAAATAAAAGCAGGAATGTGAAATGGTAGCCTTGAGAAAGAAGCATGATAAATAGTCCAAGAGTCATTCTAGTCTAGTATTTAGATGAGCCCTTCGAAAGAGTGTACAGTGATAAAGAGTGAACACTACCACTACTACTAATAAATAACAGCCATTCTACAGGATCAGAAAAATCTAAAAGTGGACAATAGCATTATAGAATTTACTATTATAATTTTTAAGTGCAAGGTTTACCTGATACATTTAGTTGTGTACATAATTGTTATCGCACTGAATAAATTATATAAATTATAAGTTTCAGTAATTATTGATGCAGTTAAATTTGTTGTGATCTCTTATTCTTTATTAGTAGTCTAATATCTATAATTACTATTAATTTGATCAGAAATCCCTGAAATATTTCATTTTAACCATTACTATCATGCTTATCTTACAAACTCCCTGTATTTTAACCCTCAGGACTTAGGTTTATTTAATTACCAGAAAAAAGAAAATGTTACCCACAGTATGAGCTCCAATTCCCTTGAATTAAGGGACTTGGGAGCGAGAGGGAGGAAAACAAATCAGTGGTAACATAAAAGTGATAAAGTGTGAAAAAAGGGACTGACCTCTCTACATTTCAATTCCTTCTAACAGCCATAAAAAGTAACAAAAGCAGGTTTACATTAGAGAAAATAGATTTCTATGGGCGGCAAGCAGCCCTTTACCCCTAATTCTTTCATTAAATCAAAAAAGAAGACCCAGTCAATTTACCTCTGCTGTGACTCTTTTTAAAAGCACAATGCTTTTATTTCATAAAGAAAGAGACTTAGACTACAGTATGTTTCTCTGTTGTTCTCCATCTTGCCTCTTACTAGAATCCCCTCACTCTTTACTCCTCTTTCTTCATCCTAGAGTACCACTTGGTCATCTTGCACAATCCTGCTCTTTTCCTTAGGCTGCATACTCCACTTAACAAAAATATTATTAGCAAAATATTTCATAAAAATAAATCATATATTAGTTTATCACTCAAGCATGCTGACTGTGGGCATCAAATGAGCATGAATAAAAAAAAGTGCCTATTTACAATGAGCAGATAGGAAAGTCAGAAGATAATGAAAAACATTCATTGTCATTGTCATGACACATAGATATACTCAGTTCAAGACATTGAAAATAATTTTTGGCCAACTTTGTCTTCATAAAAAATTAAAGAATTTAATTTACATTTTTGTGTTTTCCTCTTTTTGCTTGTTTCTTTTTTGCTTTGTTTTATTTGTCACAATAATAATAACTCATCAATACTTGAGAAATTATGTCTGTGATTGTTTTTTATTTTTTGTTTTAAATTATTTTTTAAAGATTTTTAACAATATTTTATTTATTTATTTTTAGAGAAAGGAGGGGAGAAAGAGAGAGAGAGAAACATCAATGTGTAGTCTCTTGCGCACCCCCAACTGGGGACCTGGCCCATAACCCAGGAATGTGCCCTGACTGGGATTTGAACCTGCGACACTTTGGTTTGCAGGCCAGCACTCTGTCCACTGAGCCACACGATCCAGGGCTTTAGGTTTAAAACATTTTTTTTTTATTAAATTTATTGGAGTGACACTGGTTAATTTATACAGGCCGTAAGTGTACAATTCTGTGATATGTCATCTGTATATCACATTGTGTGCTTACCACACAAAGTCAAATCTTTTTCCATGGCCATATATTTGACTCCCTTTACCCTTTACTACTCCCACCCCTGCAACCACCATACTGTTATTTGTTTGTTCATTTGTTCTTTCAGCTTTATGTCCCACCTATGAGTGAAATCATGGTTTTTGACTTTTTCTGTTTGACTTTTTTGCTTAGCATAACAGTCTCAGGATCCACCCATGTTATACTGAAAAATTTATATCCCCATTCCTTCTCTGGATATGCAGAAGTAAGTTCCTCACCAACTGATTTCCAGAAAAATAAACAACTGTGAATTCTGTATAAAATAATAATTAACAATAATAATAAACATAAGCCACCTAGGGCTCTAGTGACAACAAGTTAGCAGATTTTGCAAGGGAACCACAATGGAGCAAGTAATAAGCACAGAGTAAGTGACTCCAGCCCCACTCTACCCTGAAGACAACCCCAGCTGCAGATGGATTAGGAGACAGGCATGTAAATGACAGGTAATCCTTTCCCCCTTTTTGAGTGAGAGTCTCTCCTGAGCCCTTCCCTACATTAGTGGAGGGCAAACTGAAGGCAACTTGCAACTAAGTCCTAAAGAATTGATCCACTATCTGAGTCTCTGACCATCGCAGATATGGCATTTTGTATTTTGAGTTCAGACAATTCAATTACCAACTAAAATAAAAACATTACTTTATGGGGGGAGGAATATAACAGAATTTAGAATCTCTCTAAAACATATAATCACATCTATGATAAAATCCAAAATTATATGACATACTCAAAAATAAAAGGAAATTAAGTATGAAATCATAGTACAACATGGGTAAACCTTAAATGATTATGCTTAGTCAAAGAAGCCCAATTGCAAAAACTGTTCATTATATGACTCCACATCTAGAAAATTAACATTTAATGGTTAAAATTGTATCAAGAAAGTTTATGCCTTCCATAGCAAAGGGATTAAATGAGGTTTTTCTGTACCTACACAGTAATGCTCTGAAAACAGCATTAAGCAATTATTTAAACATATTTAAAGTAAATATTACACAAATTTGAATTCTCTCCACTTAAAATATATAAACATTTAATGTAAATTAAAATTTTTTAATGTTAAATATTACATATGTTACACTGTAATTATACAATATATTTAAATAAATGCATTTAGCAGGTTGGGCAAATACAATGTTTAAACATCCTCTTTCACTATATGTAAAAATTAATTTTGAAATGTTTTCATATTAAACCAGTTTTGGTTTATATTAAAAAAAACAGTACACCCTGACATACTAATTTCTAATGGTAATTCTTATAAAACTCAAATTTCTTCTGATAAAAAGGATAAAATAGTGACAAAAAAGTCAAATGAAATAGGAATTAAAACAACCTGGACATTTTAATGATATTAATTCTTCCTGTCCGTGAATACGGTATATGCCTCCACTTACTTATATCTTCCTCAGTTTCTTTCAAGGTCTTTTTTTTTTTTAAGATTTTATTTATTTAATTTTAGAGAGAGGGGAAGGGAGGGAGAAAGAAAGGGAAACATCAATGTGTGTTTTCCTCTTGCACGTCCCCTACAGGGCACCTGGCCAGCAACCCAGGCAGGCATGTGCCCTACACTGAGAACTGAATCGGCAACCCTTCGGTTCACAGGCCGGCACTCAATCCACTGAGCTACACCAGACGGCTTTTTCTTCAAGGTCTTATAATTTTCCAAGTAGGTCTTTTACTGCCTTGGGTAAATGTATTCCTAAGTATTTTTTGATGCAATTGTAAATGGGATTATTTTCTTAGTTTCGTTTTCTGATAGTTCATTATTGTATAAAATGCAACTGATTCCTAGATATTTATTTTATATTCTGCTACTTGACTGAATTCATTTATCAGTCCTAGTAGTTATTTAGGGTTCTCTATATAGTTTAATGTTATCTGCAAATAATGACAGTTTTACTTCTTCCTTTCCAATTTGGATGCCTTTTATTTCTTCTTACCGTCTGACTCTGTGGCTAAAAGTCCCAGTACTACATTGAATAAGAGTGGCGAAAGCGGACATCCCTGTGTTGTTCCCGATCTAAAGGGAAATGCTTTTAGTTTTTTCACATTGACTATGATTTGGACTGTGCGTTTGTCATATATGGTCTTTATTACATTGAGGTATGTTCCCTTTGTTCTCACTTTGCTGAGAGCTTTTATCATGAATAGGTGCTGGATTTTATCAAATGCTTCTTTTACATGTATTGGTATGATCATATGATTTTTATCCTTCATTTTGTGTATGTGGTGTATCATGTGTATTGATTTGTGGATATTGTACCAACCTTGTATCCCTGGAATAAATCCTACTTGACCATGGTGTATGATCTTTCTAGTGTGTTGCTGGATCCAGTTTGCTAATATTTTACTGAGGATTTGAGCATCTATATTCAGTAGAGATATTGACCTGTAATTTTCTTTCTCTTTAATGTCTTTATCTGGTTTTGGAATTAGGATAATGTGAGCCTCCTCTGGAATTTTTTGAAATGGTTTGAGATGGATAGGTGTTAGTTCTTCTTTGAATGTTTGGGAAAATTTACCTGTGAATCCATCTTGTCTAAACCTTTTGTTTTTTGAGAGTTTTTTTTTTATTATTACTTCAATTTCATTAGTTGTAATCAGTCTATTCAGATTTTCAGACTTTTCCTGATTCAATTTTAGAAGATTGTATGTTTCTAGAAATGTATCCAGTTCTTCAGATTGTTCAATTTGATGGCATGTAGTTGTTTGTGATATTTTCTTACAACCCTTTGTATTTCTGTGGTGTCAGTTATTCTCTTTCATATCTGATTTCATTTATTTGTGTTTTCTATCACTTTCTCCTGATGATTCTGCTTAAAAGGTTATCTGTCTTGTTTATCTTTTAAAACAACTAGCTCTTGGTTTCATTGAGCATATGTATTGAGGGGTTATTTTTTTTACTCTATTTTGTTTATTTCTGCTATGATATTTATTTTCTTCTACTCAGTTTGGTCTTTGGTTTTCTTTTTCTACTACCTTTAAGTGTAAAGTTACATTGTATATTTGAGATTTTTCTTGTTTTTGAGGTGGGCCTGTAATGCCATGGATTTTCCCTTTTAGGACTGTTTTCACAGTGTCCCAGAGAATCTGTGTCATTGTGTTCTCATTTTCACTTATTTCAAGGTACCTTTTCATTTCTCTCTTGATCTCATTGTCCCATTCAGTGTTTAGTGCCATGTTAATTGCCTCCATGTATTTGTGCATTTTTCATTTTTTTCTTGTAATTGACTTCTAGTTTCATGTCATTGTGTTCAAAGATAATTTATATTAATTCAGTCTTCTTAAATTTATTGAGACTTGTTTTATGTCCTAACACATGGTCAATCCTGAAAAATGTTCCATGTGCACTTGAAAAGAATGTATATTTTGCTGCTTTGGGGTAAAATGCTCTGAAAATATCAATTCAATCCATCTGGTTCAGTGTTTCATTTAAGGCCACTGTTTCCTTGCTGATTCTCTGTCAGAAGATCTGTCCATTGAGATCAATGAGGTGTTAAAATACCCTACAATGGCTGTATTACTGTCAATCTCCCTTTTTATGTCCATCAAAATTTACTTTATATATTTTGGTGTTCCTGTGTTGTGTGCATAAATGTTTACAAAAGCTATATTCTATTGCTGGATGAATCTGTTTCTCATTATGTAATTTTCTTATTTGACTCTTATTATAGTCTTTGATTTAAATTCTTTTTCTGATATGTGTTGCTATCCCAGTAGCAATGTGGAAGTGTTTGAGGAATATAGGGTTTTTTTTTAAGATTTTATTGATTTTTAGATTGACAGAAAGGAATGGAGAAAGGGAGAGAAACATCAATTTGTGAGAGAGTCATTGATTGATTGCCTCTTCTACACCCCCAATCATGGAAATCACCTGCACCCTAGGCAGGTACACTGACTGGGAATCTAACCAGCAACTTTTTGGTTTGCAGGCTGGCACCCAACCTAATGAGCCACACCAGTCAGGGCCAAAGGAAGAAAGGTATTAAATATTCTTTGAATGTTTGGTAGAATTCACCACTAAAGCCATCTGGTCCTGGTCGTTTTTTCTCTTTTTTTATGGGAGGCCTCAGATATTTTCCTGAATACTACAGCCATATCAGCATCCTGGTCACATTTATTTCTTTCTGTTATTTTTCTTCACAGCACTCTTATTGCTTGACTTTATTTATTTACTTACTTACTTACTTACTTACCTGCTATTGTCAATCGTCCTAACTATCTTAAAGTTCTTGTGAGCTTGTATTTATCATACTGGAAAAAATTAACATTTCAGAGTACACAGCTTCAGAAGTAATGAGAAAACGTACAGAATAGTAATGGGGATATAAAGTACAGCATAGGGAATGTGTCTACTCATGGGGTTATACACCTGAAACTAGTATAATATTGTACTTCAGGGCCAGTAGAAATACAGGGGGTTCCCTATTTTGGTGTTCAGTTTGAAAAAAAACTTGTCAGAACAAACCATGTCATCACTATTTAAGTAATGTGCATTGCAAATATGTTGATCATAGGCATATGCAGAATTTCCAATGTGTTTTTCAATACAAATAAAACTATCATTTAGAAAAAGATACAGTGTGCCAACTGTAATTTTAAAAGAAGTTATTGGGGGAAAAAGAAATAAAAAGATATGGGTAAACAAAATATCTTAGAGGATCATGTAAAATTATCCAAATGTATTCTTTTACCTTTCACTGAGAACTTACAGATCTAAGAATTTACTTTTAAAATAATTTTCTTTCTGCCCTGGCTGGTATGGCTCAGTGGATTGAGTGCTGGCCTGCGAACCAAAGGGTCACGGGTTCAAATCCCAGTAAGGGTACATGCCTGGTTTGTACACCAGGTCCCCAGTAGAGGGTGTGTGAGAGGCAACCGCACATTAATGTTTTGCTCCCTCCCTACCTCCCCCTCTGTCTAAAAATAAATAAATAAAATCTTAAAAAAATTTTTTTTTCTTTCTGACCATCAACTAATATCCTGGATTCCCCTCTGTAACTCTCCACTAACCTTTGGAACAATCCCATTAATTATTGAAAGTTCCTTCGCTTCATACCACCACTTAGAACAAACAATTTGTATGGATTGCTACTCCCTGTGCATTCCCTCCATGCTTCCACTTTGTTCCTGGCAAAGTGTCTGTTTCTTTTTAACGAGAAGAAAGAATATTGACATTCTGGTCTGAATTTCTTATACATCTGCTTTCTATAGCTCATGACCCATTTCCAATGGGAAGATCTAGTTCCAGGCTTCAGAACACAATCTGGGATATTTTTCTCTAGTTATCTCTATGTAGGGTAATCTCATTATAATACGGGGGGGGGGGGGAAGGAGTAGGTTTATAGTTGTTTGTATGAAAAGTAATATTATATAATAGTTAATAAGTAATAATATAAAAATAAGCTATGTTTCCTGTACTCACAACTGTAAACCTACGTTTGCCCCTCTCTATTTAATATTAAAGCTTTCAATTACAAAGAATTGAGAACCATCATTTGAACTGTAGAGCATCATTTAAAATGCTTTAGCATAGAAATAAATGAAATAGAGCTATAGCTGGCTCAGATGAGTTAAATGAACTAGAAGCAAGGCTACCAACCAGAAAGCTGTTCTTTCAAATCTAAGTGTAACTTTAGAAGGATGTCAAACAGAAAGGGAAGGAATATGAACACCAAGGGAATTTCACAATATCTTTGGTGGAGCAATAATTATGGAAAAAATGTGTGAAAAATTATGTGTAGCATAATAAAATGTATAGTAATAGAATGATATTACTTCAGAAAAGAGAAAGCTAGTAGTTTTCTTATCTGCTACTTTCTTAACTTTAATAAACAGTTTCCCAAAGCAAAATATTAGAATCGCCCATAAATCTATCATAGGCCCTTCCCTCCTTCCTTCCATCCTTCCTTCCCTTTATTGAGGTTTAAAAATCTACTCTGATTATCTACATTTTAAAAAAATTTGTAATATTTTTAGAGCATATGAAAAAATGGAAGCCTGATTGTTAGTACTAGCAGTTTCCATTACAATTCATTTTAGACAAATATTGAACTAAACACAGAAATGAATATATTGTGTGAATGAAAAAGGAGCCACATAGTAAACCTGACAAGCTCAAGTGAGGCCTTCCTGGCAGGCCACACAAACTTAGAGATCTAAGGTAACCACGTAGTAATAAGGCAAATCCTTTTTTTTTTTTTTTTTTTTTTTTTGAGGTAATTGTATACTGCTTTCCACAGTGGCTGCACCAATCTGTATTCCTACCAAAGGGGTTCCTACAGTGCAAAAAGGTTCCTCTTTGTCCACATCCTTGCTAGCACTTGATGCTTGTTGATTTATTGATGATAGCCATTCTGACAGGCATGAGATGATACCACATTGTGGTTTTAATTGGCATCTCTTTGATGATTAATGAAATTGAACTTTGTTTTAGGATCTTGAACAGTCCAAAGCAGATAATCCCAGGATGTAAGTATTAATGATGGGGAAAAGACTCAAAGGTCAAAGCAGAGAAGGTTACTTAGTCCAAGAAATATGGCTAATGATGCTTGACGTCATTGATTCAAAGATATTCATTCATACATATTCATTGAGTGAAGATTATATTATCAGTGCTCAAGCCAAAGAAAAGTAGGACTCAAGCAGGAAGAAGGAATAAAGTGAACAGGGGAGGTCTAGAACTTATGTGGCAGTGAGGCTATGATGGTCAAAGCCTTTTCCTCTCAGGTGCTGTGTTTCCTGAGTTTAAAGAAACAGGATCAAGATAGACACTGAGAAACATTTCCATGGCATCATGCACACCCTGTGCATCTCTCCATTTGATCTGCCATCAGTGCTAAATGGATTTGGAACAAACACAATATATTTTAAGAAAAAAACGTCCTTATGCTCTAAATCAGGGGTGTCCAACCTGTGGCCCAGGGGCCCCTTGCTACCCAGGATGGCTGTGACTGTGGCCTAACACTAAATCGTAAATTTACCTTAAACCTCCATTTTGCTCATCAGTTTTCATTAGTGTTTGTGTATTTACCGTGTGGCCCAAGAAAACTCTTCTTCTTCCAGTGTTGCCCAGAGATGCCAAACATCCCTGCATCTAAGAACTCAGCATTTGGTTCTACCAAAGGGCCTCTGATCAGCTTCCCAGAGATACTGACTGGCCATTTTCTCTTTGTCCCTAAAGTGGGAAGAAACACTGAGGCACATTATATCCCTTGAAGAAACATGTCAGGTTAAAAACCAGTCTGCAAGTGACTTTTAGAGAATGTATTTTCCACTTGTGACTGTCTCTTCGCAAAAGGCAGGATGAAGAGGAAGAGTCAACTGAATCCAAGTCAAACTCCCTTGGAAAGTCTCTCATAATTTCTTTCCTTACACAAGGAACAGCTCTGGCTTGGTATTTTCGGAGGTGCTCCTAGCATGATCTCTTGGATTCTCTGCCACTGATTTTGGATGCTGCTTCCCTTTGCAAACATTGATTTAGGATATGTACAACTTAATGAGAACAAAGCCAAAGAGGAATAAAAGCTTTAAAGCACAAAATTATGCAGATGGTAATACATTCGCTGATTCTGCTGCCAGCAGAGAAAAAAAAATAATGGTATATGTAGCAGCAGACAAATTTAGGGTAGACACCAGAGGAAACTAGACATTACTAATCAAAGGATGAAAATAACGTATCCTAGCTTTCCCAAGGGAGATTGTGTAGCTTTCCTAGTAGGTTTTTGAAAGCAGTGTTCGCCAATGATATTTTTTGAAATATGCAAATAGAGTTCTGTTCAGAGAGAGGAGACAGTATTTGTTAATTGTCCCCTGCCTGTCCTTCACCATCTGTGATTATAAATGACACATCTGTAATAATTCATTGACCTGGAAAAGGACACTATTCTCTATTTCCTTCTCCCTTAACCAATAAAAGCATTACCCATTTTGAGCTGAAATCTGCTCACAGGTTGCTTTTTTGTCCTGATTTTGGTGTTCATTTACCAATCTGATAAAAGTGTGCATACCCCATAAGACCTTTTAATTGTAATGAAATCCAGGAAACAAACAAAAGAAAACATGAAAAAGTATGTTTTAGCAGAGTGAAATGAAGACAAATTGTTTTGTGACTGTGTTAGAGGCCACGCCCCAAAATCTTTCCAATATCTTATTGAGTTGGCCAAAAATTTTTAGTTTTTTTCCATAAAATAAAATACACCTTTTTCATTTTCACCAATAACTTTATTGATTTGGATATTTTGAGTATGTTGGCTATTTCCACTATTCACTTCTAGTGGGTAGAGGCCACGGGTGCTGCCAAACATCTTCTAATGCATAAGACCGGCCCATAACAGAGAATTATTGGGCCAAAAGTCTCTAGTACCAAGAAATTTCACAAACCACTTTTTACACAGTTGATCAATCACAGCACCTTCTTTGTATATTATACAAATCTTATTTTGCATTTCAATTGTGTTTTTACCTTTCTTGAAATGATCAAGCAAAATATGCTGGAAATGTGCATTTTCTTCCATTTCAATATTAAAATGGCTGCACAAAAATTCACCAATTTTTATGTTTCTTTAAATGCACATTTATATGACAGCTGTCACAATACAATTGAACAAAATTGTTTTGAATGGATTTAAAGACATCTAAGCACTCCTAGAGCAACTGTACAGAAAAAAAATGTAACAGACTTTTTGGCCAACCCAATACATTTCAGGTTCTTTCCAGGATCAGGGCAAACATCAGACCTACATAAAACAGTCAAAGATGGGAACTACCATATTTTCTGTCTCCAAAGTAGACTAAGTTTCAACTGTACTTTCTAGGTACCACAGTTCTATGATTTGTTCTATTTTATTTTTTCCTCTGTAGGCTAGAGCTGCGATATATAATGCCTTGATAATGGTGAAATTCTAACAGGAATTTTTTCCTCAGGTCCTCTTCTACCCATATATTCCCAAACCACACCTCTCTTGACGTTTGACAAGTCCCCTTAAATAACCATTTACCCCTGAGCATGTCATGAAGACATTTTGTGTGTATTGACTAGTTGCATTATTCTTTCAGGCAAGATTTTTCTGATGTTCCAGATTTGATTAAGTACCCTTACTACACACTCAATACCTGGTTCCTCTTTTCTTTTCTTTTTTTTTTTGCACATCTTCCATCATAAGTACAGATGTTTGTGCAACGTCTGTTTCTCACTAGATTCAAAGTTCATGAAGGTGGGAAATTTGTTCAAGTTCACTTTCTATTGACAACATCTAATACAGTGCTGAACATTTAGTAAATATTCAACAGATAATTTATTCATTCACTCATATATTTGAATATACCAATGTCACTATTAACATTCAAAAAGGTTAATAATACTTCCTTTTATTACCACATATTCAAGTTTTCAGCCTTAATGTTCTATTTCACAATTAACATTTATTTAAAATTCCTTCTACCCTGATCATTTTGCCTCTTCAGGGGTGGTTTCTATTTTGTCTAATTTTGGGGGGTTTTTTCTTCTCATTTTCATTTCCTTCCACTGCCATCCATTCTTCTGCCTCTTTTAGCTTAGAAAGAAGTAGAATTCTCATAGGTATATTTTTCCTAGAGACATTGTGGTCTCTCTGGAATCTAACCTATCCAATAGGTATATATCTATAGAGGTCATTCATTAAGGTGGGTGAGACTGAGATTTCTTGGAATTATTATTACATTTCTAGAATTTTGAGGAAATCCTGCTTATACTCACCTTGTTCAGATACTGCTAATTCCATTAGCAGGTGAGATGTTGAATTTCACAATCAGAGCTATGGCTTTCAGTGTAAGTCCTTACGAGAAAAATTATACGTTTCTCCACAAGTATTTTAGAACTATAAACACTGGGGTTTCTGCCAGCACTATTGAAACAGAATGCTAGTTTTACCAGGATCCTCAGATCACTTGTGTGTACATTAAAGTTTGAGAAGCACTGGTTTAATGCATCAGTGGATATAATCAAATCAGAATGTTGATGGCTAATTAAGGGACTCGCTATTATCTGGTCCTCGTGTCCATTGAGGGAGCTTCTCCATCCCTTCTTACATTATTTGAACCAGAGACAGAATGCAAAATCTAAAATGAAAATGTCCTTACTTGGCAAACCTGAAGAACCTTATGTAAAATGTTGTTGATCCTCATGTCAAAATAAAGGCAGAGTGTGGGCCAGCCTTCTTTCTCCCTGCTCAGACTGCTGGGGAGTGTAGTCTCTGGGGCTCTGGGAGAGAACTCGCCTGAAGGTGAGCCATTTCACTGAACGCAGTGAGGCACACTTACCACTTTCTTCTCTAGTTGATAGGGTGCAAGAAAAAGTTAGGCCTTCAATCCCTAGATGTCAGGCCAACAATCATGGGGTGAGAGGCACCTGGTTAGAACTGGAAAAGCACAGGTGAAGGAAGAAGGAGACGCTGGGTTCAAATTGTCACTCTGTTATATTAGCTGTTTGACCTATCCCATGTCTGGCAACAACCCTGACATCTACTCAGTCCCGAAGATTTGGGACACAGAGCCCTCCCTTAAAAGTGAGTATCTCCCAGGATAATTGCCGATGCCTTGGCATTCCAGTCAGCTGTCGCTCTTTCCCAGGTTTGATCAAGACAGCTCCTCCAGCCTTTTCTACCTGTAGTTCTAGGGAGGGAGGCAGGACGGCTGGTGGTAAAGAACAGACCTGGACCCAGCCCTCCAGAAGTCCAATCCTGACTTTGCAACTTAACAGGTGGAAAAGTAACTTAACCTCTCAGTGCCACAGTTTCCTCAAGAGAGATGAAATTATTACTTTTTCAATGGGCTACTGTGAGAATTAAATGATTAACATATAAAAAGCACTTAGGCTAGTGCCTGTCAAATCAAAGAGGGTGATTTCTAGTTATGATTACTATGTGTATTAAAAAGAGGTTCCACAATAAATATCTTGACTTACAGTAAAATTTATCTTTGCAGGTTCTTTATTGAAATCCCTACTTTTAAAAAGTCTGATTAATATTTTCACTTGATAATTATTATATATTGATTGTAAAAATTAGGAAAATATAGCACTTGCCACTTTAATGTATTGGCTTTCTATTCTTTTTTTTCCTCTGAACATGTTTTGATCCACTGTTTTAAAGACAACATATATGTTCCTTTTATACATATTAAAATATGTATGTATATATTGATATAAGGTACTATATATACTTTCATAAATATTTAACCTATCATACTGATGTATTTGTATCTTATAGATTCATTATTTTATTAACATATACTATAAATTATATATTGCATATATTTATGTGCTATTATGTACATATATTTATTTATGTATCTATATTTATATAATTTAACTTGTATTTTGAATTTAATATATATTTTTTATTTATTATTGTACAGTTGCAGTTGTCCTGCCTTTTTCCCCATTGCTCACACCTACCCGTCCCCCCCGCCGCAGTCAGTCCCCCACTACTGTCCGAGCCCATGAGTCCTCTATTTGTGTTCCTTTGCTGGCCCTTTCCCCTTCTTTCCCCCATCATCCCCCTCCCCCCTCCCCCCTTCCTTCTGGTCACTGTCAATGTATTATTTATTTCCAAGTCTCTGGTTCTGTTTTGCTCATTTGTTTGTTTTATTGATTAGGTTCCGCTTGTAGGTGAGATCATATGATATTTGTCTTCTACTGCCTGGCTTATTTCACTTAGCATAATGCTCTCCAGTTCCATCCATGCTTTCGTGAAGGGTAGGAGGTCCTTCTTTCTTCCTTCTGAAGTATTCCGCTGTGTAAATGTACCAGCTTTGTTATCCACTCATTTACTCATGGACACTTAGGCTATTTCCAGCACTCGGTTATTGTAAATAATGCTGCTGTGAACATCAGGGTGCATAGGTTCTTTTAAATTTGTGTTGCAGTATTCTTAGGGTATAGTCCCAGCAGTGGGATTGCTGGACTGAAAGGCAGTTCCATCTTTAGCTTTTTGAGGAAATTCCAAACTGTTTTCCACAGCAGCTGCTCTATGCTTCATTCCCACCAACAGTGTATTATGGTTCCCTTTTCTCCACAACCTCGCCAGCACTTGTTGTTTGTTGATTTATTAATCATGGCCATTCTAACCGGTGTGAAGCAGTATCTCATTGTGGTTTTAATTTGTGCCTCTCTAATGGCTAGTGATGTTGAGCAGTTTTTCATTTGTTTATGGGCCCTGTGCATGGTCTTCTTGGAAAAGTGTCTGGTCAGGTTCTTTGCCCATTTTTTAATTGATTTGTTTGTCTTCCTGGTGTGGAGTCATGTTGAGTTCTTTATAGATTGTGTAGATCAAACCTTTTTCCAAGGCATTATTGGCAAATATGTTTTCCCGTACGGCTGGTTCCCATTCCATTTTGTTGATGTTTCCTTAACCATGCAGAAGCTTTTTAGTTTGATGTAGTCTCATTTGTTTATTCTTTCCTTTATATCCCAGAATTTAATATATTTAATTATGTATAATGTACATATTTATATTACATATATAATACTTTACATAATATACATACATAAACATATATAAGTGTATTAATATTATGTATTAAGTATACATAATATATATACTTTTACAAATTGAAATTATAAAAATAAATTTACATACTCCTTTTTTAATAAACGTAGTATCACAGATTTATCCCTATATCAGTAAATATTCTTTGAAAATGTGATTTTTAATAGCTATATAGTATCATATTCTACAGACAGCACAATACATATTATATAAATACCACAATTGCGTATACCCTGATTTCTATTCTTGTCTTGATTTTCTCTTATTTCCAATTACTCTTCAGAAACAACAATGCTTTGTTGAATGTTCTTGTACATAAGTTTTTATGCACTGGCTATTGCTTTCAGCCAAGATGGGAAAACAGAGATCAGATTTATACTCCCATGTCAAAGGATGACAAAAATAGGAGAAAATATGAAACAGTGGTTGAAGACATTGAACAACAGGCCGCTTAGCACAGTGATCCCTGGGAGGGGGCGGGGAACAAATGACAGCAATCCCACGACTGCCCCCAACTCGTTACCTGGGAAGAGATAACAGACCACCTCCCAGGAAGGGAGAATCCAGGCAAAGGTCAGGGGGTTGTCCTGGTTTCTAGAGATGGCGTTGGGGCTTCAAGAAATCTCAGGTGGCAGAAGAAGAGAGTGACAAATCTGAAGTGTCAAAGGAGAGGGCTGCACTATTCGACTGGTTGCCAGAGTATCGCAGAGATCTGCACAGGAAGCCCACTCTCACTTGTCCCAGCACATGTGTGTGAGGAAACTCTGAGGACAAAGGAACAGGTGAAATAACCATGCAGTTCACGCAGGCCAGGAAGAGTCTATGTTCCCGAGGACCACTGAAAAAGTCTCATATGACCTGGGGTATCAAGAAGCGTGCTCAGAAGGGGAAAAATTAGCCATAGATTAGACGCTGCCCTGGCTCCACCTAATAAGGCCCCAGAGCAAAGACCAGAAAGGACAAAACGTTTCCAAGGAATTTACCTGCATCACCTGGTACTATTTGCTCATAGGCGAAATGAGGAAAAACTCCCAGAGGAATGCAGTACATCATCACAACAGTGCCACGCTGCACCTAAGGAGAAATATTGGGAGGAGACAAGACCACCCTGCTGAAGAGGAAAGGATATTCTGGTCCCTTAATATACATTCATTCGTTAATTCGTTAATATACATTCAGGTACATAAGGAGCACCTACCATGCACCATGCACCTCCATGCATTTTAGTACAGCCAACCCTTCTGCACACTCCATTCATAGAGCTGGGACTCAGCCAGTGTTTCAGGGACTGGAATGTAGCCAATTCCATTGCACCCCCTGGCCAGCCTCTCTGGAATATGCCAGGATGGTAAAAAGAAAGCAAGCATCTGATGAACATGTCAAATCTCGTTTCTTAAGGTATGATCAAGCTGCACTTGCTCTGAAGGCTTGCTTTGACTCGTGCTAAGCCAACCAGAGGACGAGCTGGTCAAGACCACCCTGTTATGACACTCGCTGACACTCTATGGCCAGAGCAGGACAGACAGGGTTCTCCTTTATTCCTGACCTTGGATCTCACACTCGATGAAGGGACCGTCTGGGATGTGTTGAATTTCTGCCATTCATTCCAAAATTGGCTGTTAGATGGTTTCAGTTTGAGACACTTTTAAAGCCATGATTGCATTGAACTAGAATCTAATTGGGGAAAAGTAATTTCTAGCACAATCCCAAGCCAGGGGATTTTCTAACTTAGACAATTATCTATTGGGGCTGCCAACTCAGAAAGGAAAGCTTGGCAGCACTGAGCACAACTTTGCCATTGTTCTTTTCTGTACCCTGTATTTGATGAAGAGGCACACGGGACAAGGCAGAAGTTACTGGGATTTATTCCTCAGTTGTCTCAAGACCAAAGAATGAGACAGGTGTGCCAAGTGTTGAGGACACTCAGTGATGTCCAGCCCATTTTCCCACTCCAGGAGCTCAGCACATGCCACGCCTGTGCTCAAACCACTCCCACGCTAGAAAGCCTGTCATTCTCGCATCTCAAAATCTACCCAAAATGTCCTGAAAACTCACCTTATCCAAAAGCTCCTGCTGTCTGCTCCAGCCCTCAGGCATTTCCCTCTCTGCCTGCCTGCAGAGGTTAGGGTCCTTAAGCATTTAGTGAGGTGTGGTTTCTAAAGGAGCATTTGTTCTTTTCTGAATGTTTTGATGGAGAGGGCCACATCCATCTCAGCAGTGAATTCAATTCAAGGGCCTCCTTCCCCCTGAGTAGCGGACTCCAAGGGTCTCACTGGATCCTGGGCTTGCTTCCTTCTCAGCCTCCCTTGGGCTGGCACTGTGTTGAGGTCTTCTCAATGCTTGTGTCTCTCAACCACCAAACGAGAGATCCTTGAAGCCTGAGATCACATGAAGATGCACTAACATTTCTAGAGCAGAATAGAAAGTAAAAACCCCATGGATACTTATGGAATGAAAAGAAGTGAGACAGTGAATGAAGCTCAGTACGTTCTTATTGACCAAGTCATTGACTCTGGGGCAGGAGAGCAGAAGAACGATTGTTTTCCTCTGTCTTCAATGAAAGTTGAAGATAATAAGTAACTTGACCATCCTTAGCAAGCATGAGTTGTGATACAGGGAAGATAGGAGAAACAAATGCAACCGCTTGTTGCATCTAGCCCTGTTAAGACCCAACATTCAAGACCAGCTATGCAAGCACACTAGTCTCCATCTTTTGACAAACTGAACACAGTCTTTTTCTATTCTCCTTCCCCAGGGATCTCAACCTCTACCCCTTGAGAGGAAAATTGCATCTCTCAGTCTCATTTCATCTGGTAGGTTTAGGCTGGAAATATATCTTGGCAGAGACTGATAGCCTCACCTACCATACCACCATCATGCCCAGCCAAAAATAACACCTCCCTTCTTAGCAGCTAGGTGTAGCCAAATAACTGGGTGCCGGCCAATAGAGAATGAGCAGAATCCGAGGCACACGGCCTCTGCAGCATTTTCCCAAAAGAAGGAAGCATGATCTCCCCTCTCCTTCTGTCCTTTTCCCAGAAGCTGTAAGGTGGAGGAGGGCAGCACAACAGCCTGGAAAGAGGCAGCATCCCGGACATCAGACTACGTATTAGCCAGTGCAGAAAAAGGGCCTAAAGAGAAACTCACCCTCCTGAACCCAAGGGTCTAATGTGCATCTGGTGGCTCACGTGTGGCCTATTTGACCTCACTATAGAGCTTCTGAGAGTTGTTTTAAACTTAAAAAAAAATTATTTAATGCACAAGAATTATGCAGTGAGAATCAACTGCCTACCAGCCAATAGTAGTGCATACCTTACTGTCCTCAGCTGTTCATTTATGGGCACAGACGAGTGAGTCACTGTACAGAAGCCGAAAGAAATTCATTATACACATTCAAATGATCTAAATTTAAGTCTGCTATGTTCCTGACAGTATGGTAGGGATACAGTGAAGGATGAATGACAAAACATAAACATAAATGAGAGTTCTTGATTATGAATTAGGATTAGTGCTTTCAGGTTGCCATTGTGGACTCACCCTTACGTCAAAAATAAAACTGGGAATGCTGATCTCAAATATATAGTTTGTTTTTAATTTTAGTTTAAGTCACATATTCAACTAAAAAAAAGCTTAGGTGTTCCTATCAACAATTCACCCTCGAATTTGCTTCTGAAAAATGAGTTGAAGATAAGAAATAAAAAGCATTTTCAAAAATGGTCTGCATGACTCCAACAATGAAACATGAGGAAATCATTTAAGACAAGAAAATGACAGGCTGAAATCTCAGGAATATAGATTCTGTAACAAACAGATACAGGGAAGTCCCTGCCTTCTGGTGTTCATGCCCTTGTATGATCCCCTGCCCCCTGAGTGTGGATGGAAGCCGTGACTTGCTTCTCACCAGTGGCAAAAAGGCAGGATGTCACTGCCACAACCACATTGCATTTACATGATTTTCCTTGCAAATAACCAAAATTCCATTTCGGATGAAAATGAACCCAAATATGTGAGCAGCACAAAGAGGCACCTGTGGCAAGATTCCAATTCTAGGAGACACCCTGAGTAGGTAAAGGAGCAGAGACAGAAAGCACATCAGGGGTTGCCAGGGGTGGGTGGAGTGGGGAGTGAGTATTTAGGGCGCAGGCTTTTCTTTTGGGGGATGGATCATTCTGCAACTAGGTAGCGGAGTCCGCTGCACCGCATCGTGAGTGTACCTCATGCTCAGGTATAACACAATTTAAAACATAAACAGTCACTTTTATTTTTTACTTAAATAAACCACATGGTGGCGAAGATAAAGGGATACCATAAAAATTACAATAAGCTCAGCGCATGGGGGTAAAACAAGTTGTGATGGGAGTGGGAGAGCCCGGGGAACAAGTGGCTCCAGCGCCGGCCCTGGTGCGTTGTCCTCCTCTCCGGCAGGGCCTGGGGCAGGCTCCAGGGAGGGCTCTCCAGGCCGGGGTGGCGGGACCTCAGTCAGGTCAGGAGGAGCTGCACAGGCCTGCGCCGGCTCCAGACCTTCCGCTGGAGCGGCTGGGGGAGGTGGCAGGACCGGTGGAGTAGGACCCGCCTCCGGGTCTGGGGCAGCCCCTGCATCGGGCTCCTCGGGCCAGGCGACAGAGGGTACAGGTGGAGCTGGCGCGGCCTCCTGGGCTGGTGCTGGAGTTGGGAGAGGAGAAAAGATCACGCACGTGCCCACATTTCCCTGTGGCCCCTCCCCAGCACAGAGCTCAGCCTCAGCCCAGGACCCTCGCCAGGATTCCTCCCCACAGGCAGTTCAGCAGGTGGGTGTTCTGAGGCTGGTCTTGGCTCCTGGCCAGCCTCTGTGGGTGCTCCCTGTCTGTCTTGCACCCACCCTTCCCCATAAGCTCACCTGCACCTACACGCCCCGATTCTCCCCCACATTGCCCACCTTCTCACCTTTGGGCTCTGCCCCTTCCAGCTCCAGGTCATCTGGCTCAGTGTCTTCAAAGGGGACAGAGTGCTCCAGGCGGGCATCCAGAATCCTGAGCTGCTTGGGGAGCCTGGACGGCTTCGGGGGAGGAGTCTTCCTCCGGCCATTCCTGGGCCCTGGTTCCCCGGGCCCCCAGGTGGCCACATTTACTTTGGGCCTGCTCCGGTCATCCGTGGTGCGGCTCGCCTGCCCCTCGCTGACAGAGGAGGGGCAGGGGTCCCTGTCATCCAGCATTTGCTCTTCCATGCCCCGGGCTGAGCTCTGCAATGACAGGGACCAGCAGCCTGGCCGGAGGCCTCAGTCCCATCCCACCCTCGTTGCTGCTGCTCTGCCCACTGCGCCTTCTGCTCTCTGTCCAGGACCAGCCCTGTGCCCGCACAGACCTCCACCCAGGAGAAACGAGATTCACCTCCAGGGCTCGCGATAAACCTCGGTAGAGGACGCCACCCATACTCCACGTCCACCCGGCCAGCCTTGACCTGGAGTGTGGACGTGACCGGACCACCAGGCTTCTCACCTGTTCCTGCTCAGGGCAGGCCCTCCCATATGAATCCCCCCTCCGTCAAACACACACGCCGGAAGGGACACAGGGCTGCTCAGGTGAGACCCGAGTGGTGGCCTGGCCCGAACAAAGCCGCCCTGGGCCTCCCTGTGTTACCTCTGGGTCCCTCCGTGTAAAGGGCCACAGGCGCCTGGACTGAGTCCGCACCCAGCGGCGGCCGCGGTGGAAAATAGTATCGTGGCTGCCCCTTTGGAGGCCACGGCCACGGGAAATGGGCATACAACACGAGAACATCCTTCCCTCGCAAGTGACACCAACCAAGTGGGCTGGAAAGGGGCAGTTTTAGAATGTGGCTGCCTGGTTACCAGGGTTCCAAGTTCACTTGGGCTCTGTTGTCAGGAAGTGAGGTCACCGCCTGGGTCCCATACCCCCGTGTCACCTCAGACAGGAGCAGTGACTTCACTTAAATACAAACCACAACCAGGAAACATTCCTCACACCCAAGGCCAGAGACAGGTGTAGCATCCCTGTGGTACAGAGAACTCTCGAGAGTTGGTGTTTTCTAAAGGGCAAGCACGGCGCTTCCAACAACAGGCGGTGCACACTCCAGCATGTGTCCAGGATGCCCGCCCTCCCAGGTGTTAACACGCACTGTACACGCAGTGCTGCCTTCAGGCTTTTGGTCTGGTGGCAACCAGCCCTGAGGACAAAGTAGGAAGCAGAGGCGCCAGCAGGGCCCCTGAGGAGGGCGGGGAAAGGCCCTGCTCCCAGAGAACAGTGTGCAGGACGCACCAAAGATCCACAGGTGCACACCTTCCCCTGGAAGTGCTCTTCCTAGGAGGATACTGCACAGAACTTCCTACACAGTTTTTCAAAGATGTGTTGTCAAAACTACCCATTAGAAAACTGATGAAATAGCCAGGAATTGGGAAAAACAAAAACAAAAAGCTATCTCATGGAGAGGGAGTGGGATCCACCAATTCTGGCGCACTTCATCCTATAGGTGCCAGAACTGAGAAAAGAAATTTCTGTTGTTTAAGCCACCCAGTCTGTGGTAGTCTATGGCAGCCTGAGCAGATAAGACAAGGGGGAATGAAAACCTCATCTTAACGAAGAAAATCAAGTGATAAAATTAGAAGGAATGATGTAAATTTCAAACAGAAATCACTCTTCGGTATTCATTGTAAAAGTTGATTTGGGCTAGAAACACAAAGAAATTGCAAAACTAGTGGGTGGAGATTTGAGGATTCTCATGATATTTATAGTTGCAATGTACCTTCCCACAAAATATGCATTATTACAAAGCGTTTTTAAAAAGGTGATTCTCATGGAGAAACTTGGCAAACATCACCAGTACTGGACCAGGTGACAGCATGTGCCTCCTGGGGTGACACACTGAGAGCGCATCATCACTTCTGTGGTATTGCAGCTGAAGGTGCACAACCTAGGTCTAATCATAAGGAAACATCTTACCATCCAAACCAAGGGGCATTCACCATAACATATATGCCAGACTTTTCAAATATGCCAGTGCTGTGGAACGCAAAGATAGGCCGAGGTACTGTTCAAGATTAAGGGTGACTAAACAGATAGTACAAGAGAATGCAATGCATGGACCTGAGTTTTCTTTTCCCAAATGATAATTACATATGAGAAATTTATCAATATTAATTTCCTGATTTTGATAAATATACCAAGGTTGTAAGAGAATTCCTCGTTTTAAGGAGATATGCACAGATGCATTTAGGAATAGAAAGACTGCACTGACTCTTCAACACTTCAGTAAAATTATGAATACACAAACAGTTACCCATCCATATATGCATCCATCTATATGGGAGAAAGGGAAAGAGAAGGTCTACATTGTAAAATGATCATACTTGGGGAATGCATTGTGAGGGTTTCCATCATTCTTATAGCTTTTCCATAAATTTAAAATATGGTCAAAATATAAACATTATGGAGAAAAAGTTTAGAAACATAATTCATTACTGTTTACCATATAAAGAAACCACAATAGTACTTCTTTCACACTATGGTACAATAAATAATTTACTTAATCATGTGGAAAATGTTTCCCCACAAGTGTCACAAGATTTTCACTAGAGTCACACTGGACAGAGCTACATCACAAGAGTACTCTGATATGAATCCACTTGTTGAACCTGTACTCCCTTTCGTACCAGAATTTTTCTTCCACCTCTATGTCTTTTTAAAATTCTTGTTTTTTTCTTTTTTTCTTTACAGTGTATTTATTATAAGTTATCAATAAAAGTTGCTGTTCATATTTTAAATTGTGCCATACCTGAGCATGGCATACATTCACGATGCTGTGCAAGCATCATCACTATGTAGTTGCAGGATGTTCTATCTCCCCAAAAAGAAATCCTGCACCAAAGTAGTAACTCCACTTTCACAACACTGGCAACCCTAGATGTGTCTTCTCTCTCTGCTCCTTTACCTACTCTGAAAGTTTCCTACGCATGAAATCTTACAATATGTGCTATTTGTGTCCGTTTACATATATTTGTTTTTATGTGAAATAGCGTTTTTCTTATTTTAAAGGGAAATCCCAGATAGATGGGAGAGCAGATGTAAAAAAGAAGCCCTTTTAGTGAGTGTGTGCATAATTTAGGGTAGAGACCACTGTGCTAAGGGTGACCCCAGGGCAGGAAGCCAGTCAGGATTGTTCCAAAAAATTCAAAAGGAGGGAAGACTCCAAAGCTCATTTTATGAGTCCAGCATTATCCTAATCCTAAAACCAAAGACACAGCAAAGAAAAAATTACAGGCCAATATTTCTGATGAACATAGATGCTAAAATCCTCAATAAAATATTAGCAATCTGCTCCAGCAATGCATTAAAAAATCATACTACACTCTAACCAAGTGTAATTTATTTTGGAGATAGTTGGTACTGTATCCATAAATCAATAAATATGATATATCACATAAACAAAATGAAGCATAAAAGTCAAATGATCATTTCAATAGATATAGAAAAAAATCATTTAATTCAACATCCATTTATGATAAAAACTCAGCAAAATGGGAGTAGAAGGAACATATATTTCAAAATTAAAAAGGCCATATATGGCAAACCCACAGCTAACATACCCAATGGGCAAAAACTAAATGTTTCCCTTAATATTAGGAAAAAGCAGGGTGTCTACTTTCACCACTCTTTCTTAGCATAGTACTAGAAGTCCTAGACACAGCAATCAGGCAAGAAGAAATAAAAGGCACCCAAATTGGAATAGAAGTAAAAATGTTATTACTTGCCCATTATGTGACATTGTATATAGAGAACCCCAAAGATTCCATCTAGAAACTACTAGAATTGGCACATGGATTCTGTGAAATATCAGGGTACAACATTAATATCCATAAATGAGTTGCATTGGTATACACCAACAATGAATTATCAGAAAGGGAAAATAAGGAAACAACTCCATGTACAATATCAAATAAAATAAAATAAAATAACTGAAATTAAATACCTAGGAGTAAATTTAACAAAGGGGGGGAAGCATTTTTCTTAGTCTGCTGAGATCTTGCTTCCACAAACACGTGTAACTCTGACTTAAATAAATTTTTATAGAAATACAAAAATATTAACCAAGGAGGTAAGACACCTGTACTCAGAAAATTATAAGACACTGAAGAAATGAAGAAGATACAAATAAAGAGAAGCATATGCTGTGCTCATGGATAGGAAGAAATACTGTAAAATGTCCATCCTAACCAAAGCAATCTATAAATTCAAAACATTGCTTTTAGCATCCTAAACTCAGAAACAGTGAAAAAAGGCAGTTGATCCTAATAACTATTTCCTACCAGAAAGATGTTACCATGTATTAAAATGACTAAAATTCTGTGAATCATTCATTCAGCACATATTTACATCATACCTAATATCTATCAGGACCAGTAATACATACAAAGAAAATAGAAAAACACTCACTCTCAAGTGGTTCACTGTTTGGAAGGAAGAAATGTAAAGAAGTAAGTGTACATGAGTGATAGCATAAGGTAGAAAAAAAACCTATTCTAACCTAGGTTCAGGGAAGATCCAAAGAAGGATTAATATTTGAACTGATTTTGAAGGTTGAATATAAGTTCCCTATATGGACAAATTAGGAAAGAGAATCTAGCCAGAGGGATAGCATATAAAGTCATGGATAAATGAAACAGAATGATCAATTTCAGTTATAGTAATAAAAACATATTCTCTTTAATATCATGGTTACAATTGTATTCTGTATCTATAGTTAGTATTATCTACACATGCAGATTTTTTTTCCAAAAATATTGACACTTCCTCCTGACACCTTAATTCTCACAGTCATATTCCCATTCTGAAAATAACCACCTTAGTCTTAACTGAATCTCTTGATACATTTTTGTGTGGCCACCTCAATTTTATTCCCATTTTCCTTCCCTCACTTTATAGTGCCATCATGAGGGACTTTGTGCACACTTATCTTAAATAAAAACTTGTTCCAGGTTTTGCACACACAAGAAAATAGTTACTTAGCTCCCATCTATGGAAAACTGTAGCAGTTTGTCCCCAAGGACATCCATGACAATCCTCTTACTTTCAAAGATTGGTTTATTTTGATATCACTCTTGTCTTTTGATTTTAATATAAAAAGTGGAGATGTAGTTTGGTTATTGTCTTTTCTAACTCGAAGTACCAACAGACAGAATTCGTAGAGACAATTTATCATTAAGTATTTGAGTTTTACAGGAAATTCGTATTATGAAATGTTCCTATTTTACAAAATTTACAAAACAAAATAATAAATAGCACCAACAAAAGGTGAACTGCTTTCATTTTTATAAAGTGATCCACATTTCTTGTTGTTTATCACAATTTCTTCAGCAAAGAGAGAAAAGGCAAAGAAAATGGGACTTTGTTAGGGCCATTGTGCGAGCTATCAATGTGTCAGTGTAATTAACAGACAAAAACGGTACCAATGATATTATATACAGACATACTAATATTATCATGCAACCTAAGCATTATGTATTATTCCAATGTCAGTATTTTCAAACATCACTTATAAGCTCATTAAATATCAGTGTTCTGTTCAAATTCCACTGGATAAATTTGAAAAACATGCAAATATAAATAAACTGAATATAAGTTACATTCTGATATTAAGAGGAGAGGTAAAAAATATCAACTCTGTTGCTTCATACAATATGGCTGTTTGGAGAGGAAAGGTAAATGCTTGAAAATGGTTTGGAGTAGAGTGGAACATGCAGTGTTATAAAAAATAGGAAACATATGCAACTGAATGAAATACAATTAGAGTGAATAGGAAGCATAAAAGTAAACAGACAATGAAAAAGGAAATAATTATAATACTTTTCTATTGTTTTTTTATTTTAATAGAATTGAATTTCTCTGAAAACCAAAAGGCTAAGGGAGAAAGTGTTTTTACAAAGAAACAAAACATTTTGAAATATTGCAAAAAAAAAAGTCAGTAGGTGGTCACCAACTCTTTCATGGTGATTTTTCATTATTTTCTTCTATGCCTGAGGGTTGAAAGTAAAAAGGTGATTGGAAAAGACCAATTCTGTCTACAATTCTGTTGTTTTCATGAAAGATGCTTGGGGAAACAGGCTTTGTTACTAAGGGCAACATTTGAAATAAAGGAGCACATCTGTGTTCCTGTGATAGTGACATTGTTATAGGTCCCTAAAGTGTGTTAGTAATTGGCTCTTGGCTCTAGGTGGATTCAGGATCCTAAACAGGCAAGAAATTCCTTCTCTCTTCACTGAATATTTTGCAGATTAAGACAAAGCGAAATAGTAAGTCTTCTGAAACAGGTTCAACTTCAGCTGAGGGCCACATACATCCTGATCAGGGTGCTCAGTGGTCCTGAGAGGGTGTGGAGTCTCATGCTAGAACAGGTAATGAGGAGATGAAGGCTGGTACTCACATAGGGCTTTAAAAAAAATCTCAATTTAATAAAACTACTCCCTTTCCCCTTCTATGGTAGATTTTTTTTTTTTCCTGCAAAGGCAATTTGACACTGCAGTAGTCACATATTGGCCCATTAGACAAAGAAATGTTCTGCAGCTATTATTTGTAGGATAAATCAAGTAATACCTGATGGTGCCATACAGTATAAACTTTTGTGACAATAATTCCAGTCCACAGAGCTACAAACTGGTCGATCTAAGGGTATAAATAAATGCCAGATTAAGCTGGTATTTTTATTCTGCCTCTCTAAAAACCAGATAACTGAGCAAGAATGCTTGCCTTGCATGAAGGGCATGTTAGCATGTGCCCTGGCAGGGCCAGGGGAGTGGGGAGTATAGCAGTGGGAAAGGAAATGCTGTATAAATCCAGAGCTAAAGCCACCCTTCCACTTACTTATATTGGATTCTCCTTCCCTTATTCCCATCCCAACCCCGCATTCTGCACATTGTTCATCATGATATTTATTGATGCTGTTCACAGATATTTGATTCTAATTCACTTAGGGAACATGGATGACAACTCTCAGATCCCCCAATTTTAGCCAATGGGTTGATTGGAATGATATGGCAGGGTAAAAACTTCCAGAACTTTATTTACCTCTAGCACAGCAACCAGAAATATTTTTTTTAAATGACTGCTTCATTAGACCTGGTCCCTGGTTGATTATGGTAAGCAGATTCGACTCTACTCGAACCCCATGGGGTTCGACTCCAGCCGAGTGGGCCTGCGTTGAAGCCCGCCGTGCCTCAGGGCGGGACCTGGAGTCGTCGCTCTGCTCACCTCCCGCTGAGGCCACACGTAGAGTCTTGACCTTGCACCGGCAATGCCCTTTCCTAACAAGAGAACGCTGTCAGTTCCAGGCTCCCAGTGTGGACTGTCTCTGGTCTCCCTTTGAGTGGAGTGGGCAGTGGATTTTGCGGGGTCAGATGGGGTTTTGCCGGCACTGAAAGGGTGTGTGTGTAACAGAGCACAGCCAGGGCCCCCCCCCAAGGGTATTTGTGATGGGGTCTGGGGTTTGGGGTGTCCAAGAAAAATGTATTCTCCCCACCCCAGGGCGGGCCGCCACGGGGAATGGGAGACCAGGAGCAGAGCCACTGAGAGTCATTTTGCATGTCAATAACAGGATAGCTTCAATCCTCATATGGAAAGAGGGTTATTTTGCATATCACCAAAGCTAATCAGGTAGGTTTAAAAGACTTAATACAGAATGTAACTGGGAGAGGGAAGAGGAGAGTCAGGGGCCTGCAGGAGAGACAAAGGGACACAGACTCTGGGGAACAGTGTGAAGATCACGCGGGAAGAAAGAGGGGAGAAAGGACTCTTGCTAGTGGGCCATGAGAAGGTGCCACATGGTTATGGATTAAGAGCTGAAGATCTCAGCGACACAGCAGATAGTGCTGAAAACCGTGAGAGGCCCGCCTAGCCGAGCCCTGGACTTCTGTTCTTTTTCTTCTGAAGGACAGTACCCCTGACAGACCTGACTGGCTTAACTGGATGAAGGAGGGGAAGGCAGGACTATGTGTGTGCTGGTGGTTGTTTTAAGGGGATTTTGAGATTTAAGAGCAAAATTTAGCCATTAATCAAACCTGTGTAACTTTTGAATAAATGGTTCCTTTTCACCAAACTGCCATTCAGAGCCATAATTCCAAGGGTGGCGGGCAAAGGACCTACAACTGAGGGACCCCGGGGAAGAGGGGGTCGTTGTTTTTTTTTTTTTTTTTTTTGGTAATAGCATCTGAGCACCCCTCTTCCCCACGGGTCCATTTGTTTGGTAACCTATGCAATCAGGGCAGGGTGTTTGGGCACCGTAGTGGCTCCAGGCTTCAGGCTTCCACTGGACCCTCAGGGTCTGATTACTCCTTTTGTCCCTTTTGGAAGGAATGAGGGGTGGTATTATGTGGTCCTTGATTCCAGGCAAAGCAGCACTTAAGTCCCTCCTGAGAAAGTCCTTGAAGCAGGTGAGGAGCCTCCTCTAATGGCCCACATGGGCGAGGTATTACTTGTGTGCAGAGAGGTTTTTCCAGGAAGTGTGTGCAGGCTTAGCCTCGCCCCCCAGGTAGTGCTGGGGCACATAGAGGGGGAATAATTAGACCTTCCACAACCCCAGAGTCACCTGAGTGAGGTCCCAGCCACCCCGTCACCAAAGAATCCCTTTTTAGGACACGGCCAGAACAGTGAGATTCCCCACCCCATCCAGTCCCTTTGTATGGACAGGAACTTTTCTCATGAAGATTGGGTTGTACCTTAGAAACACTAATTTTCCTTCTAAAGGTGAAATGTTACCTTTGGTGAGAACAGGTGGTGGCTGCAAACCTAGTCCGAGTGGATTTCCAAAGCCCTAGGAACAGCTGGGGCCTCCTCTAAGGACAGAGATACCTTTCTTGCCCAGCTGAGCAGGAGTCTGCACTGAGAGTGATGTTCCCATCCTGGAGTCAGGAGGACCAGGATGAGCGCCCAGACAGAAGGGACCCTGCCGCTGGCAAGTGCTGGCCTTTGGGACTAAAGTCTCAGAGGGAAGGTGAGCTGGAACGGCAGTATAGTCTCCTCTCTGCATCTGCATGGCAGGGAACCTTTAGTGGTGGGGAGGGGCTGGAGTTCAGAGCACACAGGCTTGAGTATCCTCTGGTGGGCAGCCCTGAGACCCCATTAGCCTGGCCTGAAAGAGCAGGGCACTCCTGGTTTGCAAAGAATATGTCCTGGAGGAGGGGGCACAATGTGAGGAATGGTCAGAACAACTCTGAGGATGGCAATCACTGAAGATTCGTACAATGGGCAGTGCTGAGGAGATGCTAGAGAAAGTGCTGTCCTCAGCCCTGTTCTCAGGGCAGCTGACTGTGGGCCCTGACAAGCACTCTTTCTGCAAGGAGCCCCTTAGCACCATTCAGAAGATTCTCAGTGCTTCTGAGTTTACAGGGGCTGAGCTTTGAGGAGAGGCTGGGGGCTGTAGGACAAGAGCCCCATCCTCCTGTCCTGAGAGGAGATGCTCAGGAGCCACCTACGGGAAAAGCTGTGAGCCCAACGCTGCTGGCTTTAAGGCTGGACTGTCTTCCCTTTCATCTGGGCACTGCCCAGCAGCCCTGCCTCTTCCAGGAGGCCGTCCTGAAGCCTAGTACAGGGCGTGGCACATGGTAGGAGCTTGGTGAGTATAGTAAGCAAAAAACAGCCAGAACCTCCCTCCTGCCCCCATCAGCAAGGCACTTGGCTTCTCTTGAGCTCTCCCAAAATGCTATTATTAGAATATGCAGTGATAAAGGGAAATGTTTTGAAAAGTGTAAATCAGCAAGGGGTTGTTATTTGCATGTATAGAGGTCAGAAAAGGCTGAGAGGGTACAACTTGGTGTTTGATGGCTGCGGAGGGAGTCAGTAAGGACTGCTCCATTGCTGCCCTTCTGAAGGTGCAACCACCCTGGCCACAGTCATCAGGGATGGTGTGTGTGTCCCCCAAAACTGCTGGAATCCTGTGATTCAATTTGAAAGGTATATAAGCTTATAGTATGAGTATTTAACAAAGGAATTAACCCTGGACAGGTCCCTGGGGAGCTTACCTTCTTAGGCAGATCATGCAGGCTATCCCATACATGTATACCACATTAATGTTTTGGTATATTTCTTTTTAATCTCTTTATATTTTATAATCTTATTTATTTTTTATATATTGTATATATGCAATTGTACCTTGTCCTTGTCATATAACTAGGTATTGTGAGTATATCCCCATACCAATTTTTCAAAAATGAGATTTTAAAAAGACGTATAATGTGCTTTAAAAATTTTATGTGCATCCAATGCCATTATGCTTATATTTGGAGTAGATTGTAAATACTTTAGATCAATATAGTTTCTTTATATCTTAAAATAGTCTTTTGCTGGGATTAGTGTATGTGTGTGTATGTGTATTTACATTTGTATACATATATAAGTATGTGTATGTAAAAATATAAAATAGCATGAAATTAAAGGAGAGCATCTAAACATTATACATAATAAAGAGAAGTGATTCCAGAATCCTAAAACTTACTGCATTTTGAAACTTAACACGAGCAGTTTGTGAGCTTAAAAAAATCTGTGGTATTAAATCAGATATTTAATCCAAACCTACTTTGTCCCTACACAATTGTATATTGTACAGAAAATAGAAAATGAAATTCTTTATTTGGATAAAATTTTACATTGCTATTATATATTTACTTGGTATGATAAACCAGAAAAGTAAACTTTTAAAATATGGTTATGTTTTGAATTCTGTGGCAAGTGTGCATTTATTTAGTTATTTTTCCCCTTACTTCCAATTTTTTTTTGATCAGATGATATATAAATCTGAGGCCATGAGACCTTTGAATTTTTGAAGTGAAATAACAACTGATCAGTGTTTCTTTGCAGAGCCCTTTTACCATTGTTTCATTTTCTGTACTTTTATTAAATGGCAAAAAATTGTGACAGACTTGAATGAGTCGGTTCTACCACACAGACTTATTGCCATAGTGTCAGCTGTGAGTCTGCATATTCAGCTCTTTTCTAAGCATTTACCTTCCACTTTGCCCCCAAATATTACGGAACAACTTGGCCTCAAGGAATATTCATTCACTTAACAAGTTATAATTAAGTGGCCACTCTGTGCAAGGCGCTGCTAGAGGCACTGGGTATACAACAGTGAATAGAAATGGCAGACATTTCTCTTTTGGCAGCATATGTTCCAGTGCATAAATACAATTAATTACTTTCTTTCACCTCTTGGGTCCATTTCATTGCCTCCTCTTTTCATAAATTCAGTTGACCACCTCTTGTTCACTGGGCTCTGTACAGGATACCACCAAATGCATGCCATTAGCAGTCTTTGATTTCTTTTCCTTGTATTGGTCAATGCTAGATCCTCTTTTCCTGAGAATTTTCATTTGAGTCTCTCCTTCTACTTCCCTGGATTCTTTTTTCTTTTCACCATTCTTCACCTGTTTCATCTGCTTTCTAACTTCTACCCCAACTTCGGTGACTTTCAGAACACTGGGCTCCTCAGCACACCTTGTACCTCGACAGCGAGGGGGCATCTTCCTTTCCTGGTTATGCTCAGCTCTTTACATCCTCTTCAGTCCTGTGCCTGCTGGATGATTCTTCCTGGGATGTGATTCCACTAATTTCTTTGCTTTTCAGTAGCTAATGTGTATCTGGTTTTGTACCCATAGCCAAAAAGACAACGAAAGTCTTTTTATGCTTTTTCAAGGTTTCTTAGTAGGAAAACAGCTTTCAACTGTTGGAACTTCCTTTTCCCCTTGCATTCTTATGTGAGATGTTGGTTTCTTTTCTGAGGAGGGTTTCATGTGGTGAATAATGCAATAATAATCCACGGTGATATTCCAAAGAGGCAGCTACTTATTTTCTATTAGAATTTTTTGCATTTGAAGTAGTCCCTTCTTTTCAGTGATTTCACTTTCCACATGGCCAGACAGGGCAAGGTCTGGTGGATGGGACCTACGTCTGGAACAGACCCCTCATGGAGGGCCAACAGGTGTCAAACACCTGCTACTCACAACTGGAGGTTCCAGGTGCTAGGAAGTCATGGAGGGATTGGCCAGTTGTTGAGGCCCTTCCCCTTGTCTTTTGATCTCTCTTTCTATTCACAAGACCAGTGCATGCATTTTTCTCTGTTGACATGGACATCAGAAGCTCCTGGATGAAGTCAGGTTGGTGTGTGCTAGAGCCCTAGAAGAGTAGTAGGAAGTGAAGAAGCTCTCCCAGTTTCTACTTGATTCTCAGTTCTTTTGGCACACAGCTGGCTCTAAATGGGCAATTTTCTTTCTAAATTTAATCTGTTATTCCACCTCCCTTGCCATTCCTTGTCTGGTGGCCAAAATCCAGTGGTTTTCCCTGTCCACTATGGAGGACCCCAGCCCACGAAGTCCCCTGATTCGCCGCGGATGGAAGAATCGTTCCAGACACTGATTGCCTGTCAAGGAAAGGAGATGGTGATTCCCTCTAATGGGGAATGCCTCAAACCCCTGTGCTCAAAGGCTTTTATTGAGAGGGTTATCAGTGGGGGCTAGGTAGCAGGAATGCATAGGTAATCTAATTACATCAGTATCTTAAGTTTACAGAGTGTAGGTGATGTTTGAAGAAGACAAAGGGCAGGAACACACCAATTTGCATTTGCATGGGTCTGAGATGAGTAAGCATAAGAGCGCCAAATGGTGTAGGGTCAGGGTCCATTAATTATGTAAACTTCCTTCCCAGAGTGAGCTGGTTATCACAGCTTGAGGGAGAAACAAAGCATGCTTCAAGGAGTGTAATTTACTTCTAGGCCTGATTTATGGGGGGGAGAGGGGGGTCGCCGGATGCAGTTTAGGGCTGTACTTGCCTCTAGTATTGTTTCAAGCCCAGCCAGGCAGGTGGAGCAGAGCAGCCAAGAGATAAGGAGGCTTCTTTGAGATAGAATGAGGATTCTGGCCCTGACAAAGCCGAGGGGTGAGGGTCTTTTGCCCCTTCTTCATGTCCCCCAAGTCCTTCCCTGATGGCCCCTATGTGACTGTGCATATCTTAGGTTGCCCCTGTCATCGAGGGGTCTTATCCGTCATTGACTAACCAGCCATCCTTCAGGGCCAAGCAGGGTGATGTGAGGGAGGCAAGAGCTGTGCCCCTACCAGGGGAACAGGTTTTGTCTCCTCTGTGGCCTATTTTTCCCAAGGCCTCCTTGCTCAGCTCCATCCTTGGGCCCTCTCACCCGTCGGTGAAGCTACTGTTCCTGAAACCAGGTGGGACCGTCCCCAACAGTCCACTGTGATGATACCCTGCCTGGCTGGGACCACTCTGCTTCTTCTGCACCTGCTGTGGGCCCTGGTCACAGGTTGTTTCACTGGCATCATGTACCTGGGGCACCTGGCTTTTACATCTGGCTGAGAAGGTGGTGTCTTCTCCCACAGACTCTATGCTTCTCTCTGTAGGTCCTCCCCTTGGTGAACCAGAAGGACCCTCCAAAGAAGACCGTGTTGTCTTCTTGGAATTATAGGATGTTTGGACCCCCGAGAATGGTCTATATCCCTTATCCAGGGTGCAGATTTTCTCTCCTGTGTTCATCACCTGAGTTGGGAGTCAAGGCTGCGAAGCCAGGGCCATCCAGGACCGTCCCACTTCCTTGCTCAAGGGAGGTGGAGGTGAAGGTCCAAGAAGAGACCCCAAGTGGGATGGCAAAGAACGAAGACAATAGGGTGCAAAACAATGGACAGAATGACCAGAACAGCCCCCATAAAAGTTGGGATCTACCAATATCTACCCCTGAAGACCAAAGAAGTTCCCACTTCTTGCAAGAGATCCACAGGGGAAGTCTGAGTGAAGGCCATCCACCCAGGTTTCCAAAAGTTTCACTGACTTTGTGTAAGGGGATGGATACTAAAAAGCCATCAGGGAGCAACTCTTCACTGCCCCCTGCCAGCAGGAAGCCCTTGAAAACTTCCCGCGCCCCTTCTGCTGCTGCTGCCAGCTCTGCTGTGGGATCGAGGTGAGCTGCCCCCACCTCCAAGTTGCCTTGCCTTGCTTTTGACATAAACCTGGGCAAAAAGACCTTGGAAGATAAAACAGAGACCATGGCTGAGTGCAGTGCCCACTCGGCCTGCCTCTTCCTTCTGTCCACCTGGCTAAGTGATTGTAGACACCCTGCCCCTGGCCACTCAAACTGGGCAGATCTCTGCTACCCTCACAGCCGGGGAATCTGCAGATTTGACCTCTTGGCTGACCTTAGATGATAATGAGGACAATGAAATAAATGGACACCACTCCTCCTTGCTATGCTGCTACAGTCATATCTTCTCTAGATTGTGATGTAAGATTCGTGCCACTTTACCAACTCCAATACAGTGTGGATCACTGTATTGTCCCTATAGTCCCTCCACCAGCTCACCCACATTGAAGGTCTGCTGTCCTGCTGCCAACCATCCCATTGGCCCCCAAACCACACATCGGCCCACCTTAGGGTCCCCTGATGGTCAGCAGAAGGGAACCTCTCTCCCCAGTTCTCCTGTTAGCACTGGACTATCGCTAATGGCATTGCAGTTGCCACCAAGACGCCTAACACTGGGGACAGTAGCTCACTGTTTACCATTACATCTGCAGGCCGACTTGTGGTTCTGGGTCCTGCAGTTCCCATGGATGGTGGGAGCTATGGGGTCAGTATGTCCACCCCAGGCCCCACTGTTCACAGGCATCCAGAGCATCAGCTTTTGAGATGGGCTGAGGAAGTCACACAGCACTCCTTCTCTGTATCTCATTGTGGCCTCATAACCAGGGATCCATCTGGCCCAGCGTGGCTGCTGCAGGAGAAGGAGCATGCACTACCCCAGTGCTTGGATACACAGCTGGTTCCACCTTAAATCCCATCACCTGTAGCCCACCTGTCCATAACACACGTGTGGTGATGGGAGAGTATAACATCATTGTCACGACTGGAGGCACTAGTGCTCACACGTGCCACCAGTGCACCTGCGACCCACCTGGACATGGAAAACCTACACTCCCAACAGCCCAAACCATGGGAAATAAAGGTATATCACGAGACATGTCTTTTTCCACCTTTTATCCGACCACCAGGTGCTCTCCTGGCTATATCACATTCATTGCATAGATGGTCCCAGGACCATCCCTGAGTTTAGACACACTTGTAATTGCCCTTTATTTCCAAGCAAGTGCAGCTCACCTGTGCAGAATCCTGGCAATGCTGTGGGAGGGCACAACATCCCTCCCATGATGAGATGACCTGTTATCCCCACTTTCCCTTAGTACAATTGAGTCCCAGCCAAAACACAGGTACACTCACAGGGAAAATGTCCAACCTGGGATGAGAGACCACTGTGTTACCACTGCCATCAGGTCATTTGCAGTCCAACTATCCAGACCACAGACAGGTAGAGTGATAGGGGATAGCTCAGTACCGGCAATGACTGGATATGCTTATTGCCCCCTGTTCGTACAGAGTACCTGCCTCCCCACCCCCTGGCCAAAACAGTTGTTATGGGGGATAGCACAGACATTTTTAGAGAGAAACATCTATTCTCAGTCAAAATGCCGGCCTCCACCCCCATGTTATGGTGCCTCTCTCACTTTGGAGGACTGTGTTTGGAGGCTCCTGCTCACAGCAGCCGTGCCTGTGTTCTGGGCACAGCAAAGGCTAGCCTTGCATTTGGGGCACCTGCCCAGGGGATCATAAGAGCCACCAACAAATTCTATCACAAATCTCAACAAATTAGGAGCAGGTCTTCCTCTGCAAACTATGTGTAACCATAAGTGGACTTTGCTCCACTGGAAAGGGACTTAACTGGTTTCAGTGAAACTTAACCTGCTAATGGTCCTATATCAAGTCAGAGGACCTAAGGGAGTTGTGTTAGGGGTGGGGGTGGGGTGTTTGAGGATTAGAGGCAAATGAGCCCAGTTGAGAAGTTCCTGCAACTTAAGTCCCTTCAATAGCCTAGCAGAGGAAGTTCACACCCCTTGTCCTGGCATTTAAAACCGCAAAATCTGCTCACCTGTAGCCATTTTTTCTCCCTCCCTGCTTGCAGCACATAGAACTTCCTGCTGTTTTTCCCAAATAACCATTCTGTGCTCATGCTGCTCTTTTAGATATCATCAGCCCTGACTTCCTTTCCCACCTTCAATTTGATAATCCTTGCCCATAACATAAAACATTTCTTAGGTATCTTGTCATTCAAAAGTCTTGTCTCTTGTCCCAACTGGATTAGGTATAACTCTTTTGTGTCCTTGAAATACTCCATGCATATCCCTGCTGTCATACTTATTAGGCTGTATTATAATTCAGGATGGATATATGTGGGTCCTCACTAGAACAGCAGGTCTTTGATGACAGATGCTCTTTTTTTAATTCATCTTTGAATCTTTTGCACTAGATTTATATTTTATCTCACACTAGGCACTTCATTAAATATTTGATGAATGTGTGAACAAATGAATAAATGAAAGCTGACTTCATTGGACTTCAGTTTTGATGGGATCTAGAGACAATACAATATATAAAATTCCTAGGTGAAGCGATGGATTTATGGTATTTGCCCACATCTTATTTTTTAGTCCTTGTATGTGCAGTAGCATGCATGGAAGAGATCTGATTTTACATATATAGATATAGATATAGATACAGATATATAGATATAGGTATAGATATATATAGATATGTGTAGATGTGTTTGCAAAAAACCCCAGAATTTATTAAAAAATCATGTATTTATCCTTACATGTTTAAACTTTAGTCATCTTCAAAACACTCTCCATTTGATGCAATACACCGATCAAGACTTTTTTCCCATTGTTTAAAACAGTTTTTGAACTCATCGATTTTGATGCCGTTTAGTGCGTTTGCTGTTTTTTGTTTCACTCTTTCACATTGGTAGAATGTTTTCCTATGAAGATTTTTTTTTCATCCAGGGAAACAAAAACAATGTCACTCGAGGCAAGATCGGGTGAACAGAAAGGGTGGGAGACATGAGAAGGTCATGCCATTTTTGGTCAAAACTGCTGAACACTCAGCGCAGTGTGAGAAGGTCCTCTTCTAAATCACTCCTCATGATATAGGCAAACACGTTGAAAGAACCTTCAAAAAAAATTCACTGAAGCCAAATGCAGCCTCTCACAACACCAGCTGGTACAGGTGATACAGATGTGTACAGCTGTGATACAGATGTGTTCCTAGAACACTCACCTAGAGAGGGAAGCCTGTACTATGAGGTGCTGTCCTCCAGAAGATAATTCTGGTTTTTTTGGGTGGCCCCCCTCGTGTGTGTGTGTATTTTTTTTTGAAGATTTTATCTATTTGTTTTTAGAAAGAGGGGAAGGGAGGGAAAAAGAGTGGAAAACATTGATGTGTGTGAGAAACATCAATTGGTTGCCTCGTGCAAATGTCCCAACCAGGGACTTATCTTGGCCTACAACCCAGGTATGTGCCCTGATAAGGAATCCAACCAGTGACCTTTTGCTTTGTGGGGCAACACTCAACCCACTGAGACATGCTGGTCAGGAAAGGAAATCTGATTTAAGAAAGAATTCCATAGTAAGTGTATGTAGAAAAGGAGGAACTGATGGTTCTATATAGGAATTAAACCAGAACCTTTGGTCTTACAGGCAGCATGCTCTTTAACCAAACAAACAACAGTGTAGAAAAATTTATGACAAGTCCTATCATAAATAGAAAAATATAAGGTGATATTTGAGTCTGAGACTTCAACTCTGAATCTCTGGTTCTTCTACCAAAAGCATTTTGATTTTGATGCTGGCAGTGGGTTTGTCATATATGGCCTTTACTATGTTTAGGTATGTTCCCTTTGTTCCCATGTTGCTCAGAGTTTTTATCATAAATGTGTCCTGTATTTTATCAAAAGCTTTTTCTGCATCTATTGATATAATCATGTGGTTTTTATCCTTCATTTTGTTTATGCGATGAACACATTTATTGATCTGTGAATGTTGTGCCAATTTTGCATTCTTGGAATAAATTCCACTTGACCGTGGTGTATGATGTTTTTGATGCATTGCTGTATTGGGTTTGCTAATAATTTGTTGAGTTTTAGCATCTATGTTCATCAGGGAGATTGACCTGTAATTTTTTCCTTGTAGTGTCTTTATCTGGTTTGGAATTAGAATAATGCTGGCCTTGTACAATGAGTATGGGAGCTTTCCCTCCTCTTGAAATTTTTTGAAATAGTTTGAGGAGGAGAGCTCTTCTCAGAATGTTTGGTAAAATTCACCTACAAAGCCATCTGCTCCAGGGCTTCAGTTTGTTGGGAGTTTTTTTAAATTACTGCTTCAATTTCACTAGGTATAATCTATCTACTGAGATTCTCTGATGCTTCCTTATTTAGTTTTAGAAGATTGTGTTTCTAGGACTTTATCCATTTCATCCAGGTTATCCAGTTTGTTGGCATGTAGTTGTTCAGAATATTTTCTTACAATCCTTTGTATTTATTTGGTGTCAGTTGTTATTTCTCCTCTTTTATTTCTGATTTTATTTATTTAGGTCCTTTCTCTTTTCCTTGATTAGTCTGGTTAAAGGTCTGTCAGTCTTCTTTATCTTTTCAAAGAACCGACTCTTGGATTCATTGATCTTTTGTATCTTTTTTTAGACTCTATTTAATTTATAGTACTGGAAGTGCTAGCCACAGCTATCAGACAATAAGAAATAAAAAGCATCCAAATTGGAAAGGAAGAAGTAAAACTGTCTTTATTTGCAGATGACATGATACTGCACATAGAGAACCCCAAAGCTCTGCCCCACAGAACTTCCAGGTGCACTTTTCTGCAATAGGCCATGCTACTAAGACAGGGAGTCAAAGCAGCTCTACCTCATACATAGAAACAAATACAGGGAGGCTGCCAAAATGAGGAGACAAAGAAACACGGTCAATATGAAAAATAAAACACTCCAGAAAAAGAAATAAACAAAATGGAGTTAAGCAGTTTATCAGATGCACAGTTCAAAACACTGGTTATCAGCATGTTCAAGGAACTCTTTGGGTACTTCAACAGCATAAAAAAGACCCAGGCAGAAATGAAGGTTCCAGTAAGTGAAATAAAGAAAAATCTACAGGGAATCAACTGTGGAGTGGATGAAGCTGAGAATCAAATCAACGATTTGGAACAAAAGGAAGAAAAAAGCATTCAATCAGAACAAGAAAGAAAAAATTCAAGAAGATGAGGATAGGCTAAAGAGCCTCTGGGACATCTTCAAAGGTACCAATATCTGAATCACAGGGATGCCCTAAGAAGAAGAGAAAGAGCAAGGAATTGAAAACTTATTTGAAAAAATAATGAAAGAAAACTTCCCTAATTTGGTGAAGGAAATAGAGAAGTCCAGTAAGCACAGAGTCCCAAACATATGGACACAAAGGAGGTCACACAAGGGCACATCATAATTAAAATGCCAAATGTTAAAGGTAAAGAGAGAATCTTAAAAGCAGAAAAAGGAGAATTACATACAAAGGAGTCCCATAAGACTGTCAGCTGATTTCTCAAAAGAAATCTGCAGGCTAGAAGAGACTAGCAAGAAGTATTCAAAGTGATGAAAATCAAGAACCTACAACCTAGATTACTCTATCCAGGAAAGCTATCATTTAGAATGGAAGGGCAGATAAATTGCTTCCCAGACAAGGTAAAGCTAAAGGAGTTTATCATCACCAAGCCATTATTATATGAAATATTAAAGGGAATTATATTAGAAAAAGATCAAAACCATGAACATTAAAATGACAATAAATTTGCAACTGTCAACAATTGAATCTAAAAAAACAAACTAAGCAAACAAGAACAGAAACAGAATCATAGGTATGGAGATCATTTGGAGGGTTATCAGTTGGGAGGGGAAAAGGGGAGAATGGAGGGGAAGATGCAGGGATTAAGAAGTACAAATTAGGGGGATGTTAAGAACGGTATAGGAAATGGTGTAGCTGAAGAATTTATATGCACGACCCTCAGACAAGAACTAAGGAAGGAATTGCTGGAGGGACTGGGGACACTGGGTGGAGGGTGGCAATGGGGGAAAAATTGGGACAACTGTTATAGCATAATCAATAAATTATATTTTAAATAACAAAAATAAAAACTGTTACAATTTGTTTTATGTCATAGTATACACTTTTTTTTTTTTTGAGCGTATGTTGTTAGTATATGGTTTATCTTATTGAATGTTTCATGTGTTCTTGAAATTTGTATTCTACTATTGTTGGGTGTTCTACAAATACAAATTATATTCATTTGGTATAGGAGCTATTCAGTTTTCTTTTATCCCTGCTGATTTCCTATTTAGTGTTCTGCCAATTGTTGAGAAAAGGATGTTGAATTGGTAACTATACTAGATTTGTCTATTTCTCCTTTTAGTTCTGTTTTTGTGTCACGAATGGTGATACCTTTGTTTTACGGACATAGGATTGTTATATTTTTGGTGGATAGAACCTTATCATGTAATGTCACTTTCTAACTTATATTCTTTGCTGTGAAGTCTACCTTTAATGTTTGGCTTCTTTCAGTTTAGCATGTTTTGAGGTTGATCTGTTTTGTAGTAATTAGTACTTCTTTCCTTTTCATAGTTGACTTTTATTTTATAAATACACCATATTTATCAATTCATCTGTTGATGGATATTTGGATTCTTTACATCTTTTCTGGATATTGTGAATAGTGCTGCCATGACATTCATTTACAAGTTTATGTCTTTTTCAAATTTTAGGGTATGTGTATAGCAGAATTGCTGCAATGTCAGGCCAAGTAGTTTCTTATTTTATTAATTACAAAGGAGGACCCAAAAACCCCACAATTTATTAACATTAATTTAAAACATTGTGTATTTATTCTCATGTTTAACCTTCAGTCACTTTCAAAGTACTCTCCATGTACTGCAATACACCTATCAAGATATTTTTTCCACTGCCCAAAACACTTTTTGAGCTCATTTTTTATGCCTTTTAGTGTTTATGAAGTTTTTTGTTTCATCTCTTCCCCATCAGCAAAACGTTTCCTTTTCAGGACTTTTTTTCATCCAGGGAAACAAAAAGGTTGCTTGGGGCAAGATCAGGTGAATACACAGGGTAGGGCAGGGGGTCATAACATATTTGGTAAAACATTACTGAAAACTCATTGCAGCATGGGCAGGTGCGCTCCTAAGTCACCCATTGTGAAATGGGCAAATGTTTTGCAAGTCTTCCAAAAATGTTCACTTAAGTAGAACATAGCCTCTCACACCACCACCAGGTGGTACATTGATACAGATGGGTTCCTAGAACACTCACCTAGCGAGGGAATAATGTACTACAAGGGGCCTGCCCTCTGGAAGATAATCTTTGGGTTCCCCCTCATATAAGGTAGCCCTGTTTCTGTTCAAAATAGGAGGATTTGTTACTAATATAGCAGAATGTAGGAAATGGTCCTGAGTAGCCACATGCAATATCTTTACAAATGGCAATTTAGAATATGAAGATATTTAAACTCAGTAGGAAAGGGGTGAGTTACATCAAACAGTATATTGAGCACTGCCTACTAATCCAGAAGAAAAAAATTATAGGTTCTAATACCAAATCACATCAAATGAAGCATTGGATATACAGACATTTACTTTGAATCCAGTGTATGATGGTGGGTGCTTTGCTGTCAGTATGGCAACTGACCCAGGTAGCAATGCTGGCAATCGGGGTGGTGAAGGCTTGATCAACAACTAGATTCCAGTCAGTTGTGTCACAAAACAGTCTCTTAACATGAGCATCTAGTCAAACCACGAAGATGATGTACTCAGCAGCTGTAACTTTCCCCATAGTTCACAGCACCAGAGGGGCTGCTTTTGTCATTCTGTATTGTTACAACTGGCATGTCAAACAGACACAACAAGGGCCCAAGACTAAATAAAAACACACCAAGTTTTATCAAAGGGAATATTGGCTAGAGTTGAGAACACATCATGTTTTGAGTCTGCATAATGGCAGAGGCTGAAGAATTGTAGGATCTGAGTGATTCAACTAATCAAACCATCAGTGAAACAAGGCCTTCTTAGAGTAACCTCTATGGATTTAGGGCCCTACTGAACCAGCAGCTTTGCTCCAGGCAGCAAGGTGGGGATAAATCTCTCTGAGGGATAGCTACTATTTCATACACAGCTGATACTGCTGGGTCTAGGACACCTGTATTCATGAACACGCCATGTGCATTTCACATGAGAGTTAAGTCCTTTCCATCTTGTTAGTAATCCTAAGATGACACACTCCCAGATCAAGTCAGAGACCTCTGCGAATCAGGTAACCAGTGTAAAAGAGCTCAAGAGTAAGCTAATAGCTGCTTACAAATAGTGTATATTTGGTAGCCTTGTCAGGGCATCAAGTCAAACTACCCCCACACTCCCATGGGCGCATCCTTTTGTCAAAAAAAGTTTTGAATCAACAGAATCAGTCAGACTTGAAGCTCAAAATGTTCATTAAGGGCTGTGAGACCTCAAAAATATCTTCTTTACTTCCTGACTGGGAGAATTTTGTGACTTATGAGAATGGGGAGTACAGCATTAATTTCTACTGTACTTCCAGATGTACAAGTAACCACAGTATATTGCACTGGTGCAAATGGCCCCATTTATTGATAAAGTTACACTCATTTCCCTTCCCTACTGTAAACCCTAACCTAGTCACATTATCTATAGCTAGGTACCCCCTACCTCCATGCGAACTGGTAATATGTTGACGTGGGTATTTGTATCGTACAGAACCATAAGAACCTGAGTTCTTCCCCTCCCTGAAAGTTCCCAGAATACTTGGGTGTGAGCCAAAGGCCTTGGGTCCCCTTTGGAGACAGGAAAACCTCTTTCCCCTTAAAACAGCTGAGGTTGGGGTATATGAAAGTGTCAGGAGGTATGGAGAGTAGCTTCATGACATTAAACAAGCCACATTTACTTTAGTTGCATGATAGCTGCTCACCCGATTTAAATTCATCCGATTTAAAAACAAAAACAAAAAAAAAAACTTCCAACTTTTTTGGTTCATCTAAGGCCCAATGTCAGGTGGTATGATCTGCTTCATTATATTGAAAGGATGCCTTTTGTATGAATTCTCTGATGGTCTCTGAGGGACTGACTCCCTGACATAAACTTATAACATTTGTACCCTGTGGCTGATGTAAGCTTAACTTACACGGTAGTATTCTGCCTCTCTAGCAGTGGGATGGCTAAATTATGTACAAAAACAGACCCCAAACATATGAGAGCTCAACAGAACACAAGCTTAAGTCTTGCTCACAACATGTTCAAATGAAAAGATATGCAAGAGAATTTTGTTCCACATTTTTCAGGCACCCTGGCTTTTGTCTTGGGCTGTGCCATGTTAAACCATGGCACCCAAGGTTGTCCTGGAAGTCCTCTCCATTTAACCCATATAGCAGTCTGGTAGTTTGTTGGGGAAGTCTTGTCAGACCTAGATGTGGCATACAACATGAGCATCCATATTCCATTAGCCAGCCACAAAGTCCCACTTAGATGAAAGAGAGACTGGGAAATTTATATTAGCTATATGCCTAGAGGAAAAATTGCTAGTAAACAGATTACCAGCCCATGTGATGTGTGAGAGTTATCTAATAGGGCACGACTTCATTCAAAAGGGCTTTCCACAGTAGCTTAAAAGAAATAGATGCCTATGTGAATTCTCTGAATACTCTCTGGGTTACCTTTTGGACAAAATTCTTCCTGCATTCATATTTATATGGTTTTTCTCCTGTTTGAATTCTGATGTCAAATGGATCGGTCTTTTAGCCACAAGGATTTTTCATAGTTATTTTATCAATAGGGTTTTCTCCCTCCCTGAATTCTCTGGGATACATTTAGGATTGACTTTTTATACAATTTTCCATATTCATTACACTCATAAGATTTCTCCCCACTATGAGTTCTCTGATGTACTCTGAGGTTTGATTTCTGGCCAAAAGTTTTCCCACATTTATTACACATAAAGGGTTTCTCCCCTGTGTGAATTCTTTGATGATCACTAAGGATTGCCTTCCGGACAAATTTTTTCCCACATTCATTACATTTAAATGGTTTCTCCCCAGTGTGAATTCTCTGATGAACTCTGAGAGTTGATGTCCTGGCAAAAGTTTTCTCACATTCATTACATTTAAATGGTTTCTCTCCTGTGTGCGTCTTCTGATGTTGAATGAGATGGTCTTTTCGCCAGAAGGATTTTTCACATTCATTACATTGATAGGTTTTCTCACCACCATGAGTTCTCAGATGTATTCTGAGGTTTGATTTCTGGCCAAAAGTTTTCCCACATTCATTACACTGAAATGATTTCTCCCCTGTGTGAATTCTATGATGGTCTCTAAGGGTTGACTTTTGAACAAAAGTCTTCCCACACTCACTACATTCATAGGGCTTCTCTCCTGTATGAATTCTCTGATGTCCCCTGAGGGTTGATTTCTGGACAAATGTTTTCCCACATTCTTTACACTTATAGGGTTTCTCTGCTGTGTGAATTCTCTGATGTGTGCTGAGATGTGACTTCTGGGAGAAAGTTTTTCCACATTCATTACATTCAAAAGGTTTCTCTCCTGTGTGGGTTCTCTGATGTTGAATGAGATGTCCTTTTTGGCAGAAGGATTTCCCACATTCATTACATTTATAGGGTTTTACCTGAGAATGAGTTCTCTGGCGTACCTTGTGGGCTGATATCCTATTTTCACGGTATTCAAAGGATTTATCCCCAGTTTGTTTTTTGTCATTATAAACCAATGCGTTCCCTTCTGTGATAGTTCTCTGAGGCTCAGTGAGATAAGACTTCCTGTTGAAATTATTCCTACTGGCATTACATTCATAGTGTTTCACAGCCATACTAAATGTATTGTATTCCTGGACAGCTGACTTCTTACAGGAGGATTTCCCACACTGCTTAACATGAGAATGTTTCTCTCCTGTCACAGTTCTTTTTAGGTCAAAGAGACTTATCTTTTCACAGTTTTTCCTAAACTCATCATCTTTACAGGATTTTCCTCCTGTGTCAGTACTCTTATCTGTAACATAGGCAGCAGCATCATAGAATTTTTCAGTTTCATTGTATTCAAGATCTTGCTCCAAAATTTGGCACTTTTGATGTCCAGGATGATTTTCCTTATAACTGAGGGCTTTCCCGTTTTTGTTACATTGATCAAATTTCTCTCCAGCATGAGTTCTCTCAAAGTTAATTTTGAAAGGCAAATTTTCACAGACATTACAGCAATCTGTTTTTTTTGTTGAATAGGTTCTATTAATGATAAAGGGAGAAATATTATGCAAATTCACTCCCCATGAGTCATATTTATAGGTCATTTTCATTAAAGAAAGAGGAGTTATGTACAGATTAACTGATTTTCCAAAAATTTCCTCTTCCTCTCTAGTCAAAGGTTTATTATTGATCAATGTTACTTGCTGCAAGTGTTTGTCTTTGATTCTCTTCTTCCTCTTGATCAGGTCATCATCTCTGTAATGTTCTAAAAATGGGAAAAATTTAAAGCATCTTATGAATCTTACATTTTTTTATGAATGGGACTTATGAAAATATACCTTATGTTGCATTTCAGTTTTTGGTTTTTCAAGATTAAATAATTTGCATGTGAGTATATGTATATTCATTCTCTTTCAAAAATATTTATAGTGAAAAAATGAGAGGGAAAACTGGTAATAAATACATATCTGTATTTGGATTGTGACAGATTGGATTTTCCTACTTGGATGTAAAAGGGAAAGAAAAGGAAAACAGAAATTAGACTTTTATAGGAGTGGTTTTAGGAGCAGGAAAACCACATCATGGAATGAATACAACAAGGACTATAAAGTTAAGTAGAGTAATAAGAAAAATTAGAAGATAATGAGCATTGATAGGCCAGACCCATCATGGAAAGGGTTTGGTTTGAGGAAATAAATTACAGTATCGGTCCTACATCATGTGGGCTATACCAATAAATACTCAAGAGTCTACATACTACCTATGTGATATCATCCCTTATCGCCATTCAGTCTTTCAACATCAAATCAAATTGATAGAGCACTAACTGCCTCATGATTAAATAAAGTTTAGGGTTTAACCCACCTTAAAGCTGTGAGTCCGTATGGTAATAAAAGCAAGTGTAAAACTGATGAAAGGAAAATCCATTCTTGCAATTAAATTAGATTCACTGGTACCTTTGATTTATTCTTTCAAAATTGAACAATAAGTGACATTGATCACCTACTTCATCCTAAATTTCCACATTTCAATTTTATCTGAATGGTGCAGTTTTTAATGGAGTATCATGGAGAGCCTTAATGCAAAGATGACACTTTAGGAAAGTCCAAACCTTGACTGGGTGGTTCAGCTGGTTAGCATGTTGTCCAATACACCAAAAGGTTGCAGGTTCGATCCCCTCTCAGGGTGCATACAAGAAGGAAACTGATCAGTGTTTCTCTCTCACACTGATGTGTCTCTTCTCTCTCTTTCCCCAACCCTTACTCTCTGTAAAAATCATAAAAACATATCTTCAAGTGAGAATTTTTTTTAAAAAGGTCCGAATTCTTTATTTATTCTAGATGCCCGTTGGCTACAGGATATCTGACTTGTGAATAGCATCTACTTTTGACTCATATTTTAACTATCCACTAAGCGTGAAACACAATTTATATTTGCATTAAAGTTATATGTATTATATAACAGTATACAGAGAACAGTCATGGAATTAGAAACCATGTCAAAAATTAGAACACAAATGGCTTGGCAAAAAAATACCTATTAGACCCTCCCTGCTTAGTTTCTTCATGCTTATGAGATCATCATTCTCCTAATGTTTATGTAATAATTTCCTGTAATCTTTAGTTTTAGCACCAATATATGACTTCTTAAAAGTGTAACAGTTTTGCCTTTTTCTGACACATACGTAATCATACATATATATTTATATTTTTTGGTTCTTTCACTTAATATTATGTTTATAAACACTGTATAAGATTTTATGAAGCTTTAAAATTCTCCCTTAGGAATGCAAGTATTTCTTTATTCTACTGCTGATGAGTCTAATTTTTGGCAAAAACAAACAATATTGCAATAAATACTCTTTTATTCATTCTAGAAAATACAGCCATGTCTTTCTGTAGGAAATACAGTTAGGAAAGTGGTTATTTGGTGACAAAGTAGATAAAACTTCAACTCAGTTTGATAACATCCTCCTAATTCCACAGCAGTTTTACAAGTTTACATTTTCTGTCAGTGAATGAGGATCTTTAATATTTCACATCCTCATCAGGACCTGGCATTACTAGGTTTGTTAATCTTAGCACATATCATTCATCTCTCTTATCTTACCTAATATATTTTTTTCACTCTATGAAAACTAGTAAGATTAAATATATTTTCAAAGAGATAATGGTCATTTCAGAGTTCCTCTTTAAAGTCTTTAGCCTGTTTTTCAATTGAGTTACTACCTTTTCCTGTACTGACCTGCAAAAATACTTACATTTTCAGGATGCTTATCCTTCTCAGGTTCCTTGTACAATATGTACAATATGTATTGTACATATTCGGATACTCTGTGGCTAGTTTTTTCATCCTTTTACTGGTATCTTTTTATGAACAAAGTTCTCAACTTTAGTCAAGTTTATTAAACATTTCTTATTTTTTTTAATCCTTACCCAAGGATATGCTTATTGATTTTAGATAGAGAGGAAGGAGGTGGGGGGAGAGAGAGAGACAGAGAAACATCATTGTGAAAAACAATTATCAGTTGCCTCCTATACATGCCCCAAACAATATTGCCATAAATATTCTTTTTGGTGTACAGGACAAGGCTCCAACCAACTGAGCCACTCAGCCAGGGCAATCATTTCCTTTTCATTGATGTTTTTTATGCCTTTGTGACTTTTTTAAAGGTTTTATTTATTTATTTATTTTTAGAGAGAGGCTTAAGAAAAGTCTTGAAATATGTAGGTAGGGTTCACTGCTAAACTGAGCTTCTGGAGTCTAGCTACCCACAGAATTCTGTCTGCCAGTGCTCAATAACTCACTGTGGTAACTCTGGTCTGAGAATTCTTCCTCTAAGAAACAAGGCTCTTCTCCTTGTTCCAACTTGAAGATGACCTCTGGTTTGGAAGTGCAGTTTCCTATAAATAGGGAACAATGGAGTACTTAGGCCAGATGATAAGATTTTGAGTATCCAAAAATTTAAAACAATACAGCTTCAGCAAGAGCAACCTTAAGTTTCTCATTTGAATTTATCATTGGAAGTTAACAATATATTCTTCAACAGAGCTAACTTTATACTCCTGAATTAAAAGCCTAAATAACATTAAAATCTAGGTAAAGTCTTCATGTGTACTAGTGCATAAAAAAGAAATGCCTTCTACATAGCATTACAAAGGTAACTTATGCTCATATGCTCACCCACTGAGACTAGGTTGCTGTAGTTCTCCAGCATCACATCTCTATACAGGGTCCTTTGAATAGGACCCATTTGCTGCCACTCCTCCTGGGTGAACTCCACAGTCACGTCCTTGAATGACACTGATGCCTACAATAGTACATTTCTGTTCAATTTGAAGGGTTCAGAATTAGGTGGCACAGAAAAAATACATATGAGAACAATTCTTATGTCTACTGTAAAGAGTTTAACAATAAATGAAAATAAGTATGCTTATTTTGGATCTAATTTTATACTTTGCAGTTAATTAATAAAAGTGTTTATAATTTCATTTGTATATATTTTTTAGTTATATATATGTAAAATCAATTAGAACATTAGTAAAGATTTTGTTGCTTGAATTTTTTTTTACTGAAAAAGTACATATGCACTTCCTACAATTTTTTTCCTACACCCCAATATACAACCTTAGGCGTATACATTCTAGGCTAAGGATCAGCAAATTATGACTTGTGGCCAAACCCAGCATGCCACTTTTTAAATTAAGTTTTACTGGGACACAGTCAGAAACACCCAATCATTTTATATTATCTACAGTTGCTTTTGATCTGAAACAACAGAGCCTAGTAGTTCCATAAGAGACCTTATAACTGTCAAAGAAAAATATGAACTATCTGATCCATTATAGGACAAACTTGCCAATTTTTGGACTAATCAATCTGGTTAAAGAAAAGATTGACAGTATAAAAACAACAACAAAAAAATCCCACAATTTATAGAGAGGGATATATACAGATTGAAAGTAAGAGGGTTAAAAAAGATACATAAGTAATTGCTAACCAAAAGAAAATTGATGTGGTTATTATTAACATGAGAAGCAGAGATTTAAAGGTAAGAAAGAATGCTAAAAACATAATGAATAACAATATAATGATAAGATCATCCTTTAACAGAAGATATAACAAACATAAATTGGTATAAGCTTGAAAACATAGCTTCCAAATATAGTCAATCCTTATTATTGAGAGATTTCAGAGATTCTGTATTTGCAAATTCACCTATACACTAAAACTTACTTGTAACCTCAAAATCAATATTCATGATTTTGTGGTCATTACCAAAATTCACAGAGTGGTAAAAAATTTGAGTATCCAATACACGTTTTCCCAGCTGAGGTTGTACAAGATAATGCTTGTGTTTGTGTAAACAAGTGTCTTTTTACAATCTGTTTAGCACACCTTTTGCATTTTTATGCTCTTTCTTGTGACTTCATTTTTTAAGGTTCCTGAGTACAAGAAGGTTGCGCCATGTCTTATAGAGAAAATTAGGGTGTCAGATAAGCTTTGTTCAAGCATTCATTGTGGTGCTGTTGGCTGTTAGATCATGAATTAATAATAATCAAGTAAGGAGGTTTTAAACAAAAACACATACAAAACAAGGTTATCTACTGATTGGTTGTCCAAAATGTGACCAGAGGCTTGCAGGAACCTAACCCTATATTTCCCCCAGGAGCAAGGCTTAAGTATTTGCTTATTCAGCGTTCATGGTAACTTAGAACATAACTGCTGAGAATAATGAGAATTGACTGTTTATAAATAAAAATTAACAAAAATTAGGTAGATAGATCCACTGTTATAATTAGTGATTTTAACACAACTTTCTCAGTAAGTGATGGGACAAGCAGTCTGGGGGAAAAAACAGGTGGGGAGAGGTTTAGAACAAGGGTCAGCAGACTATATAGCCCAGAGGCCAAATCTGGCTCACTACCAGTACTTTTATAAGCAACATTTATTGGAACACATCCATATTCATTTGTTTATGTATCATTTATGGCTACTATAGCACTAAAAGTGTAGACTTTGGTGGTTCCAACAAAGCCTGTTATTTGACATTTACATAAAAAGTTTGCTGACCACTGATACAGAAAATTTAAAAGACATGATTAACCAATTTGACCAAATGAAATATATAGGATAACCTAATCATAACATCAACTATTTTTGTGCACTTTGCATACTAAAATACAAAAACTAAGTCTCACAAAATTTGAAAACAATTACATACAGTGTGGTTTTGAATTTTTGCTCAGAGATACAGAGAGCTAAAAGAGCAATGCATCCATGCACCACTTAACAATCAGGATATGTTCTAAGAAATGCTTTGTTAGATGATTTCATCACTGTATGAACATCATAGAGTGTATGTATATAAGCCTCAGTGGTACAGCCTACTACACACCAAGGCTATATGGTATACTAACATCATATATGCAGTCTGTCATTGACCAAAATATTATTATGTGGCACATAACTGCAGTAATGTCCTTACAACAAGAAAAAAGCTGGGCAAGTTGAAAATGTTTATAAATGCTAAAGAATCTACAAAAATTATTAGAGCTAACAAACAAATTTAGCACACTTTGAGGATTCAAGATGAATACACAAAAGCCATTTGTATGTCTGTACACTAACAATAAAAATTTTACGAAAACAATTGCATGTGTAGTAAAATAGAAAATAATAAAATACTTAGGCATAAATTTAACCAAGAAGGTGTGATTCATACATTCAACACTAAAAGACATTGTTAAAAGGATTTAAAGACGACGTAAATAAGTGGAAAGATGTCTGTGTTCATAGATTGGAAGATTTAATATTGTTATGAAAGTAATATACCCCAAAGTAAATCTGTATCAAAATCCCAATGGTCTTTATTGCAGAAATGTCAATCCTATCATTCATATGAAGTCACAAGGGACCCTGAATAGCCAAAACAATCTTAAAAGTAACAAAGTTTGAGGACTTACACTTCCTGATTTCAAAACTTAACTATAAAGCAACGTAATCAAGACAGTGTGGTACTCGTGCAGAGACCGATATATAGACCCACAGAACAGAACCAAGAGTCTAGAAATAAACTAATGATCATTTAGTAGAAAAAGAATAGTCTTTTCACCTTGGCCAGCGTGGCTCAGTTGGTTGGGCATCATCCCACAAAGCGAAGAACTTCCAGTTCGATCTCTGGTGAGGGAACATTCCAGGGTTGCGAGTTTGGTCCCTGGTTGGGACATATACCAGAGGCAACCAATCAATGTTTCTCTCTCACATTGATGTGTCTCTCCCTCCTTGCTCCCTCCTTTCCCCTTGCTCTAAAAATAAATAAATAAAATATATCCAAAAATTGTCTTTTCAGCAAATGATGCTGAGAAAAATGGATACCTACGTGCAAAAGAATGAAGTTGAACTCCTACCTCATACCATGTTCAAATATTTATCTCAAAATGAATCAAAGACCTAAACATAAGTTTAAGGTATGAAACTCTTGGAAGAAATGGGAGATAAACCTTCATGACCTTGGATTTGGCAATGTTTTCCTAGATACTACATCAAATGCACAAGAAACCAAAGAAAAAAATAAACTGGACTTAAAATTAAAAACTGCGCATCAAAGGACATTATCAAGATAGTGAAAAGACAAGGGGGAGGAAATATTCATGAATCAGAACTCCAGACTTAAAATGGTTTGACTTACAATTTTTTTACCTTTTAATGCTGTGAAAGTGATACATGATGATGATAAATTATATGAGCTATTCAACACTTTATTATAAAATAGGTTTTGTGTTAGGTGATCTTCCCCATTTTGACTAATGTAAGCTCTGGGCATGTTTAAGGTAGGCTAGGTTTTGCTATGACCTTCCATAGGTTAGGTATATTAAATGCATATTTTACTTATATTTTCAACTTAATGATGGGTTTATCAGGACATAGTTACATCAAGGAGTATCTGTATCTAAGAAATGTCTAGTAGCCAGAATATATAAAGAACTCTTACAACTGAATAACCAAAAAAAAAAAAAAACACCTAATTAAAAAGTGGGCAACACACCTGAATAGACTTTTCGTCAAAGAAGATACACGAATAGCGAGTAAGCACATGAAAAGATGTTCAATGTTATTGTCAGGGAAATACACATCAAAACCCAAAACAATGAGCTACAACTCCACTCCGGAAGACAGTTATAATTTTTCTTTTAAAAAAGGTTGAATAAAAAATGATGGAGACAATCTTTAGAACCCTAACACATTGCTAGTGGGAATGTGAAATGGTATAGTTGTTGTGGTGATAGTTTTGCAGTTTCTGAATAAGATAAATGTAATATTACCATATAACCCAACAATTCCAGTCCTAAATTTATTCCTCGAAGAAATGAAAAACAGGTGCTCACACACTTGTGTGTATCTACCCATATATGTATGTATGTATGTATGTATGTATATACCATCTATCACCTATTTATTGGATGTTAATAGCAGCACTATTCATAACAACAATAAGTTAGAAAAAAACCTATGTCCAGCAGTTGATGAATAGATAAACAAAATGTGGCATATCCACATAATGAAACCTTGAAAACATTATGCTAAGTGAAAGAAACAATCACAAAGATCACAGATTACACAATTTCACTTATTTGAAATGTCCAGACTAGGCAAATCTATAGAGACAAAATGTAGATCATTTGTTGCTTAGGGCTGGGGTAGGGATATGTTAGGATTGGGTATGTTTAATAGTTGTTGGTATGGAGTTTTTCTGATGTGATGAAGATAATCTAAAATTGATTGTGGTGATGATTGCATAATAGTGAATATACTAAAGACCACTGACTACTTTAAACGTGTGATTTGTAAGGTGTGTGATTTTTATCTCCATAAACTTGTTTTTAAAAAGGACACCAGAAAAATAGGCGTTTTCAGATTTTTTTGTGTCTATTACAGAAATTGAATTCATAATTAAAAACCAGCCACAAAGAAACTCCAAGGCCAAGTTGTTGTTATTGTGTATATTTTTCAAACACATAAGGAAGAAATAACAGTAATCTTAAACTCTTTCATAAAACAGAAAATGGAGAACCATTTTATGAGAACATAACATTGATGCCAAAACCTGACCAACACATTCCATGAAAAGAAAAGTTCATGCCAATTGCCTCTCCATTAAAGTATACCAAAAAACTCTAAGCAAAATACTAATAAACTGAATTCAGAGGCATATTAAAGAAGTAATACTTCATGACCAGGTGGGAATTAGCTCAAAAATGCAAGACTGAACACTGATAAATGAATCAATATAATTCACCCCTTTCACACAATAAAGGAATGAAATTCTATTATTATCTCACTAGATGCAGAAAAAACACTTGACAAAATTTAATACTTATGTGTGATAAAAACTCACAAGAAACTAAAACCGGGGGGGGGGGGGCGGGAAGCCTTCCTTATTCTAACATAGGACATGTCCAAAAAATCTGGACTCAGTGGTGAAATTTTAAGTACTTTCCCCCTCAGGTGAGGTAAAAGGAAAGGATTTCTGTTATAATCACTTGTTCTGAAAGTACAAGAACAAGACTTAAAAGAAATTAAAGACATAAAGATAGGAAAATAAGAAGTAAAACTGTATTTGCGAAAGACTCGATGTGCATGTTTAAAATAAAAAATAAAAATAAGCTATTATAGGATTAGACATGAAATACAGGCACACCTTGTGTTATTGCACTTCCCAGACATTTTGCCTTTTACAGATTGAAGATAAAACCTTTCACCAGCAAAAAGATTATGACTCTGAAGGTTCAGATAATGGTTAGCATTTTTTAGCAATAAACCGCTTTCATTAAGCTATGTACATTGTTTCTTTTTGATATAATACCACTACATACTTTATAGACTGTAGTGTAAACATAACTTTTATATGCACTGGGAAACCAAAAAATGCATATGACTCACTTTAGTGTGATATTTGCTTTATTGCAGTGGTCTAGAACGGAACCTGCAATATCTCTGAGATATACCTGTATTACAAAGTACATTGTATTTTAGTAAACCAACAATAAACATTTAGAAAATAAAATAAAAAACATTATTTATAATAACATCAAAATAGATAAAATATGTAGGAATAAATCTAATGAAGCATATCAAAGACTTCACATCTAATCTGAAAAACTACCCAGCAGGATTTTCTGTGGAAACTGACAATATTTCGATGAAAACGCAAAGGACCAAAATTAGCCAATAAATTTTTTGAAAAAGTAAAACTTTAAAGCTTTACACTAACATACTTCATGACGTACTGTAATGCAATAGTAATTATGACAGTGAAGCACTAGCAAAGGGATAGATAATATGATCAAAAAAAACAGAATACAGTTTAGATATAGACACACAGACATGGTCACTTGATGGACAACAGAATCCCTGCTGCAATCCAGTGGACAGAGGATGGTCTTTTCACCAAACAGTACCAGAGTATCTTGATAGCCACATGGAAATATGAACCTCGACACTGTATATCATACACTAACACAATTTCAGGTGATCAAGCTTAAATAATCAAGAATCTACTAACAACACAGGAGAATATATTCAGGATCTTGGCATAAGGAAAGCTCTTTCACCCATGACACACAAAGGTCTACCATTAAAGAAAACACTGACTCTGAGCTTTTAGGACTTGCACTGCCTGATTTCAAAACTTAACTATAAAGCTAGAGCATCAAGACAGTCTACTTCCAGGTATATATCCACAGGAATTAAAGGCAGAGTCTCAAAGATATTTGTATACCTATGTCCACATCGGTATTAGTCACAATAGTTGAAAGGTAGAAGCAACCTAGGTGTCCATTACTGGATAAATGGATAAATAAAATGTGGTATATATACACAATACAATATTATTTAGCTTCAAAAGGAAGTATATTTTGATATATACTACAACATGGATGAACTTTGAGAACTTTATGCTGATGAAATAAGCCAGTCACAAAAAGGCAGTCTCTTCAATAAATGGTGTTGGGAAAATTGGACTGGTAAACACACACATACACACACACACACACACACACACAAATAGACCATCAACTTATAGCACACACAAGAATAAACTGAAAATGGATAAAAGACTTATTTAAATGTAAGTCGCAAAACCATAAAAATCCTACCAGAAAACATAGGGAGTGTGCACTGACTGGTGTGGCTCAGTTACTTGGTCATTGTCCCACAAGGCAAAGGGCCACCAGTTCAATTCCTGGGAAGGCACAGGCCTGGGTGGCAGATTTAGTCCTGGGCCGGGGTGCATACAAGAGGTAACCAGTAGATGTTTCTCTCTCACAAAGATTTTTCTCTCCTTTTCTTTCTCCTGCACTTCTCTTTTCTCTTAAATAAAATTTTAAATAAAAACACATGCAGTAAAATCTCAGACATCATAGCAATATTTTTGCCAATATATCTCCCAAGGCAAGGGAAAAAAAGGAAAAAAACAAAACAAAACAAAAAAAACAAAGGGGACTACACCAAACTGAAAAGCTGCATAGCAAAAGAAACCATCAATAAAAAGAAAAGGGAACTCACTGTATTATAAAACATAGTAGCCAATGATACATCTGATAAGGGGTTAATTTCCAAAATATATACAGAATGTATACAACTCAACATGAGGAACAGATAATCCAATTTAAAAAATGAGCCAAGAAACTACATAGACATTTCTTAAAAGAGGACGTACAAATGGTCAATAGATACATGAAAAAATGCTCACTTTACTAACTATCAGAGAAATGCAAATTAAAATTGCAATGAGGTATAACCTCACACTTGCCAGAATAGCTACCATCAATAAATCAACAAACAAGTGTGGCCGAGGCTGTGGAGAAAAGGAGACCCTAGTGCCCTGGCTGGTGGGAATGCAGACTGTTGCAGCCACTGTGGAAAGAGTATGGAATTTCCTCGAAAAATGATAAATGGAACTGCCATTTGACTCAGCAATCCCACTGCTGGGAATATATCCTAAGAATCCTGAAACACCAATCAGAAAGAATATATGCGACTCTATGTTCATAGCAGCATTATTTACAATAGCCAAGATATGAAAATAGTCCAAGTGTCCATCAGTAGGTGAGTGGATAGACAAACTGTGGTACATTTACACAATGGACTACTACACAGCTATAAAAAAGAAGGAACTCATCCTTTGTGACAGCATGGATGGACTTGGAGATTATGCTAAGTGAAATAAGCCAGTCAAAGAAAGACAAATGCCATATAATCTCACTTATGTGGAATGTAATGAACAAAATAAACTGACGAACAAAATAAAACCAAAGGCATGGATATACATGGAACAGGCTGATGGGTTTTGGGGGGGAAGGGAATAGGGGGACTTGAAGAGATTAGCCAAGGACCTTATGTGTATATGTGCATAGCCCTTGGACACATATGACAATGTGGTGAAAGCCGGGAGGGTGGGAGGGCTGGGTGGAGTGGGGCAAAGTGGGGGAAGTGGGGGCCATCTGTAATAGTGCCAAGTAAAACAAAAAAGACAAACACTATATGATTCCACTTATGTGAGTAGTGCAATTCATAGAAAGTAGAATGGTGTTTGTTAGGGGCTGAAGAGAGGCAGGAATAGGAAGTTGCTATTTAGTGGTTCTAGACCTTCAGTTTTATGAGATGAAACAGTTCTGGAGATGGTGCACAACAGTATGAATGTACTTAACAATACTGACTATACACTTAAAACATGGCTAAGAGGGTAAATTTTATGCTACCTGTATTTTACTACAATTAAAAATAAAATGGGAAAATAAAGAAAAGAAAGTAAGGAACCAGGTGTCTTAGCTGCTTGCACTGCCAGAACCAAATACCAGACTGGGTGGCTTAACCAACAGGGATTTATTTCCTCACAATTTTTAGAGACTGGAAGTCCACAATCAGGGTATCAGCACTGTACACTCTGGTGAGGCTTACAGATGGCCACCTACTCACTGTGTCCATACATGGCCTTTGCCTCAGTGCCTCAAGGCCTCATTTAACCTTAATTACTTCCTAAAAACTCCATCGCCAAATACATTCACATTATATATAATGTAATATATATTATATATTACATTATATTATATATACATTATTAATATATATACATTATATATAATATATAATATAATGTATATATATTATATAATATATAACATTATATAATATTAGGGTTAGGGCTTCAGCATATGAATTGGAGGTGGGGGTGGAGGATGACACGATTCCGTCCACAGCACCAGGTAAACACAATGGGGATAAGGTCCTAAAGGTCAGTCTGGAGAAGACAATGAGAATTTAACAGGAAGCAGAGTCGGGAACAGCAGAATGTTTAAGCTAAGTTAAGCTAAGTGAGGTTTGGTTTTGCTTTAGAATAAAGTTACATACTGAATTTTTTAATGTCTTAGTTCTCGCTAGATTGTGAAGGGTATTAGGAAAAAAAGTATCTGTGGTGTTTAAGCTGTAACTATAGCACATGTAAACTCCCTGGGACATCTTGGCTGATCAATAAATGTCAAAGAAAACCAGAGCAGCAATAAAGTAAAAAGAAGTAATGGGAAGGAGTAATGCCTCCAAAGCCTGAATTGCTCATTTTGAGAAACTGGGAATTTCATTGCATAGGGGTGAGGAGCCACTGAGGTGATTTACACAAGGAAAGACATTTCATGAGAATTTAGATGAATAACCCATGTGAAAGATGTGCTTGAGGAGATGAAGAAAGAGGTGGGCTGATTAATAAAGAAGCTATTCCAACAGTTCAGTCGAGAGACCATAGGTAGCAGTAGTAAAAATAAAGTAGAGAAATGCATTTAAAATACATTAGGTTGAACCATATAAAATTGCTATTATCTTTGACCCAAATACAAAAAGCAGGAAAACACGATTACTGACTAGATGCAGCAGGAGTTGAGATAGTGAGCACAAGGATAGCCAAGAGCAAGGATGCATCACCCTTTCATGGCTTGGGTGTCTGGCTGAATAGGGTTTATCAAGGGATATGGAAAGATGAGGAGGATTAGTCCAGGAAGGGCTATAAATGTTGGCTTTTATTTGAATCAATTAAGCTGCAGATATCTACAGAGAGATGTTGAGTTAACTATGTCCAATATGGTAGCCACTAGCCACATGTGGCTACCTTACAACTCAAAAATTCAGTCCCTCAGTCAAGCCACATTTCAAGTGTTCAACAGGCACATGTGGCTAGTGGCCACCACTTTGGACAGTGTAGATTTAGTGGATTTCCATCATCACAAAAAGTGCTACTGGTCAGGGTGGGCTTCAGAGCCACATTTGGGAGAACTAGCAAATATGTCACTTGTTAAAACCAGACGGGATAAAATGACTCAACAAGACTAGTTAGAAGAACAGGCAGAAGGAATGGAAACTTGTCGGTGAGACATGTGAAAGGGCAAGAGAAGGACAATGACTCCACGAAAGACATGAGAGGCGGGACAGGAGCAAAGGAGGGTGTCGCAGACACTAACACCAGAGGTCTTCCAGAGGGATAGAGTAGGGACAGAGTCATGCATTACACGCAGGTGTGGTGAGGTGGGAAGCAGGCAGGACCCATTGGATTTGACTATAGTTAGGTCGCTGGTGAATGCAAGTCATAGGTGTATGAGGAAGGATATCAAAGCCTCATGTAGTGGACTGAAGTGTGAATGGGAAGTGTGGTAACCTTTGTCAGAGAGCAGAACTTTAAACTGTCTGCTAAGCAACTTGTTTATGACAGGTACTTGAGAGAAATGTTTATGGAGAGATATTTTAAGGACATGAATGTACCTTAAAGTACCTCTAGTTAGACTAAATATTATTCCTGGATCCAACAGGATGATCAGGAAAATATCTACCCCAACTACAACTTCTGTTTTTGTTATCTGAATAACTGCACAACAAAAGCCCTGCTCTAGCAATATGTCCTCTACTTCCACTGAGGAGAAAGTACAAACAATACTCTGCATTTATTTTAGAGTTGTTCTTATTAGAAATAGCTGCACTACCACCTACATGAAGACCAGCAAAGACATTTTCTTCTGACTTTGATGATTTTAGATTCCATGAGGAATGTTTGGTCAATTGTCTGTCTGACTCTGACATGCCCAATTAGAAAAGTTAGGAAGAAATTTAGAGCTGCACTTTGGAAAATCTGTAAAATCAGAGGACCTGCATCTATGTACATGACAAATCTGCTGTGCTAGTCATCAACTTTTCCATATCTTCCTTGAAAGATGTGATACATTTCTATTTCTATATTTCCATTTCAATGTAGGTTCCTTAACCACTGATAAAATCCATTATATAAAAGGTGTTAATGAATAACTCACCTGATGTATGTTCATTTTCTGCTGCTCTTGAGAGAGTGTGGAGAACTGTGAAGGATAACCTGGGGGTAAGGAGAGAGGAACGGAGTTTTGAGAGGTCTGGTGAGCCTCTGTATTCACGTCCCTTAAAATCTCACACCACAAGCTAAGGAAAAGGCCTACACTATGGAAAAATGTTCCACTGACCATTGAGGTAGGGAAGGAAGCACCACACAGAGAGAGTACTCCCTTAATATGTACATCTCGGATAAGATCACACAGATGTAACCTTATTAATTTTCACTGAGTGACTGTAAATTATTTTCCTACTGATTTGAAAGAAATGTATGTCCCCTCTGACCAGTTAACAAAAAATCAAAACATAGGATTAATATTATCAATTATATTTAATATTATTATTTATACCTTGAGTAAGAAAATCGACAGAAAACTGAAAGGAATGATAAGATGCTGCCTGAATAAAATTTAAAATCTTGATCTGGCCAAGATGGAGGTGTAGGTAGAAATGCTTCACTTTCTTGAACAACCAAAAGAAGGATAAAAACAAACAAAAACAAAACAACCGGAAGTGCCAGAAAATCGAACTGCATGGAAGTCCGACAACCAAGGAGTTAAAGAACATTCATACAGACTGGTAGGAGAGGTGGAGAAGGGTACCTTGCCCTTCTCCCACTCCCAGAGTGGAGAGAATGTGAGGCAAGGTAGCAGACTGCATGGGAGAGACTGGGGCTGGCTGAGCAGGCTGTCCCACATTTGCTGCAGATAAGACAGGATGAACAACTGGGGAGTGAGACACACCTTGAAACCCAGGGTTTCAGTGATGGAAACTGAAGACTCAAAAACCTCTGGCTGTAAAAATCTATGGGGATTGCAGCAGCAGTAGAAACTCCAGTTTCACAGGAGAGTCCGCTGGAGAGATCCACAGGGTCCTAGAATGTACACAAACCTGCCCACCTGGGAATCAGCACCTGAAAGGGCACAGCCTGCTTGTGGGAAGTGAGGGAAGTGACAGAAAGTGGGGTGAGAGCCGAGCAGGTGGTATTGTTCCCTCTCTGACCCCTCCCCCCCAGAGAACACCACAAGCAGCTACCTGAGTTGCCCCAACCTGGGAAATACTTAAGGCTCCGCCCCTTCCAACATAAGAGGCATGCTGAGACAAACAAATATGGCTCAAATGAAAGAAGAGATGAAAATTCCAGAAAAAGAACTAAGTGATGAGGAGACAAACAAGCAATCAGATACGGAGTTCAAAACACTGGTAATCAGGATGCTCACAGAAATTATTGAGTTCAGTCCCAAAAGGAAGAGAGAAATGAAGGCTACACAAAGTGAAACAAAGGAAAATATACAGGGAATCAATAGTGAAGGGAAGGAAACCAGAGCTCAAATCAATTATTTGGAACAAAAGGGAGAAATAAACATCCAACCAGAACAGAATGAAGAAACAAGAATTCAAAAATATGAGAAGCTAAGGAACCTCTGGGACAACTTTAAATGTTTCAACATCCCAATGATAGGAGTGCCAGAAGGAGAAGAGCAAGAAATTGAAAACTCATTTGAACAAATGAAGGAAAACTTCTCCAATCTGGTAAAGGAAATAGACTTCCAAGAAGTCCAGGAAGCTCAGAGAGTCCCATAGAAATTGGATCCAAGGAGAAACACACCAACACATCATAATTAAGTTATCCAAAATGAAAGTGAAGGAAAAGATCTTAAAAGCAGCAAGAGGAAAGGAGAGAGTTACGTACAAAGAAGTGCTCATAGGACTATCGCTGATTTCTCAAAAGAAACCTTACAGGCAAGAAGGGCTGAAAGGAAGTATTCAGAGTTATGAAAGGCAAAGACCTACACCCAAGATTACTCTATCCAGCAAAGCTATCATTTAGAATGGAAGGGCAGAGAAAGTGCTTCCCAGATAACGTAAAGATAAAGGAGTTCATCATCACCAAGCCCTTATTATATGAAATGTAAAGGGACTTATCTAAGAAAAAGATCAAAACTATGAACAGTAAAATGACAACAAACTCACAGCTATCAACAACTGAATTAAAAAAAAAAAAAAAACAACCCCCCAGAAAGTAAGCAAACAACTAAAACAGGAACAGAACCCCAGAAATGGAGATCACATGGAGGGTTATGAGTGAAGAGGGGAAGGGGGAAAATGGGGAAAAGTTACAGGGAATAGGAAGCATAATTAGTAGGCACAAAATAGACAGCGGGAAGTTAATAGTATAGAAGACGGAGAAGCCTAAGATCTTATATATACAACCCATGGACATGAACTAAGAGGGGGGATGCAGGAAGGTGGGGGGGATGCAGGGCAGAGCAGCATAAAGTGGAGAAAAAATTGGGAGAACTGTAATAACATAATCGATAAAATATACTTTTAAAAAGTATATTTTAAATCTCTTTGTTAAAATTTATAGCAATTTCTCAAAAAGACGTTTTTTCCCCTAGCTAAGTTTCCCCTTCTATTCTCCCGCAGATGGTTAAAATTCCTAAGTCAAATTTACTTTCATTTTTTTGAAAAATTTTTTAAAATTGTATTCAATTTATTGGTGTGACATTGGCTGATAAAATTATGTAGGTTTCAGGTGTACAAGTATATAATACATCATCTGTATATTGTGTGTTCACCATCCCAAGTCTCCTTCCATCACCATTTATCCCCCCTTTATCCTTTTCTACTGCCTCCACCCCCCAAAAGTCTTATCAAAAATATGTATTATATTTTTATATTATGCTATTACAGTTGTCCCATCTCCCTTCCCCTTTATTCTCCTTCACCCTGCACCACCCCTCCCCCCAGCGTTCTCCTCCCCCTTTAGCTCATGTCCATGGGTCGTACATATAAGTCCTTCAGCTTCTCCATTTCCTATACTATTTTTAACCACTCCCTGTCTATTTTGTACCAACTATTGATGCTACTTATTCCCTGTACCTTTTCCCCCATTCTTTCCCCTCCCCTCTGATCTCCATTTCTATGATTCTGTTCCTGTTCTAGTCGTTTGCTTAGTTTTTGTTTTAGTTTTTTAGGTTCAGTTGTTGATAGCTGTGAGTTTATTGTCATTTTACTGTTCATAGTTTTTGATCTTTTTCTTAGGTAAGTCCCTTTAACATTTCATATACTAAGGGCTTGGTGAGGATGAACTCCTCTAATTTTACCTTATCTGGGAAGCACTTTATCTGCTCTTCCATTCTAAATTATAGCTTTGCTCTTAGAGTAATCTTGGACGTAGGTCCTTGGTTTTCATCACTTTGTATACTTCTTGCCAGCCCCTTCTTGACTGTAAGGTTTGAGAAATCAGCTGACGGTCTTATGGGAATTCCTTTGTAGGTAACTGTATCCTTATCTCTTACTGCTTTTAAGATTCTGTCCTTATCTTTAATCTTGGGGAATGTAATTATGATATGCTTTGGTGTGTGCTTCCTTGGGTCCAACTTCTTTGGGATTCTCTGAGCTTCTTGGACTTCCCAGAAGTCTATTTCCTTTGCCCGACTGGAGAAGTTCTCCTTCATTATTTTTTCAAATATGTTTTCAACTTCTTGCTCTTCTTCTTCTCCTTCTAGCACCACTATGATTTAGATATTGGAGCATTTAAAGTTGCCCTGGAGGCTCCTAAGACTCTCCTCATTTTTTTTGAATTCTTATTTTTTCATTCTGTTCTGGTTGAATGTTTATCTCTTCCTTCTGCTCCAAATTATTTATCTGAGTCCTGGTTTCATTCTCTTTACTCTTGGTTCCCTGTATATTTTTCTTTATTTCACTTGGCGTAGCCTTCACTTTTTCCTACATTTTGCAGCCATACTCAACCAATTCAGTAAGCATCCAGATTACCAGTGTTTTGAACTCTGCATCCCATAGGTTGGCTATCTGTTCATCACTTAGTTCTATTTTTGGAACTTTGATCCGTTCTTTCATTTGAGCCATATATCTTTGCCTCAGCATGCCTATTACATTGGAAGGGATGGAGCCTTAGGTATTTGCCAGGGCGGAGCAACTTAAGTCGCTGCATTGTGACACTGTGTGTGGGGGAGGGGTCCAAGAGGGAACAATGCAGCTTGCTCAGCTCTCCGCAGGGAAGTGGGAGAAGACACTTCCTCTCCCCAACCCCCCAACTACCCACAAGCAAGTTGGGCCCTTCTGGTGCTGATTCCTGGGCAGGTGGGTTTGTATACATTCTAGGACCCCTTGAGTCTCTCCAGCAGACTCTCCTGTGTGGCTGGGAGTCCTGCTGCCACAATCCCCACAGGTTTTTACCTCCAGAGTTTTGGGGTTTTTTTCCCATGCTGGAACCCTGGATTGTGCAGCCTGTCTCGCTCCCCAGCTGTTCCTCACGGTTCATCCACATGCAAATGCACCACCCAGTCCACCAGCCTCTGCCTTGCCAAACGTCCTCTCTGTCCCGGCTGCCTGTCTCCACCCCTCCTACCAGTCTGGATGTATGTTTCTTCTTTAGCTCCTTGGTTGTCAGGCTTCCATACAGTTCAATTTTCTGGCAGTTCTGGTTATTTTTTGTTTTTAAATTTGTTGTCCTTCTTTTGGTTGTACGAGAAGGCTAAGTGTGTCTACCAACACTTCCATCTTGGCCAGAAGTCTTATCGAAAATATTTTTGATAAGACGGTTCTAGTGACTTAGCTGTGACAGAATGAATAGCACTGTGCTGGGTGAGTAGGGGACATACATCTCAAGATCAGTATTTTTAAGGTTTCAAGAATTGGAAATGGAAATCCCTTTCTATACTATCATTTTGTGATTCTAGTATGTTCAGAATAAAGGAAACGTCAGCGTATCTTTAGATGCCACATGTGATGGACATGATATTAGAATGGCTCAGAATCTGGAAAGAAGGAAGAAGGAAGAAAATGGAGGGCTATTTAAGAAGACAGAATTTCCTTAGCTCTGGCTGTGGCTTTCCCTGTGCAGCGTGACAGTCACCCATCCCTCTCAACCTCAGCTTACCACCTTCTGCAAGCTGGTCCACAGTTTCCACTGTCACACAGACTGTGATGGCTTCTGGATGTGGCGACATCACCAAGTCTGGCTCTCTCTGGACAAGGTGATTAAGAACTGCTTCTGGTGGAGGAAATCAGGACCCACTTCTTTCTGGGTTCTCCTGCATCTGTTCCAAAGCTCTGGTGAGGGCAGTCCCTGTCAGATGGGCTGTTCTTCCACGTGGAACTCCCATCCCCAGGATTCCCTCCTTTCCACACAAAAGCCACCCTGTTCCAGAGACATTGAGACTTAGGCCTAGGAAACAAATTCATTTTAGTTGAAACTTTCATTGAGAGCAGTGTTTCAATTTCAACTCTATTGACATTTTGGGCTAGATAAATTTTTATCATGGGGGCTGTCCTGTGCATTGTAGGACACCCAGCAGCATTTCTGACCCCTAACCACCAGGTGCTAAGGGCAATCCTCCCAGTTGTGACAACCAAAAACAGCTCTAGACACTTCTAAAACTCATCTGGGGAGCAAAATCACCCTAGTTGGGAACCTCTGGTGTATATGATACAGTTAAGCCTGATTCTCTTGGAATTCTTTAGAACTGTTCTATCCATCATTGTAGCCACTACTGAGTACCTGAAATGTGGCTAATGCCACATGTTGAAATAATAATGTTTTGTATATATTAAGATAAACACAATACAGTAAGTCCTCACTTAACATCATTGACAAGTTCTTAGAAACTGTGGCTTTAAGTGAAATGTTGTATAACAAACAATTTTACCACAACTAACAGATATAAACTAGAGTTAAGTTCCTATGGCATATTTCTGGCCATAAAAACATCGCCAAACTTCTAAATAAAGACCCAAAACACTTCCAGTACTAAATATTGAAATAAATGTGAGCTATGCATACATTTAAGAAAGATTAATGGAAACAAGATGATTTTCCCACTAGGGTGAGAAAATCATAAGGGTGTCCAGAGCCTCCCCAGCAGCTCAAGGTGCAAGGCAGGACCCCACCTTGTACAGCAGGCCCTTCCACTGCAGGGCACACTCACACACACCCACACTCCTCATTGTTCCTCAGACTGGAACAATGTAGACATGTCAGTTAACCTAACCTACACATCTGTGAGATATGGGAGGAAACCGGAGTCTCTATAAAAAAACCCACGCACACATGGGGAGACCTTGCAAATTCCACAAAGACATTGGCCCAGCAGGGAATTGAATTTTTCCCCCCTCATCAACATTATTACAAAACACTGTTGAATGAAATGTTATTTAAGGACCTGCTGCTGTATGTCCTTAATATTAATTTCACATGTTTCTTTTTGCTTTTTAATGTTGCTACTGGAACATTTAAAATTATATATGAGGCTCACCTATCTTTCTGGTGGACAGCACTGCACTAGACTATCAAGCTGTGCCTTCTGAAGACAGTCACAGCCTGGACAGTGCAGGAGGTGCCAGGAGCCTTACCCAGAGGCTTTGGAGACATGCCAGAAATCCCAGATTATGTATACTTGTCAGAGAATGAGATATGGATCACATTGACTTTACAATCATAGTTCTGAGGATTGGACACAAGTCATTCTGCTAGTGCTGTGAAAGCTGTAACACTGGGTTTTAGGTAGATAAGGTTTTAGGAATTGTCTGAATTTGGGAGTAAAGCATATGTGTATTTGCATCCTAGCTTCCTCCCTTTGTGACCTTGGGTCTGTATACTTCACTCCACCAAGCCTGTTTTCTTATTTTTAATGATGTGGTTATACCTATTAATAGGGTGGTTGGGAGAATTAAATGAAATACTAAATGAAAAGAACAAACCTGCCTTCCAAATGGGATGAGAGCCAACATGTAATATTGAATTATCAGCTAGTCCTTATTAGTGCTTATTAACTAGCACTTGGTTAAATCACTGCTTTGCAGTTATGACCTTTCTCTCTCTAAATAATGCCACAAAACAGTTTTTACTAATACTCTTTAAAAAAAAAAAAAACAACAACAAACGGCAAACCTTACACATGCCCAAGTGACAGAGGCGGAACTGACCTAGCCCTGCTGGCTCCTAAGCTCCCGGGCGCGCTTTACGTTAGGTACACGCTCGGTCAATATTATAAAGCGCATTCCAACCCGTTACAGATAAAGGATTTTTCCCCAGGGCCGACAGCAGCAAGCTGCCATACCTGCTGCGCGGAGCATCTTCAGACCAGGGCTCAGCCTCACCCGCGCCCACGGAGACCAATGGGGCTGGGGCCCGCCCCCGCCCGCCTTCCCCAGGTGTAAGTCCAGGCCAAGCTCTGGGATAGGCAGACCCGCTTTCGGAGATAGAACCCGGAACCCTAGACACAAGCTCACACCTGGATGCTGGGACACCAGCCGCGGGAAGGCGCGGACCCGCAAAGAGCTCACCTGCTCTTGTAACCTCAGAACTAGCGAGGCTGGAGCACCGGCAACAGGAAAGTGGCGCTGGCTGCACATGCGCAGGGGAAAGCACTGCATATCCATTCCCAGAAGGCTGCGCGATAACCCATACTGTTCAAGACTACATTCCCCGCCAAGACTGAGACCTCTCGCAAATTGTGTGTTGAATTGGGGATTAATAAAATGATATTAACTGCCTACTTATAATCAGAGAGGAGATTCTTTCACAGCCCCAGAGGTTAGAAGTTAAATTTTTACCTACATGCAAGTACAACGTGCTGTCCTCGGTTAGATCCTGATTTGGGAACGAATGTGGAAATTTGTGTAAGGACTGGTATTATGGGAAGTTATCGTTACTTTTATTAATTCTGATAATAACATTAGGATTATGTAGGCACGTTTACTTTGTTTTAGAGATGCATAGCAAACAAAGTACTTAGCATTTTATTGTTTATTTGTAATTAAATAACTAGAAAGGCAAATACAGCAAAATGTTAAGTTTTACCTCGAGTATTGTTATTCCCATTTTATTATTTTTTACTTTGTGTTTGGAAATTTTGTAATATAAAGTTTATGAAGGGAAATTTTTGAACTGTTCAGAGTGTGCCTTTTAACTCAGAGCTACTAAGATATATGAGTCAAATGCCAAAACTAAAAAAAGTCTGGTAACAAGTTTGATGTCCTTTTCTTTTTTTAAAGATTTTATTATTTATTTTTAGACAGAAAGGAAGGGAGGGAGAAAGAGAGGAATCATCAATGTGTGGTTGCCCCTCCACCTGGCTCGCAACCCAAGCATGTGCCCTGACTTGGAATCAAACTGGCGACCTTGTGGTTTACAAGCTGGCACTCAGTCCACTGAGCCACACCAGCCAGGGCAGATGTACTTTATTCAAGGGAAAACAGTCCATGGAATGAGAAAGTACAGTGAGTAACAAGCAGTGGATCATTCTTCTGCGGAATTTTGGGCAAGAGCAAGTTTTATAGAACACCTGTAGATGCAGCATGGAAACGGGGCATGATTGCCTAGGAGATCAGATCCTATTTTCTAGGGTAAAGTAAGCTAGCAAAAGCTGAGGGGAAGGATTGTGATTAATATGTGTTAGGTTCCCTAACAGTGAGGTGTATTCCCATAAATTTAGGCTGACTCAGGTTTAGATTTGTAACATATCCCATTGTGTGTGTCCTGAGACATTAGGGGTAATGATGATTCATCAATGTAGATTCACTGTGCATAACAAATGTACCCTTCTCATACAGAATGTTTTTAGTTGGGAAGACTATAGGAGTTGGGGGCACAGAAAATATATAGGAACGCTCTGCACTCTTCTCAATTTCGCTATGAAAGTAAAACTGCTCTTAAAAATAAAGCCCATTACAAGGGGCGGTAAAATGACACAATGACATCCTGTAAGACCTCACAATGACCAAAGCAGGAACATATTTAGCAAAATAATAAATGTAGTAATGGATTATAGCCCAAAGAATGAAATTAATCTCCATGTGTCCAAAAAAGACAAATGAAGGAACAGATCTTCCTAACAGAACTCCAATAACTGCAAGAAGATGTCAATGTATTTCAGCCAAATATCACCAGCAACATACTTGTAGTTCAACAATTTGGATTTTAATAGTAGTTGCAGTGAAGTTGACACACACATATATGGGAACTATGAAGTGTTTTAGTAAGAGAGTGTTAGAAAGGAACTATAGGATTGGAGCTTTGGTTAGTTCATTTTGCAGAGGTTCCAAGGCAGCTGAATTTGGTCAGGATTAGGTGTTGCAAAAAAATAAATGAATGAATAGTAAAAAGCAGCAGTCACTCATATCAGCTGAGAGGTCACTGGTTTGATTCCCCAGTCAGGGCACATGCGTGGGTTGCATGCCAGGTCCCTGGTTGGGGGTGCGGGAAAGGCAACCATAGAATTTCTGTCCCTTTCTCTCTCTCTCTAAAAATAAATAAAATCTTTTTTAAAAAACTTAAGAAATTTAAATTTAAAAACTTATGTCTTCGAATTACTTATAGCTTGAATCCCTATGAAAATTATTTATTGAAAAACAAATGCCATGAATATGGGCTTTGTTCCAGCACATCCCTTGTTGTTCTAAGAAGGTTATAAACATTCTCTTTCCACTGCTTTAAACACCATCTCTAATACCTACTACTTTCTCTCTTGTTTTTCCCTAGACTTAGCTTTTATTTCACCAGGATCAGTTTTTCACTAATTTAAAGCAATAGTATAGATACTAATATAGACACATTGCTGTGCATTTTAAATTCTTTTCTAATCATTACTAAAAGTTTTTATTGGAATGAACGTTGGAATTGTTCCTTTAGGTTTAACAAACAAAAGATGTAAATATCAAAGAGAAAAACACAAAAAACTTTTTAGAATTCTGATTGGAACTTCAATTTTATTCTTTTCTTTTAGGAAACTGGTATTTATTAAAGTCCTTATAGTGTCAGCAAAATAAAGTTTATACTTTGATTCACATAAATTGCACTAATTTAATGGTAACATTAATCCTTTTTTTTCTTGCTAATCAAAACTTATTCTTTTTATCATTGCCATAAAAAACAAAATATAAACCAAGAAAAGTGCATATAAACCAAGATATAAACCAAGAAAAGTGCATGTGTGTTTATATACAAGCGTGTGCATAAATATATATCTAAAAAGACAGTCATAAAATATGTTCAGAGTGTCCTAATTTTGTCCCTAGTTTCAGAAGTGGGCACACAAATTTTAACAAATACATCCTTAGGAGATGTACAATTTGTGTGATTATTGCTTTCTTATTGAGTTGTGTGTACTCTCAGATAGCATTCATGTAAGATTGAACAGCCCCTACCATAGGGCCTGAACCAGCAATGAATGAGAGTTCCTATTGCTCCATATCCTTGTCACCATTTGGTGTTGTCAGTGTTTTAGATTTTGACCTAATAGGTGTGTTGTGGTGTCTCGTTGTTTTAATTTCCAATTCCCTAATAAAATATAACATTGAGCATCTTTTCATATGTTTATATGCCATCTGTATATCTTCTTTGGTGAGGTGTCTCTTCTGATCTTTTGCCCATTGTTTAATCAGGTTACTTGCTTTCTTTTTGCTGAATTTTAAGAGTTCTTTGTATATTTTGATAACTGTCCTTTATCAGATATATCTCCTGCAGTATTTTCTCCTAGTCTGTGGCTTGTCTTCACATCCTCTTAACAGTACCTTTCACAGAGCAGAAACTTTCAATTTTAATGAAGTCCAGCTTATCAAGTAGTTTATGTATCATGAAATACCTTTGCTTCTTGTCAAAGGTCAGTTGACTATACCTGTGTACATCTGTTCCTGGACTCATTATTCTGTTCTGTCACGTGTACTCAAAAGAGTTTATCACCCTTATTTCCTCTTTCACCTCCCCCCACCCCTCCCCCCACACAATTACCACACTATTGTCTGTGTCCATGAGTCCCTTTTCTTTTTGCTCCATCCCTCTACCCCCCAACCCACGCTACCCCCCAACCCACGCTACCCCCATAGCTGTCATCCTGCTCTCTATGAGTCTGTCTCTATTTTGCTTGTTAGTTGAGTTTGTTCATTAGATTCCACATATGAGTGATATCATATGATATTTGTCTTTCTCTGACTGGCTTATTTCATTTAGCATAATGTTCTTCAGGTCCATCCATACTGCTGGAAAAGGTAAAGGTTTTCTTCTTTTTTTTATAGCCATGTAGTATTCCACTGTGTAAGTGTCCCATAGTTGTTTTACCCACTCATCTACTGATGGACACTTGGCCTGCTTCCAAATCTTGGCGATTGTAAATAATGCTGCAGTGAACACAGGGGTACTTATATTCTTTCAAATTAGTCTTCCAGATTGTTTCAGATAAATTCCCAGAAGTGGAATTAGTTTAGATTCAATTTGTTCTTTTTCTAGTTTTCTAAGATGAAATCATAGATGATTGATTTTAGACCTTTCTTCTTTTCCAATATAGGCTTTAATATAAAGCTATAAATTTCCCTTTAAACACTGTTTTCTCTGCATTCCACAAAGTTTGAGGTTGTATTTTCATTTATTTCAAAATATTTTAAAATTTCACTTGAGATTTTTTCTTCAACTCAGGTGTTATTTAGAAGTGTATTATTTAATCTCCAGCTATTTTTGGAATTTTCCAGCTTAGTTTCTGTATTGATTTCTGGTTTAATTCCATTGTGGTCTTGAGGAATACATTATATAATTTCTATTCTTTTTCATTTGTTAAGATGAGTTTTATGATGTAGAATGTAGTGTATCTTCTTTAATTCTTTTTATGTGAACTTGAGAACAATTTGTACTCTTCTATTGTTAGATGAAAGAATCTATAAATGTTAATTATATCCAGTCAACTCATGGTGCTGTTGAGTCCAGGTATATTTTACCCCTGCTGGATATGCCTATTTCTGATAAAGGGCTACTGAAGTCCCCAACGACACTAGTGGATTCATCTATTTCTCTTAGCAGTTCTATCAGTTTTTCCTTCATGTATTTTGATGCTCTATTTTTAGGCACATAGACAGTAAGCATTGTTATGACTTCTTGAAGTCAACCCTTTTTCATTATGTAAAGCTCCATTTATCTATGATAATTTTCCTTGTTCTGAAGTCTGCTTTGTCTGAATTAATACAGCAATGTTATCTTGATTAGTATTAGCACATTACATTGTTCTCTATCCTTTTACTTTTAATCTGTGTATCTTTATATTTAAAGTGGATTTCTTATAGACAGCATATCATTGGGTCTTATATTTTTGTGCACTCTGACAATCTTTGTCTTTTAATTGATATATTTTGGCATTGACATTAATGTGATTGTTTATATAGTTGGATTAATATCTACCATATTTGTTACTGTTTTCTATTTGTTGCCCTGTTCTTTGTTCCTATTTTTATTTTCCATTTTTTGTTTGCCTTGTGTGAACATTTTATACAATTCTATTTTCTCTCATATTTAGTATGTCAATTATACTTCCTTTTGTACTTTTTTTAGTGGTTGCCCTAAGTTTGCAATGTGTATTTGCAATCCCAGTCCACTTTCAAATAACACTACATCACTTCATGGGTAGTTCAAGTACCTATAATAAAAAATATTTCTAATCCTTCCTTCTGATCCTTGTAACATTACTGTCATTCATTTCACTTATATATAAGCTATGATTATTGAATACATTGTTGTTCCTATTATTTGGAACAAACTGTTAGATCAATTAAGAATAAGAAAAGTCAAAGTTTTATTTTATTAGCACTTCTTTTCTAATGCTCTTGCTTTATTTATGTACATAAATACCTACATAAATTTCATTTTCTCAGAAGAACTATAGCATTTCTTGCAAGGCAAGTTTACTAGCAACACATTTCCTCAATTTTTATTTAAAAAATTATTTATTTTTCCTTCACCATTGTAGGATAATTTTGCAACATACAAAATTCTAGGTTTGTCAGTTTTTTCTCACACACTTTAAATAGTTCATTTCATTGTTTTCTTACTTGCATTGTTTCTGAGAGGTCAAATGTCATTTTTATCTTTGCTCCTCTGTAGGTAAGGTATTATTTTTAACTGGGTTATTAAAAATTTTTTCTTTTACTTTTTGCTGTTTTAATATTATATGCTTAAGTGTAGGTTTGGGAGCATTTATCTTGCTTTGTGTTCTCTGAAATTCCTGAATCTGTGATTTTTTTGTCTAACATTAATTTGAGGAAATTATTTATCATTATAACTTCAAATATTTCCCTTGCTTCTTTTTCTCTTTCTTTTGTTATTCCATTATCAGTATGTTACTCCTTTTGAAATAGGTCCATACTTCTTGGATATTCTATTTCATATTTCGGTCTGCTTTTTACAAGAGTTTTAGAGGTTTCTATTAAGATGGTCTCAGACTCAGAGATTATATCCTGAGCCATGTCTAATTTACTAATGAGTTCATTAAAGGCACTCTTCATTTCTGTTACATTTTTATATTTCTTTCCTTTCTTAGAATTTCTACTTCTCTGCTTACATTACTCATATGGTCTTGCATTTTTTCTCTTTTTTTCCCATTAAAGCCCTTAGCATATTAATCATAGATGGATTAATCATCTGATCATTTAAATACTCCTCCCATATCTGATTCTGCTTCTGATGCTTGTTTTGTCTCTTTAAATTTTTTTTTAATGCCTTGTAAATTTTTGCCGAAAGCCAGACATTATGAACTGGGTACAAAGAACTCTGGTACTTAGGCCTTTAGCTGTGTTGTAGTGAGCTGTGGGGGAGGAAAAGTGTTCTGAGGTCCTATAATTAGGTTTTAGTCTTTTACTGAGTTTGTAAACCTAGGACATACACTTCACAACTGCTTTTTAATTCCCTTCCCCATCTTAGATGGATCAGGATGGCCAGAGAAGGCTGCATGCAGTTAAATATTTATCTTCCCCCAAGCCCTGTAGATTCTGATAAAAACCACAACAGGTTAAGTTCTGATAAAACAGTTTCCCTTTACGGTGTTGGGTGTTAAGAACTGAATGCTCTGGCTTATTGCAAAATGGCTACATTTCTCCTCTCCCTGGCTGATGTGCTAGTGGATTTCTCTCCAGACTTCTCTGTGGGGACCTGATAGAGCCTCTGGAAGTAAAACTCACAAAAGTGTGGGTACATCCTGCTGAGACTGCTCCCCTCTCCTCCCTATCCCACACCAAGTGTTTTAAAACTCTCAGACTTGTCCATACTTACCCTCTAGCATTTCATCAGTTACACTTTAGATTTTTCTACTCTACTGCAGTTTCCCTCAGAGGTTTCCACTCATGGATCTCTGTTATAGTAAGTTGTGACTTTCGGTATCCACCTGTCTGTCTCCTCCACTTTGGGGGCAGTGATTTATCCTCTGACCTCAATTTTTTGATGTTTCTAAAAAGAATTTTGACTTTCAGATAGTTCAGTCTTTTACTTGTTTTTAGGATAGAATAACAGCTTCCAAGCTCCTTACATACCAGAACTTTTGACATATCTCCATCCTTTTTTCCCTTTTTTAAAAAGATTTAATTGATCTTTGGCACTACAAGATGCTCCAAGCCAATCTTCTATTTTCCGTTCCCCCATTATCAAATCAGCAGTTTCTCCAAGGAGTCCCTGTTCCTTTTGTTTGACAAGACATGGGCACTAAGTGTGTATATTATTACTGGATATCACTGCTTCCGCATACTCTCAGCAGACAGAGCTAGAATATATGTGTATTTATATTAACCCAAGTATACATACTTATCTACATTTCTATATCTATCTGTATATTTATTAAAAGTAAACATGAGTTTATGTTAATATATCTGACTCTAATCTAGCACCACATGATCTATTCTAGCATTTTCCCTCTTGCCAATTTATAACTTCTTTCTCTGACAGAGAGAAAACTTGCCCTCATAAATCTGTGATATATTTACTAATTTGTTCAACCTTAATTACATGTAGCTTCAGAACTGCTCAACTGTACCCCTGTTAGAACAAATTTGCCTACTAAAGTGCTTGTATATAGTTCATTTTGTTTTTGGACTTATCTAGACAAAACATCACAGCATTGTTTTCTAGAGATACACGTCAGTCCCTTCCTTCCCCATCATGTTCACTGAGGTTATGTGATATGTCAGTCTACATTTCATCCCGAGTTCCTTTGACTTTAGGTTAATTTTTTAATTATGCATATAATAGAAGTCACTTTTACTGGTGTATACTTCTAAAGGTTTTCAGATATGCATAGAATCACATACCCCCTACACAGTACCATAAAGAACAGTGCCACCACACCACAAATTCCATGTGTTAACCTGGCCATGTGGCTCAGTTGGTCGGAGTGTCATCCCACAAACGGAAAGGTTGTGGGTTTGATTCCCGGTCAGGGAACATGCCTGGGTGTTGCAGGTTTGGCCCCTGGTTGGGGTATGTAGCAGATGCAACCAGTTGGTTAGTGTTTTCTCTGTCATATCAGTGTTCCTCTCTCTCTAAAATCAATAAGCATGTCCTCGGGTGAGGCTAAAAAATAAATAATATGAAAATGAATAAATAAAAATTCCCTATGTGACACTTTTGTTGTGTCTACCTATACCATCACTCCTTAGCAACCACTGATCTATTTTCATTCCTGAAATCCTGCGTTTTACGGATGTCATGTAAATAAAATCAGAGAATATAGAGCCTATGGGGTCTGGCTTCAGTCACTTCACAACAGATAGGTTGTGGCTATAGTCCCTGATCTGGATGTGTCAGATCCCTGTTTAGGGCACATGCTATCCCTGGTGGGCATGTATGGGAGACGGCCAATCAATCGATCCCTCTCTCTCGCATTGATATTTCTCCCACTCCCTTTCTCTGTCCTGTCCTCTCTCTCTAAAAAGCAATGAAAAAAATGTCCTATGGTGAGGATAAAAAAAAAATTCAAGACACGGCAAGGTAACTTTCACATACAGGTTTTTGTGTGAAAACAAATTTTCAATTCACTCATTAAAATACTATTTTCTTTCAATTAACTTGTCTGAGTTTTGTTTTGTTTTGTTTTGTTCTTGTGGATATACTGTTTGTATTACTCTACCTTTATAGAAAGTTTAAAAATCTTGTAGGGTGAGTCTTCAAATTTTGTTTCTCTTTTGCAGAATTGTGTTGGCTATTCTACTGCATTTTCCAAATTTTAGTATCAATGTGTCGATATTTATTTTTAAAAAAAAAGACTGCTGATGTTTTCTTCTGGGAATTTTAGGTTTGTAGTCTTAAACTTAAGTTTCTAATCCAATTTAAATTTATTTTTGTGTATGGTGTAAGAAGATGGTCTAGTTTCATTTTTTTGCATGTATATATATCCAGTTTTCCTAACACCATTTATTGACTAGACTATCTTTACACCATTGTATATTCTTTCCTTCTTTGTGATAGATTAACTGACCATACAGGCAAGATTTCTGGACTGTTTTTATGCCATACTGTTCCACTGATCTGTCTGTTTTTATGCCATGCTGTTTTGATTAATCTAGCCTCGTAGTATAGTTTGATAACAGGTAGGGTGATACCTCCAACTTTTTTCTTTCTAAAGATTGTTTTGACTACTGGGTGTCTTTTGTGGTTCCATATAAATTTTAGGATTTATGTTTTAGTTCTGTGAAAAATGCCACTGGTATTTTGATAGGGATTACTTTGAATCTATAGATTGCTTTGGGTAGTATGGGCATTTTAACATTAATTCTTCCAGTTCATAAGCATAGTATATGCTTCCATTTATTTGTATCTTCTTTTATTTCTTTCTTCAATGTCTTATAATTCTGAGTATTAAGTCTTTTACCTTCTTGGTTAAATATATTCCTAGGTTTTTTTATTTTTTGATGCAATTGTAAATGGATTTTCTTAATTTCTCTTTTTGATAGTTTGTTATTGGTATATAAAAATGCAACCTATTTCTCTTTTATCTTTTTTAAGTTTTTTATTTTTAAATCATGTTTATTCTATTACAGTTGTCTCAGTTTTCCCCCCTTTGCCCTTCTCCACCCATCCCACCACACCCCCTACTCCCACAAGCAATGTTGTCCATGTCCATGGGTCATTCATACATGTTCTTTGTCTAGTCCCTTCTCCTTCTTTCCACCATTGTCCTCCAACCCCATCCCCTCTGGTCACTTTCAGTCTGCTCCATGGTTTCATGCCTGTGGTTTATTTTGCTCATTAGATTTGTTGAATAGATTCCACTTATAGGTGAGATCATATGGTATTTGTCCTTCACTCACTGGCTTATATCATCCAGTATAATATTCTCCAGTTCCACCTATGTTGTCGCAAAAGGTAGGAGTTCCCTTTTCTGTTTCTTTTATAAATACAGATTAATTTTATTTTTTTTAAATATCAAAATCCATTATAAAATACAAAACATTTAAATCTATTATAAAGTCTCAGCAATTAAAACATGACACCAGCACAGAAATAATCAAGTAGATCAATAAAATAAAATGAGCATTCTAGAAACAAACGTATATATCTGTCTAACAATGTATATGATTAAAAAGATATTTCAAATCAATGGGGAAAATAAGGCTTATTCAACAAATAAGGTGCATGGACCACTATTACTTGAAATAAAACAAATATAAAGCCCTATTTCACACAGTATACAAAAAGTATTCAGGTGACTTAAAAATCAGTAAGTAAAATCTAAGGAGTTTTAGGAGAAAATACAAAATACTATTTTTCTTACCCTGAAGTAAAATATTCAAACCCAGAAGCATAAAGTAAAATATTGACAGTATGACTATATTAAACATTTAAGACTACACAGTAATATACATATGAAACAAGTTAAAGGACAGGTAATAGAACAGGAAAGTATTTTCAACACATCTGAAAAAGGGTTAATAGTTTTGTTTTTTAGGGAAAAAATTCTACAAATAATCAAAAAATGGGTAAAGAATACCATTTAAAGCTTTTTAAAAATAATAGAAATAGGCAAGAAATATACAATACAGGTTTAGCTTCAACAAGTACTAAAGGAACAATTAAAATAACACATCATTGTCACATGCAGATTAATAAGTATTAAAAATATTGGTAATATCAAGCATTGGTGATTGTGAAAGGAACTGGGTATTCATAGACTCTTTTTCTTCATCTTAATACGGTCCCTTTAGCATATTTTGCAACACTGGTTTGGTGGAGGTGTATTCTTTTAGCCTTCCTTTGTCTGGGAAACTCCTTATTTTGCTTTCTATTTTAATTGAGAGCCTTGCTGGGTAGAGCAGTCTTGGGTGCAGGCCTTTGTTTTTATGATTTGGAATATTTCTTGCCAGTCTCTTCTGCTTGCAGGGTTTCTGTGAAGTCAGCTGCTGGCTGTACTGGGGCTCCCTTATATGTTACTATCTCTTTCTCCCTTGCTGCCTTTAGTATTCTCTGTTTGTCTTTGATATTTGCCATTTTAATGATGACGTGTCTTGGAGTGGGCCTCACTGGGTTCCTCTCGAATGGGACCTTCTGTGCTTCCTGGACTTGTGCAACTTTTTCTGTCTTCAAATTAGGGAAGTTTTCCATCATTACTTTTCCAAACAGATTCTCTATCCCTTGCTCCTCTTCTTCTCCTTCTGATATCCCAATTATATAGATATTATTACATTTCAGGCTGTCCTGCTTTTCCCTCAATGCCTCTTCATTCTTTTTGAGTTGCTTTTCATTTTCTTGCTCTTTCTGGGAGCTTTTTTCTACCTTGCCTTCCAGCTTGCTGATTCAGTCCTCAGCTTCATCTAGCCTGCTCTTAATTCCCCCTGAATTTCTTCAATTCAGAAATTGTATTCTTCATTTCCACTTGTCTCTGATTGATAGTTTCTATGTCCTTTTTCATGCTGATACAGTTTCCAGTAAGGTCCTCATAGTTTCCCTGTAGTTTTTGGTAGTTCTCTCCAAGCTCACTGACCTCATTGAGCTTCCTTAGAGCCATTGTTTTTAGCTCAATATTTAATAGTTTACTTGCCTCTATTTCATTTAGTCCTCTTTCTGTGGATTCCTCCTTTCCCTTTGATTGGGAGGTGTTCCTTTGTCTTCCCCATATTTGTGAGACTTTTCTTTTTTGCTTCTGCTTCTTATATTGATCTGTCTTGATTTCCTGACTTTGCAGTGTGAACTTCTATGGTAGGAGACTGCTGTTTTTTCTTCCTGGATCTGCCTCTGATAATGTCAGATGTTGACCCTGTGTGACCTTAGGCAGTCTGTTTGAGACTTCCAGGAATCTACTGTCTGTGGCTGTCTCCTTCAGCTGTTATCTAGTCACTCTGCACTCAGCAGGCCATCTTAGAGGCACCACAGGGTGGGGCAGAGCCCCTCCTGGAGGTGGGGTTATTGGGTCCTCTCACACTGTTGTGCTCAGAGGAGTGGCCTGCCTGAGCCAGATGCCTGCTGCTATAAGGGGGATGAGTCAGCACCAGGATCCCGCCACCTACTCTCTCAGTTCTCTCCCCAGAGCCTACTTCCCCAGTCTCTCCTTAGGCGTCTCTAGCCCACGCTGCTCCTGCCTTTGCCAGAGACCAGGGTAAGTGGCTAGAAATAAAAATTTATGCATTGGTCCTTTAAACAGCTCTTTGAGTCACCAGCCACCCATCTCTGGCAGAGAGCAACCCTGCTGCTTTTCACAGCTGGCTGTTATCTGTGTACTTTTTGAGCTCTGGTGCTATAGGCTGGAGATCCTCCCTTATGGTTTAGACCCCATTCGTCTCAGGGGGATCGAACTGGCCGTTTCAATATCCTTCTGGTGCTGTCACCCGCGGGCACCCCACCCTCCTTCTTGAGTCTCTACTGCACTCCTTAGCAGTTAGGTTTTGCTGAAGCTGATTCTTCTGTCTGTCTGAGATTATAAGGCTCCTCTCTTGATATTGTTCAGCTTTTTTTCCAGGGGGTTTCTCCACAATTTAGTTGTAATTCCAGATTGGTCCTGGGAGGAGGTCAGCATGACTTCCACTCACTCCTCTGCCACCTTGATTCCTCAATCTATTTCTGAATATTAATTTTGTATCCTACTACTTTCTTAAATCCATTTATTAGTTCTGATGGTGTTTTGGTGGATTTCATAGGGTTCTTGCTCTATATATGTAGTATCATGTAATCTGCCGATAATGACAGTGTTACATTTTCCTTTCCAAATTGGATGCCTTTTTGTTTTTGTCTGATTGCTGTGGCTGGAGCTTCCAATACTATGTTGAATAAAAGTTGTAAAAGTGGACATCTTTGTCTTGTTCCTAATCTGAAGAAAAACATTTCTAGCTTTCCCCCATTGAATACCATGTTAGTAGTGGATTTGTCATATGTAACTTTATTATGTTTGAGGTATGTTCTCTCTATTCCTACTTTGTTGGGAGCTTTTATCACAAATTGATTCTGGATTTTTTCAAATGAATTTTCTGCATCTATTGATATCAGATGATTTCTATTTTTCAATATGTTTATGTGGTATACCACTTTAATTGATTTGTAGCTATTGAACCTACATTACATCCCAGAAAAGTTTTAGGGATAGTGGAGTATAAATTTTTTTGTAATGTTTTTGTCTGCTTTTGGAATCAGAGTAATGGTGGACTCATAAAATGAGCTTGGGAGCCTTCCCTACTCTTGAATATTTTGGCATAATTTGAGAAGGAGAGGTGTTAATTCTTTGAAGGCTTGCTTGGCAAAATTCACCTATGAAGCCATCTTGTACAGGACTTATGTTTGTTGGGAGTTTTTTTATTCCAATTCAATTTCATTGGTAGTGATCAATCCAATTCAAATTTTTTGTCTTTTCAATTCAGTCTTGGAAGGTTGTAAGTTTGTAGGAATTTATCAATTTCATCCAGATTGTCAACTTTGCTGTAGTATTTTCTTACAATCCTTATTTCTGTGGCATCAGTTGTCACTTCTCTATTTAATTTTATTTATTTGAGTACTCTTTTTTTCTTGATGAGTCTGTTTAAATGTTTATTCATTTTGTTTATCTTTTCAAAGAACCAACTTTTGGATTCACTGATATTTTATGTTATTATTTTAGACTCTTTCATTTATTTCTACTCTAATCTTTTTTTAAAAAGATTTTATTTTTTTATTTTATTTTTAGAGAAAGGGAAAGGGAGGGAGAAAGAGAGGGAGAAAAACATCAATGTGTGAGAGAAACATCGACTGGTTGCTTCTCATATGTACCCCAACGGGAGACTGAACATACAATCCAAAATGCACCCTGACCACAAATCAAACCAGCAATCTTTTGCTTTGCAAGATGAGGCCCAACCAACTGAGCCACATTGGTCAGGACTCAACTTTAACCTTTTTTTATTTCCTTTCTTTTTACTCACTTTTGGCTTTGTGGTTTTTTCTTTTTTTGTTCCTATAATATAAGGTTAGGCTATTTATTTGAGATTTTTCTTGTCAGTAACTTTCTGACATGGCTCTTAGTATTTTCTTTTTTTTTTTCTGATATACCTTTTTGGGCAAGAGAAACAAAATAAAAAATAAGCAGTTGAAACTACATCAAAACAAAAATATTTTCGATAACAAAGGCAACCATTAATAAAAGACAACCTACCAATTTGGAGATGTTCATCAATGATACATCCAATAAGGGGTTAATATCCAAAATTTATAGAGAACCCATACAACTTAACACCAAAAATTCCCGAACAATCCAATTAAAAATGGGCAAAGAACCTGAATAGACACTTCTCCAAAGAGGACATACAGATGGTCAACAGACATGAAAAGTTCCTCAACATCGCTAATCTCAGAGAAATGCAAATTAAAACTACAATGAGGTATAAACTCACACCTGTAAAAATGGATATTATTGTTACCAAACAGCAAGTGAGGTCCTGCTGCCTGCTGCCATCCTCTAGGCAAAATTCCAGAGGCAAAGATTTGGTGATGAAGGAAAGGAGTCTTTATTGAAATATTACACAATTTTGGAATAACAGCTTTCCCCATACATTAGTCACTTAAGCCTATCAATTAAGGCTAAAATCTTTAACTCCTGAATTCCCCTATCATTTTCCCTGTTAGCTTTTAATTATCTTAGTTCTATAGGATTAGTTTACAAACTAAAACAACAAAAGCTACACAATTTTGGAAGAATGGTAGCTTCAGCCTCAGAAGTCTTCCCTTCTTGAACACCCAAAGAAGAATAGATCCTAGGCTAAGCCTGGAATTTCTTCTCCCATCCAAAATCTATCCAAACCTCTATCTGATGTGTCATTAGCAAATATATTTTCCCATATGGTTGGCTCCCTTTTCATTTTGCTGATGTTTTCTTTAGCCATGCAGAAGCTTCTTATTTTGATGAGGTCCCATTTGTTTATTCTTTCCTTTATGTCCCTTGCTTTAGGAGACGTATCGGTGAAAATATTGCTGTGTGGGATATCTTGAGAGTTTCCTGCCAACGTTCTTCTCTAGGACTTTTATGGTGTTGTGACTTATATTTAAGTCTTTTATCCATTTTGAGTTTATTTTTGTGTATGGTGTCAGCTGATGGTCAAATTTCAATTTTTTGCATGTAGCTGCCCAGCTCTCCCAACACCATTTGTTGAAGAGGCTATTATTACTCCACTTTATGCCTCTGTCCCCTTTGTCAAATATTGGTTGCCCATATAGACCTGGGCTTATTTCTGGGCTTTCTATTATGTTCCACTGGTCTATTCCAAGAAGACAAATGATCCAATCAAAAAATGAGCAAAGGACCTGGGCAGATGCTTTTCCAAGGAAGAGATACAGAGGGCCCAGAGACATTTGAAAGGATGCTCGGCATCACTAGGCATCAGAGAAATGCAGATCAAAACCACAATGAGGTACCACCTCACACCGGTCAGAATGGCCATCATAACAGATCAACAAACAACAGGTGCTGGCGAGGCTGTGGAGAAAAGGGAACCCTAGTCCACTGTTGGTGGGAATGCAGATGGTTGCAGCCATTGTGGAAAGCAGTGTGGAATTTCCTCAAAAAGCTGAAAATGGAACTGCTTTTTGATTTAGTGATTCCCCTGCTGGGACTATACCCTAAGAATCCCAAAACACCAATTCAAAAGAACCTATGGCACCCCAATGTTCATAGCAGCACAATTTATAATAGCCAAGTGTTGGAAACAGCCTAAATGCCCATCAGTAGATGATTGGATAAAAAAAATTATGGTACATTTACACCATGGAGTACTATGCAGCAGAAAGAAAGAAAGAACTACTAAACTTCACGACAGCATGAATGGAACTAGAGAGCATTATGCTAAGCAAAATAAACCAGGGGGCAAAAGACAAATACCATATGATCTCACCTATAAGCAGAACCTAACCAACAATACAAAGATGCAAGGAAAATAAGACCAGCAACACTGAAAGAAAAAAGAAACCAACAGAGACAAGAGGGAAGGAGGGAGGGGTAGGCAGGGGAAAAGAAAGGGAAGGGTCAAGTCAAGGAACATATAGCAAGGACTCATGGACAAAGCCAAAGTAGGGAAGGACTGAGGGAGGGAGAGGGAGGAGGGGGCAGGGGAAAGTGGTGGGGGGAAGGCAGAGACAAATGTATTTGGAAAAATAAAGTAATTAATTTTTAAAAAATCCATCCAAAATACCATTCTTTGGGAAATGCAGGCAACTGTAACATGATCGCCCAGGCATCCTCGAGGAAGAGAGCCAGAGAGCCAGTCTCTGCCCTCCTTTTATTTTAAATTTTCTGGCTCATAATTCCATGCTTTCTGGAGGCATTCACCTTCTCAGCCAATTCCTTTGTAGACTGCTTAACTTTGCCTCAGGCAACCTCCCTCTGCAGCCCTTCCTACTTCTCCCCAGTGATCTGATCACAGGTTGGTAACGATATGGAGAAAAGGGAACGCTTGTGCATTGTTAATACAATTGCAGACTGGTGCAGCCACTATGGAAAACAGTATGGAGGTTTTTCAGAAAATTAAAAATAGAACTACCTTATGAACCAACAATTCCACTACTGGGTAGTAGGTAATCATGAACTGTTCTTTACACTAACATTCTTTGGATAAATATTTTTGTAATTTCAAAAAATGTGCTTTCTCATAGAAAATTTCTCAGTGTCATAAAAAATGTTTATTAATAGGCCCAAATATCTTTAGTTTCTGTGTAAAAGGAAGCCAAACCCACATTCATAGGGTGGATAAACCTATGTTCAGCAATTAATGTTTCCATATTTTATAAATGAACTAGATGTTTAATATATTTCCATCATTTAGTTTAATCTTACAAAGTTTTATTTAAGGTTTCAGATTACTAAAAATACTTGGGGAAACTAAAGTTCACCTAAAAACTCTCTCTTCTACTTACATATATTTTACCTGTTGTTAGCAATTATGTTTAGATTACTTACAAAAATTTTATCTTACCAATTTATCTTTCTTACTGACAAATTTTGTAACAGAGATAACATGAACTTATTTGACCTCTAGTGAACCTAGATAAAATGAAAGTGAGACAGGCTAGGAAGCTAGGACAAGTGGAAGAGGGAAACTAAGATAGTTAAATGCCCAAGCAGTTTACAGCCATCTAGTAAAGAGCAAAATCCTGTCTTCCCCAACTACGAACACTTAAGAGTAAACGGTTTATACTTCTTCTCCCCAAACAAAGGGTGCATAGCTTAAATCACCCTATTCGGGGAGATAGGTAACAGAAATCAGGTTAGTGCCATTTGTGCCAACCACACCTAACAATGGAGGAAGTCAAGAGAATAAGTCTCATTTTGGCACTTCAGCAAAAAGCTGATGGATATTCTACTAAGATCCTCCCCTAACACCTCCCCCCAAATTCCCACCTTTAGAAAACTGGTAAGAATCTTCAAGACAAAAGACCCAGCATGAGCTCTCTCTGGAGCACACCCACCCTTTCCATCCCTCTTAGACATGCATCTTTACTTATCTCTTCTAAACTCTAAGGGTCCCCATGAAATTTGCAACCAGGGAAAACGGAGAACCGCAGCTCCTCCCGGGCTTACCCCCGGAACCTCTTTCAAGGACCCCCTGCCTTTTTTTAATCCTCACCCGAGGATATATTTATTGGTTTTGGTGGGGGGAAAGAAACACAGATCTGAGAAACAGCAATTGTGTGCCTCCCTTGCATGCCCCAACCAGGGGCTGAACCACAATAGGTATGGGCCTTGACTGGGAATTGACCCCTCAAACTTTTGGTGTGCCAGACACCAAACCAAACCACCTGGCCAGGGCAACAATGTGAAATTTTGTTCCCCCTCCTTCTGCTATGCTCAGGAGATAATCCACATACAAAAAACTTTTGAGAATTTTCCCTGGGTTTGAGAAATTCTTTAACCATGGCTCTTAGTTCAGTCTTTGACTAAGGGGTAAAGGAGGTTTTTCTTCAACCTCCATTTTAAAAGGAAAACGTTTCCTTTTAAATGTTGGTTTAAAAGGAAACTGTTTAATAGTCTCTTCAGAGCAGAAAGGCAACTCAGACATAGGATTACTAAAATTAATACAGTTATGTGTTACAAACAACATTTTGGTCAATGACTGATTGCATATATTGACAGTGGTGTACCATTAAGCCTAGTGTGTTGTAGGCTATACCACCCGGTTTGTGTAAGTTCACTCTTTGATATTTGCACATTGACATATCACCTGCATTCTCAGACATATCTCTGTTGTTAATCAGCACATGACTATTAAACATTTATCCATTAGTAACAGACCATCCAAAAATAGGAAGCAAAACTGTACAGAACTGATGGGTAAACAAACACTTCTGTAATAATAGGGAGTCTTCAATACTTCACTTTCGATAATGGGTAGAACAACCAGAGAGAAGATAAGGAAATAGAGTGCTTGAACAACACAATAAGACAACTAGATCTAACATTTATAGAACACAGTTTCCAAAAACAACAGAATACACCTTTGTCTCAGGTGCACATGGGATATTCTCCAGGACAGACCATATGCTGTAACACACATTAAGTCTCAACAGATTAAAAAAGGCATATATCATATCAAGTCTCTTCTATAACCACAACAGGATGAAGTTAGAAATCAGTAACAGAAGGAAAACTGGAAAGTTCATAAATTTGTGGAAGTTAAACAACATACTCTTAAACAGTAGATCAAAGAAGAAATCACAACGGAAATTAGAAAATAGAGATGAATAAAAAGAAAAACACAACATACCCAAATCATAGGATACAGTAAAAACAATGGTAAGGATAGAATTTATAACTAAACAGCATGAAAAGGCTGAGAAAACTTGCCAAAGAGTCAAGCCAAACCAGACCTAGTTTTTAAAACTTGTATTTATTTTTCCACAAAAATTAAAATACTATGAAAAATTACCAGATGCTTAACTGTTAGAAAATATTGGAGGCCGCGGCAGGAGGTGTAAACCTCTATTAAGCAGATGTGATGTGCCTGAGCTTTAGAAACTACACACTTAGATGCAGTCTAGAGCTAAAGTCATCCTATGTGCCTGCAGCTGCCTTGCCCTTCTTCAGGTGCAGAGGCCACTCTCTCTCAAAGACCACACAGGTAAGAGGGCAGTGGGAGGTGTTGCTCAGTAGCCTGAGCAGTGCACCAAGCTGACCATGATATCTAGAACCCTGGCCCCACAGCAATCAGGAAGACCATCTGCTGGGCATCACAGTTTTACCTACTCTAGACTGTCACTCTCCACAAAATCAGGCGGTACCAGAAATCATAGGATTTTGTTTTTTTCCAAGGATAAGTTACTGAGCTATATGATGCAAATAGAAAGTTATCTGAAATGATATCCATTTAAAATATAGTATGTGGATATAATGTATTATTGCAGGGAATAAGGTCTAGTAATTAAAAGTGATGGCAACTTAATGGTTTCTGTTGCATACTTATGTACAATGCACTCCATCCTTTCACTATAATCTTCTGTATTTGTGTACCTATATCTGGTGACTATTGTCTGTCTTCTGCTCTGTTCCAGTAATTTTGATATAATAAATTATACTACAAATAAAAGACTGCTTTGTCTCATCACTCTATTTGACTTCATCTCACCTACTGCTGAAGTATTTACAGGTATACTTGTGCCCAAACCACTGATGAAAAGTAAGTTTCCCTTATGAATAAGGAAGGCCCTCTAAGTATTGAGGTCAATCTCCACTCAAGGTTCTGCCAAAATTCTCCACTGACCCAAAGATGAGTTCTCAAACATTGGCTCAAATCATGCTTTCATGGACTCTATATGTGCAGAGGACCATTCATTACTTGAAATGTTTTTTTTCATGTTCTGACACACCTGTGGTGAAGAATGTGAAAACTCATGCCTTTTGCTGATGATGAGGGCCAAGTCGATTAGGGCCAAGTCAGCTTCTAATTTCTGAGTCCTCTTTCTCATGTAAATTACCACGTGATTGTATTACTCAAGAAAACAGAGGATGCAGTTTCTGTGTTAAAAGGCATCATGGGTGACACCTGAAATCACCTCCAGTATAACAGAAACAGAACTTAGGATAGCAGCTTAAAGTGTGTGTGTTGGGGGGGAGTGTGTGTGTAAAGTGCATGTGCGCGCGCACTGTTAGTACATTTCCGAAGTGTGACTTCTCTCTAAACTATCTGTATGTGCGTATCTGGTCTGTAACTTCTACCCTGGACTACAACAGAGAACCCAAGTAACAATACTCCAGTTTAGTTCTCGCTTCAAAGAACTTCCATCAGAGAGGGGCTCTAGAGGGCATGGGGAAAGAATGTTGAGAAAGGGGGCTTTTTCTATCTTTATAGAAAAGCAATTTCCTGGTAACTGACACTAAGAAAATATTTTGGGCTAAGTCACATGAGCTAGTTAAGAGGGCCTCAGGTTTCAAAAATTTCAAAAATGGTGTCACAGATAGAGAAAAACTGATGTCATAATAGCATGAGGAAAACCCACTTACCCATCACATCAAGGCTGAATCTCCTTTGGGCCTAATTTATCCTTTCTTGAAAAAAGAAAAAAGGAACTACACTCTTGCTTCAAGCTTTTTAAAGAAACACAGTCCTTTACTTTGATTTTCAAAAATACTAATAGTATAATCATGATAGTTACTATTATTGCTCATTTACTCGGTGTCAGATTCTATTTTTTTTGTGACTGACACAGATTAACCCAGGAAATGACTCCAAAAAGGACTGTAGTAATTATCACCATTACCGGCTTTTCACATATGAGGAAACTGTGGAACATAAAAGAGAATAATTTGCCCAAGGTCACAGCCATACAGGATGGGAAAGGGAATAAATACTCAAGTAATTAAGTCAATAAATCACTTAGCAAATTCAGAATCTGGGTCTCAGTATACTAGGGTTTCAAAATTCACTTTTACAATATTAAAAATAAACTTTTTTGAGGTATAATTTATATAATATATACTAATTTTGGTATATTTTATATGAAAATGTATACAGCTTTGTAAATACTATCACAATGCAGATATAGAACATTCTATCACATTAATACATTCTCTTGTTCCCCTACCCAATTAATCCTTATCTCCACCCCTAGGCAACCAATGGTGCTGCTTCTACACTTCTAGTTTAGATGTCTTTCCTAGAATTTCATATAAATGGAATCATGTAGCTGTATTCTCTTGTGCCTAACTTCTTTTACCCAGCATAATCTTATTGAGATTTATCAATGTTGTTACATGCATTGATGGGGGGTTACTGGGTCCCGTGCAGAGTCCCCCCAGGGTTCGCCACACATGGAGGAAAATAAAATAAGTCATTCCAGACACTTCTCAGTCTTCCAGGAAAAGGGGGCAGCGATTCCCTCTCGTGGAGAAGGCCCCGAGCCCTTCTCGTACAGTGGCTTTTATTGAGATCAATATGTACAGCATGCATACAAAGCTCATCAATCAATGTCAAAAGGCTATGTTTACAGAAAACAGATAGAGATCATAGATACGAATTGAAGGAACACAGAGATTTGCCTCAAGTCAGCATCTGGTAGACTGGGTGGTGCCTGTTCAGCCCTGAAACATGGGAAACTGATCACATTCTATGCTCAACCCCAAACATCAGTACTCATTAACTGGAGGGCATTCTTAGCAAAGTAAGTTTCATAAGATTTAATGCATTCCTTTTCTAGGCCTAATTGTCCCCAGGAACCGCCGGATCCAGTTTAGGGCTGTACCTGCCTTTAATATTGTTTCAAGCCTGAGCCAGGCAGGTGGGGCAGAGCAGCCAAGAGATAAGGAGACTTCTTTCAGATAGAATGAGGACTCCTGCCATGACAAAGCCAAGGGGTGAGGGTCTTTTGCCCCTTTTCCATGTCCCCCAAGTCCTTCCCTGATGGCCCCTATGCCACTGTGCCTGTCTTAGGTTGCCCCTGCCTCTGAGGAGTCTTACCCGTCATTGACTAACCAGCCATTCTCCAGGGCCAAACAAGGTCATGTGAAGGAGGCAGGGGCTGTGTCCCCGCCAGGGGAACAGGTTTTGTCTCCTCAGTGGCCTATTTTCCGGAGGCCTCCTTGCTCAGCTCCAGCCTTGGGCCCTCTCACCTGTCGGAGAAGCTACCGCCCCTGAAACCAGTCAGGACAGCTCCCAACAATGCATTAGTAATTCCTTCTTTTTTATTGCTGAATTGTAGTCCATTAAGTAAGTAATATCACAGTTTACCTATCAGTTTATGGAATTTTTTTATTTTTTTAAAGATTTTATTTATCTTTAGAGAGAGGAGAAGGGAGGAAGAGAGAGAGAGAAACAGTTGGTTGCCCCTCTCACATGCCTTGACTGGGGACTGAGCCCACAACCCAGGCATTTGCCCTGACCAGGAATCAATACAGTGACCTTTCTCTGCAGGACGACGCCCAACCAACTGAGCCACACCAGGCAGGACCATTGATGGACATTTAAGTTCTTTCTACTTGGGACTATTTTAAATAAAATTCTGTGAACATTTTGGTACAATCGTTTAAAAATTATTTTTATTAAATTTTTTGGCACAATTTTTTGTTTCTCTGGGGTAAATACCTAGAATTGAAATTGTTGGTTGCATTATAGATACAGAACTGTCAAATGGATTTATAATGCTATTACCTTATAGTTTTAATTCGTACCTCCCTGATGACTAAAAATTTGGAATCTTTCCAACTTACTAGCTAACTATATATCTTCCTTTGTAAAATGCCTCTTTAACCATTTTCTTATTTTTCCCATTGTAACTGAGTTTCCTATATTATTATAGCTTTATGAGTGGTCTTCATACATTGTACATGCAAGTCCTTTGTCAGATACATCTGCTGAAGATATTTTCTCCCAATCTGTGATTTCCTTTTTCATCTTGATAAAATCTTGAAAAGCACTTTAAAGCTTAATAAATTCCAAATTAATTTTTTGTTTTTATGTTTCACATTTTGTATTAAGTCTTGAAAAGCGTGGTGTTCCTCAAAGTACAATTATTTTCTTCTATGCTTTCTAACAAATTTTATACTGTAAGGTATTTTCTTTATGTCTACAAACTACTTGAATAAATATTTAATTATGGTATAAACATAGAGATTAATTTTAAATATAAGAATATCCAGTTATTTTAACACTTTTCAGAAAATAGTCCTCCTTTTCCAATCAAATTACCTCAGAACATTTGTTAAAAATCAACTGACAACTTCCAGTTATATCTCAGATTAATAGGAAAGAGCACTGCACTTCTCCATACAAGAAAACAGCTGGACAGGCTTGAAACTAACAACCTTTCTTGAATGCATCAGGTATCTGTGATTGGACAGCAGAAAACAAACCCAAAGTTTAGAAAACTAGGTGGCTGAGGGAGAAACAAGGACCCAAGTCATTGCTTAACTGAGACAGAGAATGCCAAATGCCATGTAAAATTACTCTAGTATAAAAACTAGACAACATGTAAGATCAGATAGATTATTATTTCAGCAGAGATGGACAGTCTAACACATTTTCAAAGCTAGAAATTTTTTAAAAGTTCCATAAATAAAGAATGCCTTAAAAGGGCTCCTTAGTATACTTGATATCTCTGAGGAATCAGTGATATTTAAGATTTTATACATGCTTATGCATGTGTGTAGTGTGTGCATACACCATACACATATGGGTAAATGTATGTTTTAATTGTTTGGCTTCATGGAAAAGAGACAGTTTAGTAACAACATCCTTTCCTATATCCACACTTCAGAGGGCAGAATGAGAAAGGGAATGTAGTATGATTCTGAATTTTCAAACACTTCCTATAAAAGATTTATTTGTTATTAATGTACAGGTGTCAAACTGAAGCTGATATCAGAATAATTGCTAAACAAGGGGTACATAATTCTGTTACAACACTGAGTTCCAATACACATATAAAACAAATATCTCATAAGTAACATGCTTGCATATAAGCTCACATAGATAAACAATACAGAACTCAGAAAATATTCACATACTTCAATGCTGTTCAGTTTATGGAATTTATTCCTTGTTCTTTTAAAGCTTCTTATTCTAGTGAATGTCTATGAATCAATAGTTATACATCATTAAATCCTTTAATATTACATGTGAAAAATAGTTTTGATATAAGAGTTTCTAGGTAAAGGCTTTTGCCTACTTTTCTTAAATTAATGGATTTTCCTCCTGTAACACACTCAGAGATATTAAAGTTTGATAACTTGTCAAAGACTTTCACACATTCACAACTCAACGATCAGATACTTATTCAACCTTTCTACTTCTTTAGGAGATCAAAATAATGTGTTTAAATTTAAACTCTGCTTATATCTTTGGGTTATTGATTTGCATACGAGTATAATCATGAAAGCAAGGAAGGAAAATAGTCATACTATTTATGTGTAATTTATTATTTTTACTTAATCTTTGTTGTGTTTTCTCCATTACCATTTAGTCCCCTTATACCCCCATACCCCCAGCAATCACCACACTGTGGTCCATGTCCATGAGTCCTTTCTCCTTTTTGTTCAATCCTTCCACCCCCTAAACTCCCACCACCCAACTGTCATCCTGTTCTCCATCTATGAGTCATTTTTTAGTAAAGAATTGCCTACATATGTTTAAATGTTGGATTTCCTCTCCTAGTATTTCCTAAACTTATAAGGAAGTGTTATGGATAAAATCTATGGTCGCTCAGTATATTGTCAGAGGTTTCTCCTATGTGATGTTTCTATTATTGAGTTCAGATGTCCACAGCAATACTCATAGGCTTTGTTAACTGAGAGATGGTGAGTGTATGTCAATGTTCAATATACCCAAACCTACAGGAGCTCAGCAGAAAACTAGTTTATTTGTCACTGCAAAAAGTCTAACTGTGTAAACAAAGAAAGCTCCATCCCATGGTCACTCTTTGTTTCCTTTCATCATGGGCTCTTGCATCTTCAGCCCCACAGTTTCACCGAGGGCAATTGCCACTCCATTCTGGTAAAGGACAGGAGAAAACACAGGATTCCAGGGATGTGCCTAATGAGACTCATCACTGACTCCCACATTCCACTAGCCAGAGATTAATAATATGACCCTATTAGAATGACAGAGTAGTTGAGAAATTTAGATTCAGTGTGGTATGAAGGAGAAAAAGAAATAGTTATTGGTAAAGAATGAATACTTCTTGTATAACAGAGGTGGTTACCCCTGAGTAAGTCATATTGAGGAATGACTTACAGTAGAAGAACTCTCCACATCCATTACCTTGTCTCTTGTCTGCATTGTTATGCTATGAGGTCTCTCTATGTATTTTCAGCAGTACCGAGAAAGCTGGTTTCTGGCTAACAGTTATCAAACATTGATAACATTACCAGTCTTCTCACTGTGATTTCTCTGATAATAAGAGTTTTGATTGCTGGCACAAAGTTTTCACACTTTTATTACATTCCCAGAGTTTTTCTGCAGTGTGAAATTTCTAAGGATTGAGTACACAGAGTATTTCTTATATTCATTATCTTTATTGGGTTTCTTAACTGGGTGAGTTCTGTGATCTACAACAAGGTCTGCCGTCTGGATGAAATACTACTTGCATAAAATATATTCTAAGACTTTATCTCCTGTGTTCTCTGATATTTAGTGAAGGTTGCTATATTGCAGAGGAACTTTCAAGTGTTCATTATTTTCATAGGGGTTCTCTCCAGTTTGTTCTTTTGTATTGTGAGATTTGATTTCCACTTTAAGAGTTTTTCCATATTCTTCATATTCATATGTTTAATTCCCTCTGTGGGCTTTCTGATGTTCCCTAAGACTTGATTTCTGGCTGAAAGTTTTCCCACATTTATCACATTTACAGGGTTTCTCTCCTGTGTGAGTTCTCTGATGTACTCTGAGGTGTGATTTTTCACTGAAAGCTTTACCACAGTTTTGGCATTCATAGCATTTCTCCCCTGTGTGACTTTTCTGAGGCTGAGTTACATGTGAGTTCATAGAGCAGGATTTTCCACATTCATTACACTCATTGGGTTTCACTGTTATGTGAGTTCCCTGAAGTACATCGAAAGTTGGCTGGTAACCCAACATCTCTGTAGATGTGTCATAATCAGAGGATGGGTCTGTTGTGTGAGTTCTCTGATGCACCAAGAGGGCTGAATTTCTTTCCACATTCAGAAGGTGTTATCCCTATATGAATTTCCCATTGTTCTCTAATGTGGGATTTTGGGCTGAAAGATTTCTCTTCTGTGTCAATTCTTTGAGTGATTCTATGGAAAGTATTTCAGTTTTCAGTACATTGATATCCATTAAACTCATAGTGACTCTTCTGCTCTGGATAATTGCTCTGAGAGACTATAAGTGTTAATGTATTACATGGGTTTTCCCAAAATTTATTAAGTTGATAAAATTTCAATTTAGGGTCATTGCTATTAGATGTAACAAGAGCAGTCTTTTCAAGTGAAGCTTTTCCACATTCATTATATTCAAAAGCTTGCCACAAAGTCTGAATTGTCTGATGCTGATTAACTTCCTCTTTATAATCAAAGGCTTTTACATTTTTACTCTAAACAAGAGATTTCTCTGCAATATTAGTTCTGCTATCCTTAATACTGAGGAGCCATTTCTCAGCTATGTTAATCTCATGAGTCATCTTTCTTGAATATTAACAATGAGGGGTCAATGAGCTGAGGTGCAAGTAAGGAGGCAAATTTAAAGGGCATCACTGTTACAGGAAAAATGCTTATGTCCACATAACATGGTTTTCTTGAAATTTCTCGCTCTGTTGTCAATGATTTATTGGTAAATAAAACTTCCCACAACTGTTTTCCTTGGCTTTCTGGGCTCTCCTCTGAGAATTCATCAAGTTGGGATTTTTCTAAAACTGAGAAAATTAAAATTATTGTATGATATTCAACACACTCCTTATGGAATGGGACTTATATGCCCACTTATATAGTTGACTCCTTGGTTTCTGGCTCCGTTTCCAAACAGTAAAGAAATTCCAAGTGTATATTCTCCTTTTTGTTAAAAATGAACTTTGTGTAGTAGAAAAGAGAGAGGAAACTAGAAATAAATATACGTATATATCTGGCATCTTAAGACAAACTTTTCAAAACTCAGTAGAGAAGAAGATATAAAAGATGCAACTGAGAGTGGATGTTATAATTAAGAGAGTTGAATCCTGGAAGTAGAAAAAGCAGAGAATGGGATAAATTCAACAAGGGTTATGGCACTAAGTAGATAAATAAATTTATAATGGCATCACCTATGTTGTGTTGAAATAATCCTCTTGACCACCCTTTAATTCTCTGCAATACCATTCACAGAAACATAACTGTATCACTGGAAGTGAAAAAAATTGATGAGTGTTTAAGTAAATTTTCTATGTATTGGAGTCACTACTTTATCCCGGTCTGGCCTTGGTATTTATATTGGGGTTGTTCAATAAGGAATCTCTCTTGACCAGTAAGTCTTAACTTTCCTCTTTTCAATTTGCTTACTCATTTCCCCCAAACCAGTCTTGCCCCTGTCCAAGCCTTAATTCTATTTTCCATCTATTTTTTTAACACATCTATCTAGCTTTTATTGATTGAGAGAATATTCACATATTTCAAACTGGCCGTAGGACTTTTACAAGTGTCCTTTATATTTATTTACCATAAATTTATTGTGCATATTTGACTGCCATTACCTGCTGCTATCCACACACCATGGTAAATGTCAGGCCTATGCTAAAAATATCTGGAGGCTTTGAATGCACTGCCTAAATACCAACAGATGAAAGAGTTCAGTGATATGATTCATGCAAAGAGAGTTCTGCACTAACTGCATGCTCATTACATGTCCTAGCTACTAGTCCATTAGTTCAGTATTTTCTGTTCTAGCAATAACTTTATACTCACATTCTTTCCTTAAATTATCCTCCATACTAGCCTTCAAACTATTTAGAATCTAGATGACCTGTCAGGCAGGACAAAACTGTTCTCCCAAATCTTAATTTAAGACAAAAATGTTCTAATATCTTCTCACATATTTAGACAACATTTATTTTAAAATCTGAAAAATGTTACTACCTGAATGATTGGTTTTAACAAGGGATACATGGAGAGCACCCATATCTGCTACTCGTGATTTTTAAAGTAATTACCATCACTAAAATCAGGAAGTATCTTAAAATTGATGGCAAGTCCATAGTTAAATGGGTAGCACTCTGTCTTTCTTGGTTGTACGAAAATAATGGTTCACATTTTAATCAACAGCATCTTATATGATATAAGATATAGCAAGGCAGCTTTGCATAGCTCTCCAAAATAAAACTCTCACTCTTTGTACACTACTATCATATAAATTAAGTGGTCCATTAAAAGCAGTGTACCTCAGAATTACTTAGAGAGCTTTTTCACTGAACACAAGGGCTCAGATCCAATGCTGGCCTACCTGTGATGATTCAAAAGTCCCATAAGTTTGACTTGGGCATTTGCATTTATGGGTAGTGTTTCCTGAGTGAAACAATATGAAATACCACGAGGCTTTGGAATCAACCTACTATATTATTAAATAACATTTACAAAATGATACATCCTAGAGTAAGGAAGAGTGAAACAGAGACTACATTACTGGGGAGATTATAATCCATTTGAGGAAAAGAATTCATTCAATAACTTTATGATCTCTGGCAGAGTCACATTTTTTTCTTCTGACACACCCAAGTGGGTTAAGAGTTTACAAAAGAAAGAGATAAAGTATTCGCTAAAGTATTCCAAGAGTATAGTAGAGAAGTAAGAATCTGAGCCTAAACTTAACACGAGGAATAGTGCTTTCTTTTATCTACCTGAAGTTAGCTATTTTAATTAATTATTTTTATTCCGAGAGCCACCTTTTCGCTTTGTCATTTTTACCATTATAGTTTTATCTTTATTATGTCTTTCGCTTTGCTTAGTTTTTAAAACTTTCTTGCTTAAGAAAAATTAAAAAATACGTATACAAGACTGAAATTTTTCTCTAAGTACTGCTTTACCTGTAGTCCAAAGGTTCTTACAAATGTTTAATTAAAAAAATTCTGGATATTGTACAATATTTATTTACTCTTTGATAAAATAGGTTTTCTATAAAGAGATATTCATGTATTATTGATTTTAAGATAAAAGAATTTTAATTTTTATCATATTGTTTGCAATTTAGTGTTATTGAACAATATCTCAAGTTGTGGAATTTATCGATATTTGTCTAAAATACTTTTACAGCCCTGGCTGGTGTGGCCCAGTGGATTGAGTGCTGGCCTGCGAACCAAATGGTTGCTTGTTCAATCACCAGTCAGGGCACACGCCTGGGTTGCAGGTCAGGTCTCCAGTAGGGGATGCGCAAGAGGCAACCACACATTGATGTTTCCCTCTCTTTCTCCCTCCCTTCCCCCCTTTCTAAAAATAAACAAATAAAAATCTTTAAAAAAAATACTTTTACATTTTTGTCAATGTTCCAAGGTCATTTAAAACAAGGTTTATTCTTTGTTTTCAGAATAGAGTTTTGAAAGACACAGATTAATTTTATAAAATATGCTACTTATAATTTCTAGACCAAAAGTCAGGAAACTTTGCTGTAAAAGTCAGAGTAAATGTTTTAGGTTTTGCTGGTCATGCTGAGCCATGTTCTAGAGTCCAGTGGCTGTGGTATAAAATCCCACAGAGAGGAATAGTAAGGTCTGTCATATTGAATATGTTCCTATTTCTTCTTACAACTTTTGAAGTTTTCTCTGTTATAACTCTTGATAATTTATTTGGTACACTAATATCCAAAACTTTTATATTTCCTTTAAAAATTGTCCTTTTTAGCAATTGTCCTTTTTGACCTGAAGTTGCATAAATAATGAGTTATATCCATATTTATTGGCTTAACAGTTCATAACTGTATTTCAGACTTTCTGAATTTTATTTTAGGTGTACCTCTTTGATAGTCTGATAGCATTTCTCTTAACAGGTGAATTTAATCCATTTACATCAGTGATATGACAGATATGTTTGTTTTACTTTATGTTATATAGTATGTTTACATAGCTTTTGTACAGAAAAAGAGACTGTTATCCTTAGAAAGGCCTGCTTGGAAGATTAACCCTTGGCTGGCAACTGAGAAGTTAGATTTCCAGATTGTTCCCAAGTACCTTGTCCCTACTGAATTTTCCAGGTAGACAACACTTTACATGTGTTGTCACAATTCATGGCTGGGGGTCTTTGAAATGGTTTCCTTTAGACTTCGTCCCATACACCTTTTTCTTTGCTGATTTTGCCTTGTATCATTTCATTGCATAAATCTTAGCTATGAGTATGACTATATGCTGAGTCTTCCTAAAGAATCAATGAACCTGATGGTGGTCCAGGGGACCCTTGATACAGCTTCATGGGAAACTTTTCTAGTAACAGGTCTGTATTCTTTGCTCTGTCAAATGTACGTAACTTCTAACAATTAGGAAGATTGTGATTTGCTCCAATAATTAGCTTTCTAATTACATTATATTATCCCTTAATTATCTAGTTATTTAGATGGTATCAAGCAATTATTATATAATGATAAGCTCAAGGGTTCCTTTCTTCTGATCTGTTTACTCCCAATTTTAGCTGCTTTATTGACCTTTCTTAGTTTTTATCTTTTTACTGTTACAGTAGATCCATTATTCATTTTTTAGCTTCAAATGGTATACTTCGCTCCTATCTTTTAAAGATGAAAATATTAACATTCTTATAATCCATTCCCTTTGTTGGCCACCTACCCTACATGTTAGAGCTATTATTTTTAAAATTCCAAATGTAAAGGTATCTAAAAGGAGAGTGCTGGAGAACAGTTCAAACTGCTCACTTTTAGCTGATTTCTCGGATCTAATTTTCTTGTATGCCTTCTGCCAATATTCAATAACTTACCTGGGGAGCTTCTGCTTGGCAATTTTTTCTCTAGTAACCACGGGTCTTCTCCTAGTTCCAACGTGGAGATCAGTTCTGGTTTTGTAAAGCAGTACCCCGCGAATGAGGAATAATTTAGCACTTGAGTTAGCTGCATAGGTTTCACAATTTTTGAATGTGAAGAAAGGTACAGCTTTAGAACCAGAACATTGAGGATGTTCACTAGAAACATTTTGGGGGAGAAGTGACAAAAAAACATTTTCTTACACTCACAATAGATCACTTTCCTTAGACTCTTTAATCAGAAGCCTATTTTAAAATGGCCAATTTCACCCTGACTGGTGTAGCTCAGTGAGTTGGGCATTATCCTGCAAACCAAAAGCTTGCTTGTTTGAATCCCAGTCAGGGCACATCCTTGAGTTGCAGGCCCAGGTCCCTCTTCCACCCTCAGGTGTGGGAGAGGCAACTGATGGATGTTTCTCTCCCTTTTTCCTTCCCTTCCCCTCTCTCTAAAAATAAATAAATAAAATATTTAAGAAAATTAAAAAAATAAAATGGTTAATTTCTGTGTTTTGAGCAACAGGTTTCATAAAGACTTTGAAATCTGGCTATAATAGAGTAAAAGAAACTGACTTACTCCTCCATAACAGATATCTAAAAAAAATACCAACTACATGAGATAGTATTTAGACTCTAGACAACAAGCAGTGTAGACAGGGATACTTGAGAATAGGGAAATAAATAGGTGAGCTCTACGATTATCACTACTTACAGGTAAGAGACCTTCCAACCTATAACACAAAAAGAAACCAAAAGAGAGGCCAGCTTACTCAGTAAAATGAGAAAACAGAAATGGATTTTAAGGAAGCTATAGCAACTAGAATTTGTAGGATGAAATATCAGAGAAGAGAGATATACTGATGAAGAGTCTTGGAGACCTGCAGAAAGGTCTCCTGAGTTCTAACTTGTGCACGCATATAAGAAAAACACTGGCGGTTGGGGAAAGACCAGAGAAAAAGAGTAAACAGAAAATCACCAAAGCCTGCACAGAGTTAGAAAGTTTCTGTTCCCATAAGTCAAGGTAGAAAAACTTCCTAATTTATGGCCAAGAAAGGAGAATAACCAGAATGATATTTATTACCCTGGCAGAGGAGCCAAATTAGTCCAAGACTAAAATGAGCTATGTATCTAACATAATAAAACAAACCTTGAAAGGATCAAATTACTCACAAATAACTTAGTTACATCCTAGAAAAAGCCCCCCAAAATTTAAAATAACATGACAAGATGTTATAAAATTTGTAATATCCAACATCTAACAAAAATTACTAAGAATGAACCCAAGTAGGGATATATAACTCTTATCAAGGAGAAAAATCAGAGAGTAGCAACAGAGTAAGAAATGACACATATAAAATTAATAATCAAGGCCATTAAAAAAGTGAGTGTGTATGTTTGAGAGGAAAAAGAGAAACATGAACGTGATGAGAAGAAACAGGGAATTTTTTTAAAAGTTCCAAACTAAAATTCTAAATATAAAAAAATACCTGAAATGGGAAAACCAACCAACCATAAAACAAATAAGAAAACACTCGATAGGATTTATAAAAGTATAGATACAACATAAGTATAGATGATATAAAACAGATTGGTAAATTTATGGCATAGTTAAGCTATGATAATTTTAAACTATAAAAGAAAAAACCCATAGTGAAAAAGGATTGGAAAATAGTAAGCAGAATTATCTGTGACCTGTGGGACAATAACAAGTTATATAGCATGTGTGGTATAAGTAGCATTTCAGAAGAAAAAAAGGAGGAAGAAAAAAAATATTTGAAGAAATAAAGAGCAATGTTCAAATTTTGATGAAATATGTAAACTCTGAGATCCAAGAAATTACATGAATGCCAAGGAAGAAATGAAGAAAACCACATTAAGGTACATTCTAATCTAATTGCTGAAAACCACTGACAAAGAAAAAATCTTAGACAGAAAAAAACATAATATGTGCAGAAGAGCAAAGATAAGAATGAATGTCAGACTTCCAGCCAAGATAGAGGCATAAGGAGATATACTTTGTCTCTTCACACAAACACAATAATGGAAACAACAAATTTTAAAACAAAAAAATAACCAGAACTGCTAGAAAATTGAACCATATGGAAGTCCAACAACCAAGGAGTTAAAGAAGAAACATTCATCCAGGCTGGTACAAGGGACAGAGACGGACAGCTCGGCAAAGAGGATGTGTGGCAAGGCAGCAGCTGGTGGACTGGGTGGTTCCACATTTGTGTGCAGATAAACCTTGAGGAACAGCATGGGAGTGATACATACCATACAATCCAGTGTTCCAATGCAAGAAAAGAAAGCCTCAAAACCTCTGGTTGTAAAAATATGTGGAACTTGTGGCAACAAGAGAAACTCCCAGCCTCACAGGGGAGTTTGTTGGAAAAACCCAAGGGATCATAGAAGGTACACAACCCACCAACCTGAGAATCAGCACCAGAAAGGGCACAATCTCTTTCTGTGGAGTGGGGGAAGTGACAGAAAGTGGAGTGAGAGCCATGCAGGTGGCATTGTCCCTGCTTGGACCCCTCCCCCACATACAGCATCACAATGCAGTGACCTGGGATGCCCTACACTGGCAAATACCTAAGGCTCCACCTCTTCCAACATAACAGGTGCACTGAGATAAAGAAATATGGTCCAAATGAAAGAACAGATCAAAACTCCAGAAAAAGAACTAAGCGAGAAGGAGATAGACAGTCCATCATATGCAGAGTTGACAACACTGGTAATCAGGATGCTCACAAAAATGGTTGGTTATGGTCACAAAATGGAGGAAAAAGTGAAGGCTATGCAAAGTGAAATAAAGAAAAATATACAGGGAACCAACAGTAAAAGGAAGGAAACCGGGACTCAAAGCAATGATTTGGAGCAGAAGGAAGACATAAACATTCAACCAGAACAGAATGAAGAAATAAGAATTCAAATAAAATGAGGAGAGGCTTAGGAACCTCAGGGACAACTTTAAACATTTGAACATTCAAATCATAGGGGTGCCACAAGAAGGGGAGGAAGAACAAGAAATTGAAAACTTACTTGAAAAAATAATGAAGGAGAACCTCCCCTATCTGGTCAAGGAAATAGACTTCCAGAAGATCCAGGAAGCTCAGAGAGTCCCAAATAAGTTGGACCCAAGAAGCACACACCAATGCATATCATAATTACAGTCCCCAAGATTAAAGTTAAGGAGAGAATCTTAAAACCAGCAAGAGAAAAGGAGACAATTACCTACAAAAGAGTTCCCATAAGACTATCAGTTGATTTCTCAAAAGGAATCTTGCAGGCAAGAAGGGGCTAGAAAGAAGTATTCAAAGTCATGAAAGTCATGGACTTAACATCCAAGATCACTCTGTCTAGCAAAGCTATCATTTAGAATGGAAGGGCAGATTAAGTGCTTCCCAGATAAGATAAAGTTAAAGAGGTTCATCATTACTAAGCTCTTATTATATGAAATGTTAAAGGGACTGATCTAAGAAATAAAAAAATATCAAGAACTATGAACATTAAAATGACAACTCACAACTATAAAAAACTGAACCTAAAGAAAAAAAAACACACAAAGCAAGCAACTAGAACAGTAATAGAATCACAGGAATGGAGATCAGAGGGGTGGGGGAGAGAGGGGAATGGGGGGAAAGGTACAGGAAATAAGAAGTATAAATAAGAAGTACAAAACAGACAGGGGAAGGTTAAGAATAGCATAGGAAATGGAGAAGCCAAAGGACTTATATGTATGACACATGGACATGAACTAAGGGGTGGAGGAACGTTCATTGGGGGGTGCAGCAGGGAGGGGAATAAGGAGAGAGAAAAAGATGGGACAACCATAATAGCATAACCTATAAAATATATACTTAAAAAAAAGAATGAATGCCTACTTCTAGTCATAAATTATATACAATGGTCAGAAGACAACGAACTGACAATTTAGTAGTACTGAAAGAGACACAAGATACTATGGCAGATTATGAATGAATCAAGATGGCGGAGGACTGAATGGAAGTCACACTGACCTTCTCCCAGGACCAATCTGGAATTACAACTAAATTGTGGAAAAATCACCTGGAACAAACAACTGAACAATAGTGAGAAAGGAGCTTTGTAACCTCAGACAGACAGAGAATCAGCTTTAGTGCAATGTAACTGGTAAGGAGTGCAGTAGAGACTTGAAAAGACAGGAGGCAGCACCAGAGGATATTGAAATGGCCAGCTGGGTCCCCCTGAGATGAGCGGGATCTAAACCATAAACAGATATCTCCAGCCTGCAGCACCAGAGCTCCAAAAGTGCAGATAGCAGCCAGCTGCAAAAAAGCAGCAGGGTTGCTCTCATTCAGAGATAGACAGCTGGAGATGCAAAATGCCATTTAAAGGGCCAACACATAAATTTTTATTTGCAGCCACTTACTCTGGTCTCTGGCAAAGGCAGGGGCAGAGTGCGCTAGAGACGCTGGAAGAGAGACTGAGGAAGGAGGCTTTGGAGTGAGAACTGAGACCTTAGCTGGCAGGATCCCGATGCTAACTCATCCCCCATATGGCACCAGCCATCTTGCTCAGGCAGACCGCTCCCCTGAGCATCAGCAGCATGAGAGGACCCAATAACCCGACCCCCAGGAGGGACTCTGCCCCACCCTGTGGTGTCTCTAAGCCCACCTGCTGAGTGCAGAGTGACTAGATTAACAGCTGAAGGAGACAGCCACAGACAGTAGATTCCTGGAAGCCTGAACAGGCTTGCCTAAGGTCAGATAGGGTCAACATCTGACATCATCAGAGGCAGATCCAGGAAGAAAAAACAGCGGTCTCCTACCATAGAATTTCACACTACAAAGTCGGAAAATCAAGACAGATCAATTTAAGAAGGAGAAGCAAAAGAGAAGAGTCTCACAAATAATGGGAACAGAAAGAAACACCCCTTCCATTGAACAGAAAGAAGGAATCCCCACAAAAAGGACTAAATGAAATAGAGGCAAGTAAACTATCAGATATTGAGTTCAAAACAATGATTCTAAGGAAGCTCAACAAGATCTGTGACCTCCAAGAAAATTACAAAAAACTACAAGGAAACTACGAAGAACTTACTGCAAACTATAACAGCATGAAAAAGGACATAGAAATTATCAATCAGAGACAAGAGGAAATGAAGAATACATTTTCTGAATTGAAGAACCCTGTAAAAGGAATTAAAAGCAGGCTAGATGAAGCAGAGGATCAAATTAGCGAGCTGGAGGATAAGTTGGGAAAAAAGCTCCCAGAAAGAGCAAGAAATTGAAAAAAGATTCAAAAAGAATGAAGAGGTGTTTAGAGAAATGCAGGACAACCTGAAACATAATAATATCCATATAATAGGTATATCAGAAGGAGAAGAAGAGGAGCAAGGGATAGAGAACCTGTTTGAAAAAGTAATGATGGAAAACTTCCCTAATTTGAAGACAGAAAAAGACACATAAGTCCAGTAAGCACAGAGGGTCCCATTCAAGAGGAACCCAATGAGGCCCACTACAAGACACATCATTAAAATGGCAAATATCAAAGACAAACAAAGAATCCTAAAGGCAGCAAGGGAGAAAGAGGTAATAACATATAAGGGAGCCCCAGTACGGCCAACAGCTGACTTCTCAACAGAAATACTACAAGCCAGAAGGGAATGGCAAGAAATATTCCAAGTAATGAAAAGCAAAATCAAAGGCCTGTACCCCAGACTGCTCTACCCAGCTAGGCTCTCAATTAAAATAGAAAGCAAAATAAGGAGTTTCCCAGACAAAAGAAGGCTAAAAGAATACACCTTCACCAAACCAGCATTGCAAAATATGCTAAAGAGCCCGCATTAAAAAGATGAATAAAAAGAGTCTATGAATACCCAGTTCCTTTCACAGTTGCCAATACTTGATATTACCAATATTTTTAACTTATTAATATGCATGTGACAGTGATGTGTTATTCTAATTGTTCCTTTATTATTTGTTGAAACTAAACCTGTTTTGTATATTTCTTGCCTATTTCTATTATTTTTAAAAAACTTTAAATTACTTTTTGGTATTTTTTACCTTAAGTTTTAGTGGGTTTTCATAACTGTTCTCTGGAGTGGGGAGGCTGAAAAGGCAGATAAACAAATATGATAATCTGTGTAATCTAGCTGAAATGATGTAACAAACATAATTTTAGAAGGAAAGGGAGATAATGAGGGAGTGTAATGGGAATAAAGTGAGGAGGAGAAGGAAGACAATGAAATATTGTAAGGAAACGTGGGGACCAAAGAAGACCGCTGAAAATTCTCTACTCTGTAAAAGAAATGAGAAAATAAGTAAAACACACGCACACACACACCCCAAAGTCAATTATCAAAGATCTGGAAATTAATCAAAGGCTTGTAGTCACCAGGGGAGTATTTATTCAGGAAAAATAGCTGTATCTTGGAAAGAACTGCCACCCTTGGGGCATTTTAGCTTTCTCTATTCCCATCTCCTGCTGTCCCAACATTTGCAAGTGAAGAGCAACAGGGCCCACCAGATGGAGCTGGAAAGGGCTCGATCTCTCTCGATCTTTTTCAAAGAGTCACTCTCAAAGAACTGCCATTATTTGACGTGTCCAGTGGTTCCCTGGAAGACTCCACTTGCAAAGCTCTACTGACATGCCTTGGAACTGCCCAGGGTGAACAACCATTTCCCTGAGGGATTTGTAAGGGAGGGCATTTGTCATAAAAGAAAATAAAGGCAATTGTTTAACTTCATCATTTCTTGAGGCAGTAGATAACAGAGCAAACAATAGTATAAACAAAAGCTTCAAAGGAAAAGCTGGAAATAGATGTGTGTAAGGCTTGAGAAAGCTCTGCAATATTACTTGAAATCCAGAAGGCCACACACAGGTGCAGAGCACCTGCCCCAGACAGTGTTCTTTCTTTCTCAGGAAAGTCATAGGAAGACCCTCTGCTTTCATCTCTGGCTGAGCGTGAGGCTCCATGGAGCAGGAAGTGAAGGCAAACACAGAGGGAGTGTTGCCACTTGGGGAGTGTTGAAGCTATGCCCCTCAGCACATACGGGCTGCATTTTTGCCAAAATTCAGTTGTCCTTACACAGTGGGGATCTACTTCTGGACGCTCTGTCATGTGCCATTGATCTACAACACCACACTCTTCTGAGTGCTATAGCTTTACAATCTTTTCTTCTTTTTCAGGGTTTTGTTGTTGTTGTTGTTTTTACTTGGGTACTTTTCATTTCTGAATGAATTTAGTATGAGCTTTATTTTATCAAATAATTATTTTTCTTATTTTCAAAATGATTACTTTGAAAATATAGGTCAAACTGCAGAGAACTGATAAATGTGTTAGGCCTTCTGACCAATGAACAAGATATATATCTCCATTTATTCGGGCTTCAAAACTTTTTTAACTAGTGTTTTTCATTTTTCAGTGTTTGGATTATTCCAATATTTAGCCAGATTTATTCTTAAGTAGTTTAAACTCTATGTTAGTTTAAATGGTATTTTTAAAGTTTCAATCTCATATTGTGCATAAATATAATTGGTTTGTGCACAGTCATCTTGTACCCTGCAAATCTTGCTAAATTCATATATTAGTTCTGGTAGCTTTTGTTATATATTCCATTTAGGATTTTCTACCTAGATGATCATGCCATCAGTGAATCAAACAGTCATAGTTCTTCCTTTCCAGATTGGATGTATTTTATTTCTTTTTTCCCCAATTTGCAGTGGCTAGAACATTCACTACAATGTCTAATAGCAGTGGTAAGGCTAGATTTCCTTGGCTTTTTATTGTCTTAGGGGGAATGTTTTAATGTTCTACCAATTAGTATACTGCCTTTAAAAAAGATTTTCTTTTACAGGCTGAAGAAGTACCTTTCTTGTCCTAGTTAGGTGAAGGTTTTGTTTTGTTTTGTTTTATATTCTTAATCAGGAATCATAATTAATTCTGTATCCCAAATGTGGACATTCATTCATTTAGTAAATGTTTATTGAACACCTAAGATATGCCAGATAATGTTCTAAATGATGGTGACAACAAGAAAAATTCTTGATCCTCTTCAGCTTCCCTATAGTACAACTAGTTGTATTATAGTACAAAGTAGGTAAAAACAAAAAGCACAATACACATATCAGTTTGCAACACATCGATACCACAGGTGGCCATGCTTGTAGCTTCGGGAAAAAAATCCCAGATAGTCACATAACAGTTCAAAAAGTCTGTGTGAGGGTTTATAAGGACAAGAGTCAAACTGAACTAAATAGACATATATCTCTGCACAAATGTCATTTATCATATGTTGGGTAGTTTGGAGGAAGGTAAAATGATTAGGATCTCAGAATTTTGGCCAAAACCTTGCTTTCATATTCTATAAAATCTGAACAAATGCTGCTTATTGTTTCAGGCATAGTTGTCTATTCCCCTCTCTCACCAAACCAAGAGAACACAGACAGCTGAGAAACACTTATTATTACTTTTTCAGTCACAGTTTTCATCTTGAAAAAGGGGCATTGGCAGGAGAAAGCTGGGAATGACCAGAGCCTGGATGTCACGCACTCTCCAGTTAGAACACAACAAAGTGTCATTCCTAATGAAGCCCAGACCAAGTGACCTCTTAACTGGGAGGCCTTGTACATTTATTAAAAATGTGTGTTATGTGTGTGTGTGTGTTTTTAGCTTGTTTCCCAGGTGCTCTTTCTGATTAACCTCATCTGCCATCCCTTCTTTTGCCCTGGCCTGTTGGATAATAGCTGAGGGAAATTGTGTTATGGGATCCCTCAATCGCTAAAGCCAACTCCACTCAATGACACTACTATCCCATTCAACACACTCCATTCTGTATAGAGCCATATAAATATAGAGCCTGTCAGACTCAAAAATAGAAGTAGATTTTTTTAGTATAAGGCTACTAGTTTAGCAATTTATAATCTATTTCCCAAAAGAGGGAAACCAGTACAGTATTTTTCTTCTCTTAAAAATTCCTTAGCCCATTTGCTACCAAAAAGCAACCTTTTGGGTTGTTGAAAGCAAAAGAGTTCTAAAATTACCCCACTATGCAGTTATGGCCTTCAGTGTAAGGAGATAAGGTATGTTTATTATGTTATCTCTCACCATTTGAAACTGGAAATTTTACAACATATTATATATTTAAAGCTAGCAGGCAGACAATTAAAAACAGGCTAATTTTCCCAGTATGCATTTTCTCCCCATTCTTACAAAGTCAGGGGTAAAGGAAAAAGGTAAAACACAAATCAAAACTCAGAATCCACTGTAACACAACTCAATCATAAGAGCACAAAATAGCACTGGCTGGTGTGGCTCAGTGGATTGAACACTGGCCTTTGAACCAAAATGTCACAGGTTCAATTCCCAGTCAGGGTTCATGGCTGGGTTACAGACCAGGTCCTCAGTGGGGGGTGTGCGAGAGGCATCCAATCAATGTATCTCTCACACATCAATGTTTCTCTCCCTCTTTCTCCCTTCCTCCTTATCTCTCTAAAATAAATAAATAAAATCTTTTTTTTTTTAAAAGCACACAATATTTGATTCTATCCATAAATCTGAAGGACACAGGATCCATCTTTGTCCACAGGCAACGTAGCATTCTTGGGAATCTCCTGGAAATACCTGCCCCCTTTTTCTCTCTTTCCCAAGCAGGCTGCAACATTGAAAGATGGACTGTTTTAGGATGGGTGGAGGGAGAGGAAAAAAGGGAAATCCTTCTGATTCTGCCTCTAGGCTGGCATAAATCCACAGGATTTATGTTCTTTTAGAACATAAATTAGAAACAGTGCTATGAAGATAAGTGCCAAGTGCTCTTCTGTTACCAGTTCATCATGGAACTTCTGTTGAGGGTCATGACAAACACTTGGCTACTTCCTCCAGATCCTACAGATGCAAAAAAGTACTTTATCATTTCTTTCACATAGAAACTTTAGGAGTTCTGGCCAAGTGGAGGCATAGGTAGAAATACTTCACTTCCTCGCACAACCAAAAGAAGGATAAAAGCCAATTTAAAAACAACCAGAACTGCCAGAAAATCAAACTGCATGGAAGTCCAACAACCAAGGAGGTAAAGAAACATCCAGACTGGTAGGAGGGGTGGAGAAAGGGGCAGAGAGGACACGTGGCAAGGGAACACTATGAACCACTAGGGCAATCCCACATTTACACACTGATAAGCCAGTAGAAACAACTGGGGAGCGAGATAAACCACAAAATCCAGGGTCTCAGCCCAGGAAACTAAAGACTCAAAACTTCTGGCTATAAAACTCTGTGGGGGTTGCAGTGGTGGGAGAAACTCCCAATTTCACATAAGAGTCAGTTGTAAAGGCCCACAGGATCCTAGAATGTACAAAAACCCACCCACCTGTGAATAAGCACCTGAAAGGGCACGATCTGCTTGTGAGAAGTGAGACAAAAGTGATGGAAAGTGGGGCAAGAGCTGAGCAAGTAGCATTGTTCCCCCTCTGACCCCTCCCCTACAGACAGCATCATAATGCAGCAAAGAGGGTTGCCCTGCCCTGGCAATACATAAGACTCCACCCCACACAATGTAATAGCTGCGCCGAGACAAAGAAATATGGCCCAAATGAAAGAACAGGTCAAAGCTCCAGAAAAAGAACTAAGGGACAAGGAGATAGACAATCTATCTTATGCAAAGTTCAAAACACTGGTAATCAGGATGCTCACAGAAATGATTAAGCTTGGTTGCAAAATGAAGGAAGAAATGAGGGCTGTACAAAGTAAAATAAAGGAAAATATACAGGGAACCATCAGTAAAGGGAAGGAAACCAGTACTCAAATCAATGATTTGGAACAAAAGGAAGAAGTAAACATCCAACCAGAACAGAATGAAGAGAAAAGAATTCAGGAAAAAAATAAGAATATGCTTAGGAACCTCTGGGACAACTTTAAATGCTCCAACATCCGAATCATAGGAGGCCAAAAGGAAAAAAGGAAGAGCAAGAGATTGAAAACTTATTTTAGAAAATAATAAAGGAGAACTTCCCCAATCTGGCAAAAGAAATAGACTTCCTGGAAGTCCAGGAAACTCAGAGTCCCAAAGAAATTGGACCCAAGGAGGAACACACCAAGACACATCATAATTAGTTACTCAATATTAAAGCTAAGAAAAGAATCTTAAAAGCAGCAAGAGAAAGGGAGACAGATATCTACAAAGGAGTTCCCACAAGGCTGTCAGCTGATTTCTCAAAAGAAAGTTTACAGGCCAGAAGGGACTACAAAGAAATATCCCACCCTGGCTGGTATGGCTCAGTGGATTGTGTGCCGGCCTGCAAAGGGTCACTGGTTCGATTCCCAGTTAGGGTACATGCCTGGCTTGCAGGCCAGATCCCCAGTGGGGCACATACGAAAGGCAACCATGCACTGATGTTTCTCTTCCTCTTTTTCTCCCTACCTTCCCTTCTCTCTAAAAATAAAAAAATAAAATATTTTGTTAAAGTATTCAAAGTCACGAAAAGCAAGGACCTACATCCAAGATTACTCTATCCAGCAAAGCTATCATTTAGAATGGAAGGGCAGATGAAGTGCTTACCAGATAAGGTAAAGATAAAATAGTTCATCAGTACCAAGCCCTTACTATATGAAATGTTAAAGAAACTTATTTAAGAAAAAGAAGATCAAAACCTATGAACAGTAAAATGACAACAAACTTACAACTATTAACAACCGAACCTAAAAAAACAAAAACAAAAATTAAGCAAACAACTAGAACAGGAACAGAATCACAGAAATGGCGATCACATGGAGGGTTATCGGGGGAGTCGGGGAGGGGGTAAATGGGAGTAAAGGTACAGGGAATAAGAAGTATAATAAGTAGGCACAAAATATACAGGTGGAGGTTAAGAATAGTATAGGAAATGGAAAAGCCAAGGAACTTATATGTACAACCCATAGACATGAACTAAGGGGGGTGGGGGTATGCTAGAGGGTGCGGGGGGTGCAGGGAGGAAGAGAGAGAGAACAAAGGGGAGAAAAAAAGTGGGACAACTGTAATAGCATAATTAATAAAATATACTTTAAAAAATTTAAAGAAGAAACTTTAACCTTTGAGCTCCCTTAGACATAAACGCTTCATCCAAATGTGCTATTTCCACTCACCAGATCTCAATAGCTTTCTTGCCCCAGCCCATTATCTTGATTGGAATGAATGTAGGACACAGACGTGGGCATTTCTTCCCATTGGAGCACCACATCCTTAGTTATCAGCCTGTAGGTATTTACGTACACCTCCCCATCATCATAGCAAACAAGCATTTCCATCCCAACTCTTTTAGGCAAGATGACAATGGCATGAGAACTGATATTGCCCCAAATATGAAATGGCATGTAGATATCATAAGTTTCCTGAATCAACATAAATTACATGGAAACCAGTGTGTGAACCAAAAATAACCTTTAATCTTTGTCCTTCTTCTATTGTGAGATCAACAAGCAGTGGCTTGTGCTGGAGATCTGCAAAAGACTTAAATGCCATAAATTTATGATATGGTTTAGGAGCCCAAGCTTCTGTCTCTACAGCATTCTTTAAGACAATCATAAAGAATTTGATCCTTTCATATTTGACATTGTAATGTATACAGCCTATGAAGTCCCCAGCGATGATTCAGCCTTGTTTCTTTTCCACTTCTGGGTCCTAATGTAATATTCTTTCTTAACCATGAAAGATAGTGAACTCATAGCTTATTTTTCTTTCCTGATGTTGTCACAAGAACATTCAGTCCCTCTAGCACATCCATCTGTTGAAATTGCTTCTTATTGAACAGATTAGAGACTTTGCCTTGACCACTTCAGTCCAAAGGCATGAGGGCATTTTCAGTTCCCATCAGGACATTTACACCCCATAGAGCTGCACGAAGTATTTCTGCATTGAATCATTTCTTGTATTTTCTGATTTCCAGTGTGTCACTATAAGGCTGAATGTTGGTTGAGTTTACATTTACCAATGAAATCTTACTTGCTTCATTGAATTTGGTTTGTTCTTGCCTAAGAAGTTCGCTAATAAATAGAGCCATGGCTGATGATTCTTCATCCTCTTCATCTTCATCAGTGGGAGATGTCTGGGATGTCCTGGGGTCCACAAATGGGGTGAAGGATGTTCTATTACTGCTCCCCATGCCACACTCAGTCCCGGAGTCCCTCTCCTGGAAATGGGTGGAGACGCGTCCCAGGCCCTCAGTTGGGTCCCAACCGGAGAATGACTCTGCTTTACCAGGTCCGGGAGGTTGACAAAGCCATTGCTGTCACTGTGGCAGGATTGCTTCTTCTCTCCAGAGGTCTCCCTTATCGTCAAAGTTCCTTCTCTTGAAATACTGCCGCTGACCGATTTCCCGTGAGAGGTCTCCAGCCGGTGCGTGCCAACCACCCTACGTCGTAGTGCTCCCTATCCCCGGGAGCTCCTGTTGGTATCCGTCCGGCTATGTAGCTGCCAGCCACCATCCCGTCATGGGTCTCGCTCTCTCCATCTTCCTCCTCTCCATCCCCTTCATCACTACCTTCCGACTCCTCAGTCAGTCACTTCGGCGGGAGATTGTTTCTTTAGTTCAGAGTTCTCTTAATTCTTTGGCTAATGGTATCAGATGAGCTAGTGGATTAGATCGGGTTATGTCACTGGACTCCTCTAGTTTAACCTTGGAAGGCTCATGGGGAAGCACAAGTGGACTTGCTGTTGGCTCGCACTCTGGTCTGCTCACGGGACCCTGCTTGCAATCGGGCTGCGAGCCACCTTGGGAGCTGGGCTGGGAGCTGGAAGTGCAGGAGCTGGAGGAACTGCTACTGTTCATCCTCTGTAAGGGGCTCTGCAACACTGCTCGGTTCTCCAGAGGTCAGGGTTGTTTGCTCTGATGGGTTGAAATCCTAGTCTGGGTTCCAGAGCACTACCATTTGCAGTAGAGTTCTTTCTGGCTATCACTGCAGATATAGAAGTCGTTCTCTGGGGCACTTTTGGTGCAGTGTCTTCTTCCTGTCAGAGCCAAGAGCTTCAGTCAAACTCCTAAATAAGTGGGGAGAGGAGGGTTTTCCAAGATGGGATCCGAGTTCGGTATGACATCTCAAAGCGGCAAGAGGTCACGTTCAGAGCTTCCTGAAACCCGGAGAGGTCCTTGGTGGGCTGCTCCTGTACTGGCTGGAAGGCAGACAAGAAAGGTCCCTGGGATTTTACAGCCAACAGATGTGGGATCTCCTTCGCCCATGTTGGTTTCTCACTAGGATTCATCCCTTCATGATGTTGATGCTGCGGCTTCCTCTCCTCAGGCCTCTGCCCGTGCCGTTGATGCTGAAGGGAAACCAAGTAGTCTCTCTCTTGCTTTAGCTGTCTCTGCAGTCTTTCTTCTTGTCTCTGTTCTTCCAATTGTTTGCGCTTATATTCCTACTCACGCTCTGCAAACTTCCTCTCCTCCTCCTGGCGCATCTGCTTCTCGTAGTGCAGGCGCTGCTCTAGCTCCTGCTGCTGCCGCGGCACCTTCTCTTGCCTTTGTTGTTCCTCCAGGCGCCACAGGAGCTGCTTCTGCTCCTCTTGGCACCTCTGGCGCTCTGCCAGCAGCCGTCTCTGGTGCTCCTGGTTCTCCTGGTTCTCCCGCTGCTGTTGCTCCAGTTGCTGCAACCGCAGGGCTTCAGCCACTCTTTTTTGACCAGCTGCAGCCTCAGAAGTCCTGCTGCAGTGCTGGCTCCCCTGGCAGGGTCAGAATGCAGTTGAGCTCTCCTGAGTCATTCTACTCTACTTCTGCACTTCCACTGTACTCATATTCTGTCTCATCTTTCTCTCCTCTCTTCTTGAGTTGAACGTGGACCTGTCATTCATTGGGTTGGTCTCCCATAAATGGATGCTTCATCAGTTGCTGTCGCTGGTCGCTGGTCATTATTCCTTACCAAGCAGCTCTCAATAAACAGCTGAATTTTTTTTTTTTGACCACTTAGACTTCAGCTGAGGGACTGGGTTCCAGGGGATGAGGAAGAGAGCTCTCATTGGGTGCATGTTGCAGAGAGGGGGAGCACCTTCTGTCATCTATATAATGGTGATTCCCAGAGACCACAAGTCACTCTTAAAATCATATGTGACATCTGGGTTTTTGTCACAGGCAATAACTTCTGGTGCAATTCACTTGGGAGGACCGATGAAAGTAGTCCTCCTGCCCACTGTTCCATCAAGCTGGGCACTGACTCCAAAGTCCACCGTTTACTGCATTTTCAGTTAGCAAGACATTTTGTCTTTTAGTATGTTGATGAATCACTTTATGCTGGTGCAGGTGACTCAGCCCTTGTAAGATCTCTCTGAAGATGTATGCAATCTACTCTTCCTTCCTTCAACATGTTACCTTTTGTGTTCTTGATCAGCTCAATGACAAAGCAAGCTCCACAAAACTCCATCACCAACCAAAGCTGGGAGGGTTCTTTTTAGTAAAAGCACTGTAGTATGTAGCAATATTCCGGTAGCTACAAGAATATTTTTCAACATGTTAATTTCTTGTTTGATTTCTTCCTCTTCACCCCCTGTGACATCTATAAACTTAATGGCTGCAAGCTGGCCTGTTTTGACATGATGACCCTTATGAACTTGTCCATCTGCTCCATTTCCAACAAGTTCCACCAATTCAAAGATCCCTGAAGGGTCTCTCAGTGCCAAGAGATCGATTTCATCCAGGCTGTGAGCCAGGGAATCGATCACCATGTCTATTTATTTGCCAGAGAAATGGACCAAAACCACCCTAAAGCTTCTCCCTTGGAAATTCGACCTTGGTCTCCTTCACTCGCGTCCTCGTGCAAGTGTCGCCCTAGAAGCACTGAAGCCCAGCCTCCACTACCCTCCCTGGGTCCACAGCATTGAATCCCAATCCTCCCCACCTCATTAAGTGGATTGGGGAACCCAACCAGCACAGACCTCCAAGCCAGAGCCGAGGTGCCTGTGCGCTGTGCACCCTGATTAGCCAAGTGCGCTCGGGCTGCGTGGATGTATTAAAATAGGACATATTTCTTTGCTTGTGCGTGCATGGGGTTTAAAAAAAATACATTTATACACCCTTTTCTTTTTATCCCACGACACTTTATTTTAGGTCTGTCTCTTTAAAACAGGACATAAACGAATTTTTGTTTTTAATCACCATGAAATATTTGTGTTTTAATAGGGAAAGTAATATGTTTATTAAAAATAAGTAAGACATTTACAAACTTTGTCCAAATGTCTATTGCTTGATTATAGTCTCCCATTTAGTGTTACGGAGGCAACTTGATTTTTTTTAAATTCATTTGTAGAATACCTATTTTCATCCGTCTAGAGCCTTATTAAGCAATGGTTCTAAAAGTGAGGTCTGGAGACCTAAGGGTCTCAGGATCCTTCAGGGAGTCCATAAAGTCAAAACTGTTTTTATAATATTACTAAGATATTTTTTTCTTTTATGGCATTAACATTTGCATTAATAGTGCAAACAAAAGCAATGATGCCTTAGGAAGAATCAAGGCAATGGCTCCAAATTGCACTAGGCACAGTATATTCTATTTGGTGATAAAGAGACGGACACATAAAACACTTCTGCAACATATCTAAGTACAATGGCTATCTTTAGAAAACCACTTGGGCAATTGTTTGAATTGTATACTGAACTAGCTAATGTTCAAGGAACAGTCTTTTTATCTGAAAAAATAAGTAACAAAGTATGGTAAACCAAACTTAGGTATTTCTCAAACATTTTTCTTCTTTTTTTTAATCCTCACCAGAGGATATGTTCATGGGTTTTTAGAGAGAGAGGAAGGGAGAGAGAAAGTAATGTTGATGTGAGAGAGAAACATTGATTGGTTGCCTCTCATACATGCCCTGGCCGGGGATTGAACCTGTGACTTAGGTATGTGCGCTGGCCTGGGAGCAGACCTGCAAGCTTTTGGTGTATGCGATGATGTTCCAACGAACTAAGGCACACGAGCCAAGGCTCAAACATTTAAACATTTTCATAAAAGTGAACTGAGACTACCACTTCAAGGAAAAAAACTGGCAGTATTTGTTGTCAATGACAATATTTGAGCTTCCAGGTGAAATTATAATTTTGGGAATCTTTTAACCACATGTGATTTGGCTAGCTTTTCAATACTTAGACTTTTCTGCTGATATCAATGGCAATATTAATAAATGTGATCATTAAAAATTTTATAATGTATGTGTTCACATTCGGAAGGTTTGAATAACTCAGAAAAACAATATATTTCCAAGTTATAATTTATGATGTTATATAGGGAAAGATTCAAATTATAAGACAGACAAATGGATTTTACTGTAACTGAACATGAAGAGTTATATAATATAATTTCAGTTCCCATAATATAATTAACCTTTAAAAACTACCACTTTTCAAGTTTTGGTGTAGTATTTTATTTATTTTTCATGAATTCATTTATTTTTTTTATTTTTTTATTTTTAAATTAACTGTATTGGGGTGATATTGCTTAATAAGATTATATAGGTCACAAGTATATATTTCTATGGCACATCTGTACATTGCACTGTGCCCCCACCACCCAAAGTCAAAATCATCTTCCATCACCATATTCGGTCCCCTATTTTATACTTGTATTTTTCCATGCCATTTATGCCCTTTATACCTCCCTTCCCCCACCAAGCACCACCATGTTGTCCATGTCCATGAGTCTTTTTGCCTTTTTGCTCCATCCCTCCACCCTTTAACCCCCCCCCATAGCTGTCATCCTGCCCTCTATGAGTCTGTCTCTATTTTGCATGTTAGCTAAGTTTGTCCATTATATTCCCCATATGAGTGAAATCATGTGGTATTTGTCTTTCTCTGACTGGCTTATTTCACTTAGCAAAATGTTCTCCAGGTCCATCCATGCCGTTACAAATGGTAAAATTTTCTCTTTTTTTATGGCCAAGTAGAATTCCATTGTGTAAATGTCCCACAGTTGTTTTATCCACTCATCTACTGATGGACACTTGAGCTGCTTCCATATCTTGGTGATTGTAAGCAACTAACATTTTTCAAGCTTTGGTGTACTATTTTAAAAACATCTGCAATTGTCTGCTAAAATACTCTCTAACTACATATTTGTGTGATGCTTGCTACATATTTTTCATATATTTTATCCAAAACAACATATTAAAACAAATTGCATGCAAAAGCAAATATGACTCCTTCTGCCTTCTAGTAAACCACATTTTGAAGAGATTTGTAAAACTGTGCAGCAATGTCACTTTTTCCACATTTTTTGTTTTGGAAAGTATAGGATTTTTTTCACAAAAATATGTTTTTTTATGTTAATATGCATCAGGCTTAATATTTTAATGAATGCATGCATATTTTTTATTCTGTTTTAATTTCTAAAGTGGTAAACACTGGGAGATATAATCTACATAAACAAAGCACTTTGCGGTCCTTCCTTAGTCATTTTTAAGAATGCAAAGGGCATTGTGAGACCAAGAAGTTTGAAGAGTGCTGTTGCCGAGTATATAGCCGTATATCAAAAGTACTGCCAAGGTGTGGCCAAAAGTGAGTCCTTTTTTGATTTTGCCTGTATGAGCCACCTTAATCCATACATCATTGTTTCTCTCAGGCATATTTTCTTATATATATAGCATTGATTATTGACTGTTGTCTGTGTACTCCCATTTAGAAACACCAACAATCCACGTCAGTTTTCATCATTCTCTGTCCTCCATGTCAATCATCTTCTCTCTCATCAGTCTTGTTTAATTTTCTTGTTACTTTATTCCATGGATTTTATTTCTGTTATTGTAATCCTCCTGTATTTTATACATCTTCATTGCAGCTTGTTCTTTTGCCTTTTATCTCCTCATGGCTTTCTATTTCGGTTTCATAGAGACAATGTACTAGTCTTTTCTTTTTTAGAAAAAGATTTTATTTATTTAGTTTTAGACAGAGGGGAAGGGAGGGAGAAAGAGAGGGAGAGAAACATCAGTGTGTGGTTGCCTCTTGCACACCTCCAACTGAGAATCTGGCCAACAACCCAGGCATGTGACCTGACTGGAAATCGAACTTGTGACCCTTTGGTTCACAGGCCAGCACTCAATCCACTGAGCCACACCACCTGGGGCCCCTCTAAGTCTTTTCTTATTATGTAGCATTCTTTGGCTTTAGCTAGATTTTCTTTTTTTCCCCTCTTCTTTTTTTAATGTTTTCCTTTGATAATCCTTTAATTAGAGAATTCTTTCAAATTTGTTTGTTTTGATGTGAGGTGACCTTGGCCCTGCTCGCTACCTCTGGTATGTAACAATTCCTCCTCTTTCCACAACTACATCTGGAAGACAGAATGACATGCACTGAGTCCCAATGTCATTAGGGCTTTTACCTGGTTCAGATCTACTTTGCTTGGTAATATGCACCCTTCTCTCCATAACCTGATTCTTGTACCTGTGGACCAACATAATACATGAGAAACTATACACCTTGATGTACCATTATCTGCCACCTGCCTCTTGTCCAGATCATTAATATGGCAACCCCTACCTCGGACGGATATAATCTGATGGTTGGGAGTAAGGAAGATTGTAACAGAGTACTCATGCTGCCTCATAATTCATACCTCTAGTTGAATTCTAAGTAATCTGTTTTCAGTACACTTCCACCTGCCTTGTACTTCTAATCAGCAGAGATTCACTGCCAGATAGTGCCAGTGGGTTGTCTATTAATCTTAGTTTTCAGTATTGATTTGTTTTCTTCTCTTTTTTCCCTTGTATCTTTACAACTACTGTATTTGGTTATGGGAGTAATGTAAGTTATTACAACTCTGTGAACACTATGAATACACCTCTGCATGAGTTCTTCTATTGCGAATACAGATCAAACTTCTTACAGGATAAACAGGGTATCTAATTCCCCTGTAAGGTGGCTGGGGCAGTCCCAATGTAAATGCCAATCAAATAGACAGTTGTCAAGATTAGGTCCGGGGTTTTAGGATCTTGAACAGGCCAAAGCAGGTAGTCCCAGGATGTAAGTATTAATGTTAGGGGAAAGACTCAAAGGTCAAAGCAGAAAAGGCTTCTTAGTCCAAGAAATATGGCTAATGATGCTCAAGGTCATTCATTCGATGATATTCATTCATAAGTATTCATTGAGTGAAGATTATATTATTAGTGCTCAAGCCAAGGAAAAGTAGAACTCAAGCAGGAAGAAGGAATAAAGTGAACAGGGGAGGTCTAGAACTTTTGTGGAAGTGAAGCTATGATGGTCAAAGCCTTTTCCTCTCAGATGCTGGGTTTCCTGACTTAAAAGAAACAGGATCAAGATAGACACTGAGAAACATTTCCATGGCATCATGCACACCCTGTGCATCTCTCCATTTGATCTGCCATCAATGCTAAATGGTCTTGGAACACACACAATTGTTCAAAGAAGAAACTGGCCTTATGCTCTAAATTATAGGAACTCAGTATTAGGTTCTACCAAAAAGCCTCTGGTCAGCTTCCCAAAGATACTGACTGGTCATTTTCTCTTTGTCTCTAAAGTGGGAAGAAACACTGAGGCACATTATATCCCTTGAAGAAACATGTCAGGTTAAAAGCCTGTCTGCAAGTGACTTTTAGAGAATGTATTTTCCACTTGTGACTGTCTCTTCGTGAAAGGCAGGATGAAGGGGAAGATTCAACTGAATCCAAGTCAAGCTCCCTTGGAAAGTCTCTCATAATTTCTTTCCTTACACAAGGAATAGCTCTGGCTTGGTATTTTCAGAGGTGCCTCTACTGTGTTCTCTTGGCTTCTCTGACACTGATTTTGGATGCTGCTTCCCTTAGCAAACATTGATTTAGGATATGTACAACTTAATGAAAAGAAAGCCAAAGAGGAATAAAAGCTTTAAAGCACAAAATTATGCAGATGGTAATGCATTCATTGCTTCTGCTGCCAGCAGAGAGAAAAAAAATAATGGTATATGTAGCAGCAGACAAATTTAGGGTAGACACCAGAGGAAACTAGACATTACTAATCAAAGGATGAAAATAACGTATCCTAGCTTTCCCAAGGGAGATTGTGTAGTTTCCACAGTAAGTTTTTGAAAGCAGTATTCGACAATGATATTTTTTGAAATATGCAAATAGAGTTCTGTTCAGAGAGAGGAGACAGTACTTGTTAATTGTCCCCTGCCTGTCCTTCGCCATCAATGATTATAAGTCACACATCTGTAATAATTCATTGACCTGAAAAAGGACTCTTTCCTCTATTTCCTTCTCCCTAAGCACTATCCTTTCTGAGTTGAAATCTGCTCATGGGTTGATATTTTGTCCTGAATTCGCTGTTCATTTATCAAGCTGATGAAAGTGTGTATACCCCATAAGACCTTTTAATTGTAATGAAATCCAGAAATCTTCCATTAATCAAACAAACAAACAAAAGAAAAAAATGAAAAAGTAGGTTTTAGCAGGGTGAAATGCAGACAGACTGTTTTGTGCTTGCATTAAAGTCCAGGCCCAAAAAGTTTACCAAAGGTTCTTTTCAGGTTCTTTCCAGGATCAGAGCAAACATCAAACCACCATAAAACAATCGGAGATGGGAACTATCATATTTTTGTCTCCAAAGTAGACTGACAAGTCTCAACTGTACTTTTTAGGTGCCACAATTCTATGATTTGTTCTTTTTTTAAAATATATGTAAAAAGATTTCTGATATATAATGCCTTGATAACGGTGAAATGTTAGGAATTTCTTCCCCAAGTCTTCTTCTACCCATGTATTCTCAAACCACACCTCTCCTGACAATTTCACAAGTCCCCTTAAATAACCACTCACCCCTGAGCATGTCATGAAGACACTTTGTGTTATGCTGACTAGTTGCATTATTTCAGGCAACATTTTTATGATGTTACAAATTTAATTAAGTGCCCTTCGGTTGCATTTTTTTTCACATCTTTCATCATAAGTACAGATATTTGTGCAAGGTCTATTTTTCACCAGATTCAAAGTTCATGAATGTGGGAACTTTGTCCAAGTTCACTTTCTATTGCCAACATATAGTACAGTGCCCAACACTTAGTAAGTATTCAACAAATATTTTAACTTAGTTTATTCATTCATTCATACATTTTGAATATACCAATGCTTCTATTAACACTCAAAAATGTTAATAATACTTATTATTACCACATATTCAAGTTTTCAGTCTTAATGTTTTATTTCACAATTAGCATTTATGTACAATTACTTCTACCTGGTCATTTGCCTCTTGAGGGAGGGTTTCTTTTTGTTTGTTTGTTTTTTGTTTTTTTCTTCTCATTTTCATTTCCTTCCACTGCCACCCATCCTTCTGGCTCTTTTAGCTTAGAAAGAAGTAAAATTCTCATAGGTATATTCTTCCTTGAAACATTGTGATCTCTCTGGAATCTAACCTATCCAATAGGTATAAATCTATAAAGGTTATTCATTCAAGTGGGAGAAACAGATTTCTTGGAATTATCCCATTTCTGGAATTTTGAGGAAATCCTGCTTATACTTGACCTTGTTCAGATGCTGCTAATTCCATTAGCAGGTGAGATGTTGAATTTCACAATCAGAGCTATGGCTTTCAATGTAAGTCCTTACAAGAAAAATTGTACTTTTCTCCACGAGTGTTTTAGAATGATAAACGCTGGGGCTTCTCCCAGCACTACTGAATCAGAATGCCAGTTTTACCAGGATCCTCAGATCACTTGTGTGTACATTAAAGTTTGAGAAGCACTGGTTTAATACATCAGTGGATATAATCAAATCAGAATGTCGATGGCTAATTAGGGACTATTTATTATCTGGTCCTCGTGTCCATTGAGGGAGCTTCTCCATCCCTTCTTACATTATTTGAACCAGAGACAGAATGCAAAATCTAAAATGAAAATGTCCTTACATGGCAAACCTGAAGAACCTTATGTAAAATGTTGTTGATCCACACCTCAAAATAATTCCACTTCAAAATCACTAGGGGATTTGGAAGGAAAAGCAGAGGATACCAGTGCTTGTAGATATGATCATGAGTGATAACTGTGTTCACCTGTGACAAGAAACACTAAAATAAGAAAACGGTAGCGTTAACTCGTTGAAAATCTTTGCCATATTGCCTACAAGTGTTGGTAATTGGAGCCTCATTTGCCAGCACCCGGCTATTTATATTGATTTTTCTAGTGCTGCAAACTGGAAGTTTGGGATGCAGAATCAAGAAATAATTGCAAGCAAGATCTTGCTGGATGGAAAAAAGAAAAGCATCTAGTCAAACTAAGAAAGCAATCCTCGATAATTTTCTATACTTGTCTAGACAGAAAGCAAGGCAAACTCAAAGCGAGGTTTTAGAACCCTGAGCATTTGCTGGTCTGCTTAAACACTTTACACATGATTCAGGGAAAATCAGTCACACTGTGTATACAGACAGCCTTAAAGACTTCCTTTTACGTAAAAGAAACTTATGGGAATGAGATTTAAGTTATTCATCCTCTTTACCATATGAGATTACCTCACTTGGTATCAGGTGTTCTTGAAAATAATCAGACACTTCCTTATAGCAAAGGAGAATTGTTGGATGTATGGCTTGGGTTTAAACCTATAAGAGGCATTCCACTCTGAGTGACCTCATGTCCCCAAAGCAATAATCGCCTCAGGGTGTCAGTGTGAGGGGAGCCCTGCCACCATGGACACTCCGCAGAGTATGGGCCAGCCTTCTTTCTCCCTGCTCAGACTGCTGGGGAGTGTGGTCTCTGGGGCTCTGGGAGAGAACTCGCCTGAAGGTGAGCCATTTCACTGAACGCAGTGAGGCACTGTAGGGTCAATGGAGGCAGTCTGACTTCCTCACCCGGGTGTCTGGGTAACTAAGGAGAGCAGTTTCTCACAATCTTGGAGGGGCCTGACAAAGTAGTGTTCTCATAGCCTTGAAACAGGGTCTGATAAATGGTTTCCATAACATGAAGTGGGCTCCCATGCGTGGAATCACACTATGTAATATAATATTTTTGACCATTGCCAGATTTGTTGTCTTTAGTGCTTAAGGGGATAGAGGCTTCTCACCAGATTCCCAGATACAGACACGCAACTTGCAGCATGAGCACATCGCGCACCCTTGAATAAAGGCGTGCCAAGCACCCCCACAGCTCCATGGATTTTCTTCTGTCTACCTGAGTCTATAGTGGACCTGCCAGGCCTTGACCAGCTGCTACACAGGCACACCTGCTGCTTGCTTTTTAAAAAAAAAAAATTTTATTGTTCAGATATATTTGTCTCCATTTTCCTGCCATCATTTTCCCCTGCCCCACCCACTCCCACCTCCCACCCTCAGTCCTTCCCCATTTTGGTTTTGTCCATCGGTCCTTTATACATGTTCCTTGACTAGACCTTTCCCCTTCTTTTCCCCATTACTACCCTCTCTCTTCTCCTCTGGTTATAGTTGGTTTGTTTTTTCTTTCAATGTTGCTGGTTATATTATTCTTGCTTATTTGTTTTGTTGATTAGATTCCACTTACAGGTGAGATCATGTGATATTTGTCTTTCACCCCCTGGTTTATTTCACTTAGCATAATGCTCTCCAGTTCCATCCATGCTTTCACGAAGGGTAGTAGCTCTTTCTTTCTGCTGTGTGGTATTCCATTGTGAAAATGTACCATAATTTTTTGATCCACTCATTTATTCATGGGCACTTAGGTTGTTTCCAATACTTGGCTACTGTAAATTGTGCTGCTATGAACTATGGGGTGCATAGGTTCTTTTGAATTGGTGTTTTGGGATTCTTAGGGTAAAATCCCAGCAGTGAAATTGCTGGGTCAAAAGACAGTCCCATTTTTACCATTGTGAGGAAATTCCAAACTGTTTTCCACAGTGGCTGCACCAGTCTGCATTCCCACCAACAGTGTACTAGTGTTCCCTTTTCTCCACAGCCTTGCCAGCACTTGTTGTTTGTTGATTTGTTTATGGTAGCCATTCTGACTGGTGTGAAGTGGTATCTCATTGTGGTTTTAATCTGCATTTCTCTGATGGCTAGTGATGCTGAGCATCCTTTCAAATGTCTCTGGGGCCTCTGTATCTCTTCCTTGGAAAAGCATCTGCCCAGGTCCTTTGCCTGTTTTTTTTTATTGTGACCCCACCTACTTTGATCTTCTTTCTCAAAATTGCTGCAGCTATTCTGGATCATTTATGGTTCCATATAAATTTTTGAAATGTTTTTTCTGTGAAATACATCATTGGTATTTTAATATGGATTGTGTTGAATCTATAAATTGCTTTGGGTAGTGTGGACATTTTGATGATGTTAATTCTTCCAACCCATAAACACAATATATGCTTCCATTTGTTTGTGTCTTCCTTAATTTCTTCCTTCAGTCTTGTGTAGTTTTCTCAGTACAGGTCTTTTATTTCCTGGGTTAAGTTTATTCTTAGGTACTTTATTTTTCTTGTTGCTATAGCAAAGGGAATTTTTCCCCTGATTTCTTATTCTGATATTTCATTGTTGGTGTACAAAAATGCCTTTGATTTCTGAATACTGACTCTGTATCCCGCTGTTGTGCCAAATTCACTTAGTAGGTGGAGTAGTTTTTTGGTGGAGTCTATAGGGTTTTCCATGTACACTATCATGTCATCTGCAAACAATGACTGTTTTACTTCCTCCTTTCTAATTTGGATGCCTTTTATTTCTTTTTCTTGTCTTATCACTGTGGCTAGGACTTCCAATACTATGTTGAATAGAAGTGGTGAAAGCAGACATCCTTGTCTTGTTCCTGATCTTAATGGGAAAGCTTTTAGTTTTTGGCTGTTGAATATGATGTTGGCTGTGGGTTTTTCACATATGGCCATTATTATGTTGAGATATGCCCCCTTTTACTCCCACTTTGCTGAGTGATTTTATCATAAATGGGTGCTGTACCTTATCAAATGCTTTTTCTGCATCTATTGATATGATCATGTGGTCTTTTGTTTATGTGATTCATTATGTTTATTGATTTGCAAATATTGAACCATCCTTGCATCCCTGGGATGAATCCCACTTGATCATGGTGGATGGTCTTTTTATGCATTGCTGGATGTGGTTTGCCAATATTTTGTTGAGGTTTAGCATCTATGTTCATTAGCGATACTGGCCTGTAGTTTTCTTTCTTTGTTGTGTCTTTATCCAGTTTTGGGATTAGGATGATGCTGGCCTCATAAAACAAGATTGGGAGTCTTCCCTCTTCTTGGAGTTTTTGGAATAGCCTGAGAAGGACAGGGGTTAGTTCTTCCTCAAATGTTTTGTAAAATTCTCCTGTGAAACCATCCAGTCCAGGACTTTTGTGTGCTGGGAGTTTTTTGATTACTGCTTCAGTTTCACCAGCTGTTAATCAGCCTGTTCAGTTTCTGCTTTTTCTTCATTCAGTGTTGGAAGGTTATATTTTTCTAGAAATTTGTCCCTTTCACCCACATTTTCAAATTTCCTGGCATATAATTGTTCATAGTAATTTCTTACAATCCTTTGTATTTCTGTGATATCAGTTGTAATTTCTTCTCTTTCAATTCTGACATTATTTATTTGGTCCTTTCCCTATTTTTCTTGATGAGTCTGCTTAAAGGCTTGTCAATTTTGTTTATCTTTTCAAAGAACCAGCTCTTGGATATGTTGATCCTTTGAATTGTTCTCTTAGTCTCTATGTCATTCACTTCTGCTGTGATCCCTGTACTTTCTCTGGGCTTTGTTTTTTGTTGTTTTTGCAGTTTTTGAAGCTGTAGGATTAGGTCATTCATTTGAAATGTTTCTATATTTTTTAGGTAGGCCTGTATTGCAATGAACTTCCCTCTCAGGACTGCCTTCACTGTGTCCCATAGGTTTTGGATTGTTGTGTGTTCATTTTCATTTGTTTCCAGATTTTTTTTATTCCTTCTTTGATCTCATTATTGGCTCATTCATTGTTAAGTGGGTAAGTGACTACAAATAAAAATTTATGTGTTGGCCCTTTAAATGGCTCTTTGCATCTCCAGCCGCCTGTCTCTGGCAGAGAACAACCCTGCCGCTTTTCACACCTGGCTGTTATCTGTGTACTTTTTAGGCTCTGGTGCAATAGGCTGGAGATCCCCACTTATGGTTTAGACCCCACTCTTCTCAGGAGGATCCAAATGGCTGCTTAAATACCCTCCAGCGCTGCTGCCTGTGGGCACCCAGCCAGCCTTCTTGAGTCTCCACCACAGTCCTTACCAGTTAGATTGCACTAAAGCTGATTCTTCTGTCTGTCTGAGGTTATAAGGCTTATCTCTCTCTATTGTTCAGTTGTTTGTTCCAGGTGATTTCTCCACAATTTAATTGTAATTCCAGGTTGGTCCTGGGAGGAGGTCAGTGTGACTTCCATTCACTCCTCTACCATCTTGATGAGACTATTTCCTTAAAGTCTTTATTTCTCTGAGCATGTCTTGATCCATTATATTAAAGACCACAGATATGTTCCTTTTTATATATACATATTAAAATATGTATGTGTATATTAGTATAAGGTACTATATATACTTTCATATATATTTAATCTATCATACATATGCATTGTATATTATAGAGTCATTATTTATATTTGTAAACATAGGCTATACATTATAGATTACACATATTTATGTCCTATTATATACATATATTTACATAATTTAATTTGTATACTGAATTTAATAAATTATATCTAAAGTATATTTTATGTTAGTGTTCATCATATATACTTTTTACAAAAATTAAATTATAAAAATAAATTTGCATATGTCCTCTTCAATAAATATATCACAGATATATCCCTATATCAGTGAGTATTCTCTGAAAATGTGATTTTTAATGGTTAATGGTATTCTATTATATGGAAACCACAATACATATTATATAAATACCACAATTGCGTATACCCTGATTTCTATTCTTGTCTTGATTTTCTCTTATTTCCAATTACTCTTCAGAAACAACAATGCTTTGTTGAATGTTCTTGTACATAAGTTTTTATGCACTGACTATTGCTTTCAGCCAAGATGGGAAAACAGAGATCAGATTTATACTCCCATGTCAAAGGATGACAAAAATAGGAGAAAATATGAAACAGTGGTTGAAGACATTGAACAACAGGCCGCTTAGCACAGTGATCCCTGGGAGGGGGCGGGGAACAAATGACAGCAATCCCACGACTGCCCCCAACTCGTTACCTGGGAAGAGATAACAGACCACCTCCCAGGAAGGGAGAATCCAGGCAAAGGTCAGGGGGTTGTCCTGGTTTCTAGAGATGGCGTTGGGGCTTCAAGAAATCTCAGGTGGCAGAAGAAGAGAGTGACAAATCTGAAGTGTCAAAGGAGAGGGCTGCACTATTCGACTGGTTACCAGAGTATTGCAGAGATCTGCACAGGAAGCCCACTCTCACTTGTCCCAGCACATGTGTGTGAGGAAACTCTGAGGACAAAGGAACAGGTGAAATAACCATGCAGTTCACGCAGGCCAGGAAGAGTCTATGTTCCCGAGGACCACTGAAAAAGTCTCATATGACCTGGGGTATCAAGAAGCGTGCTCAGAAGGGGAAAAATTAGCCATAGATTAGACGCTGCCCTGGATCCACCTAATAAGGCCCCAGAGCAAAGACCAGAAAGGACAAAACGATTCCAAGGAATTTACCTGCATCACCTGGTACTATTTGCTCATAGGCGAAATGAGGAAAAACTCCCAGAGGAATGCAGTACATCATCACAACAGTGCCACGCTGCACCTAAGGAGAAATATTGGGAGGAGACAAGACCACCCTGCTGAAGAGGAAAGGATATTCTGGTCCCTTAATATACATTCATTCGTTAATTCGTTAATATACATTCAGGTACATAAGGAGCACCTACCATGCACCATGCACCTCCATGCATTTTAGTACAGCCAACCCTTCTGCACACTCCATTCATAGAGCTGGGACTCAGCCAGTGTTTCAGGGACTGGAATGTAGCCAATTCCATTGCACCCCCTGGCCAGCCTCTCTGGAATATGCCAGGATGGTAAAAAAAAGTATCTGATGAACATGTCAAGTCTCGTTTCTTAAGATATGACCAAACTGCACTTGCTCTGAAGGCTTGCTTTGACTCGTGCTAAGCCAACCAGAGGACGAGCTGGTCAAGACCACCCTGTTATGACACTCGCTGACACTCTATGGCCAGAGCAGGACAGACAGGGTTCTCCTTTATTCCTGACCTTGGATCTCACACTCGATGAAGGGACCGTCTGGGATGTGTTGAATTTCTGCCATTCATTCCAAAATTGGCTGTTAGATGGTTTCAATTTGAGACACTTTTAAAGCCATGATTGCATTGAACTAGAATCTAATTGGGGAAAAGTAATTTCTGGCACAATCCCAAGCCAGGGGATTTTCTAACTTAGACAATTATCTATTGGGGCTGCCAACTCAGAAAGGAAAGCTTGGCAGCACTGAGCACAACTTTGCCATTGTTCTTTTCTGTACCCTGTATTTGATGAAGAGGCACACGGGACAAGGCAGAAGTTACTGGGATTTATTCCTCAGTTGTCTCAAGACCAAAGAATGAGACAGGTGTGCCAAGTGTTGAAGACACTCAGTGATGTCCAGCCCATTTTCCCACTCCAGGAGCTCAGCACATGCCACGCCTGTGCTCAAACCACTCCCACGCTGGAAAGCATGCCATTCTCGCATCTCAAAATCTACCCAAAATGTCCTGAAAACTCACCTTATCCAAAAGCTCCTGCTGTCTGCTCCAGCCCTCAGGCATTTCCCTCTCTGCCTGCCTGCAGAGGTTAGGGCCCTTAAGCATTTAGTGAGGTGTGGTTTCTAAAGGATCATTTGTTCTTTTCTGAATGTTTTGATGGAGAGGGCCACATCCATCTCAGCAGTGAATTCAATTCAAGGGCCTCCTTCCCCCTGAGTAGCGGACTCCAAGGGTCTCACTGGATCCTGGGCTTGCTTCCTTCTCAGCCTCCCTTGGGCTGGCACTGTGTTGAGGTCTTCTCAATGCTTGTGTCTCTCAACCACCAAACGAGAGATCCTTGAAGCCTGAGATCACATGAAGATGCACTAACATTTCTAGAGCAGAATAGAAAGTAAAAACCCCATGGATACTTATGGAATGAAAAGAAGTGAGACAGTGAATGAAGCTCAGTACGTTCTTATTGACCAAGTCATTGACTCTGGGGCAGGAGAGCAGAAGAACGATTGTTTTCCTCTGTCTTCAATGAAAGTTGAAGATAATAAGTAACTTGACCATCCTTAGCAAGCATGAGTTGTGATACAGGGAAGATAGGAGAAACAAATGCAACCGCTTGTTGCATCTAGCCCTGTTAAGACCCAACATTCAAGACCAGCTATGCAAGCACACTAGTCTCCATCTTTTGACAAACTGAACACAGTCTTTTTCTATTCTCCTTCCCCAGGGATCTCAACCTCTACCCCTTGAGAGGAAAATTGCATCTCTCAGTCTCATTTCATCTGGTAGGTTTAGGCTGGAAATATATCTTGGCAGAGACTGATAGCCTCACCTACCATACCACCATCATGCCCAGCCAAAAATAACACCTCCCTTCTTAGCAGCTAGGTGTAGCCAAATAACTGGGTGCCGGCCAATAGAGAATGAGCAGAATCCGAGGCACACGGCCTCTGCAGCATTTTCCCAAAAGAAGGAAGCATGATCTCCCCTCTCCTTCTGTCCTTTTCCCAGAAGCTGTAAGGTGGAGGAGGGCAGCACAACAGCCTGGAAAGAGGCAGCATCCCGGACATCAGACTACGTATTAGCCAGTGCAGAAAAAGGGCCTAAAGAGAAACTCACCCTCCTGAACCCAAGGGTCTAATGTGCATCTGGTGGCTCACGTGTGGCCTATTTGACCTCACTATAGAGCTTCTGAGAGTTGTTTTAAACTTAAAAATAATTATTTAATGCACAAGAATTATGCAGTGAGAATCAACTGCCTACCAGCCAATAGTAGTGCATACCTTACTGTCCTCAGCTGTTCATTTATGGGCACAGATGAGTGAGTCACTGTACAGAAGCCGAAAGAAATTCATTATACACATTCAAATGATCTAAATTTAAGTCTGCTATGTTCCTGACAGTATGGTAGGGATACAGTGAAGGATGAATGACAAAACATAAACATAAATGAGAGTTCTTGATTATGAATTAGGATTAGTGCTTTCAGGTTGCCATTGTGGACTCACCCTTACGTCAAAAATAAAACTGGGAATGCTGATCTCAAATATATAGTTTGTTTTTAATTTTAGTTTAAGTCACATATTCAACTAAAAAAAAGCTTAGGTGTTCCTATCAACAATTCACCCTCGAATTTGCTTCTGAAAAATCAGTTGAAGGTAAGAAATAAAAAGCATTTTCAAAAATGGTCTGCATGACTCCAACAATGAAACATGAGGAAATCATTTAAGACAAGAAAATGACAGGCTGAAATCTCAGGAATATAGATTCTGTAACAAACAGATACAGGGAAGTCCCTGCCTTCTGGTGTTCATGCCCTTGTATGATCCCCTGCCCCCTGAGTGTGGATGGAAGCCGTGACTTGCTTCTCACCAGTGGCAAAAAGGCAGGATGTCACTGCCACAACCACATTGCATTTACATGATTTTCCTTGCAAATAACCAAAATTCCATTTCGGATGAAAATGAACCCAAATATGTGAGCAGCACAAAAAGGCACCTGTGGCAAGATTCCAATTCTAGGAGACACCCTGAGTAGGTAAAGGAGCAGAGACAGAAAGCACATCAGGGGTTGCCAGGGGTGGGTGGAGTGGGGAGTGAGTATTTAGGGCGCAGGCTTTTCTTTTGGGGGATGGATCATTCTGCAACTAGGTAGCGGAGTCCGCTGCACCGCATCGTGAGTGTACCTCATGCTCAGGTATAACACAATTTAAAACATAAACAGTCACTTTTATTTTTTACTTAAATAAACCACATGGCGGCGAAGATAAAGGGATACCATAAAAATTACAATAAGCTCAGCGCATGGGGGTAAAACAAGTTGTGATGGGAGTGGGAGAGCCCGGGGAACAAGTGGCTCCAGCGCCGGCCCTGGTGCGTTGTCCTCCTCTCCGGCAGGGCCTGGGGCAGGCTCCAGGGAGGGCTCTCCAGGCCGGGGTGGCGGGACCTCAGTCAGGTCAGGAGGAGCTGCACAGGCCTGCGCCGGCTCCAGACCTTCCGCTGGAGCGGCTGGGGGAGGTGGCAGGACCGGTGGAGTAGGACACGCCTCCGGGTCTGGGGCAGCCCCTGCATCGGGCTCCTCGGGCCAGGCGACAGAGGGTACAGGTGGAGCTGGCGCGGCCTCCTGGGCTGGTGCTGGAGTTGGGAGAGGAGAAAAGATCACGCACGTGCCCACATTTCCCTGTGGCCCCTCCCCAGCACAGAGCTCAGCCTCAGCCCAGGACCCTCGCCAGGATTCCTCCCCACAGGCAGTTCAGCAGGTGGGTGTTCTGAGGCTGGTCTTGGCTCCTGGCCAGCCTCTGTGGGTGCTCCCTGTCTGTCTTGCACCCACCCTTCCCCATAAGCTCACCTGCACCTACACGCCCCGATTCTCTCCCACATTGCCCACCTTCTCACCTTTGGGCTCTGCCCCTTCCAGCTCCAGGTCATCTGGCTCAGTGTCTTTAATGGGGACAGAGTGCTCCAGGCGGGCATCCAGAATCCTGAGCTGCTTGGGGAGCCTGGACAGCTTCGCGGGAGGAGTCTTCCTCCGGCCATTCCTGGGCCCTGGTTCCCCGGGCCCCCAGGTGGCCACATTTACTTGGGGCCTGCTCCGGTCGTCCCTGCTGCAACTCGCCTGCCCCTCGCTGACAGAGGAGGGGCGGGGGTCCCTGTCATCCAGCATTTGCTCTTCCTTGCCCCGGGCTGAGCTCTGCAATGACAGGGACCAGCAGCCTGGCCAGAGGCCTCAGTCCCGTCCCACCCTCGTTGCTGCTGCTCTGCCCACTGCGCCTTCTGCTTTCTGTCCAGGACCAGCCCTGTGCCCGCACAGACCTTCACCCAGGAGAAACGAGATTCACCTCCAGGGCTCGCGATAAACCTCGGCAGAGGACGCCACCCATACTCCACGTCCACCCGGCCAGCCTTGACCTGGGGTGTGGACGTAACCGGACCACCAGGCTTCTCACCTGTTCCTGCTCAGGGCAGGCCCTCCCATATGAATCCCCCCTCCGTCAAACACACAAGCGGGAAGGGACATAGGGCTGCTCAGGTGAGACCCGAGTGGTGGCCTGGCCCGAACAAAGCCGCCCTGGGCCTCCCTGTGTTACCTCTGGGTCCCTCCGTGTAAAGGGCCACAGGCGCCTGGACTGAGTCCGCACCCAGCGGCGGCCGCGGTGGAAAATAGTATCGTGGCTGCCCCTTTGGAGGCCACGGCCACGGGAAATGGGCATACAACACGAGAACATCCTTCCCTCGCAAGTGACACCAACCAAGTGGGCTGGAAAGGGGCAGTTTTAGAATGTGGCTGCCTGGTTACCAGGGTTCCAAGTTCACTTGGGCTCTGTTGTCAGGAAGTGAGGTCACCGCCTGGGTCCCATACCCCCTGTGTCACCTCAGACAGGAGCAGTGACTTCACTTAAATACAAACCACAACCAGGAAACATTCCTCACACCCAAGGCCAGAGACAGGTGTAGCATCCCTGTGGTACAGAGAACTCTCGAGAGTTGGTGTTTTCTAAAGGGCAAGCACGGTGCTTCCAACAAGAGGCGGTGCACACTCCAGCACGTGTCCGGGATGCCCGCCCTCCCAGGTGTTAACACGCACTGTGCGCACTGGGGGCAGCGCAGTGCTGCCTTCAGGCTTTTGGTCTGGTGGCAACCAGCCCTGAGGACAAAGTAGGAAGCAGAGGCGCCAGCAGGGCCCCTGAGGAGGGCAGGGAAAGGCCCTGCTCCTGGAGAACAGTGTGCAGGACGCACCAAAGATCCACAGGTACACACCTTCCCCTGGAAGTGCTCGTCCTAGGAGGTTACCCACAGAAATTCTTGAAAAATTTTTCAAATATGTATTTTCAGTACTACTCATCAGAGAACAGACGAAAGAACCAGGAATTGTTGAGGGGGGCAAACACTAATGTCCATGGAGAGAGAGTGGGATCCACCGATCCTGTTACACTTCTGCCAATAGGTGCCAGAACTTAGAGAAAAGAAATTTCTGTTGTTTAAGCCACTCAGTCTGTGGTAGTCTATTATTGCAGCCTGAGCAGATAAGACAAGGGGGAATGAAAACCTCTTCTTAACGAAGAAAATCAACTGATAAAATTAGAAGAAATGATGGTAGTTTCAAAAAATCACTCTTTGGTATCCATGGTAAAAGTTGATTGGGTCGAGAAGCATAAATAAATGGTAAAACTAGTGGGTGGAAATTTGAGGATTCCCATGATATTTATAGCTTCAAAGTACCTTCCCACAAAATGCATATATTAGAATTTTTTAAAAAGGTGATTCTCATGGAGAAACTTGGCAAACATCACCAGTACTGGACCAGGTGACCGCATGTGCCTCCTGGGGTGACACACTGAGAGCTCAGCATCACTTCTGTGGTATTGCAGCCGAAGGTGCACAACCTAGATCTAATCATAAGGAAACATCCTACCATCGAAAGTGAAGGGAATTCACCATATTATATATACCAAATATGCCAGAGCTGGGAACGCAAAGATAGGCTGTGGTACTGTTCAAGATTAAGGATGACTAAACAGATGTGACAACAGAATGCAATGTGTGAGATTGATTTTTTTCCAAATGATAATTATATAATAGAAATTTATCAATATTAATTTCCTGATTTTGATAATATACTGATGTTTTGTAAGAGAAATCTTTGTTTTTAGGAGATATACACAGATGCACTTAGGAATAGAAAGAGATCGTACTGCACTCATTCTTCAACACTTCAGTAAAAATTATGAATCTATAACCAATTACCTATCCCCATATGCATCCATCTATATGAGAGAAAGGGAAAGAGAAAGTTAATGTAGTAAAGTGATAATGCTTTCGGGAATTCATTGTGAAGGGCATCCATCATTCTTGTAGCTTTTCCATAAATTTGAAATTATGTGAAAATATAAAAATTATGGAAAAGAGTTTAGAAACATAATTTATTCATTTTTACCGTATAAAAAACCAGAATAATATTACTTTCACACAATAGTACAGTAAATAATTTTACTTAACCATGTAGGAAACCTTTCCCTCCAAGTGTTATAAATTTTTCACAAAGGTCACCCTGGACAGAGCTACATCACAAGAATGCTCTGAACAGGTCAAATATAGGAAGAGTATATTTCCATGATTAGCCCAGGCTACTCAGGGCATATCTCCGCATCATCCAGAGGTGAGATGTCTCTGACCATAAGGAAAAAGTAGTAGATGGGTCCTGGACAGCCAATCAATTGAATCTGTTAAACCACATACCATTTTTTTCAAAGTAAATTCAGAAATATTAGTGATGGTGGTAATATTAATAATACCTAACATGCACATCACATGCCATGTGCCTGGCATTTTATATTTTATTTAGATAAATTTGTTTATTTTTAAAATATAGACTTTTATTTTCTTGTACTTTTTAAAATTACATTTATTGGGGAAACATCAATTAGTAACAGTTTATAAATTTTAGGTTTATAAATTTATAATATGGTATCTATATACTCTATTGTATGCTCCCCACCCAGAGTCTAGTCTTCTGTTACTGTGTATATGATCCCTTTACCTTCTTTCTGTCCCACTCTAGTAACTGCCATTCTGTTGCCTGTATCCTTGCAGTTTTCTCTGTTTTTATGTTTGCTTTGTGTATTCAATTGTTGCTTTTTTTTTTTGTATCCCACATATAAGTGGAATAAAACAGTTCTTGTCCTTTTCATTCTGACTTCTTTCACTTGGCGTAATACCCTCAAGGTCCATCCATGTTGTCACAAATGGCAATGTTTCTTTTTTATGGGCGAGTAGTATGCCATTATAGGTATGTACCACATTTTCTTTATCCAATCGTCTATCAGAGAACACTTAGGTTGTTTTCATATTTTGTCTATTCTGAATAATGCTCTCATGATCTTAAAGATATGTGTGTGTATGTAAAGATACACATATATATTTTTATATATGTGATTTACACATATATGTAAAGAAACACATATATATCTTTAAGATTAAGTTTTTTCAGATTTCTTGGGTAGATATTCAGCAGAGGGTTTGCTAGGTCATATGGTAACACTATTCTTAAGTTTTTGTGGGACCTCTAGGCTCTTTCCACAGAGGATGAAATAATTTACATCCCCTCTTGTGGTTTTTGAGGGTTCCCATTTCTCCACATCTTCTTCAATACTTATTATTTCTTGGCTTTTCACAATAGCCATTCAAATGGTTATGAGATGATATCTCATTGAGGTTTCATGATTTACATTTCCCTTGGTACCAGTGATACTGAGCATCTTTTTACTGTATCTCTGTATTTTCCTTGGAAATGTGTCTATTGAGATCCTCTGCTCAGTTTGTAAAATTAAATTTTTTTATTGTTGTTTTTGAGTTGTATGAGTTTTTAATTATATTTTGAATATTAGCCCCTTATTGGAAGTATTGTTTGTACATATATTTTCCCATTTGTCTGGTTGCTTTTTTGTCATAATGATGGTATCATTACCATCACTGGTAATGATAGTGTAAACACTGTCTTTTGCTGTAAAAAGCATTTTTGTTTGATGTACTCCCATTAATTTATTTTTGCTTTTATTTCTTTTGCCTTTCAAGTTCACAAATACCCTTTTGAGACAAAGGTTGATAACTTTGGTGACAAAGTTTTCTTTTATGTATTTTGTTGCTTCAGGTCTTCTATTCAAGTCCTAAATTCATTGTGAGTTAATTTTTTTTTTTTTTGTACAGCATCAGATAGCAGTCTAGGTTTTTTCCTTTGCATGTGGCTTTCTAGTTTTTACAACTCCCTTTGTTGAAGGTATTTCCCTTCTCCACTCTATGCTTTTGGCTCCTTTGTTGAAAGTTAGTTGTCCATATATGCGTGGCTTTATTTCTGTCCTCTCAGTTCTGTTCCATTCATTTGTGTGTCTGTTTTTCTGCCAATGCCATACTGTTCTCATTATTGTAGCTTTGTCATAGTTTGAAGTCAGACAGAGCCTGTGGTACCTCTGGGGGGTTTTTCTCCCAGGATTACTTTGACTATTCAAGGTCTTTTGCAGTTCTAGACAAATTGGAGGATTTTTTTGTTCAGTATCTGTGAGAAATGCCATTTGGATTTTGATGGGAATTGTATTAACTCTTTATATTGCTTTAGGTCATTGAATTTCAACCAGTGTGCCACAATACACAGGTATGCCTCAAAAATTTTTAAAACGTGCAATACCTGACTATCTAGTCAGGGAAACTGACCTCTTTTCCTTTAGATTGTAAAATTAAATAATGACCATAGCCAACACAACTGTAGCAGCCATGCTGAGAATGGCCTGTCTAGAACCATAAATACATAGGTAATATAATAAAATTACATCTTATCAGTCACATTGCTTAATAAGTTTGTGTCTTACTGGCTTATTCTTGGTACTAGAAATCCTTATATACAAGTATAGGCACCTGATTTTTTGATTTTTTATTTGTTTTATTTCTTGAAAAATATTTTATTTGGTTAATTATACATAAAATTTACCATGGTAACCAGTTTTTCATGTACAGTTCAGTGGCATCACCACCATCACCTCATTTTCCCAAACAGACACTCTGTCCCCATTAAACACTAACTCGCTACCACCACCCCCAGACCCTGGCACCCATTGTTCTAATTTCTGTCTCTATGATTTGACAACTGTTTGTGCTTCATGTAAGTGGAATCATACAGCGGCTGTCCCTTGTGACTGGTTTGTTTCCCTGAGCATAGCGTCCTCCAGGCTCGTCCATGTTATAGCAGGAGTCAGAATTTCCTTCGTTTTTAAGCTGAATAATATGCCATTGTGTAGATAAACCACATTTTGTTATCATTCACCTATGGATGGACAATTAGGTTGCTTCCACCTTTTTGCTATTGTGACTAATGATACTGTAAACACTGGTATATAAGTATCTATTTGAGTCCTTTTGGCGATGTACCCAGAAGTGAAATTACTGGGTCATTCTATTTTGTGGTAGTTTTATTTTTAATCTTTTGAAGAACTTCCATATTGTGTTTCATAGTTGCTTCACCAAATTACATTCTCACTAACAGTGCACGAAGGTTCCAGTTTCTCCAATCCTCAGCAACATTTGTTTTGAGCTTCTTTTTAAAGTATATTTTATTAATTATGCTAAAACAATTGTCCCATTTTTGTCCTCCCCTTCATCTCCCTCTTCCCAGTACCCCCATTCCCTCCCTCATTCCCACCCCCTTAGTTCATGTCCATGGGTCCTACATAAAAATTCATTGGCTTCTCCATTTTTGATATACTATTCTTAACCTCCCCCTGTCTATTTTGTACCTACCAATTATGTTTCTTATTTCCTGTACCTTTTCCCCATTCTTCACCTTCCCCCTCCCCGCTGATAACTCTCCAAGTGATCACCATTTATGTGACTCTGTTCCTGTTCTAGTTGTTTGCTTAGTTTGTCTTTGTTTTTATTTTTTTAGGTTCAGCTGTTGGTAGTTGTGAATTTGTTATCATCTTACTGTTCACAGTTTTGATCTTTTTCTTAGATAAGTCCCTTTAACATTTCATATAATGAGGGCTTGGTGATGATGAACTCCTTTAACTTGACCTTATCTGGGAAGCGCTTTATCTGCCCTTCCATTCTAAATGATAGCTTTGCTGGATAGAGTAACCTTGGATGTAGGTCCTTGCCTTTCATGACTTTGAATACTTTCCAGACCCTTCTTGCCTGCAAAGTTTCTTTTAAGAAATCAGCCAATAGTTTTATGGGAATTCCTTTTTAGGTAACTATCTCCTTTTCTCTTGCTGCTTTTAAGATTCTCTCCTTATCTTTAATCATGAGTAACTTAATTATGATGTGTCTTGGTGTGTTCCTCTTTGGGTCCAACTTGTCTGGGATTCTCTGAGCTTCCTGGACTTGTATGTCTATTTCCTTTGCCAGATTGGGGAAGTTTTCTTCACTACTTTTTTCAAATAAGTTTTCGATTTCTTGCTCTTAATCTTCTTCTTCTGGCACCCCTGATTCAGACGTTGGAACATTTAAAGTCGTCCCAGAGGTTCCTCAGCCTCTCCTCATTTTTTTTTTTTAATTCTGTTTCTTCTTTCTGTCCTGGTTGAATGTTTATTTTTTCCTTTTGTTTCAAATCATTGATTTGAATCCTGATTTCCTTCTCTTCACTGTTGGTTCCCTGTATATTTTCCTTTATTTCTCTTTGTATAGCCTTTGGTTCTTCCTTTATTTTGTGTCCATACTAAATCATTTCTCTGAGCTTCCTGATTACCAGTGTTTTGAACTCTGTATTTGATAGGTTGGCTATCTCCTCATTGCTTAGTTCTGTTTCTGGAGTTTTGATCTGTTATTTCACTTGGGTCACATTTTTTTTTTGTCTCAGCGCACCTGTCATGCTGTAAGTGGCAGAGCCTCAGGTATTCGCCAGGATAGAGCAATCCACTTTGCTGCACTATGGTGCTTTACGTGGATGAAGGGTCAGAGAGGGAAAAGCGCTGCTTGCTCAACATTCACCTGGCTTTCAGTCACTTTCACTGCTTCCCACAAGAGAATTGCCCCCTTTCAGATGCTACCCTGGTAGTGATTCTTGGGCGGGTGCGCTTCTGTACATACTAGGAACCCTTGGCCCCCTCCCATGGACTCTCTTGTGAGACTAGGAGTTTCTCCTGCTGCTGTGAGCACCACAGGTTTTTACAGCCTGAGGTTTTGAGGCCTTGCTGGAACCCTGGGTTATGCAGTCTGTCTCGCTTCCCAATTGTTCAGCCCAGTTCATCTGCACATGAATGTGGGACCACCCAGTCCACCAGCCACTGCTTTGCCATGGGTCTTCCCAGCCTCGGCTGTCCATCTCTGCCCCTCCTACCAGTCTTAACAAATGTTTTTTCTTTAACTCTTTGATTGTCAGGCTTCTATACAGTTCAATTTTCTGGCAGTTCTCATTGATTTTTATTTTTTAATTGGCTGTTATCTTTCTTTCAGTTGTGCAAGGAAGTGAAGCATATCTACCTACACCTCCATCTTGGCCAGAACCTGCTTTTTTTTCCTTTTTTTTTTGAGATTAGCCACAGTAACAATCCTAATGGATGTGAGGTGATATGTCATGCAATTTTGATTTGTGTTTCCTTGATGATTAGTGATTCTGAGCATCTTTTCTTGTGCGTGTTGGCCATCTATATCTTCTATTCAGGAAAATGTCTACTCAAGTCCTGATGGCCATTATTTCCATGAAAAGAACAACTTTCCCAGCATGTGTATATTATTTTCAAAATACCTCTGCTTAATTTTGCAAGCAATAATTTGAAAACTAAAACATGAGCTCCCCTTCTGGAGTTATCATCTCATTGACATGACATCCCTGCTTGGGGAAAAGGGCTGTTTACTTCAGTGCCTTGAACTGTGGGCAAATGTTTAAACTCCATCTGCTGTGTCCCATGTTGTATTGTTCAGAGTTAAGTGCTGGTTTTAATTTTTGCCAAGAGTATTTCCTGTTGCCCTGAAATTGCTGTCACCCCCTGCAGGCTGTCCACCCTGGTCATGTGTCTGGCTCTAGGGAAGCACTTTCTACTCCTCTATGGTGCACTGCCCACCTTCCAAGACATTAGGAGGCCCACCAGAGCTCTCCTGATGTAGCAGCTGGCCCACCACAGTCTCCCTCATGCATTGCAGGTGAGGATCCTAGCAAGCAGGGTGCTCAGAGCTTGCTTGGCTGTTTCTGTGTCATGGGTGGGAAGGTAGGTTAGCAGGCATGTTTGTCCTTTCTTTTGCAGCTCTAGAAATCGAGGACATTGTTTTTGCAAGTTAGAAACTTGAATGAGAAATAAAGTCAGTAGTGAAAAACCAAGAAGTGACTGTTGCTGGACAAGCCTGGACCTGGGATTTATCTGAGAACTGTCTTGTTGTACCCCTTCTGCCTGCCCACTGACCCTCAGGGCCCAGTCACCCATCCCTCCTGGGCCACACAAGTTTTCTTAGGACAGTTCCACTGTCCTCACTAGGGGACAAGCTGTATGGGATGCACCCCTGTCCTTTCTGACCTGGAAATTCCATGTGTATCTAACATGCATCCTGGATATCATTCACTCATTGCAGATTTTTGACTTTGCCTTGTTTTCAGGCTCTACTCCTACTCCCTATATGTGCCTGGCACCATCACCCCATTTCTCACCTGGGCTCTGCCTTGACATCCTTTCACACCAGCTCTGTGATCCTGTTAGGAGACATGGTCCCTTTGGTGGCGGCCTGGCCTTCCCTCTACACACACTGACTCCTCTCTGGGGGTCTACACACATGCGCTCCCTCTACCTGGACTGCTTTCCCTAGTTCCACAGGACTCACCACCCACTTCCTGTGCTTCTTCTCCATGGCATGGCCACCCTAGCATGTGCTGTCACCTCTCTGCCTACTTAGGACATGAGCTTATGTGGACCTCATGCCATCTTGTGGAAAGTTGATGAGCCTGAAGCCCAACACCTGTCTTTGCTTGCATCCAGGTTCTGTGGACGTGCCCGGGGCTTGTCCCTTAGTTTAAAGGGAAGAGTGGCTTTCCAACCCTGAGGGATTTAGGCTGGCCAATGGACCATGAGGGATTCATGGACTTGGGGTGAACTCAGCTGTCATACATTGCATGTAGTCCCTGTGTAGCTGGGGCATTTGGCCCTCAGTTGTGAACCTCCAGAGGGTCCAGTGGGTGGCTGAACCCGCCGTGCAGGAAGCCTGATTTCTGGGACACACCTGCAATCATAGGGCATCACCCCAACTGATATGGGCACAACTGAACTCAGGCCTACTGAATGCTTGTGTTCTGCTTTTAGGCTCGAATGTAGAAGGAAGCAAGGAAGCAGTGAGGAGGAACAGGAATGGGAGGGCTGGTCCACAAGCACAGGTGTGAATTTATGGGCCCTTGTGGGAGATCTGTGAGGACAACCAGTTACTGGCACAGAAGCAGCTCTTGGAGATTGCAGGAAGGTGAAGCAGCTTTTCAACAGCCTGGCTGAGCAAGAAGGTGAATGGAAGGCCCTAACTATTCTTGGACTTCTGGCTCAGCACCAGATGCAGAAGAAACTTTCCAGCTGAGACCCGTGCGTAGTCAAACGCACGGGCCATGCACACCCACCTGGGTTCTGCCAGCCCCAGACTGGGCTGCTGTTTGTCCTAACAGCCTCTGCCCTGAGGCGCACCGAAGCTGGCAAGGCGCGGTGGGACACCGCCCCACGGCCCTACAGGGTAGAGGACCCAAAGCCCCACGTCCTTAGAAGGAGGGAGAGGATCACCCCCACTGGAGGGTGGGATCAAATGGGATTGTGTCCTGTTAGCACCTGTGGCGATGAACCCTCTCCTGCCAGGCTTCAGCAACAGCTTCTGACAAGGGATCTCCGGCAGCAGTCATATTTGGGCATTGTTGGAAGTGGCCCTGGGCCAGATGCCACCCAGGACATGGCCTGGAGCTTCCCAGCACAGGCAGGGGTCAGAGGTCTCCACCCAAACCCCCAGCAGCCTGGCTGCAGGGAAGTGGGTGAGTTTAGGAGGCCAAGGGATCTCCAAGACTGACTGTCAGCACAGACCCCTGCCACGGGGAAGAGCTAGGCACCTGATTTTTTTAAAAGCCACTTTGGAGCAAAAAGGGTAGGTAATTATTATCACCATTTTTGTAAATCAATCAAAATTATGCCTATTTTTTGTCAGATTGGTAAAAAATGTGCTTTTCAGTGTGCCGCTCGTTAGTAATTAGTTTATGTATGCCATGAGGGAAAAAAAATGGTTGAAAATTGCTGGGTTTAGTAATACATCCATTTTAACAATGTTAATTCTTCCAATCCATAAATGCTCATATTGCTCCACTTCTTTGTGTCTCAGCCTCTTTCAACAATGTTTCATAGTTTTTAGTGTGCAGGTCCTTCACTTGGTCTGTTATGTTGATTACTAAATAATTTATCCTTTGTGTTGCAGTTATAAACAGGATTGTTTTCTTCGTTCCTATTTCTGATATTTTGTTGTTAGTATATATGAACACAAATGAGTTTTATATATTGATTCTATATCCTGCACCATTACTGTATTTGTTTATTATTTCTGAGAGTCTTTTGGTAGCGTCTTTAGGGTTTTTTCAGGGGTATCCAACCTTTTGGCGTATCTGGGTCACACTGGAAGAAAAGTTGTCTTGGGCCACACGTTAAATACACAAACACTAATGAAAACTGATGAGCAAAAAAAAGGTTTTAAGTAAATTTACAATTTTGTGTTGGGTGGCATTCATAGCCATCCTGGGCTGCACTCTGCCCACGAGCTGCAGGTTGGACACCTCAGATAGAATCATGTCATCTGCAAATAGTGTCACATACTTCTTCATTCCCAATTTAAATGCCTCCCCTCATCCCTTGCCTGGTTGCTCTGGCTAGGACTTCCAGTACTCTGTTGAGTAACAGTGGCAAGAGTGAGGATACTTGCCTTGTTCCTGAAAGCTTTTCCCTGCCGGTGTAATGTTGGCTGTTCGCTTGCTACATATGGTCTTTATTAGGTTGAAGCACTTTCCTTTTATACCTGTGTTGTAAATGGATGTTGTATGTTGTCAAATGCTTTTTTCTGCATCTATTGAGATAATCATATGATTTTTACCTTTCATTTTGTTGACAGGGTCTACTGTGTTGATTAACCTGCGTATGTTGAACCATCCTTGAATCCTTGGATTGACTCTCACTTAATCCTAATGTATTATCTTATTTTTTAAGATTTTATTTATTTATTGTTAGAGAAAGGGGAAAGGGGGGAACAAGAGGGAGAGAAACATCAATGTATGGTTGCCTCTTGCATGCCCTCAATGAGGACCTTGCCGCAACGCAGGCATGTGCTCTGACTAGGAATTGAACCAGCAACCCTTTGGTTCACAGGCTGGCACTCAATCCACAGAGCCACACCAGCAAGGGATAATCCTGAGGTATTATCTTTCTGAAACATTGTTGTATTCCATTATCTAGTATTTTGCTGAGGATTTTTGCACCTATGTTCATCAGAGATATTGGACTGTAACTTTCTTTTGTTGTGATGTCCTTGCCTGACTTTGGCATCAACATAATGTTGGCCTTAAAGTGAATTAGGAAGCATTTCTTCCCTATCAACTTTTTAGAGGTGTTTGAGGAAGATAGGTATTAAATATTCTGTGAATATTTGGAGATTTCTCTGGTGAAGCCTTCTGGTCCTGGACTTTTGGGATTTTGTGGGGAGGTGTCTCTTTACTGTTTCAATTTCCTACTAGTGATCACTCTACCTTGGTTGTTCAGGTCATCATGATTCAGTCTAGGAAGGTTGTGTGCTTCTAAGAATTTTTCCACTTCTTTTAGTTTGTCTAATTTGGTGGTGTATACCCTTTTACAATATTCTTGTGTAATCACGAGTATTTCTATGGTATTTGTTGTAACTTCTCATCTTTTATGTCTGATTTATTTATTTGAGTCTTCTCTCTATTATCTTGATGCATCTAGCTAGGAGTTGTCAATTTTGTTTATCTTTTCAAAGAACCAGTTCTTTGTTTTATTTTTTCTTTTGTTTTTGCTTTTGTAACTTTTTAATCTTTATTGTGTTTTCTCCATTACCATTTCATCCCCTTATACCCCACTCCCCCAGAAATCACCACGCTGTTGTCCATGTCCATGAGTCCTTTTTCTTTTTAGCTCAATCCCTCCACCCCCTAATACCCTCCCACTGGCTGTCATCCTGCTCTCCATCTATGAGTCTCCCCCCATTTTGCTTGTTAGTTTAGTTTGTTCATTAGAGTCCACATATGACTGACATAATATGGTATTTGCCTTTCTCTGACTGGCTTATTTCACTTAGCACAGTGTTCTTCAGGTCCATTCATATTGTTGCAAAGGGTAAAATTTTCTTTTTTTTATGGCCGAGTAGTATTCCAGTGTGTAAATGTCCCATAGCTACTATATCTATTCATCTACTGATGAACATTTGGGCTGCTTCCATATGTTGGATGAATTGTAAATAACACTGCAATGAACATAGAGGTGCTCATGTTCTTTCGAATAAGTGTTTTGGATTCCTTTGGATATATTCCCAGCAGTGGGATCGCTGGGTCAAAAGGCAGATCCATTTTTGGTTTTTTGAGGTATCTCCATACTGCTTTCCACAGTGGCTGCACCAGTCTACATTCCCACCAACTGTGTAAAAGGGTTCCCTTTTCTCCACACTCTGTATTTTGTTTATTTACATTCTAATTTTTGTTATTTCCTTTTTTTGCCGACTTTGGGCTTTACTTTTTCTTCATTTTCTAGTTTCTTAGGGTGTAATGATATATTGTTTATTTGAGTTTTTCCTTATCTGTTAAGGTAGCCTTGTGTTGCTATAAACTTCCCTCTCATGTACTGCTTATGCTGCATCCCCAAAATTTTGGCTTGACGTATCTTCAATTGTCTCTATCTTTTGGATTATTCATTCATCTCTTTTTGACCTAGAAGTTGTTCAGTTGCATGTTGTTTAATATCCACATATTTGTGACTTTTCTTCTAGTACTTTATTTTTAGTTTTATATCATCTTGGTCAGAAAAGATACTCAATATGATGTAAATTTCTAAATAGTTATTGAGACTTGTTTTGTGTCCCAACATATGGTCAACCCTTGAAAATGTTCCATGTGTCCTTAAGAAGAATGTCTTATGTATTTTGGGATGAAATGTTCTATAAATATCTATTAATGCCAATTTTTTTTTGTTGACTTTCTGTCTGGATGATCTATCCATTGCTTTAAGAGGGGGATTAAAATCCTTTACTATTAGTGTAACACTGACTATTTCACCCCTTAGATCTGTAAATATTAAATATTTTCTTAATATGTTTTGGTGCTTCTGGGTTGGGTACAAAAATATTAGTAAATGTTATGTCTTCTTGATGGATTGTGACTTTTATCACTATAAAATGTCCATCTTTTTCTTATTACCTTTTTTTGTCTTGAAATCTATTTTTCTTTGGACACCACTTGCTTGGAGTATCATCTTCCACCCCTTCACTTTAAGCCTTTGTTTTTCTTTGACACTGAAATAGTTTTTCTGAAAGCAGCATATTGTTAGGTCTTGATTTTAATCCATTCAGCTACTGTGTGCCTTTTGGTTGGTGAGTTCATTCCATTTACATTTAGGGCGATTATTATGTGAGGACTTACTACAGTTATGTTACCTTTTTTTGATTGTGCTTATGTTACCTTTTTGGTTCTTTTCCCTTGTGGTTCTGTCTGCTCTTTTAGTTTGGTGGTTTTCTATGATTTTTTCCATTTCTCATTTTTTTTAATGTTTGGTGTCACAAATCTAGATTTTTGTTCTCTGGTTACCATGATGTTTATGTAAAATGTCTCATAGATAAACTAATCTTTTCTCCTCTTACTGCATCTTATCTTCATTTCCTTACACAAGTTCAGTTTTTTTTCCTTCTAGCCTTTTGTTTTTAATTTCACAGATTATACCTTTTTCTGTTGTGAGTTCATTAAAAAATTGCAATAGCAATAGTTATTTTTACTGCTTTGTTCCTTTAACTTTTATAAGGGTTTAATACCCTATTCTGAAATAGGGTTGCAATATTTTACTTCTGTTTTTCACCTTACTCAAAGTTTTGTATATTTTTATCTTTTTGTTTCAGATAGAAGAGCACCTTCCAACATTTCTTGTAATGCACGTCTTATGGTGGTAAATTCCCTCAGCTTCTGTTTTTCTGTGAAATTCTTTATTTCTCCTTCATATTTGAAGGATAATTTTACTGGATATATTATTCATGGCTGGTACTTTTTTCTCTTTCAATATTTTGACTATATCACGCCACTCTCTCCTTTTGTGTTGGTTTTTGTTTTGTTTTTGTTTGAGAAATCTGATAATAATCTGCTGGGGTTTCTTTTGTAAATTATCATCTTTTTCCTGGCTCTCTTGAGAATTTTTGCATCATTAACTTTTGACAGTTTATTATAATGTGTCTTAGAGAAGGTCTTTTTGTGTTGAGATAATTAGGTGTTCTATTAACTTTCTGAACTCAAATGTCCAATTCCTTTCCTGCGTATGAGAAGTGCTCATCAATTATTTCTTTGAGTAAGCCCTCTGTTTTCTTCTCCTTCTCACCCCCTTCTGGGATAGCTATCATCCCATTATCCTTATGTTATTTCTAATGGAGTCAGATAGTTCTCACAGAGTTTTTTTATTTTAAAAAAAAAGAAAAAAGAAAAAAAACTTCTTAGTTTTCTCTCTCTTCTTCTACCTGAATCACTTCTAGATTTCTAACTTTGAGCTCACTAACTCTCTTTTACCTGGTCTGCTTTATCTCTAATGCTTTCTAGTACATTCTTCATCTTATTTATTGAGTTGTTCAGCTCTGGAATTTGTTTGGTTCTCTTTTTATACTTTCCATCTCTTTGGTAAAGTACTGTTTTTGTTTATTAATTTTATTCCTGAGCTCATTGAACAGCTAGGGTTGTGGGTTCAATCCCAGGTCAGGGTACATGCAGGGGTCAGCCAATTAGTACATGGGTACATGGAATAACAGGTCAATGTTTCTTTCTCTCCTTTCCTCTCTTTCTAAAAATCAATTTAAAAAAAATTTTTTTAATGGTTGGATTTTTATCTCCAAGGTTGGGCTTTATCTCTGACTGTCAAGTTGTACAATTCTGTGAATATCAGCTGGGGTTCAGGTTGGGTGCCTCTCCCCAGAGTCATACACTTATGCATTATATTTCAACAACATCTAACCTAACATAGTATGCCAGGTTCTGTGCACAATGCTGAGAATGCAAACATGAATAGCACAGCCCTTCCCTCTCAGGGGAGAAGCACCACCTGTACACAAACACAGATAAAGCGCCGTAGGGACTGGAACATGTGTTGTGAGCAGGCACATGGGAATCAGATCAGAACAGGCTTAGCTTGGCCTACGGATGTCAGGGAAGGCTCCTGAGGGAGGAACAGGGTCTTGGAGGTGGAGTAAGACTTCACCAGAGGAATAGCAAAAGGAAAGGCATTCACACAGGCAGAAGAAGACATGAAAGTGAAGAGGGACACTAAGAATTACAGGGATTTAGCCCTAAGCAAGAGTGTAGGGTTTATGGGAACTGTTACAAGAGGAGGCTAGAGAGGCAGACAGGGATGAGATCCTTAGGCAATGGAGAATCCCTGAAGGTGGAAGAGACAAGACCATCTTCCATGTGAGCACGATCATTCTAACTGTAATGGACTGAAGAATGTGAGACTGCAGGTGAGCATAGCACTTGGGGAAGCTGACGAAATTGAGCTCAGTGATGGTGGGAAAGAAGAGTACTCGGGGGGTGAACTGATAGGACTTAGTGACCCATTGGATGTGAACATAGTGTGTGGCATGCTGAGAGTACGAGGCATGGCAGATGTCTAGGAGTCCAAGTTTCCCACTTGGGTTACTGGGTGGATTATCCTGAATGTCGCTAACTGAGCTAGAGGACATAAGAAGAGAAGCAAGTTGGAGAGAAGAAAATCATGAGTCTAATTTTGAACATGTTGACTCTAAAGACCCCTGGGGTACTCAGAGGCCATGTCTAGAAGTTACACCTGTGACACTGAAGCTCAGACCTGAGGTTAATGTGCAGGCAGGAGTTGCAGCCATGAACATAGGTGATCAGCCTGGAATATTCTACATTAGAGAAGAGGCTGGAGGCAAAGCCCTTCAAAATTTACAGAATGAGCCCTGGCCATTGTGACTCAGTGGACAGAGCATTGTCCCATGTCTGAAGGGTTGAGGGTTTGATTCCTGGTCAGGGCACACATCTAGGTTTCAGGTTTGATACCCTGTCTGGGAGCGTACGAGAGGTAACCAATCAGTGTTTCTCTCTTTTCCTTCTTCTCTATCTAAAAGCAGTGAAAAAAAAAGTTCCTAGGTGATGATAAAAAAAAATTTACAGAATGGGCTGAGGAAAGGGAGATGGAGAATGAGGAGCTGCATAGGAGGTGACCAAGAGAGAAGGGTGCCATGAAAACAGAGGGAGAAGAATGTTTTTGTACGAAGGAGGTGAAATCTAATGACTAAGTATGACAATGAAACAGTCATTGGGGATTTTACCTAGAGTGACTCTACCAATGTGCAATAATTTCGGGGAGAGAATGAAGATGAGGAAATGGAGATATCAGGTGCAAAGGTGAAAGGTGAAAGGGAGGAGGAAAAACATGGGGCCAAGGGAAAGGTTTGTGTGTATTGGTTTATTTTAAAATGGGGGAAGCATCCATGACTGTGGGCAGAGAGGAAGAAATCAGCTGAAAAGGAGACGTTACAGGAGATGAGATGTAAAACAGAGATAGAGAAGGACTGATCTCTAGCAAAAGAAACTTCATCGCTAAAGGTATGGGGCTGAAACATTATTTACTATGGCAGATGAGAAATGACCTTGGAATGAGTCAGTCAACATTTGCATCCTTGGTCTTCAATTCAGTAGTTGTGTGCCCTTGGGCTTTTACTTAACCTCTTTGAGTTGCAGTCTCCTATAAAATAAATAACAATGCCAGTTTTGCAGAATCACTGTGAGAATATGAGGGAGTGCATGATATCTTGTTGACCAGCTCAATAAATGGAAGGTAATATTTTTGCATCAGCAGAACTGCTCCACAGCCCACAACTTCCTAGTGCTTTCATTCTTGTGATGAGCTATGGGCATGAGGGATATTAGTCTGTGCTTTTAACCATTGTTGCTCTTCAGCAGACATTTTCCTTCTCTGATAGCTTTGCATTCTGGGTCAGAAGGGCAGGTGGTGCCCCAGAGCAGCAAGTGAAGAAGATTTTCTAGGATGAAAAATCAGCTTGCCCGTCTCTATCAAATGCAATGGAACTGCTTGTACCAGGGCCCTCAAGACACAGCCTAGCACCTAACCTTGACCCTTGGAATTCCCAAACTCCTCAAATTCAGAGAGAGCCTGGAGCTCAGTGGATATTATAGATCACTGGTCCAATGATGCTCTCGTCACAAGGGAAGAAAATGAGGCCTGGAGAGTTGAGCTGACTTGCCCTTGGTCACCCAGCTTGCAAACAGTGTTGGTTCCAAAATCAGTCTAGAACTCCAGCCTCTGTTCCAACATAGCCTTTGCCTCCCCATCAGGACTATCTACATTCATGCATCTGTGTCCCAGGCTGTCCATCTCCCAATTCAAAAGCCACAGGTCCCGTAGCAAAAACAAAGGAAGAGATTCAGGGAAGTGGAACTGGGGGAAGGAGATATGAGTCAATTCCTAATTAAGTTAAAATAAAAGAAGCCTAAGGTACCAGTTGTGGCTCAGTGTTTCTGATATCTATGCCCCAAACTGCTTTCCAGTTTTATCTCCCACTTAACCCCCAACCATCCCCTTCATTCCTCCTGGGACAATAAATAAAGATGCAGCCACCCTGGAGGCTGATGAGCGCCAGAATGTGTGCTTCAGTGGTATTGCATGGAGCTCTGCCTACGTTGCAGGCATATGCTATACACTGGATTTTCCTCAAGTGATTCAATCCTCACATGATCTGGAGAGGTAAATACTGTTTATTACCATTAACTGATTCTGCATATGACAAAATGAGACCTGAATTTCCCTGGCATCTACCTAAAGGTAGATGTAGCTTTGCTACATGGATGCTGACATGCATGTGCCCAGCTTCCTCAGTGAGCTCCAAGCTCCTTGAGGAAAGTCTGTGTCTGGTTTCCCTTTATACCACTGGTGCCTCCCACCCACTCTGCATCTTACCTCCCTCCAGAGTATTGTCTTCAGAATAAGAGGTGATCCTGCCCCTCCCCTGTTCGAACTCTTACCCACTTCCCTGTTGGCCAAATGACTGAACATGGCATCCAAAGTCCCCAACAAGAAGATGGAAAATCTGTTGTCCCACTGAGAGACAGTGCTTTAGATTCAACTATGACTCATATGTTCCCCCTGAGTCTTTGTCTTTGCTTCTCCCCATGCCTGGAGTTAGTCTACTTTTCACCTGTCATAGTGTTTTAAGGCTCAGATATTGTGCAGCCTATTCTAATATGGCCTCCACCTCTCAGGTCATAATCACATCCCCTGCTGGGGTCCATGTACCTCGGGTTAGTGACTTAATTCATTGCCTGACTTCAAATGTTTTTTGTTAGTTATATACGCATACAGACTTCGAGCTCTTTCTTCAAAGGCAAGAACCCCACATTGTTTATTTGTGTGACCATGCCTTGCTTAGCATGTTTGAATAGCTGGAATCTTATAATAAAAATAAGGCAAATAATTTCCAGAGTTCATTGATCCTTACCATACTACATGTGCTAGCACTGAGCTAGGTGTTTTAATGCAAGGCCTCAATTAGTCTTTTAAACAACTCAATGACATCTGTTATTAATCACATTTTATTAATAAAGAAATTGAGTCATATATGGAAATTAAGTCACTGGCCTAGGTTCACATAATTATTAAGTAAAGTTGTGGAGGTAGGCTTCAAACCCAGTAGCCTGACTCCTAAAACCACACTACGACTACACTCTTCAGAGGGCAAAGAGATGCATGAATAACTAGTGATATTCATTGTACTGTCACTTTGCCTGCTGTGTCCCATAAACATGGCTAAGATGAAATCTCAGCCCCTTGGAGCAATCTAAACATACACAGTGGATGAAACAGACTACAAATGTCTTTCTCAGTTCAAAAAATGATTGCTTTACCCACACAACCCCTCATATACTTGTCAAAACCCACACTTTTGGGAAGGAATGGTTATGCTGGGGTATGAATACACTGAAGGAAGAAGAGGGAAGAGAATAGGGCCATAAGATCAGAGTTCTTGTGTGATGAATCAAAGTTACAAGGAACCGGGCTTTTCCTGGGCTCACAAGCCCTCTTTTAAGGGAGAAGGAAGTTGGTGAGTCAGAGAAAAGAGCCGCTTCTCTTCTGAGCTAGTGGCCACTTCTCTCACCTCCCACTAATCACATCCAGTTACTATAACCTCCAGTTATATGCACAGGACTTTAGCGTAGAGCACAGCATGGGGAATATAGTTGGTACTTTCCTATAATGAAGAAAAGTGGATCATCCAGTTTCCGGGGTGAAGCCCTTTTAGTTACGTACCAAGATGTGGGTCAGTTAATTAGTGAATGAAGAAATGAATGCGACTGAAAAAATCAAGAAGTGATATAAATGTAGTTTGAGCGAAAAAGGCAAAAACAAACAAACAAAAATAACCCAGCAGGCATATCCCCCTAGCCCAGAAAAAAAAATCTGCCAAAGCTCCAACCATGGGATTCTTAAATGGTAAAAGGGGAAGGGAACAGGCCGAGCCTTTGTTGTGGCTGCCATTCATTTGTTCTACACAAACTTACTGGTTGTCCATTATGTACCTGATTCTATTCTAGAAACTGGGGTTTACAACAGTGACTAAAGCAGATTTTAAAAACTATGCATCTTAGATTCTAGCAGAGAACGCAGGATATAAATTAGTAAAACTCATACTATGTTAGTGCTGACAGATGGTAAGGGGACAATTAAAAGCAGAGGTTGTAATTTTGATAGAACAGCATCTGACTTATCTACTGCTACATGACAAATTACCCCCAGATTTAAGAGATTAAAAACAACGGTAAGTTTTATTACCTTTCACAGTTTCTGTGGGAGAAGTGAGCAGGGTATTTCTGACGCAGGGTTTCTCATGAGGTTGCAGTCAAGATGTCAGTGAGGGCTGCAGTCTTCTGAGACACCCAAGGGGAAACTGCTCTTTTTATACTTATCCTCAGAAGTCACATAGAACCCATGATATATTAAGTATTTCTAACTGCTTAATGAATCACCCCAAAAGTTAGTGCCTTAAAACAAAATAAACATGAATGGATTAGTTTCTGTGGGTCCCAAATTGAGAGAGTCCAGTGGATATTGTCTTTGCTCTGCCATGACTCCAGCTAAAGACACAAAGCCTGGGTTTCTGAGAGCACCTGAGCTTGATTGAGACTAAAGGATCAGGACCAGCTGCCAGGGAGCTCACTCGCATCGGGCTAGCTGCGTCTTCTCCACGTGCACTGCTTGGCACATGGGCCTTGCCCAGGGCTGCTTGAATGTCTTCAACATGTCAGCGAATTCCCCAGAGCAATGATCCAAGAGAGAGAGCAGAGTGGAGGCCAACCTTTTAAATCACTTACAACTTGACCTCAGAAGGCACATAGTCTCACTCTTTGAATGGAGAATGGGAGAGGGAATGAAGACCATATTTGTTTGCGTTGCAGTTTATTAAATACATATTTATAAATTGCTCATGATGTGCCAGGTTATAGTTTAGGTGCACTTGTGGGGATATAGCGGTGACTGAAATAGACTAAAAAGTATCATTTTTAGTGAAAAAGACAGAAAATAAGTTGGTAAAATGTATAGTGCATTAGATGGTAACCATCTAATGGCATTATTAAAGAAAACTAAAATAAGGAGGTTTCTGTACTTTGTAGGATGGCCAGGGAAGGAATGAGAAAGACAGATGAATCAAGACCTGAGAAAGATGAGGGAATGCAAACATCTGGATGAGCACTCCGGAGAAAGCAGACATAAATACAAAGGCTTGGAGGAGGGGCACACTGAGTATGCCTAAGGAATATAGAGCAAGGGGTCCAGGGTTGGCAAAGCACAATTAATGAGGGGAGGAGGAGGAGGTGAAGTCAGATGTAAGACGATCCCAACTGTGTAGGCCTCATAGGTACCCCCCCACCCCAAGCCCTGGTCTCCCCTGGATGCAGGCAGCCGTGGCAGAGGGGAGAGCGACCTCTGCTGAGCAGACATAAGAGCAGTGGGTGAGCAGCACTGGCCTGACAGAAGGAGTAGGAGCTACAGGGGTGAAGCATAACAGAAATGAGGGCCCTGATTGGTCTCTTTGTCTAGCCTTTTCTCTGGTTTGTTCTCAGAGCCCAAAGGAGCACTATAAGCATCCTGAGATTGATATGATCACTTATTAATGATGCAATAATACCATTCATTCACTCAACTTTGCCTACATTCACCCATGTCCACATATATGTGGACATATGTATTTAAGCACTCAGAATTTTATTCACTCATGTATTCATATATTCAACACTTCTTTCTCACTAAACTCTCAGTTATTAAAAGGCATACAAGGGTCATTTCTTATACTTTCAATTATTCAAATTTAATTCATTTGTCTAACTTTTGCTAAAGTCAGTTCTTTAATTTTACTCAAATTATATTTGTTCCCAAGTTTCATTTCAATATTTTCATTGCAAGAACTACCATGGAACTATGTGATTTCTTATGTTGCCAATAACAAAAGGACGTGGACAAGACAGCAAAGGAAAAAGGAACCAAGAGGTAAACTGAGCTGGGACAGACTCTCTTGGTTGGATACATAATTCCAGATCATATTCTCCTGCTTGTTCCACATCATTGGGGTTTTTATTAACTGAAACCAAGATTTGAATCAACCAAAAAGAAGACCAGACCAGTAAGAACAAAGGCTAAGTTTGGTGTTGAGATAACCTGGTCTTTCCACGTTAACACCTCTTTGCACAGGGATGTATATAGTCACCTCCTGTGCTAGACTGAATAATGGGCCCCCCAAAGACGTCCACATCTAATCCTCAGAACCTGTGAATGTTACCTTCTGTGGTAAAGCAACATTATATGTGGTAAATGTGATTAAGTTAAAGATTCTGAGCACTGGGTGGTGTGGCTCAGTGGATTGAGTGCTGGCTTGTAAACCAAAGAATTACTGGTTCGATTCCCAGTCAGGGCACATGCCCGCATTGTGGGCCAGGTCTCTAATAGGGGCACACAAGAGGCAACCACACATTGATGTTTCTCTTCCTCTCTTCTCCCTCCTTTCCTCTCTCTCTAAAAATAAATAAATATTTTTTTTTAAAAAAAGATTTTGAGATGGGGAAATTAAACTGGGTTGTATGGGTGGACGCAGTGTAATCATACTGGTTTTTTTAAGGGAAGGCAAGAGATCACAGTAAATAGTAGGAGATTTGAGGATGGACAAAAGGGGTTATAGTGATGTGTGGAAGAGGTCATGAGCCAAGGGATGCAGTTAGCCACTGGAAGCTGACGAGGCAAGGGAGTGGACTCTCACCTCAGAGACTCTAGAACACAACAGCTCTGCTTGACTTTAGTTCAGTGAAAATGATGTTTAACTTTTTAAAAATGTTTTATTGATTATGCTATTACAGTTGTCCTGATTTTTCCCCCTTTATCCCCTTCCACCCAGCACCTCTGACTCCCTCAGACAATCCCCCCCACCATTGTTCATGTAGATGGGTCATGTGTATAAGTTCTTTGGCTACTCCATTTCCTTTACTGTACTTTATATCCCCATGGCTGTTCTGTAACTACCAATTTGTACTTCTTAATACCCTTTCTTCCTCACCCATTCCCACACACACCCCTTCCACTGGGCAACCATCAAAACACTCTCTGTATTCATTTTTCTGTCTCTGTTCTTCTTGATTGCTTAGTTTGTTTTTTACATTGAATTGTTTAGATTTGTATTTTTTGCCATTACCTTGTTCATAGTTCTGATCTTCTTCTTTTTCTTATACAAGTCTCTTTAACATTTCATATAATAATGGTTTTGTGGGGATGAAATCCTTTAGTTTTTTCTTGTCTAGAAAGATCTTTATCTTCCCTTTGATTCTAAATGACAGCTTTGCTGGGTAGAGCAATCTTGGCTGTAGCTCCCTGCTTTTCATGGCTTTGAATAATTCTTGCCAGTCCCTTCTAGTCTGCAAAGTTTCTTTTGAGAAATCAGCTGGCAGTCTTAGGGGAACTTCCCTGTAGGTAACTAACTTCTCTCTTGCTGCTTTTAAGCTTCTCTCTTTCTGCTTTTAAGCTTCTCTCTTTATCTTTAACCTTTGGCATTTTAATTTTGATGTTCCTCGGAGTGGGCCTCCATCTTGTTTGGGACTCCCTGTGCTTTCTGGACTTAAATGTCTATTTTCTTCACCAAATTAAGGAAATTTTATTTCATTATTTTTTCATATAGATTTCCAATTTCTTGCTCTTGCTCTTCTCCTTCTGGCACCCCTATGATGTGAATGTTGGACCTCTCGAAGTTGTCTCAGAGGCAGCTTACACTTTTTTTTTGGATTCTTCATCTTCTTCTTGTTCTGATTGGTTGTTTTTGCCTCCTTATGTTCCATATCATTGATTTGATTCTAGGCGTTATCCACTCTAATGTTGTTTCTTTGTAAATGGTTTCTTTGTAAATGGTTGCTTTGTAAAAAAAATATTATTTATTTTTAGAACGAGGATAAGGAAGGGAGAAAGAGAGGAAGAGAAACATTGTACACACCTCAGTTAGGGACCAGGCCCACAACCCAGGCACATGCACTGACCAGGAATCAAACTGGTGACCTTTCTCTCTGTAGTACAATGCCCAACCAATTGAACCACACTGGTAAGGGCATCCTTAAACTGTTCTTTATTTCAATTCGTGTATCCTTTGTTTCTGATGGGATCTTTTTTATGCTGCTGAGGTCCTCACTAAGTTCCTTGAGCATCTTTATAACCAGTGTTTTAAACTCTGCATCTGATACATTGCTTACCTCCATTTCTTTTAGCTCTTTTTCTGGAGTTTTGATCTGTTCTTTCACTTGGGCCATGTTTCTTTGTCTCCTCATTTTGGCAGCCTCCCTGGGTTTCTTTCTATGTACTAGGTAGAGCTGCTTTGACTCTGTGTCTTGGTAGTGTAGCCCAATGCAGTGGGTGTTCTGTAGGGTCCAGTGGCACAGCCTCCTTATCACCCAAGCTGGGTACTCAAGGTACGCCCTTTGTGAGGGCTGAGTACGCCCTCCTCTTATAGTTGAGCCTTTGTTGCTGTTGGCAGATCAGTGGGAAGGATTTACCCGGGCCAGTCAACTTCAAGGATTGGTTGTGACCACTGACCACCAACCTCTACCCTCCCTGGAGGATCAGCTGTGCAGGGTAAGGTGGTGGTGCTCCAACATGGTCTGTAGCTGTCCACTGGGTGTTCTGGCCTTGGGGTTTCCCATGTAATGCAGGCCAAGGTCAACTCCCACCTGTGTTTTGCCTGGGGCCACCCTTCCGGAGCTATAAAGCAGTCTGATATGGCAGCTGCCAGTGCTAGGCCTGGAGCTCACTGAAGCCATCTGCCACTTGTTTGAGGGGATTTAGGAAGTTGTGAAGCATGAGCCAAGACCAGACATTCGGATGGAAAAGCAGCTCGGGTAGGTGAGGCAGGGTCTCTGGGGCTCTCTAAAGTGGGTCAAACAGTGTTAGCCAGGTTGATGAAGTCTCAAATACAGCTTCAGCTTGCCAGCTCAGCGAGGGAAGGGTTTAGAAAAGGCACAGTGGCCTCCGTTTACCTTGATGCCAGATATTCAGTTTCTCTCTGTATACCACTGGTGCCTTTCAAGCTTCTACTCCAGTGCGGGAGCTTAGAGGGAATGAGTCTGAGTAGGTGAGTCCATGTGTGGGTTCTTTAAGAGGAACTGCTTGGAGTTCCAGGAGTTTCTTCCACCGACTCAATCCCTACTGGTTTTTGCAGCCAGAAGTTGTTGGAACTTATCTTCCTGGCACTGGAACCCTGGGCTGGAAGGTCTGGTGTGGGGCTGGAACTTCTTACTCCTGAAATATCCATCCCTAATTTATGTCCACCACACATGGGCGTGGGACCAGCCCAAAACGTGTTTGCACCCCTCTTACCAGTCTGGATGGATGTGGTTTCTTTAATTCCATAGTTGTCAGACTTTCATTCAGCTGGATTTCTGATGGTTCCGAGTGATGATTGTTCTACATTTTAGTTGTAATTTTGATGTGGTTGTACATAGAGGTGAACCATGTCTGCCTATACTGCTGTTTTGACCAGAAATGATGTTTGAACTTTTGGTCTGCAGAACAGTAAGAATAAATGTATGTTGTTTATACCACTAAGTTTATAGTAATTTGTTACAGCAACAATACAATACGCCATTTTTTGAGGAAGGACAGAACTGACCAAAACTTCTCCAAAACTGACAGGAAGCCCAGGGCTGTGTGGAGGCTTGATTCAGAGCCTTCGGAGACTCCACGCCTGCTCCTGCAGCAGAGGTGGCAGCGCGGGCACACTTTGGGTGCACAGAACGGGGCTCTGACACTTAAGGTGGGCAGATTCAAAAGATGTAGGTGTTCTCATTCCCTGAGGGGTCCCCGGGCCTCTAGCAGATTCCAGCCTGCCAGGGTTGGTTCCAGCCCTTTGTTCGTGCACAGCTCAACAGGGCAATGATACCTTCATTAATAAAAAGTTTAAAAGTGTTAAGTACTGTTACTTCTGTGTTGACCATAAGAAGGTGCTGTTCGCCCACTCATTCTGGAAACTTCAACCTGGAATTTACCAAAGTCAGAAAAGGAAAGGAAGATAAATGTCCAGTATCACAATCCAGTTAACCTGATTTATTTGTCAACTTTCTCACTTTCAACTAGTACTTTACTGTAAACAGGGAAACCTCTGGTCCTCATTCTGGGGCCACCCACAGAGGAAGAATCATATTTAGCCCTGCCACCCAAAAGCTTCTTGCTGGATACCTCAATTCCCATCTTGTCACCTCCCCTCAGGAGGGTCTCCTGACTGAGGACCATACCATTCAGGACTCAGCCCTGAGCCACACCTCCCCAGCAGCATCTCCCATAGTGTGTGAAAAGGACCACTAATGTTCAAACATGTTGAGCCACACCGTTCTGAGCAAATATGGTTTCCAAGAGGTGTGCAAGTCTACCATAGGTTTCAGAACTAAAATCTGGTCTGGGGTGACAGGGGCACACGTGAATGTGTCAGAACTGAGATGTCTTGGAATGATGACAGACAGTCAGGCGCTCTCAAACATGAGGTGAAAGCTGTAACAGACCACTTTGCTATTAAGTCTGAGTGAAAATTTAGATAATACATGTTTTCCAAAACGGGAGTAGTTAACAGAACTAAGGAAGTAGGTCTCGTCAACAATTCACTCTCACATTTTCTCCTCTGAAAACAAAATGCATATAAATTCTTCTATTTATATGTATATAAGCAAACAGCACCATCTAGTGTACTACTCTTGTAACTTCCTCAAACAAGATTACTGAAATACCTACATAGTATATATTCATACATATTATATATTCATACACATGTATATGTATATATACACACATTGAAAACAAAGCAGAAGCGTATATATTACATATATACTATATAAAATATAAAATATATAGCATATATATTATATATATACTATATACTCCTGAAAGCCAGGAGTATATAATATATACTCCTTCAGGAGTAAGCATATATATAATATAGTATATATAATATATAATATATAATGTGTAATGGTGGTTAGCCCTGGTAAAAAGAAAAGTGGAGTTAGAAGGATATTTATTGCAAAATATTTATTTGCCAGTTCTAGATAAACATTGATTCTTTACCACATTTGTTTATCTTCTTCTCACATGAACCAACCTGACACGTGAGACATGATGAGGATTCTAATTCCTTTGTTCCAATCTGACAGAATAATTCAGATAAATTCAGCTTCAGATAAATTCATCGAAACTTACGTTTGATTTTACTTCTGGGCTGTTTTCATTCTGTTGTCAACAACAGGCAAAAAAAATGGTGAGTAGTAAGTTCATTTCGTCCTAACTTATGTCAGTTGTCCCCAGGAAGGAGACATCATTTATAGGTGAAGGGGTTACAGAGAACAACATATGTGACTAAATCTCCTCAAGAATCAACTCTAGATGACAACAGTCACCATCAATCAAAGAATTAGTACAATTTCTGCATTTAGTTACAGCACTGTGGGTGACATGAAGGAAAATAGCATAGAATCAACTTAAATCGAAAGGAAATTTGTTCTCAGCATTTAAAGGTGATTCACACTGAATCTAGGAGCACAGATGCTTCTCCTTCACAGACTTTGCATGTGTGCTTTGCTGTCTTTCTTAGCAGACTGGACTTCTGTGTCCCTCAGGCAACAGAGCAGATGTGTCTTCTCAATGGTGTATACACTTCTGCCCTGTTTAGGAGACCAGCCAGACTGAGATTGAAAAGAGGAAATAGGAAGCTGGGGGGACCAGCCCAGTAGGTCATGTCCATATAACTGACATTTTAGGGAACATCTAGCCTAGTAGTTTCTCTCTCTCTCTCTCTCTCTCTCTAAGATTACACAGACACACTTTTGTAGTTATTCATGCAATCCATAAGTATACATAAGAAAACACCAAAATATCCTTCTAACTCCACTTTTCTCTTCACCAGGGATAACCACCATTACACATTATATATGTATGCTTCCGCTTTGTTTTTAATGTGTGTTTATATATAATATAGTATTATAGTATTATATATTATATATACTACATTATATATATATTAGTATATATAATATATATGCTTCTGCTTTGTTTTCAATGTGTGTATATATATATACACATATATATGTGTATGAATATATAATATCTATGAATATATACTATGTAGGTATTTCAGTAAACTTCCAATAAAGCAGATTACCCTCCATAATGTGGTAGGCCTCATCAAATCATTTGAATGTCTTAATACCAAAGAAAGAGGTTTCCTGAAGAAGTAATTCTCCCTCAAGACAGCAACATAGAAACCCTGCTTGAGTTTCCAGCCTGCATATTTCAGACTCAAGACTGAATCATCAACTCATCCCTCAGTCTCCAGCCTGTTAGAATTCTCTACATTTTCCAAACTTGTAAACCCAATATTGCAGTGGTTTTATTTCTCCAGAGAACCCTAATAAAAATTTTGTACTGAGAGTAGTTCTAAAGGAACAGAATCTTAAAGTTGGGTTTTCTGAATTGGTTCTTGGGGTTTCTGGAATTGGTTTTCTAATCTAATTAGATTTAAAGGTACTAATGTCTCTATTTCCAGTAGTAAAGAGAAAGCTAATAGTCTGTGACATAATGTGGCAATAAAAAACAAAATATCACCTTTGAATATTCCTAATCAAAAACAATAAGAGGCAAGACTCTGTGTGGCCCTGTATTTGATACTTTAGAAGGTTTTGTCTAACTAATGAATATAATGAGATGGGCTGGTTGCTCCTATTTGCACTGTACAAAATGCAGAAAGTAAAAGTGCAGGGATGTAAACTCCCAGTAACTTTACGTTTTCTATGTCTGCTATGAAAAATCGTTCTCCCCTATAGCTGTACAGCTGAGATAGCTGAAAAACAAACATAGACTTTCATCCCAAGATAGCTGAATTACAACACAAATGGAATTCCCATTCTCACAGGGTGTCTATGATTAAAGTGAAACATTGATTGGGAAGAGATGTGATCCTGAAAATTGAAATGGGGATACATGGGAATATCCTGATGAAATAGGACATTTAGCCCTAAATTCTTCTGAGTCTTCTTTGCCGGTAGAAGCAGCCACTCCACTCCCTCTAAGATTTGCCCTGCTTTGTCCAGGGAACCTATAAGGGCCTCTTTTGAAGTAGTGGCCTTGTAAGGCAATGCTGATGTTCCTTAAGACCCACTCCCACCACTTGCCTTGCTTCTAGACTTTTCATTGAACTCAAGTCCCATCAGGCCCCTAAAACTGAGGTTTTGAAATGTGACTCATGAGGAATATATACTATGTGAATATATATGAGGAGGTGCACCACACTCTAAAAAACTATGTGAGTTTTCTAATTTGTACAGGCAGAAATTCAAAAGATAGAATCTGGCCACGATGGAGGCATAGGTAGAAATGCTTTGCTTCCTACAACAACTAAAAGGATAACAACCAATTTAAAAACAATAAACAACCAAAACTGCCAGAAAATCAAAATGCATGGAACTCTAAGAAAGAAAGAGTTAAAGAATTATTCATCCAAACTAAAAGGAGGGGCGGAGACAGGCAGCCAGGTAGGCAGAGAGGACCCAACGCAAGGCGGTGGACTGCCCAGAGCAGACTGTGCTGGCGTGGCTGACTGGGAAGCTACAGACTCAAAACCTCTGGCTGTAAAATCGTGTGGGGGCTTTGAAGGCAGGAGAAACTCCCAGTCTCACAGGAGAGTTCACTGGAGAGACCCACAGGGTTCTAGAACATACACAAACCAACCCACCTGGGAATCAGCACCTAAAAGGGCACAATCCACTTGTGGGAAGGGACGGAAGTGATGGAAAGTGGGGTGAGAGAGGAGCAAGTGAGCAGCATTGTTCCCTCTCTGACCCCTCCCCGACAGACAGCACCACAAGGCAGCAAAGAGGGTTACCCTGCCCTAACAAACACCTAAGGCTCAGCCCCATGCCATATAATAGCTGTAATGAGACAAAGAAACATGGCCCAAATGAAAGAACAGATTGAAACTGCAGAAAAAGAATTAAGTGATGAGGAGATAGATAACTTATCTGATGCAGAGTTCAAAACACGGGTAATCAGGATGCTCACAAAAATGATAGAGCTCTGTCACAAAGTGAAGTTAAAAATGAGGGCTATACAAGGTGAAAAAAGAAAATATACAGGGAACCAACAGTGAAGAGAAGGAAACCAAGATCCAAATCAACAATTTGGAACAAAAGGAAGAAATAAACATCCAACTGGAACAGAATGAAGAAACAATAATTCAAAAAAATGAGAAGACACTTAAGAACTTGTGGGACAACTTTAAGCACTCCAACATCCGAATCATAGGGCTGCTGGAAGGAGAAGATGAAGAGCAAAAAATTGAAAACCTATTTGAAAAAATAATGAAGGAGAACTTACCCAATCTAAAAAGGAAACAGACTTCAAGGAAGTCCAGGAAGCTCAGAGAGTTCCAAAGAAATTGGACCCAAGGAGGAACACACCAAGGCACATCATAATTAAGTTACCCAAGATTAAAGATGAGGAGAGGATCTTAAAAGCAGTGAGAGGAAAGAAGAGAGTTTCCTACAAAGGAATGCCCATAAGACTATCAGCTGATTTCTCAAAAGAAACCCTACAGGCAAGAAGAGGCTGGAAATGAGTATTCAAAGTCATGAAAGGCAAGGAGCTTCATCCAAGATTACTCTATCCAGCAAAGCTATTATTTAGAATACAAGGGCAGATAACATGCTTCCTAGATAAGGTAAAATTAAAGGAGTTCATCATTGCCAAGTCCTTGTTATATGAAATATTAAATGCACTTAGCTAAGAAATAGAAGATCAAAAACTATGAACAACTTGACTGGTGTGGCTCAGTGGATTAAGTGCTAGCCTGTGAATCAAAGTGTCTCTGGTTCGATTCCCAGTCTAGGAAACATGCCTGGGTTGCAGGCCAGGTCCCCAGTAGAGGACACTTGAAAGGCAACCACATATTGGTGTTTCTCTACCTCTCTTTCTGGTGCCCCCTCTTTGAAAATAAATAAAATCTTAAAATAAGAGAGAGCGACTTGGCTCAAATATTTTTTTTAAAAAAAAAGCAAAGCCAAAACTATGAACAGTAAAATGACAACAAACTCACAACTATCAACAACTGAACCTAAAAAACAGACTTCTGGCAAAGGTGGAGGCATAGGTAGATACACTCTGCTTCCTCACACAACAAAAAGAAGGACAGCAACAAATTTAAAAACAAAAAATAACCAGAACTTCCAGAAAATCAAACTGTATGGAAGTCAGACAACCAAGGAACTAAAGAAGAAACATTCATCCAGACTGGTAGGAGAGGCGGAGATGGACAGCCAGGGCAGAGAGGATGTGTGGCAAGGTAGCGACTGGAGGACCAGCTGGGTGAGGCAGTGGCTGATTGACCAGGCAGTCCCACATTTGCATGTGGATAAACCACAAAGAACAGCTGAGGAGCGAGACGGACTGCGCAACCCAGCGTTCCAGTGTGGGAAAAGAAAGCCTCAAAACCTCTGGAGGGAAAAACCTGTGGGGGTTGTGGTGGTGGGAGAAACTCTGAGCCTGACAGGAGAGAGTTCATTGGAGAGACCCACGAGGTCCTAGAACATACACAAACCCACCCACCCACCCAGGAATCAACACCAGAAGGGTCCAATTTGCTTTGGGTAGCAGGGGAAGTGACTAAAGCCAGCTGGGAGCCAAGCAAGTGGCATTGTTCCCTCTTGGACCCTTCGCCCACATACAGCATCACAGTGCAGCAACCTGGGCTGCCCCACCCTGGTGAATACCTAAGGCTCTGCCCATTCCAGTATAACAGAAGCCCTGAGACAAAGAAATATGGCCCAAATGAAAGAACAGATCAAAGCTCCAAAAATAGAACAAAGCAATGAACAGATAGCCAACCCATCAGATGCACAGTTCAAAACACTGGTAATCAGGATGCTCAAAGAATTGGTTGGGTATTGTTGCAAAATGGAGAAAGAAGTGAAAGCTATGCAAAGTGAAATAAAGAAAAATTTACAGGGAGTCAACAGTGGAGAGAGGGAAACTGGGACTCAAACCAATGATTGTGAACAGAAGGAAGAGATAAACTTTCAACCAGAGCAGAATGAAAAAACAAGAATTCAAAAAAATGAGGAGGTTTAGGAACCTCCAGGACAACCTTAAACATCCAAATCATAGGGGCGCCAGAAAGAGAAGAGGAAGAGCAAGAAATTGAAAACATATTTGAAAAAATAATGAAGGAGAACTTCCCCAATCTGGCCAAGGAAATAGACTTACAGGAGATCAAGGAAGCTCAGAGAGTCCCAAAGAATTTGGACCTAAGGAAGCACACACCAAGGTACGTCATAATTACATTACCCAAGATTAAAGATAAGGAGAGAATCTTAAAAGCAGAAAGAGAAAAGGAGACAGTTTTCTACAAAAGAGTTCCCATAAGACCATCAGCTGATTTCTCAAGAGAAATCTTACAGGCAAAAAGGGACTGGAGAGAAGTATTCAAAGTCATGGAAGACAAGGACCTACATCCAAGATTACTCTATCTGGCAAAGCTATCAGTTAGAATGGAAGGGCAGATAAAGTGTTTCCCAGATAAGGTAAAGTTAAAGGAGCTCATCATCACCAAGCTCATATTATATGAAATGTTAAAGGGACTTAACTAAGAAAAAGATGATCAGAAACTATGAACAGTAAAATGATAACAAACTCACAACTATTATCAACAAAACCTTAAAAAACAAAAAATAAAAACAAACCAAGCAAACAATTAGAACAGGAAAAGAATCACAGAAATGGACATCACATGGAGGGTTATCAGTGGGGATGGGGAGGGGGAAGAATGGGGGAAAGGTACAGGGAATAAAAAGCATAAATAGAAGGTACAAAATAGGTGGAGGTTAAGAAAAGTATAGGAAATGGAGAAGCCAAAGAACTCTTATGTATGACCCATGGACATGAACTCTGGGTGGGGGGGAACTCTGGTGGGAGGGGTGTACAGGGAAGAGCAGAATAAAGGGGAGGAAAAAAAATGGGACAACTGTAATAGCATAATCAATAAAATATATATTTAAAGAACTAAACCTAAAATACAAAAACTAAGCAAACAATTAGAACAGGAACAGAATCTCAGAAATGGAGATCACATGGAGGGTTAACAGTAGGAAGGGAAAAGGGAAGAATAAAGGGGGCAAGGCACAGGGAATAAGAAGCATAATTAGTAGGCATAAAATAGACAGGGGGAGGTTAAGAATAGTATAGGAAATAGAGAAATAGAGATTTGATTTTTGGCTTCATCCACTCTACTGTTGTTTTACTGTAAATTGTTCTTTATTTCAATTCGTGTATCCTTTGTTTCTGATGGGATCTTTTTTATGCTGCTGAGGTCCTCACTAAGTTCCTTGAGCATCTTTATAACCAGTGTTTTAAACTCTGCATCTGATACATTGCTTACCTCCATTTCTTTTAGCTCTTTTTCTGGAGTTTTGATCTGTTCTTTCACTTGGGCCATGTTTCTTTGTCTCCTCATTTTGGCAGCCTCCCTGGGTTTCTTTCTATGTACTAGGTAGAGCTGCTTTGACTCTGTGTCTTGGTAGTGTAGCCCAATGCAGTGGGTGTTCTGTAGGGTCCAGTGGCACAGCCTCCTTATCACCCAAGCTGGGTACTCAAGGTACGCCCCTTGTGAGGGCTGAGTACGCCCTCCTCTTATAGTTGGGCCTTTGTTGCTGTTGGCAGATCAGTGGGAAGGATTTACCCGGGCCAGTCAACTTCAAGGATTGGTTGTGACCACTGACCACCAACCTCTACCCTCCCTGGAGGATCAGCTGTGCAGGGTAAGGTGGTGGTGCTCCAACATGGTCTGTAGCTGTCCGCTGGGTGTTCTGGCCTTGGGGTTTCCCATGTAATGCAAGCCAAGGTCAACTCCCACCTGTGTTTTGCCTGGGGCCACCCTTCCTGAGCTGTGACCTGGTTTGGTACTGGGACTCCTTGCTCCCAAGATATCACTCCAAAATTTTTATCCACCACACGTGGCGTGGGAACATCCTGTTCCATGTCTGTGCCTTCCTACTAGTACAGATGGATGTGGTTTCTTTAATTCCATAGTTATCAGACTTCCATTCAACTCAATTTCTGATGGTTCTGAGTAATGACTGTTCTACATTTTAGTTGTAATTTTGATGTGGTTGTGTGAAGAGGTGAGCCTTGGTGCCTACATTGTTATCTTGACTGGAAGTCTCTTCCCATTTTTTATTTTGTTTTTTTATCTTCCTGGTGTGTTGTAAAAGTTCTTTATATTTTGGAGATTAAACCCTTGTCTGATGTTTCATTGGCAAATATGTTCTCCTGCACAGTGGTTTCCCATTTCATTTTGATGATAGTTTCATTTGCTGTGCAGAAGCATTTTAATTTGATGTAGTCCCATTTATTTCTTTCTTTGTTTCCCTTGCCTTAAGAGATATATCAGCAAAATGCTACATGAGTTATCTGAAATTTTAGTAACTATGTTTTCCACTTGGATTTTTATGGTATTGTGATATATTTAAATCTTTTATCCATTTTGAGTTTTTCTGGTGTATGGTGTAAATTAGTGGTTTAGTTTCTTTCTTTTTTTTTTTTTCTTTTTTTCATGTACCAGTCCAGTTCTCCCAACAGCATTTATTGATGGGACAGTCTTTATTCCATTATATGACTGCGACTTATTTGTCAAATACTAATTGACCATAGAGATGTGGGCTTATTTCTAGGCTCTTTATTCTGTTCTATTGATCTATGTTTCTGTTCTTATGCTAGTACCAGACTGTTTTGAATACAGTGGCCTTGTAGTATAGTTTGATATCGAGTATTGTGATCCCTCCTATTTTGTTCTTTTTTCTCAAGATTACTGAGGCTATTTTGGGTCTTTTTTGGTTCTATATAAATATTTGGAATATTTGTTCTAGATCTGTGAAAAATGCCATTGGTATGTTAATAAGAATTGCATTGAATCTATGGATTGTTTTGGGTAGTATGGACATTTTAATGATGTTAATTATTCCAAAACATGAACATGGTATATGCTTCCATTTATGTGTATATTCCTTGTTTCTTTCTTCAGTGTCCTATAATCATCTGAGTACATTACATGCTTTTTACCTTCTTGGTTGACATTATTCCTAGGTACCTTACTTATTTTCGTTGCAATAGGAAATGGGACTGTTTGCTAAGTTTCTCTTTCTGATAGCTCATTATTGGTGTCTAAAAACAACATCAATTTTTAAGAATTGATTTTATATCCAGTTACTTTGCTGAATTCATTTTTTATGTCTAGCAGTTTTTTTGGAGGAGCATATAGGGTTTTATATGTTGGTGAAGATAAAGAGAAAAGGAACTCTCATGCACTGTTGGTGGAAGTGCAGATTGGTAGAGCCACTATGGAAAACAGTATGGTGGGTTCTCAAAAATATTAAAAATGGAACTTTTATGACCCAGCAATTGCATTTCTGAGTATACATCTGAAGAATCCCAAAACATGAATGAATATATGCACCCCTATGTTTATTGCAGTATTGTTTACAATAACCAAGATAAGGAAGCAAATCTAGTGCCCATCAACAGATGAGTAAGAAAAGAATATGTGGTACATATATACAATGGAATGTTACTTAGCCATAAGAAAGAACAAAAACTTACTATTTGTGACAGCATAGATAGACTTAGAAAGTATTATGCTAAATGAAATAAGTCAGTCAGTCACAGAAAGACAAATACCATATGATTTCACTTACGTGTGGAATCTAAAGGACATTATAAATGAACAAACAGAACAGAAATAGACTCATAGATGAAGGGAACAGGTTTATGGTTGCTAGAAGGGATAGGTGTTGGGAGACTGGGTGAAAAAGATGAAAGGGTTAAGAGTACGAATTGGATGTAAAGTACAGCATAGGGAATATAGTCAACAATATTGTAATAACTATGTATGATGCCAGGTAAATACTGAAATTATCAGAGGAACAGTTTGTAAAGTATATGTTTGTTTAACCACTATGCTATATACCTGAAACTAATACAAAATAATATTGAATGTGAACTGTGATTGAAAAATAAAATTAAAAAATAACATGAACATACCCTCTCACTCAGAAATTCCACTTTTAGCAACTTACTGGGGTATATACTTTCCCCCTTCAAAACTGGTGTTTGCATAAGGATGTGACTCAAATGTTATTTGTAATAGCATATATATATACACACACGCCCATCCACACATCATTAGGAAACCAGCTAATTATATTTTTATAAAATCAAGAACATATTATGCAGCAACATTTTAATATGGAAAATCCCATATATACAAAATAGGAGAAATAATAGAATAATGAACCCACATTTATCCATCATGGACCTTCCAAAATTATCATCAACAGACAACAGTATAGTGGTTACCAGAGAGAAAGGGTGGTGGGTGAGGTAGAAGAGAGTAAAAGGTAGGGGATAAATGGTGACAGAAGACTTAACATTGAGTGGTGAACACACAATATAGTATGTAGATGATGTGTTAAAGAATTGTATACTTCAGACCTATAAATTTTATTAATCAAGGCCACCCCAATAAATTCAATAAATGTTTTTTAAATTTTGTTTTAAAAGAATTAACTATCAGGGCAGGGCAAGATGGTGGAGGACTGAAAGGAAGCCACACTCACCTCCTCCCAGGACCAATCTGGAATTACAACTAAATTGTGGAGAAATCACCTGGAACAAACAATGGAACAATAGCAAGAGAAGGGTCTTATAACCTCAGACTGACAGAAGAATCAGCTTTAGAATAACCTGACTGGTAAGGAGTGCAGTAGAGACTTGAGAAGGCGGGCTTGCTGCCCAAGGGTTGCAGTGCCAGAGGTATATTTAAACAGCAAGTTGGATCCCCCTGAGCAGAGTTGGGTCTAAACCATAAGTGGGGATGTCCAGCCTACAGCACCAGAGCCCGAAAAGTACACAGAAAACAGCCAGCTGCAAAAAGAAGCAGAGTTGCTCTCTCCCAGATGGGTGGCTGGAGACGCAAAGAGGCATTTAAAAGGCCAACGCATAAATTTTTATTTGCAGCCAACACCCCAGACTCTGGCAAAGGAGGGGGCAGACTGGGCTAGAGACCCCTGGGGAGAGACTGGGAAAGAAGGCTTTGTGGAGAGATCTGAGGAAATAGCCAATGGGATCCCTGTGCTGACTCATCCCCCACATGGCATCAGCCATCTTGCTCAGGCAGACCACTCCCCTGAGTGGCAGCAAAGTGAGAGGACACAATAGCCCCACCCCCAGGAGAGACTCTGCCCTGGCCCGGTTGTGCTTAAGTTTGACTGCTGAGTATAGAGCAGCAGTGACAAATAGTAGATCCCTGGCAAAAGGGGGCGCAGAGTGCTCTAGAGGCACTTGAGTAGAGACTGGAGATGGAGGCTTTGGGAGAGAACTGAGAGAGTGGTCAGAGGGACCTGGGTGCTGACTCATCCACCATATGGCAGCAGCCATCTGGCTCAGGCAGACACTCCCCTGAGCAGCAAGCAGCTGAGAGGATCCAATAGCCCTGCTCCCAGAAGGGACTCTGCCCAGCCCTGTGGTGCCTCAGCCTGACTGCTGTGTGCAGAGTGACTAGATTAACAACTGAAGGAGAGGGCCACAGAGAGTAGATTCCTAGAAGTCTCGAACAAACTGCCTAAGGTCAGATGGGGTCAATATCTGACATCATCAGAGGCAGATCCAGAGAGAAAAAACAATGGTCTCCTGCCATAAAAGTCCACACCACAAAGTCAGGAGGTCAAGACAGATCAATTTTAGAAGCAGAAGCAAAAACGAAAAGTCTCACAAATAACGGGAGACAAAGAAATACCCCCCAATCAAAGGGATAGGAGGAATCCCCAGAAAGAGAACTAAATAAAATAGAGGCAAGTACACTATCAGATATTGCATTCAAAACAATGGTTCTAAGGAAGCTCAATGAGTTCAGTGAGCTCAGAGACAATTACCAAAAACTACAAGAAACTATGAGGAACTGACTGCAAACTACAGCAGCATGAAAAAGGACGTAGAAACTATCAATAAGAGGCAAGAAGAAATGAAGAATACAATTTCTGAGTTGAAGAACACAGTAGAAGGACTCCAAAACAGGCTAAATGAAGCAGGGGATGAAACCAGCAAGCTGGAGGACACAGTAGAAAAAAGCTCCCAGAAAGAGCAAGAAATTTAAAAAAGACTAAAAAGAATAAAGAGGTGTTTTAGGGAAATTCAGGACAACCTGAAACATAATAATATCCATATAATAGGGATACCTGAAGGAGAAGAGGAGGAAGGGACAGAGAACTTGCTTGAAAAAGTAATGATGGAAAACTTCCTTAACTTGAGGAGAGAAAAAGTCACACAAGTCCAGGAAGCACAGAGGGGCCCATTCAAGAGGAACTCAAGGAGGCTCTCTCCAAACACATGATAGTTAAAGTGACAAATATCAAAGACAAAGAGAGAATCCTAAAGGCAGCAAGGGAGAAACAGGTGGTAACATACAAGGGAGCCCCAATACTGCTAGCAGCTGACTTCTCAACAGAAACACTACAAGCCAGAAAAGAATGACAAGAAATATTCCAAGTCATGAAAAGCAAAAGCAAAGGCCTGCAACCAAGACTGCTGCACCCAGCAAGGCTCTCAATTAAAATGGAAGGCAAAAAAAGGAGTTTCCAAGACAAAAAAAGGCTAAAAGAATGCACCTCCACCAAACCAGCACTGCAAGATATGCTAAAGGGACTGCCTTAAGAAGATGAAGAAAAAGAGTGAGAGAGAGGAACACAGGTACAAAGGGAAAAAATGAATAAGTACCTATCAATAATAACTTAAATGTAAATGGATTAAATGTTCCAATCAAAAGACATAGGGCAGCAGAAGGGTAAGAAAACATGACCCACACATAGGCTGCCTACAAGAGACCCACCTCAGAACACACCTACACAGATTGAAAGTAAAAAGATGGAAAGAAATATTGCAAGCAAATGAACAGGAAAAGATGGCTGGGGTAGCAATATTTAGTCAGACAAAATAGATTTCAAAACAAAGTCCATAAAAAGAGACACAGAAGTACACTTCATAATACTCAAAAAAAGAATCCATCAAGAAGATATGAACACTGTAAACCTATATGCACCAAAAATAGGAGCACCCAAATTTATAAGGAAAATCTTGGAGGACTTCAAGAAAGATGTAGACAGCAACACACTGATAGTAGGGGATTTTAACACCCCACTGTCAAAAATAGATAACTCTTCCAAACAAAACATCACCAAGTATATTGTGGAACTGAACAACACATTAGATTAAATGGACTTACCTGACATATATAGAACCTTTCATCCCAAATTAGCAAAATACACATTCTTCTCAAATGCACATGGGATACTCTCAAAGACAGAACACATGATAGGACACAAAACAAGCCTCAACAAGTTCAAAAAATTGAAATCATAACAAGCATTTTCTTGGACAAAAAGGGCTTGAAACTAGAAACAAACCTCAATGAAAAAACTAAAAAACATTCAAACTCATGGAGAGTGAATAGCACACTATTAAACAATGAATGGGTCAATAATGAGATCAAAGAAGAAATCAAAAAGTTTCTGGAAACAAATGAAAATAAATACACAACATTCCAAAACCTATGGGACACAGCAAAGGAAGTCCTGAAAGCAAAGTTCATAGCAACGCAGGCCTATCTAAAAAAGATAAACACATTTCAAATAAATGACCTAACCCTACAGCTTCAAGAACTGCAGAAACAACAACAAACAAATCCCAGAGTGAGTAGAAGGAAGGAAAAAATTAAGATCAGAGCAGAAGTGAATGACAAAGAGACTAAGAGAACAATTCAAAGGATCAACATATCCAAGAGCTGGTTCTTTGAAAAGATAAACAAAATCACAAGCCTTTAAGCAGACTCATCAAGAAAAATAGGGAGAGGACCCAAATAAATAGTATCAGAAATGAGGAGAAATTACAACTGACACCACAGAAATACAAAGGATTGTAAGAAATTACTGTGAACAATTATATGCCAAGAAATTTGAAAACCTGGGTGAAATGGACAAATTTACAGGAAAATATGACCTTCCAACATTGAAGGAAGAAGAAGCAGAAAGCCTGTAACAAACCGATTAACAGCTGGTGAAATTGAAGCAGTAATCAAAAAACTCCGAACACACAAAAGCCCTGGACTGGACAGTATCACAGGAGAATTTTACAAAACATTTAAGGAAGAGCTCACTCCTGTCCTCCTCAGGTTATTCCAAAAACTGCAAGAAGAGAGGTCTCCTAATCTCATTTTATGATGCCAGCATCATCCTAATCCCAAAACCAGATAAAGACACAACAAAGAAAGGATGGAAAGAAATATTCCAAGTACAGGTCAATATCACTGATGAACATAGATGCTAAAATCCTCAACAAAATATTGGCTAACCGCATCCAGTGATACATTAAAAAGACCATCCACCACGATCAAGTGGGATTCATCCCAGGGATGCAAGGATGGTTCAATATACACAGGTCAATAAACGTAATATATCACATAGACAAAATGAAAGACAAAAACCACACAATCATATCAATAGATGCAGAAAAAGTATTTGATAAGATACAGCACCCATTTATGATAAAATCACTCAGCAAAGTGGGAGTAAAGGGGGCATACCTCAACATAATAAAGGCCATGTATGAAAAACACAGCCAACATCATACTCAAGGGGCAAAAACTAAAAGCTTTCCCATTAAGATCGGGAACAAGACAAGGTTGTCCGCTTTCACCACCTCTATTCAACATAGTATTGGAAGTCCTAGCCACAGTGATCCAAATAAAAGAAATAAATAAAAGAAATAAGACAAGAAAAAGAAATAAAAGGCATCCAAATTGGAAAGGAGGAAGTAAAACGGTCATTGTTTGCAGATGACATAATAGTGTACATGAAAAACCCCATAGACTCCAACAAAAAACTACACGACCTAAGAAACAGAGGCTGGTAAGGAGTGCAGTAGAGACTTGAGAAGGTGGCCTTGCTGCCCAAGGGTTGCAGTGCCAGAGGTATATTTAAACAGCAAGTTTGGCAAAACAGCACGATACAAAGTCCATATTCAGAAATCGAAGGCATTTTTGAACACCAACGATGAAATATCAAAATCAGAAATCAGGGGAAAAATCCCCTTTGCCATAGCAACAAGAAAAATAAAGTACCGAGGAATAAACTTAACCCAGGAGATAAAAGACTTGTACTCAGAAAACTGCACAAGACTGAAGGAAGAAATTAAGGAAGACACAAACAAATGGAAGCATATATTGTGTTCATGGACTGGAAGAAATAACATCATCAAATTGTCCATACTACTCAAAGCAATTTATAGATTCAATGCAATCCCTATTAAAATACCAATGACGTATTTCACAGAACAAACATTTCAAAAATTTATATGGAACCATAAATGATCCAGAATAGCTGCAGCCATTTTGAGAAAGAAGATCAAAGTAGGAGGGATCACAATACCTGATATTAAACTATATTACAAGTCCACTGTAATCAAAATAGTCTGGTACTGGCATAACAGCAAACATAGATCAATGGAACAGAATAGAGAGTCCAGAAATAAATCCATGTCTCTGTGGTCAATTAAAATTTGACCAAGGGGGATCAAACATAAAATGGAGTAAAAATAGCCTCTTCCACAGGCGGTGTTGGGAGAACTGGATAGTTACATGCAAAAAAATTGAAATTTGACCACCAACATACACCATACACAAAAATAAACTCAAGATGGATAAAAGACTTAAATATAAGTCATGACACCATAAAAGTCCTAAGGAGAACATAGGCACTAAACTCTCAGATATTCCACCCGGCAGTATGTTCACTGATATGTCCCCTAGTGCAAGGAACATAAAGGAAAGAATAAACAAGTGGGACCTCATCAAAATAAGAAGCTTCTCCATGGCTAACGAAAACATCAGCAAAATGAAAAGCGAACCAACCATATGGGAAAATATATCTGCCAATGATACCTCTAACCAGGGTTTTATCTCCAAAATATATAAAGAACTCACATGATTCCCATCCATGAAGACAAACAATCCAGTTAAAAAATAGGCAAAGGACCTGAATAGGCACTTCTCCAAGGAGGACATACACAGGGCCCAGAGACATATGAAAAGATACTCAGCATCATTAGCCATCAGAGAAATGCAAATTAAAACCACAATGAGATAGCACTTCACACTGGTCAGAATGGCCACCATAAACAAATCAACAAACAACAAGTGCTGTCGAGGTTGTGGAGAAAAGGGAACCCTCGTACACTGTTGGTCGGAATGCAGACTGCTGTAGCCACTGTGGAAAACAGTTTGGAATTTCCCCAAAAAACTAAAAATGGAACTGCCTTTTGACCCAACAATTTCACTGCTGGGATTTTACCCTAAGAATCCCAAAACACCAATTCAAAAGAACCTATGCACCCCGATGTTCATAGAAGCACAATTTACAGTAGCCAAATATTGGAAGCAACCCAAGTGCCCATGAATAAATAAATAGCTCTAAAAACTATAGTACATTTACATAATGGAATACTACACAGCAAAAAGAAAGAAAGAACTACTATCCTTCCTGAAAGCATGGATGGAACTGGAGAGCATTATGCTAAGTGAAATAAACCAGGGGGTGAAAGACAAATACCATATGATCTCACCTGTAAGTGGAACCTAATCAACAAAACAAACAAGTAAGAAAAAATATAACTAACAACATTGAAAGGAAAAACAAACCGACAGTAACGAGAGGGAAGGAGGGATGGAGGGGTAACGGGGAAAAGAAGGGAAAGGGTCAAATCAAAGAACATGTATAAAGGACCAATGGCCAAAATCAAATTGGGAAGGATTGAGGGTGGGGCATGGAGGTGAGTGGGGCAGGGGAATGTTATGGCCAGAAAATGGAGACAAATGTATTTGAACAATAAAAAAATAAAAATTAAGAGATAATAAATAAATAAATAAAAATGTAAAGGCAGCAATCTATTCCATAAGGCAGAATAGTTTATGAACCAGAGGGAGTAAAGTATGATCTAAAACTTGAGTTTCCAAGCTGTGCACTGAGGTGCATGTGGTACCTCAGTGAATTTCCAGGTTCTCCATGGAATATTTTAAATTTTCAAAATAAACCCAGTGACATCAGTCATTCACCACTTGCAAACGACTAGCTCACTATTACTTTGTGTTACATTCTTATCAATGATGTAATATTTTTTCAAATCAGTTTTCAGTGGAGCTATGATAAAAAGCAAATCCAGCCCAAAATCAATGTAAAAAGGGAGTTAGGATGGCCCTGTTCAAGTAACCTAATTCCAGGGTTTGAAGAGTTGTGTACTACTCAAGTTACACATCTTTAGCCCTGTGGTTATTTGAAAATGAAATAAAAGTATGTTTATTAAAAAAAAAAGACATCTATCAACTTGAAAAAACAATTATCATTTTGCTAATCTTTCTCATCTATTCTTTCACCTTTTCTTTTTTCTATTTTTTTGGGGGGTGGTGGGGCTGGAATAATTTGAAGCAATAGCAAATTCCACTATTATCTTATTTTTTCTTTAAACATTTCAGTATGTATGCCTAACAGAAAGATCTTTTAAAAACACAGTCACATTGACATCACACCTAAAAAATTACAGTAATTCCTTGATATCCTTTAAACTCAGTTTATGCTTTCCGGTGGTTTAAAAACATGACATATTTTTATTGAAATATATTTAACATATAACATCGGGTAAACTTAAGGTGCACAAAATGTTGAATGATACATATGTATTGCAGTAAGATTGCCTACAATGGATTAGCTAATCACTTCACATAATTATCATTTCTTTTTTGTCATTAGAACAATAAAATATAGTCTCTTAGCAAGGTTAATGATTATAATACAATACTGTTATCTACAATCACTGTATCTTGTATTAGATCTCCAGAGCTTATTTATCTACTAGTTGCAAGTTTGTGCACTTAACATCTCTCCTATTTCCCCATGCCTAGCCTCTGGTAACCACCATTTTACTCTCTGTTTTGACAAGTTTAGGTGTTTTAAAATTCCATATATAAGTAATATTACACAGTATTTGTCTTCCTCTGTCTGACTTATCTCAGCAAATTGTCCTTAAGTTCCATCCATGATGTCAAAAATGGCAGTATTTCCTTCTTACTCATGACTGAATAATATTCCTTAAATCTGAGACATATATATGTGTCTATATAGACACATATATATGTATATATGTATAAACCTACATATGTCTATTTATGTATCTCAAATTGAAATATATATAAAATTCCTCCGTTGAATGGTTTTTTCCGTGTCTGAGCTATTGTGATAATGCTGCAACACACATGGGAGTTCATACATTGTTTCAACATCCTGTTTTCATTTCCTTTAGATATATACCCAGAAGTGGAATTTCTGGATTATATGGTAATTGTTTTTAATTTTTTAAGTAATCTCCAGAATATTTTCCACAGTGGCTGTGCCAATTCACATTCCTTCCAACAGTCCACAAAATTCCCATTTTTTCCATATTCTTAACAATACTTATTTTGGTGTCTTTTTAATAATACTCATTCTAACAGGTGTGAAGTGAAAGTTTATTGTGGTTTTGATTTGCATTTCCCTAACGATGAGTGATGATGAGCATCTTTTTGTATACTTGGTTATTTAGATTTCTTCTTTAGAAAAATGTCTTATTTAGTTTCTCTGCCTGTTTTAAAATCAGGTTGTTTGGTGTTTTGTTATTGAGTTATATGAGTTGTTTATATATTCTGAATATTAAAATTATCCAATATATGGTTTACAAATATTTTCACTCCCATTCTGTAGATTATCTTTTCATTTTGTTGATTGTTTCTTTTGCTCTGCAGATGATTTTAGTTTGATACAGTCCCACTTGTTGATTTTTATTTTGTGTGTGTATGTGTTTTTGGTGCCATATCAAAAAACTCATTGCCAAGACCAATGTTGAGGAGATTCTCCTCCATCTTTTCTTCTAGCAGTTTTCTTAGTTTTGGTTTACCCTTTCATTGTTCCTTTCTGAAAACACAAGCAAATACATTTAAATATATTCAAATTCTCTTTCCTTTTTCTTACACAAAATTTGCATACTATAAAATCGTTTCACATCTTGCGTTTTTTACTTAATAATATAGCTTGGAGGTCATTCTCTATCTGCATATAGAGATCTTCCTGCTCGTTTTATAGCTGCATTGTACTCCACTGAATGAATGTAATAGATTTTTGAGGGTTTTTTTAAAGTATATTTTATTGATTTATTACAGTTGTCCCAATTTTCCTCCCCCCTTTATTCCCCTCTGCCCTGCACCACCCCCACCCTCCAGCGTTCCTCCCCCTTAGTTCATGTCCATGGCTTGTTCACATAAGGTCTTTGACTTCTCCGTTTCTTATACTGTTCTTAACCTCCCCCTGTCTATTTTATGCCTTCCAATTATGCTTCTTATTCTCTGTACCTTTTCCCCCCTATTCTCCCCATCTTCCTCCCCACTGATAACCCTCCATGTGATCTTCACTTCTGTGATACTGTTCTTCTAGTTGTTTGCTTAGTTTTTGTTTTTTTAGGTTCAAGTGTTGATAGTTATGAGTTTGTTGTCATTTTATTGTTCATAGTTTTTGCCCTTCTTCTATTTGTTAGATAAGTCCCTTTAACATTTCATGTAATAAGGGCTTGGCAATGATGAACTCCTTTAACTTTACCTTCTCTGAGAAGCACTTTCTCTGCCCTTCCATTCTAAATGATAACTTTGCTGGATAGAGTAATCTTGGATGTAGGCCCTTGCCTTTCATGACTGCAAATATGTCTTTCCAGTCCCATCTTGCATGTAGAGTTTCTTTTGAGAAATCAGCCGATAAGTCTTACGGGCACTCCTTTGTAGGTAACTCTCTTCTTTCCTTTTGCTGCTTTTAAAATCCCCTCCTTATCTTTAATCTTGGGGAACGTAATTATGATGGGCCTTGGTGCATTCCTCCTTGGGTCCAATTTCTTTGGGACTTTCTGGTCTTCCTGGACTTTCTGAAAATCTGTTTCCTTTGCCAGATTGGGTAAGTTCTCCTTCGTTATTTTTTCAAATAAGTTTTCAATTTCTTGCTCTTCCTCTTCTCTTTCTGGCACCCCTATGATTTGGATGTTGGAGTGCTTAAAGTTGTCCCCCAGGTTCCTAAGCCTCTCCTCGTTTTGGGGTTTTTTTTTTAATTCTTGTTTCTTCTTTCTGTTCCAGTTGGGTGTTTGTTTCTTCTTTTGTTCCAGATCATTGATTTTAGTCCCTGTTTCCTTCCCTTCACTGTTGGTTCCCTGTATATTTTGCTTTATTTCACTTTGTGCAGCTTGGTCCTCTACTTTGCGACCAAGCTCAATCAATTCTGTGAGCATCCTGATTACCAGTATTTTGAACTCTGCGTCAGATAGGTTATCTATCTCCTCAACGCTTAGTTCTTTTTCTGGAGTTTTGATCTGTTCTTTCATTTGGGCCATAATTCTCTGTCTGGGTGTGCCTGTTATGTTGTAACGGGCGAAGCCTTAGGTATTCGCCAGGTCAGGGCAACTCTCTTTGCCGCCGTGTAATGCTGTCTCTGAGGGAGGGGTCAAAGAGAGAACAATGCCACTTGCTCAGTCTGCTCTAGGTTCACTCTCCAACGAACTCTCTTTGCGACTGGAAGTTTCTCCTGTCTTTGCAACCTCCACAGTATTTTACAGCTAGAGATTTTGAGTCTTTACTTTCCAGTCAGCCAGCCCCTCCCCACCCACCCACAGTCCGCCCAGGCAGTCTGCCACCTTGCCTTAGGTCCTCTCCACCTGCTTGGCTGCCCGTCTCTGCCCCTCCTACTGGTCCAGATGAATATTTCTTTAAGTCATTGGTTGTTGGAGTTCCATGCAGTTTGCTATTCTGGAAGTTCTGGTTGTTTATTGTTTATAAATTGGTTGTTATCCTTCTCTTGGTTGTGCAAGGAAGCAAAGCATTTCTACCTATGCCTCCATCTTGCCAGAATTCCAATTTTGGGGGGCTTTTTTTAGTTTCCTATGACAGTTTTTTGGATTGTCATGATTGGTTTTGTTACTTAAAGCAGTGCTATAATGAATACATTTGAAATGTGTGGCAATTTTATAAGATCAAAGTTATTTGCATTAAATGCAATAATAAGGTTATAAACATGTTCCAGCACCATGGTAATTATTTATTGTTAGTAATTAGTAACTTACTCCTGAGTTGGCTCCTTACTGAATATTATTTTATTTACCCAGATGTGCACCTCCTACTGTCACTAAGATACACATCACCTATCCCAGTGTCTACTACACAGTTGCAATCTAATTATAAGCCTCGCCTTCCTGGCCACAATGACTGATCTATGCATAGGTATCTAATCTCATTTGGGTCCAGTAAAGGACTTCACACATTTAATCACAATTGATTGGCTTGGATTTAGTAATATGACCAAAATTATGCCATTCAGTCTCTTTTCTGGATTCTAAACTTGCGACTTATAAGAGGGAATCTCAATTCATGTACAGTGGAGTATGTGAGACATAAATCTGGGGATAGCCATGTTCTCTAGTATCATGTAAGAGGAAAATGTGAGAAAAGGAAGCCAGTCCATGGAGAGATGCAGAAAGTGGATAGAGAAGGAAGAAGTTCCTGGTGGCGATATCTCCTGAGACAAGCTAAATCTTTGCCTTTCCTGCTTTTTCTTTTTTTTTTTTTTGCATGAGCCAATAAATTACTTTTATTTTTTAAAAATATTTTATTTATTTATTCTTAGAGAGAGGGGAAGGGAGGGAGAAAGAGAGGGAAAGAAACATCAATCCATTGCCTCTCGCACATGCCCTGACCAGGAACCAGCCAGCAAGCCAGGCATGTGTCCTGACTGGGAAACAAACTCGTGACCTTTCACTTTGTGGGTTGACACCCAATCAACTGAGATACACCAGTAAGGACTCTCTTTTACTTTAAAAAATAAAAAGGAAATTAGGTAGTGGATTAAGAGATTATAGTACAAGTTGAGTTAGCCAACAAGAAAGCTCATACTGGAGTGAAAACTTACTTTCCTACTTCATTATTTTCTCTTAGTTCATTCAGTTTTTCTTTTTCTTTTTTCTTCCCCCAACCCCTTACAGAGATTGAATTCATTCAGTTTTTCAAACAGGAAAATTCACTGGACTCCTTGGCCAGGTAGCTCAGTTGGTTAGGGCATTGTCCCAATATACCAAGGTTGCAGGTTTGATCCCCAGTCAGGGCACATATGAGAAGCAACCAGCAAATGCAAACATAAGTAGAAAAACAAGTAGATGTTTCTCTCTCTCTCTCTTTCTCTGTTCCTCTCTCTAAAAACATTCAATACTTTAAAAAGAAAAGAATAGTTCACTGGGCATAGTAGGTGCTCAATAAATGATTGTTGATGATTAAATTGAGGAATGAGTAAACAATAAACTCATCATCATGAGTTCTTTTCGGTAATGGTTTTCTCAACAATCCAAAAAAGTAGATTACAATTCAGCATGAAATAGAATGTTTCCTAAATCCAAGAGTTCCTGCATTTCAAATTGGTTCTTAAATAACTGGTAAAACATCCTTTCTTCATTTATTTACTACATTATTGTTTGCTACTAACTATTGATAAATTCATAAAGAAACAGTCAATGACACAAAGACATGAAGTGAACAAATGGTGTTGGAAAAATGACACGAGTAGATTTGCTCGATGCAGGGTGGCTGCAAATCAACAAGAACTTTATCTACATGTTACTAAATAACAGTATATACCACAAATGTATATTAAGAAACCACTCTGCAAGTAGAGCAAACATGTTCTATTCATCAAAGGATGCTTACTCTTATTTGCTATAAAAACTTGAATCCATAGTATGTGAAAGAGGCATTCCATTTGCAGGGACTTTTGTTACAATGCAGCAAAGATATAAATCATTAAAATAAGTAACACAACTTGAGATCTTTAATCTCAAGTACAAATCTCAAATATAGTATTAGTTGGGGGCCTACCAAGACATAGAAAATAAATAACTTGAATGGGAAAAAAATTAATATAAAAAACTATTAATGGGAGTGCCCTTCCAGTTGCCAGATGGGATGCTTCCTAATTCATGATTAGCTTAATAAAGCCAATTAAATCCTCAAATTTACTCAGTTAAATTTTTTTTAACTACTCAACATTAAGAACATCATGACTTATAAGCATGCGTTCCTTCCGATTCCTGCCACTGTCCTCCTACAGATGTACCTATGTCTTTGCTTCCATCATGTCTACAGATGCTCTCCTCTTATTCAGTCAAGCCTTACCTGCCTACGTCTGCTTATCCCCTTCTTCCCCGCTTTTCCCCACCTCTGGAACAGTACAGCATTGTTCACTTCTCCTATCTCCTGCATATTTCACTTCTTCCTCTCTTACTTCTCTATACCCGCCCCCAAAAAAGAAACTATTAGTCATTACAGACAGTAACTAAAGGTGAAAAGATAACTGTAAAGAATACCCTAGGGTTCAGGGAGAGTGCTCAAGGAAGGAACAGTCTTGACAGGGTCCCCTTTGCCATGGTGAGGATTCAGGTCTGTCCTGAGAAGATAAGAACCCAGCCCACTGGATAGTGAAGAAGTTTACAGGGTTGCCTGAACCAGAGCTGGTCCAGAGTCACTAGGCAACACCCCTCCAGGTTGCAAGTGGGAAGAGACTATCAGAAACACATGCACAGGGAGTGGGGGTATCAGGGGCCCACTGGGTAATTCTAAGGCCAGAGTTTGCAGTGTTCACATTGGGAGGACCATTGGAAACAACGCTCCGGGGTGCAGGTGAACTGAGGCTGTCAGGTAAGTGAATGGACGGAGTCAGAGCACCAGGAGCCCATCTCTGGGCGGCACAGCGTGAGGCCTTGGGTACATGGTGTTCTCACAGGAAAGGCTGCAGCAAAGTGGTCACTGGGGCTGAACTGAAGCAGCAAGCTCACCAAAGGACCACACACTCCTGGGAGCACAGCTGAGACAGAGCATCGCCGAAGTCCCCGCATGTGCATTCCTGGTCATCACAAAGTTGGAGCGAGATGAGGCAAAAACCACAGCACATTGAAACCAAGAAAAGAAGCCTTACACCTGCAATGTCCTCCAGAGTCCTTGTTTTAAAATGTTTTATTATTATTCAGGCCTGATGAGGACAATAGATCAGGAGATGGTTGCCATTGAAAAGATAGTTCGTTACTTGCAGTTCCCAAAAGCAAAGGGTCGGCCACACAGCGCAGGGCCACACGGGGAAGCACCAGGGTCAGTCAGGAGGCAGAGGGAATGAGGGGAGAGCATGGGTGAGAGTCTTTATTGTGGCTTCCATGGAAAGGAATGGAAGGGGCGGATTAAGTAGGCTACACAGGTTTAGAATTGGCTAGTTTGAATAATTTCAGTGGGCTCCAGGGTGCGGGGGCTACCCCAAGTTGTTGCTTGCTGTAACTGAATGTAGGTCTGGCTGCCTGCCACTGTGAAAGCCAATACTTGAGAGGCAAGTGCTGATGTAAAGGAAAATGGCTTATTTTCAGGTTCAAGCCACCTGGAAGATGGGGGACTCATGTCACAAAGCCCATCTCCTGGGAAGATAGGGGACTCACATCTCAAAGCCCATGTCCATGTCTCAGTGGAGGCAGAGATTTTTTTTCTTTTTAGTATTGTTTCCATTTTAATTTTTTTCAGGGTGTCATTTTTTTTTTATTGGTCAAGTACAGTTGTCTCCATTTCCCCGCCACCACTTTCCCCCGCCGCCCCCATCCCCAGCTCCCAGCCTCAGTCCTTTCCCCCATTGGCTTTGTCCGTGGGTCCTTTATACATGTTCCTTGAGGACTCTTCCCCTTCTTTCCCCCCCTTACCCTCCTCCCGCTTCCCCTCTAGTTACTGTCAGTTTGTTCTTTATTTCAATGTCTCTGGTTCTATTTTGGGAAGCAGAAATTTTTATAAGGAGGAAGAGGGTAATGGAACAAAGAGATCAAGGGAAGGAGTTGAAAAGTTCTCCACATGCAGATGAGCACAGCCAATTCCAATAAGGTGACAGTCCCAAGTGCGTCATCCTGGTTTAGTCATCCTGGATTCATGTCATCTTGGATTCATGTCATCCCAATTTAACATCATCCTAGCTCCATGGATGAAAGTCAGTAAATCCCCTGGAGCAGAGATACCTGAAGGTTGGAGTTTGTATCTTCTGAAGTTATTTCCCAGGATTCTCATAAAAACATGCTGTTTATCTACAAGCTACATAGTAGTCAGAGGCAGCACTTAACAGAAACAATGTCAAAAGAATGGTGGGGTGGGTTACAATTCCCCACTATTACAATCTTCCACTGTTACAGTAACTGGTCCCGACGTGACTAATGCAAGGGAATAGGGGCCCACAGTGTTAGCCACATAAAGGAGTAGTGAAGAGTATGGAACTTGCATCCTTGAGTTGTGCATGTGAAAGTTGTGCTTGTACGCAAGCCCTTCACTATCTCTTGAAGCTGACTAGCTGGAAGTCCTTTTGAGTCATAAAGGCCCCCAGCTGTCAAAACCTCAGAAACACCTGCTTAATTGACAAAGCTTACCATGTGTTTACTGCACAGGAGAAACGCTCCATTACCAGAGAGCAAGTATTGAAGGGTAGATTTGCAGCTGAACTGAATCCATGGATAACCAGCACAACTACAGAGATTGCACATTCTGTTTGAAAATTTGCTACCAGTTGAGTTCATCTCTGATTGCTCTCTTTGTCTATTTTATTACATGACATCATCTTTGGAAAATTGATCGTTCTTTTCTTTGTCCTTGAATTGGTCATTTTGGCCTTCCCCCCAGTGTCTATTCTATCCAAATAATAATCAATTTAAATCAGTCAAGGATATTTAATCCTTTTGCGAGACAGTGGTTCAAGGAAGAATAGGTCTAAGCTAATTTGGGTACACAAACTAAAAGGAGAAGTTTGCCAGGGCTTCTGAAGATGAAGACATTCTAGGTTTCTTTAGGAAATGCCACTCTCTTGCGGCTGGCAACCAGTCTGACAATGTGGGAAGCCAACCTAAGGGCAACACCCACACAGAGGAGGGTAGAGCCAAAAGAATAGCTCAGGGAGAAGTCCTGCTTATACCATACCTAGAACTCAGGCTGGCCCTGACTTATCTGTTATGGTAAATAATATCCTTATGATACAAGACCATTTGAATCAAGGTTTTCTGTTACTTGAAACCAAAAGCATTGTAAGTTCTCACTATACATTAGTCATACTTCTGTTGTATTATTGATTACTCTTCATCACAACTATTATGAGATTATCTTCCCAACTACACTATTAGCTCTTTGCCTTGGGCTTGTCTTAGTTATCTTAATCTTTCTAGTTTATAACATAATGCCTAACACAGGGAAGTTACTGAGTAAATATTTGTTGACTGTGTGAATGGTTCTGTCTTTTACATCTTGAGTGCAAGAATTAAGGAATTTATGAGAAACACAGGTTATATATCCTCAGAAGCTTAAAGGGTAAAGAAAACTATAATACACTGCGATTAATACTCTAAAAAACAAATCCATTGGAAAGTAACCAAATGTAACATCCAAACCAGAATAAGACATATTCTGGGTAAATCATTTGTAACTGTATTCACACTTTTCTCTCTTGTTACTTGGACTCTGGAACATTTTTTAACTTTTCATTTTGAACTAATTTTAGATATACAGATGAATAGCAAACTAGTACAGAGAGTTCCTGTTTAACATTTACTCACCTTCCTCTAACATTAGCATCTTATGTAACTATGATACATTTGTCAAAACTAAAAAGTTAACACTTTTAAAACTAAAGTACAGAGTTTATTTGGATTTTCTAGTTTTCCACTAATGACCTTTTTCTGTTCCAGGAGCCAGTTCAGAATACCACATTGCATTTAGTTCTAATGACTCTGTATCTCCTACAGATGACGGCTTCTTGGTCTTTGTCTTGTATGACTTTCAACACTTTAGAAGAGTATTGATCAAGAATTTTGTAGAATGTCCTTTACTTTTTTTGGATGTCTAAGCATTTTAGAAATTCTTTTGTAGTAATAATGCCTTATAAATGCAGGACATTCTACGGTTTACAAACCAACATCAGTACATTCCCTTGGTGATTCTTACCTACATCTGGAGAAGTAACTCAGGGAGAATGTTTCTCCCTGTAGACAGGAAGGAAATCATGAAAAGATGCTGTAAGGAGTAGATGCAAGGACAACAGCACCTGCTGGAATGAAGCCAGGCCTGAAAGGAGCTGGGCTCAACCTTGTGAGTTACCCTCACAGGTCAGATTCCTTACCTCCATGGGCCTAAGTAGTTTCTAACATCTCTTTCAGTTCTAAAATCCTCAATTATCTATGTACTTCATTTCCTCTGCCAATACTAAACTCAATGACACTAATCATTAATAGCTAATAATAAAACCCCAAAGTTTCCTTTCAGAGATAGCTTTTTACTGTTCTTTCCATTCTCAGGAGCACAGAGTTAGACAAAGAAAGCAAAATGAAACCTTTTACTTCTGCTTTTCTCTGGGCAATGCTTTCTTCAAAAGGCTGATAGGATATATTGGCACCAAGTTACCCCTTCGGCCTAAATTACTTCTTGGCGAAACAACTTTTTGAAGATGACAATCCTTGTTTCAGGAAAACCAAGGTCCATTAGTGACAGCAGTAGAGATAAATAAACCAGTAATGCACTATTTTCAGATCAAGGTACAGCTGCAGAACTCAGCCAGGGTGACACTGGTGGTCAGAGACATAGTAGAGAAGCAAAGAAAAATAGTAAAAGGCTACGGAGTGGGAAGGGCAGGGAGAGGGAAAAGTACAAGAGGAAAACTTAAGGACAAGCAAAAATAAGTTCATCCATTCATGAATACCAACTGGGTACTTTCTATGTACCAGGCTTTGCGATAGATTCTAGATATATACAGAACAAGATAGATATGGACATTGTTTTCAGGGCATTTATAGTCTACTAAAGAAATGGACAAGAAACAAATATAGGCATACATTTTATTATGCTTTGCTTTATTGCACTTCACAGATACTGCATTTTTCACAAATTGAAGGTTTGTGGCAACCCTGCATCAAGCAAGTCTACTGGTGCCCTTTTTTCCAATAGCATTTGCTTACTTCGTGTCTTTGTGTCATGTTTTTGTAATTTTCACAATATGTCAAATAATTATAATGAAAGATTATGATTAACTGAAGACTCAGATGATGGTTTGCATTTTTTAGCAATGAAGTATTTTTAATAAAGGTACGTACATTGTTTTTTAGGCAACGATATTACATTCTCAGTAGAATACTGTATTGTGTGAACATAACTTTTGTATGCACTAGGAAACAAAGAAATTTGTGTGACTTGCTTTATTGTGATACTCACTTTATTATGGTGGTTTGGAACCAAACCCACAGTACCTCTAGGTATGCCTGTAATTAACAAAATTGTAACAAATGCTTTAGAAAAATAAATTGTGCACTGCATCAAATAACCAGAAGTTAGGTCAAGGTTTTCAAATTGGGCTGGAATAGTTGATGAATTAACATATTCCCAGGTTGAACCAGGGAGTTTGAGGGAGTTGCTGGGAGACCAGTGTGAAAACTGTGGTTCGAGTGAAAACTAAGCCAAGGAAATCTGGGCATCTACATTCAGGTTAGGTTCATCCCTGGAATAATCTGAATGGAAATAAAACTGGCTGGGTGTTTAGGTTGATGAGTTTCTGTGGACTGGCCAGCCTGCAGTGGGATGTGTCCTCTGAGCCCTGCCCTACCTGTGTCAGCTAGAAGAAAACATCAGTCTTAGGAGCACTGTAACTCCTCTCCTCCCATTTACACGGGATCCACCTGGCCTGGTAAGAACTCTCCTAGCACCACCAGTTCTGGCCTATTCTATGCATTCACCAATTATAGTGGAGGCCTACTATATGCCAGGCCTTATGCCAGCCTGTGAAGATATTACAGTGCTGCAGAAGGCAAGGAGCTTAGCATCTAATTCAGAGGTTCTCAATTTTTCTTGTTTCACAGCACACTCAAGTTCTCAATAGTTCATCCACAGTACCCTTAGGCCAAAAGAACTTCCTATCATTCCCTTTGTTTAGAAGTTGGGTCCAAACAACTTAGTAAGTATTTATGCCTGATAGCTGTTTGAAGATATATGCATAAATTTCAAGAAAAATTAACATTTTTGTTTCACTCCAGGATGTGCATGCCTGTTGAGCACTACACAACTTCTCAAACCTTAAAATCAGATTGGACCCCACCATCCTCATTTCCTCCTCCTCAGTGATTTTTGTGTGGTTTTGGCTTTTTATTACAACTGTTGAAAACCCAGCTTTACAAAGATATGACATCATCCAAAGAAATGCACTGGAAAAGAAATGTGGTATAAAGCGAAATCATATGCTGTCTCCACTCACAGGCAAGATGTCAAACCGATGTCTCCTGTTTCCCTCGGATATTTAAAATGTTGTGTTTATTTTTATAAAGATTTTTTTCATTGACAGTCAAAATTATTTAGTTTCAGGGGTTAAACATTTATATGTTATAAAGTGATCACCCCGTAAGTCTAGTAGGTACATTTCTAAAATAGGTTTATTATACCAGCTCTTAAAAAGTAGCACTGGAAGAATTTTATCCTGTGATGAAAATGTTCCATATTTTCATGGCGGGGGGTGGATAACAGGGGTGGATAATCAGGCAAAACGCACCTAACTGTGGATAGATGGTAGGTGATAAGTGATAATAGAGTAGCATAAAATGTTAAGAATCTAGGTGGTGGATATAACAGTGCTCACTGTGAAATTCTTTCAACTTTTTGGACGTTTAAAATGCCATCCTAAAATGTTGGAAATTTTTTATTTAATTTGAAAATAAAATCTAACTCTACACTTAAGATCTGTACATTACACTGTAAATAACTCAGAAAAAAAAAAAACCGGGCAAAACTGAGAGGGGGGTGAGTTAAAAACGGAATATGTTAAAACAATAATTCTTTTGGATCCTAGATATGGTTGTCCTCGGTTTAAAAAAAAAAAAAAAAAAAGATCCTTGGTAACTGGTTTTCCTGAGTAGGTAAGAACTAGCGTCAGCCCAACCTGCTATGAAGGGCAGGGACTGCATTCTTCCTAAATAACACTTTCTCGCATCGGACCTATCACACTCTCTCTACTAGAAGCGCCTTTGTCAGCATCGCTCAGGCAATCTGCACTTTTCTGCAGCATCCAGACCTAAGGAGCCGCGTAGAAACCGAGAACCGCAGGGCCTCACCTCGGAGCGGCCAGGCGAACGCAGGCAAATTGGGTGGGCACCCACCCAGAGCCGGTACGGAAAGGAACTCCGCGCAGCCCCGCCTCCCCTGAGCGCCGCCGGGATTGCGCCGGATCCCCGGCGCCCACCACGGCACAGTCCCGCCTGGCACCTCCTCTACGCCCCGCCCGCTCCGGCCGGCGTGAATCCGGCCCGCGGAAGCCGGGCGCGATGGATGCCTCGGCCCCGATCACGCGGCAGGTTAGCGGCCTAATCGCCGCTGCCCCGGTCCCAAGCGGCCGCGAGCGCGGGCAACCACTGGCGGCCGCCGTGGCCGAGCTTCTCGTGCTGGACGCGTCTGGGAGGCGGGTGCCGTTCGGCGCGCTGTTTCGGGAGCGCCGAGCCATCGTGATCTTCGTGCGGGTGAGCGCGGGCGGAGGGGCAGCGCGGAGCCGGGGGCGTCGCCTGCTGGCTGGGAGGGAGGTTGCCTGCACAGCCTCGGCGGGGGGCACATCGGGACCCTCGGACGGTCTGGGGTCGAGATTGGAGTCCGCCCGGCCCTTCCTGTTGTCGTCCGCTAGAGGCGTCCTGAATGCGAAGCGTCCCCTGGCTTCCGGTAACGGGAAGGGACTAACAGCCCTCCAGGCCAGGGCCATTTTCTCAGCGAGCGAGGAAGCCTAGCCGGGACGGTGTGCGGCCCAGTTTTAATGCGCGTTGTGCGTCCCTTAACACCTTTTTCTGCCCACCGTGGGTGTTGACTTAAGAGTCTCGAGAAACGAAGTACTCAGTCCTTTCTGGACCCTGTGAGGTGTTAGTTGCTGACTTGTTCTTTTTGCCGTGTTGGGATTTCAGCATTTCCTGTGTTACACCTGCAAGGAATACGTAGAAGATCTAGCCAAAATCCCCAAGAGTCTCTTACAAGTAAGTTTCCTGAGAGTGAGCAGCAGCGTGCCCTGCTTCAGGGCAACCTTGTGAAAGTCACCCGTCATTTGGAAGAAGTGCAGTGGGGTCGGGTGCCGAGGGCACTGCCTTTCCAGCCCAGATGCTGACAAACCCAGATTATCACTTTTCCACACATCTCTGCAGCACCTCCAAAAATGAGAGACACACTTTAGAAATCTATTTCTGTCTTAATGTATTCGTAACTGCTTGCTTACAAACATACTAACCATAGTAGTAATTTTGATGTTACCTAGTAAGCTGCCTATTCACAACTGTTGAATGATAATGACCAAAAGTACAAATGCTGGCAATTACTGATACTTCTGTCCTTTATTTTTGTAATAAAAACACTCCAAATAATTGTTCATTATATGAAAATATTAATATATCTTAAAGGTGAAAAACTGTATTTGTACACATTCCACATCCCTGTGGCAGCCAAATACATGTGTTTGTCTTCAGGCACATGTATGTTGTCCCCAGGTGAGCTTTTGAGTGAAGGCATTAGTAAAACTCAGGTATGTTTGCAGCTGACCTTACAAACTGTGCAGTGAAAAAATAAAACTGATTAAATAACTAATAGTTTTTGTTCTTTTTTTAAAGTATACTTTGGGGAGGGGAGTACAAAGAATTATTGACAATCTTATTTTAAAGCTGTTACTTAGCAAAAGATCATCTGAATTAAACATTTTAGCATGTATTTCTTTGCTTTGACCCATACAATTTTGCTCTTTATTCCATCCTTCTAGAAGCCTATAGATGGCATTAGAATGGAACAAAAGAGCTGGTTATGGGGAAATTGTAGAAAATATAATTTCTAATAATATGTACATGTGGGTTTTTTTTCTCCTAAAGGAGGCAAATGTCACCCTTATAGTGATTGGACAGTCATCCTACCATCATATTGAGGTAAATATCACAAATTGAAAAACTAACAGACTAAAATTAACTAACAGACATCAAAATTATATGATTTGAACCACTAACTATAGTTAAAATTAGATTATAATTTTAGATTATAATTATAATCTAAAGTTAGATTATAATTACTTTTTTTTAGTTTCTTATAAAAATCCCAAATATTTTCTTTTTGTAGCCTTTCTGCAAACTGACTGGGTATTGTCATGAAATCTATGTTGATCCTGAGAGAGAAATTTATAAAAGATTGGGAATGAAAAGAGGTGAAGAAATTACCTCCTCAGGTAACACATGACATGTCTCAAGTAGAAAACACTGATAGTGTATTTTTACATTTGAATCTATGCATAAGGAAATAAATGGTAAATTAATAAATCAGACTGCTTTTTATGACTCTAGTAAGTGGTCCAGATATACCAGGCTCTAAAAGATTCATTTCCTGGGTGTAATGACATGGAAAGCTGTTTGTAAAGAACTAAATGAAGTTAAAAAGCAGGTTGCAAGACACCGTTTTCAATATGAATCCAGTCCTCTGAAAACTAGAAGATCTATTCCATAAAGATCTGTAGCATGTATGCGTGAATACAATGAAAAAGGTTGTAAAAGATATTGCAGTACTTACCCCAAGGAATGGAAATGAGAAAAGTGGCTTTTTATAAGTTTTTACAATGAGTACATTTTACTTTTGTAATTAAAAGAAAAATAATTGCTTAAGCTAATATATTTTTATACCTCATCATGACTTGAATACCCTATGTTCTTTAATTGATGAAATCTTATTTTTTATTTGAAGCCCAACTCAAAGGGGCTCTTAATAGCTCTTCAGGCAGAGGTAATTGCTTCCCTCATTGTATTTTAATAGCACCTTGTACTTCATTATATACTTAGTTATTGCATGTAAAGTGACTGGGAGTATTGTTAGTTGAAGAGTTTGTTTTATTCACCTTTATGTGGTCAACATTCCCTGCCCTTAGCACAATTCTTTTATAATTAATAAAGCTTAATATGTGAACTGTTGTATGTGTTTTAGGTAGGGGAAACTTGGCTCCTGAAATGCCAAATACGAGAACTCAACTTGAACTCAAATCATTAATTCTCAACAAATATTATTGAGCTCTTGTTTGTTGACAACCACTGTGTTGGATGCTCCAGGAAGATAGTGATGAAAAACACAGCCCCTGCCACCCCAAAGCTCAATAATCTGTTCTGAGTGACAGAAGCAAATAGCTAATTACAATCCAGTATAAGGGCCTGTAAAAGAAAACATGTTCTGGGAATACCTGTGCTAGAAATGTGAGGGGAGCAAGTATCTGGGAAGGCTTCTCAGAGGAGGTGTCATCTAGGCTCACTCTTAAAGGAGTTCGCTGGGTGAAATGAGGCTGAAAAAGGGTGCTGCTGACAGAGCACAGGCAAAAGCACACAGGCATGCAAAAACTTGACTCTTTAGAAGAAGTGCAGGTCCCTGCATCTGGCCAGAGTGTAGGAGCCAGTTTGGGAATTGGTATGAGCAAGAGACAGGTTGTAGCCATTCATGCTGAGTGGGGGCGCGAGAAGCCAAAGAGCTTCGATTTGTTCTGAGGCAGTGGGGGAGTCATACAGGTATTTGATGTGGACACATGATCCAGTCATGTGTCCACAGTGGAGAAGGAATTGGAACTCACCAACCAGAGCCTGTTTGTGACAAGGTTGTAGTAATTTAGAAAGAAATGACAGGGCCTGAAGTAGAGGTGGGTGGACAGGAGGGGATGGATTGGAGAGCCATTTATGAGATAGAGTTGACATGGTCCATTTACTGATGTTTTTAAAGAAAGCAACTTAAACTTTATTAAAACTGTTGATGAGCTAGCATAAACACAGAGTTTGTTCTTTTTCTCTCCTTAGCGTAGGAAATTTCAACAGTATCAGTTGTGGACTGTGCTTTTTGATAGACTGATATCCTGTGCTGTGACAGAGGCTCAGTATGTGTAAAGTCTCTGTGACATTTAGCACTTTAGCTGTAAACTGCGGTTTTCACTTTAGTAGCACCTCACCATGCATTGCCACAACAAAGACACAGAATTGCAAAGAAAACAGATGAATTCTAAACAGGATATACCCTTGCGATTATGAGAGGGTATAGTCAAATCTTTGAAACTTCTTTGACCTGTGTTAAAGTACTGTATTTCCAAATGGAAAACACTAGGTTCTTATAAAATAATTTTAAAAAGTTTCTCCCTGAAACAGAATATATCTCAGAATCAGTCTCAGAATAGTCCTACTTGAAATCAACACACTAAAAAATACAACACAATTATAATGTTAAATTAATGGGACATTTTATAAAGAAAAAACGTAAGAAAGCCATTAAATGCAAGGGAGTTATGTGTTTCCCCAATGGTATTTCATTGTCTTATTTGATAAGCAAATTTATGATATTAAATCTATAGTGATGACTATAGGTGCGAAATAAGTACAATGCAGAAAACATGCCTCTTATAATATTTACTTCACCTAGTGTTTTAAGGTAGAATTTTGATCTTGAGTCCAAGAATCCAACTACACAGGAAAAAACTGAAAAACAACAATTGTATGCATAAGAACTAAATTCAAACTGGCAAAATTAGAGTCTGCTTCACAGCAAAGATTGTTAAGTTCTAGGTTGTGGAATCTCCTTCAGTTGAATTTCTATCATTTCAAAAATATCAAATGACCCTTCCTTTGGACATAAGGAAATAGGTTGGATTTCTGAATATTTATTGTAGGTATAGAATCCTATAAAACAGTAAAAATGACTTTTCCCCATGTCTTGAGGCTAATGAGCCTATATTTGTTTCTTGGTAAGATGAATGTCCATTCTAAGGTAAACATGAAGGGAACAGAAGAGTTCAAGAAATAAAGGAAAATAATAAGTATCTGGGAATATTAAGTCAGGCAGGTCAAAGGCAGCATAATCAAAAAAATTAAAAGCAAGTCATAAAAGACAGGGATAGGAGAAAAATAAAGTTACATGAAGGATAAAGTGAGTAAGTTTCTTCACTCAAAGAGAGTGGAAGTAAAGTATCAGTCACTGTGAGAAAGGAAATAGAAAAACTGACAGCCAAAGAAAGATGGAGAGGTAGCTGTCATAGTTAAAGCTAAACCCCAGAGTCTTAGTAGCATGACATGGTCAAAGGTTTCTTTTCCATCTCAAGAAAGACTCACCTGTTTGGGTGCCTTGTGTCCAAGCAGCAATTCAGAGAGACAATATGGAAGGACCCAGGCCCTTACCACCTTGTGGCTCTGCCATTTTTAGCCCAAGGCTCCCAAGATTGTAGAAGAAACATGGAGAATCACTTGTGGCAGATTTTAGGAGCTGCCACACATCATTTTACTTACTGGTTAGAACACAGCTACATGCCACACCAAACTGTCAGAAAGACTGGGAGATGTAGTTCAGTTGTGGGCCCAGGAAGAAGAAACAGGTTTTGACCAGCATATAACACTGTGCTACAATGTGTCTTGAGGAGTTAGCTACCTACATGTAGGTTAGAGACTAAACAATGAATAAATGGAGAATTTAAAAGGAAAGCACCACCAGTTTGAGAAGTCTGTAGCAGACAGTTTTCTGTGGCAGATAATCTGGGCCTGTCATCACTTTTTCCTTTCAAGCAGAAATCCTCAACCTGGGACAGTTTTTCTCCTCAGAGAACATCTGACATTGTCTGGAGACATTTTTAGTTGTCACAACTTGGTGGATGGTGTGGGTTAAGGCATCTAGTGGGTACAGAGGTCAAGGGTGCTGCTAAACACCCTACATTGCATAGGACAAAGAATAATCTGGACTAAAACATCCACAGTAAAATGCTGAGAAACCATTCTTCGAAGGAAAAAGAAAAAGACAATTCAAGTTAAGAGGTACTAACTAAAAGATAATGTTTTATAGAAGTACTAACATGTTTTTAAATAACTAATTGAATATAAAATGATAACATCTAAAGACACTTTTTAATATTTCAGGACAGAGTCCCCATATAAAGTCAAATATACTCTCAGGGAGCATTCGGAGCCTGTGGCGGGCAGTGACTGGCCCTCTTTTTGATTTTCAAGGAGATCCAATTCAGCAGGGTGGAACCCTCATTTTAGGTCCAGGTAAGCACCAAAGCTCAGGCCTAGCAAGACACTTCTTCTGCCTTTTAGAAGTCCAGAGACCACTTGCTTTCTTCATAAAATAACAATCACATAAAAATGGGCAACTTGACATTTTCCCAGTCAGGATGCTGTGCTTTTGTAGGGGACAACTTTTGTTTTCATGTGTGTAGTTTGGTGTCTGTATGTTGGATGTAGTGTGTCCATCATTCTGTGCCCGAGTGTTTTCAGACATTTGGGATAGGAAAAGCCAGTCTTGATTTGGTGAACTGTATATGGCTATAACACTCTTTAAAAAAATTCAGTGGAGGTGAACATTTCCAAATAGGAGAAAGTCATCAAGCACTTTTTTTTTTTTTGGGGGGGGGGTCAATGGACAAATCAATCTAGTTAATTATATCTAACAAAAGTAGGAGACTTGCTTAGTGTCAGACAGCAAGTCAGCCCCAAGAAAAGCTCGTTCAATAACAGTAAGCCACATGCTCTAGCTTTGTTGATCAGTTTGGACCACCGGAAATTCCTTTAGCCCCACTCTGCTGAATGGTTGAGTGTTGAAGCTTTACCATGTTTAAGTATTGCAATCAGGGACAAACACCCATACATGACAGTGTCAAAATACCTATCACTATGTTGTAAACTATTTTTTCTTAGTCCTTCTTTCTCTTTAAAATTGTCTACATTTTCCCTGACCAGTGTGGCTCGGTTGGTTGGGCGTTGTCCCACAGAGTGAAAGGTTACCAGTTCGATTCCCTGTCAGGGCGTATGCCTGGGTTGCAGGCTAGGTTCCCCAGTAAGGGTGATTGATGTCTCTTACGTCAATGTTTCTTTCCCTCTCCTTCTCCCTCCTTTCTCCCTTCCCCTCTCTCTAAAAATAAATAACATTTAAAAAATCAATGAATAAAATAAAATAGTCCATGTTTGCCCTAGCTGGGTGGTTCAGTCAGTTGGAGTTGTCCCATACACAAAAAGTTTGCAAGTTCGATTCCCTGTCAGGGTACATACCTAGGTTACGAGTTCAGTTTTCATTTGGGGTGAGTATAAGAGGCAACTGATTGATGTTTTTCTCTCTTAGCCTTCCTCTCTCTCTAAAATCAATCAACATAACATTGGGTGAGGATAAAAATGTCCACATTAGTGAGCGTAGCTTCTAAGAGTTACAAAATTTACATTTATTTTAATCAATTCCAGATAGCTAAACAGACGTCTTTAGAAAAGGCGATTTTGACCGAACATTATGACTTTCGGGCTTTTTGCATCGAGAACACTGTAGCTAGCTAAAAACCTGTTATTTAATCTTCCTCTCTCTCTCTCTCTCTCTCTCATGAATTTACATCAGTTAGACTAGCCAAAAAAGAAGCCGTGTTTTATGAGAATGAGTCCTATAATTTATCCCAGAACAGCATTGAGTTATATTTCTGAATGACTCATTTCCATCCTCAGACCTGGGAAGGAGGCATCTTTCTGAGTCCCTCATCTCCATGTCTTGGCATCATTTGACCACATATTCAGTTGTATAAGAATGAAGAGTGCAGGGAGAGTGTCATTTGTGTCCCAAGTTGGGAACATACTTAAAAGAAGATTTTAATACTGCCTACTGGGAAAAATGTAGCTTCTCTAAGGAAAGAGCTAGGTGTACTTAATTATACAAATCTATATCACGGTGAACCCAGTATTTCATTTTGCCTCATTTGCATTATTTGGATAATAAGCCAATTTATTACATTAAATCCATAATGATAATTTACTGTAGACAGCAGATAAATGTAATGCAGAAAACATGCCTCTGATAATGTTTCCTGAATCTAATGTTTTCAGTTAAAATTCTGATCTTGAGACCAAGGAAGAGAACTAGACTATAAATTACGACTTTTTATATTTTAGCAGATAAAAGGATTGTAAACTTCTAAGGACTTAACTTACTGTCTTAATGTCCTTATTATCAGCCTCTTTTGGTCTGTAGTTATAATGCAGATAGACATTTAAATCAGTATTTGAGAGTGGATTTTTGTGAGTGATTTATTCCATTATTACATTTAAAAACAGCCCTGGCCCTGGCCAGTGTGGCTTAGTTGGTTGGAGCATCATACTGTACACCAAAAGGCTGGGGGTTTGATTCCTGGTCAGGACACATACTTAGGTTGTGGGTTTGATTCCTGGTCAAAGCATGTATAAGAGGCAACTAATCAATGTTTCTATCTAACATCTATATCTCTTTCTCTCTCCCTCTCTCTCTAAAATGAATAAACACATTTAAAAAATTAAAAAATACAAAAAACTAAAACAGCCCTGGGTGGGTAGCTGAGTTGGTTAGAGTGTTGTCCCCATACACCGAGGTTGCGGCTTCCATCTCCAGTCAGGGCACATACGAGCAGCAGCCCATGAGAGCATAAGCAGTAGAACCACCAATCAGGCAGTCTCTCTCTCTCACTCCCCTCCTTCCCCCTGCTCTCCCTCCCTCTTCCTTTCTCTCTCTCTAAAAATCAATAAATAAAAAATTTTAAAAGATATGATTTTCCAGTTGACATCTATTTTAGTTCCATATTCTGCCTGTTTGACAGGACATTTTATTTACTTACATTGAATAAAATCTAATAGAAGGTTCTAACTTAAGAACCTTTCCCCTTGGATCTCATAAGACATTAAGGATCACTGTTATTTAACCATATCTTTGTCATGCTTTATTACCTTAATTAAAAATTATTATGGTATTACATATGATATTACATATGCTTTATTACCTTAATTAAAAGTTATGGTATTACATATTACCTGGAACATATGTACTCCAGGTAATTAATTTTTCCCTTTAGACTAATTAAAAGTTGAAAAGCTTCCTTGATTCTAGTAAGCAATCAATCTAGTAGATAATAATAAATGCCAACCTCTGCCTTTTATTCTTATTGTCTTCTAGGTCCCTACATCCATTTTATACATCGTGATAGGAATAGATTGGATCACAAACCCATCAACTCTGTTTTGCAGCTTGTAGGAGTTCAGCATGTGGACTTCACAAACAGACCTTCGGTTATCCATGTGTGACAATACAGACTGACTTTCAGATGGACGCTTGAGATATGGCCTTGTGTAGTATCTAAATTGTTGGTTCCTCGCAGCCTTTGAGGAGTTACGAAGACATAGAGACATGTACCAGTTGATTTATCTTTTGAGAGGCACTGATTGTCAAAAATGTGATGTATATTTATAATTTCATAGATTTTAAAGTTTTAAACAAATAAAATTTTATTTTTACAAAATAAAACTTTAAAAGCTATAAAATTATAAATACCATTCTTTACCTTCTATTACGCTATATCTAGTCAGTAAAAAGGTGGGGTTTTTTTTTTTGCCATGAAAGTCATAGATCCTTATAAAGAACATATAAGGGGAAGGTTAGCAACTCAACACCATTTTATTCAGTGGAAAAAAGGATATTAAATTCTGAATTATTATTATCATATTAACCAATATAATCACATTTTTATATGTATTTGTTTATATTTTTGTTGCTTAGAAAAAAAGACAAAAAATAACTACACCAGAATACTGCCTGTAGGTATCTGTAAGATTTATTTTCTTTTTCACACTTTTCTGTGTTTCCCAACTTACTACATCGTGAGTATGATTCATTTTGGGGCCAGGAAAAGGTCTTTAAAAATTTATGAATATATTCCTACACAACAAGTTCCACAAAGGTTTAGTTATATAGGTGTAGTCCACATATTTCTATCCTAATAGTTTAACTCGGAGGAAATAAGGCAAACCACACCTTCCATAGAGCCTATCCAAAGCCCCTTGTCACAACACACACTATCCATTTCACTAGGACTTTTCTTTTTGGTAAAAGGAGAAAAATTTATTTTAGATGTTTAAGATACATATTTTAAATATGGTGGGCATGCTTTTTGAAAATGAATTTTAAGAATTGTTGAAACTAAAAATATGTTAGAACTTAAATGTGCACTATGGTTTGGTTGTACATTCCGGACAGCTTCCGTTTCTCACCCCCAATTGCTTTTATTTAGTGGAGTATTGTCATCTTTTATTTTTCTAGAATCTTAATATCATATCCCAAAAATTCTGATGAAAAGTACACCAAAATCAAAATACAGAGTGGGGCAAAAGTAGTGGTTTACAATTGTTTGTATGAAAAATAATACAGTTAATAATTAAATAAAATAAGTAAAGGAAGTAAAGTAAAATAATAAATAATATAAGAACAAACTCTGTTTCTCATAAGAATAAACTCTGTTTCTCATACTCACAACTGTAAACCTACTTTTGCCCCACACTGTGTTGGTAATTTTTAGCAAGTAAAATGAATTTACAGTTCTTTTATATCAAGCATATGAAGTCACACAAAAAGTAAATAATGTATCTAAATATTTGAATGTATTTTCATATACATGCACAATCATGTTTTTAATCAGTAAAAATGAAATTTCTCATAAAATTGAAATTAAGCAATTTTGTGCTGTTTTACAGTAAGGAAAGACTAGTGGTAACCCCAGTTCCCTTCACTGATTTTAGACTTAAAACTGCTGAATCATAGCTTACACAAAATTTTATATTTATAAATGAAAACCATATTTTTCTAAAATACATAAACGTTCCTTATGCGACTTTAGGAAGGTACAGTTACATAAAGACAGTGCAGTGGTAAATTGCCTACCCAAACAGACATTTAATATAAAAACTACTTATAATAGTTGTTACGCAATATATAAATATGCTGCACATCCAAATGTACTGGACTCAAAATTTCTTAAAACCTTCCTGCAATAAGTACATAAAAGTACTAGATAAAAGAATAGCAATCTAACGCTTTAATGCTGCTAATTATTTGCCAGGTACTGTTTCAAATGCTTTAGCTCTGTAGAATTGATATCATCATCATCATCCCCATTTTAGAGAAGAGACATCTTTTTTAAAGATGAATTTACAAGAAAGTGAAGAAATCCCACCAGGCTGATGAGCATACACCGAAGCCACCGGCTGCCCTGAGGGTTGTGGCCATCCCAGGAATTAGAGAAGGCTGTCCCTTGGCCAACTCCAAGGACTTGCACGGTGGAGTTAAAACAAAAGCCACTGCATAGAGGACGACCTGAGACCTATGTGTAACGGCTACAGTCACATCCATCCATAGACCAAGTTGCCCAGTGAGGACATGCTGTTAGCCCTCTGCAATGAACCATGGGGGCAACAATTATAATAAAATGAAAGTGTATGTTTAATTTTAAAAATCAAATACTTTTGTTTCTCAAGAAGATTGATGATAGCACTGGCTGGTGTGGCTCAGGGGATTGAGCACCAGCCTGAGAACCCAAAGGTCACCAGTTCAGTATCTGGTCACACAGTACATGCCTAAGTTGGAGGCCGGGTCCCTAGTTGGGGGACTGTGACAGGCAACCATCATGTTTCTCTCCTCTCTTCCTCTCTTCCTCTCTCTCTAAAAGGAAATAAATAAAATTTTTTTAAAAGAAAGACTGATAATAAACTAGTAATTGAATAAAATGTTCATGGTACCATCTACAGTGGGGGGAAGAGCAAAGTGATAAAAATGTTCACCTGAAAACTGGAAGACAAACTGTGAAGAAGCAACATCATCTACTTTCACAGTTCATAGTTGTATTAAGAAGAGTGTTCTAGTGATATTTAGGGCGTGTAGTTGCACAAGATACATTAACATCATTCTGTGAATAATTTTGCATTTATATCAGAGTCCTTTTAAATTATTTTCATGCATTTTCAATTCCAAGTTTTTCTGTGCACATATAAAAAGTGGAATGGTAGCTATTCATGTACTAGCTGTATTAGCAGAAAACTTCAAAAACAGTTACAGGATGAAAGTTTTATATTAAATTCATTCCTGAAAAGGTTATTTAAAAAGATTTCTTTTCGGCCAGTTTATAAAACAAAAGCAAACCTCTGGAAATTCTCTCAAAGATGAAACATCTGCTATTATGATGAATACTAATCCAAATTCAGTTTAAAAATTCAACACTGAAGAAAAAATGATTGTGTGGTGACAATATGAGTATAAATTTGGATGAATACACACTGTGATGAAAATGTTCATCCTAAAAAAAGAAACCCATGGAGCAGAAGTGTACTTGGGATTTTTTGTGATGCACACATAATTTATAAATGTCCAAACAAGCAAACAATCATATTATAGCTGTTAAAGTTTACCAATTAAAAAAAAATTTATTGTGAAATATCATGACATTAAATTTACCATTTTAAACACTTAGAAGGGCAGTTCAGTGGCATTAAGTATATTTGTATTGTTATGCAGCCATCGCCACCATCCACTTCCAGAACTTTGTTATCATCCCATACTGAAACTACAGTTTAAACGCTGTTCCCCACTCCCTCATCCTCCTAGTCCTTGGTAACCGCTGTTTTGGTTTCTTCATAAATTTGAATACTCTAAGAACCTCACACAAGTGGACTCATAAATATCCTTTTATGTATAGCTTATTTCACTTAGCCTAATGTCTTCATACTTCATCCATGTGTAGCATGTATCAAAATTTTATTCCTTTTTAAGGCAGAATATTCCATTGTATCTATGTAGCACATTTTGTTTATTCTTTTACCCATGGACATTTGGATTTTTTTCTACCTTTTGGCTATTGTGAGTAATGTTGCTATGAACACTGGTATAGAGATATCTGGTTGAGTCCCTGCTTAGATCTTTTGTGGATGTATCCAAAAGCGGAATTGCTGAATCATATAGTAATTCTACGCTTAATGTTTTGAGGAACCACCATACTGTTTTCCACAGCAGCTGCACCATTTTACAGTACCAACAGCAGTACACAAGCCTTCCAAATTATCTAACACTTGTTTTTTTATTTTAAATAATAACCACTCTAATGGATGAGAAGTCATTTCTCATTGTAGTTTTGATAAAAGTTGCCGGTTTTTAAAAATGTATGCACAAGGTAACCAAACAACAAAGTATCTGTGAAAGCTGATGTTAAATAATTATTTCTTAAAAAGTGGCACAGCAGTCTGCACTTTTTTGTTGCCCACCACCGAGCAGACATTAGAAATGTTTGAAGCATTGAAGAACTACTCTAAATCAACCTGTGTTGTCCTCATTGATAATGAACAATTTTTTTATACATGGGTTCTGCATGTTTTGAGTTCTTTTGTTTAGCAAGTTGGAAATCTTTTATGAATTTATTCAATGAATGGTGTGCCAAAAAAAACACCTGACCTTTGGAAGCTTTTAGCAAAGCATATGACTGAAAACAAACCACAAATGGAAAGACATTGCAATTTGGCTCTCAAAAAAGGAAACAAAACAAAATAAACAATTGAAGGCTCAACTATGATAAAAGATTTAGTTTTGAAATTCTATAACTTTGCTTTACAGCCGTACATATGTTTTTGTATCCCTACCTGAATATATGTTTATTGATTTTGGAGAGAGAGGGAAACATTGATGTAAAAGGGAAATATCGATTGGTTACCTCCTGCATGCTCCCCAACTGGGTATGTGCCCTGACCAGGGATCAACCCCACAACCTTTTGGTGTACAGAACATGCTTCAATCAACTGCGACACTGGGCAAGAGCTACAGGTCCTATTTTTTTTTTTAAGATTTTATTTATTTTTAGACAGAGGGGAAGGGCGGGAGAAAGAGAGGGAGAGAAACATAAATGGTATCGCTTGGTTGCCTCTCACATGCCTCTTACTGGGGACCTGGCCCGCAACCCAGGCATGTGCCCTGACTGGGAATCGAACCGGTGATCCTTTGGTTTACAGTCCAGCACTCAGTCCACTGAGCCACACCAGCCAGGGCTACAGATCCTATTTTTAATTGAACAAATGTGAACTCTGCATAAGAAAGGAATGAACATAAATAAATAAAGTGATTGATTGATTGATTAATTCTCAGTCAGGACACAGGCCAAGTCCCCAGCTGGGGGTGTGCAAGAGCCAATTGACAGATGTTTTTCTCACACATTGATATTTCTCTCCCTCCTCTCTCCTCTCTCTAAAAATAAATAAAATCTAAATCTTAACATTAAAAAAAAGGACATATGCAATGCATAAAGCAATAAAAAAGATTAATACCAAGAATGTATCAGAACTTCTACAACTCAATTTTAAAACAAGATAAACAACATAATAGGATATGGACAAAAGAAAAGTCACCTATTGCAAACTTAGAGGGCACCATGTAAAGACCATCCTCACTTCTGACACCAACTCTATGTGCTGGGGTTTCCCAAAACCATACTCAGGTTTAGTAATTCTCTAAAAGGATTCACAGAACTCCTTGAAAGCTGTTATACTCACAGTTACAGTTTATCACAAAGAAAGGATTAAAATCAATAGGACTTCAAGATCTTTAAAAGACTAAAATATGAATTATCTGAAACTAATAGAAAAATATTGAATGTAAACTGTAATTGAAAAATAAAATGTTTTGAAAAGGAAAACAAGAAATAAATGACCTATTGAGTCAAAATAAATACAAACAAACATTAAAATGAGCCAAGGAAAAAAAAGCACATAAGGCAGCCCGAAAAGAACCAAATGCAGAGCTCTCAACTGCCTCTTTGGAATCAGGACAGCATTATTTTCCCAGCATCGATGCTTATGTGTGGAACATTGCCAACGAGGGAAGCTTATCCACACGCTGGTGTCCAGAGCCTTTGCTGGGGCTCCGTGGTTGACTGTCCTGGTGGCTGACTTCAGGCTCTAGCTCTATGGAGGCTAGGCTGATACCAAACTCAAATGATAACTCTAAACTACTACCATAAATGATGTCATCAATCACATCATTATGACCCAAGGCCCTCAGGCAAACAAAGACACTCCCCTTAGCAGGACGACATTCCAAGGGCTTAGAGATTACCTCTAAGAAGCTTACGGCAGAGGCCAAATCTCTTTTGGGGACAGATCACATTCTTTACCATACAACCACAAGTTCACAAGGAAAAAAACCTCGTAAATGGCTTATGAACACATGAAAATGCCTAACCTCACTAGCAATTAAGAACTTACAAAATTAAAGCCACAATGAGATATTATTTTATATTCAGGAATTTGGCAAAGTATGAAAGTATGACAAGTTTTGAGGATACAGAGCAGCTATTTTCAACTGGTGTTCCACATTGGTGCCAATTGGTGTCAGACACACTGGTGGGCTGCAAGAATTTTTAAAACATGCAATACCTATCTAGTCAGGGGCACTGACCTCTTTTCCCTTAGAATGTCAAATTAAAAAATAACAAGAGCCGACACAATAGCCATCTGGTGGAGGGAATCAAAATTACCTATTTTTTGTCAGATTGGCAAAAAAAAAATATTTTTTAATGTGTCAGATTGCAAAAAATATATTTTCTGGCACCCTTATAATCTGGACATTGGAGCTTTAAACATTCCAATGTCCAGATCATAGGGGTGCCAGAAGGAGAAGAGGAAGAGCAAGAAATTGAAAACTTATCTGAAAAAATAATGAAAAAAAAACTTCCCTAATTTGGTGAAGGAAATAGACATATAAGTCCAGGAAGGATAGAGAGTCCCCAACAAGACAGACCCAAAGAGGACCACACCAAGCCACATCATAACTAAAATGCCAAAGGTTAAAGAGAAAGAATCTTTTTTTAAAATTTATTTTATTTATTTATTTAGAGGGGAAGAGAGGGAGAAAGAGAGGGAGAGAAACATTAATATGTGGTTTTCTCTTGTGCACCCCCTACTAGGGACCAACAACCTAGGCATGTGCCCTGACTGGGAATTGAACCGGCAACTCTTTCATTTATAGGCTGGCAGTCAGTCCACTGAGCCACAACAGCCAGAGCAAAAAAAAAATCTTAAAAGCAGCAAGAAAAGTAGAGAGTTACCTACAAAGGAGTTCCCATGAGACTGTCAGCTGATTTCCCAAAAGAACTTTGTAGGCTAGAAGGGACTGGCAAGAAGTATTCAAAGTGATGAAAAACAAGGACCTACAACCTAGATTACAAATTTTAGTAATTAGCTTGTGTGTGCCATGAAATGAAAACAGTTGAAAATTGCTAATACAGAGTCATCGGTGTTCTCACACACTGATGGTGAGAGCATATTATTTTTTTTCACTTCACAAATTTGCGTGTCATCCTTGCACAGGTGCCATGCTAATTCTCCCTGTATTGTTCTAATTTTAGTATATGTACTGCCAAAGTGAGCACTAACTTTTTAAATTGATATGTGCATGAAAAAGGGGGTCTATTGAAAGTAACCTCATAGGGTGATTTGATCTTAAATTTGTAACTGGGTAGGTCTGGAGGGTAGTCATGGCCCAGGCCTATGACTTTACTATAACTTTTAGTAAATGGTTTGTCTTTGCCTTAAGCAAGCCCTCTTCATTGTTTTTGTGCTAGGTTAACACACCTTTGAAATAAGTGTAACCATCCTTAAGAAAGCAGATAATCTTGTTAACTACCCAGTAATTCAAGTCCTGATGCTGCAAAAGTGTTATTCTTCAGAGCACTTGAGATCTTATTCCCTGGCATGTTTCAGGTTAGATCAAATAAACTCTTATAAAAATGCTCTGCAGGCTTGGACATTTCTTATGTTGACAGATATAACTGACATATAACATTATATTAGTTTCAGGTGGACAACATAATGATTTGATATATTGCAAAATGATCACAAGTCTAATTAAGCATGTCACCACATATAGTCACAAATTGTTTTTCTTGTGATGAGAACTTTAAAGATTTGCTGTTTCAGCAACTTCCAAAAACGCAATAGAGTATTATTAACCATAGTTACTGTGGGGGTTCAGTATGAGCCACCCCAAGATGTGTATATGTGGTATGTGGATTGTTTTGAGCTAAAGGCAATTTCAGAGCTAAAGAGAGTTAAGCTCCTTCCTACACTACCTAGAAGAATCTGAATTAGGGGCCTTGCCCATAATAAAAGATTATCAGAGATAACCTCTCCTTACCTATCTGTAGGGCAAGAAAACTACTATTTACTGAATATCTGCTTTTTTTATCATCCTGCAATGACCCTTCAAAGCCCCTGAGGCACCTTGCTTCATCCCTAGCTCAGGATGTCTTACATACCCACATTCTATTTCTGTTCTGAACCCATTGTGCATGTGGAGTCTCTCTCTTACGTATTCAGGGTCCTCATACATATGTATGCACTAAATTTGGTAATTTCCACTTGCTAATCTGTTTCAAATCTGTTTGATTATTAGACTAGCCAAAGAATTTTGAGAGTAGAGTTTCTTCCTTCCCCACATTACCATGCTGTAATTACATTGCCACGATTTTTATTTTTTCTTCACTGATTGATTCTGGGCTGAGAGAGGGAGAGAGTGAGAAAGAAAGAGAAACACCAACATGCTGCTCCATCCATCCATGCATTCATGGTGAACTTTTGCATGTGCCCTGGTGGAGGATGGAACCCAAAACCTGGGCACATTGGGACAACATTCCAATCAACTGAGCCACCCGACCAGGGCTGAATTCTTTATTTTGTAACTAGAAGCTAGTACTTTTGGCCACCTTCACCCATTTGCCCCAATCCTACCCCACATCTAGCAATCACTGATCTGTTCTCTGAATCTATGAGTATTATGAGTTCAATTTTTTGTTTTTTACATTTCACATATAAGTGAAGTCATAGAATATTTATCTTTTTGTCTGATTTTTCTTAGCATAATGTCCTCAAGGTCTACCCATGCTACCTAAAAGGCCGCATTTCTTTTTTTATGGCTAATAATATTCAATCGTATATAGCCCATCTTCTTTATCCATTCACCCATCAATGGACACTTAAGTTGTTTCCATGTATTGGCTATTGTAAATAACACCACAATGAACACTGGGGTGCAGATATCTTTTTGAGTTAGCGTTTTTGTTTCCTTTAGCTAAATACCCAGAAGTGGAATTGCTGGATCACTTGGTAGTCTTATTTTTAATTTTTTGAGGAATTTCCATATTGTTTTCGACAGTGGCTGCACTAATGTACATTCCCACCAACAGTGCATGATGGGTTCCCTTTTCTTCACATCTTAGCCATATTTTTGACAGTAACTATCCTAACAGGTGTGAAGCAATAGCTCATTGTTGTTTTGATTTGCATTTCCCTGATGATTAGTGAGGCTGAGCATCTATTCATGTACTTGTGAATCAGCTGTAGGTCTCTTTTGGAAAAATGTCTATTCAGAACCTCTGCCAATTTTTTTAATCATACTGTTTTATGTCGAGTCGTGTGAGTTCTTTATATCTTGGATATTAACTCCTTTTCAGATACATGATTTGCAAATATTTTCTCCAATTCCTTAGGTTGCCTTTTATTTTGTTAAAGGTTTCCTTTGCAGTGCAGAGAAGCCTTTAGTTTGATGTAGAGTGGACAAATTGGAGAATTTAGAGAATAATTTGGCAATATCTAGTAAAATTGAAAACACGTACAGCTCCGGAGTATTATATAAACCAGATAAATGCACAAAAAATGTCTATAGCAACACTGTCAGAGCTATAAACTGGAGACATCCTAAATGTCCATCACCAGGAGAATGAATACATGGATTGTGGTAAAGTACACATTGCTTAAAGTACCTACATATGAGGTCTGTCCAGAAAAAGTCTTAACTAGAATGGTTTGCGTGACATCAATGTAACCTGACAGCCAAGGAGAGTGGACTGGAATGCACATGCATGAACAATGACAACTTCATTGTACTAGTCAACGGGAGTGGTAGACACCATTGAGTGTGTGTACTATGTGGACGTTGCATTCAAACTGAGTGAGTAGAACAATGAATCTGCATCAAATTTTGCATTAAGCTTGAACATTCCTCCATAGAAACTATTCTGATGATTCAGCAGGCCACAGCTATGGGCAGCTGATGACTGGCAGCTTCATCACGACAAAGCACCTGCTCGTGTATCACACCTCATGCAGAGTTTTTTGGTAAAACATCAAGTCACCCAAGTGAGTCAGTCCCCCTACAGCCCAGATTCGGCACCCTGTGACTTCTGGCTTTCCCCAAAACTAAAATTGCCTTTGAAAGGGAAGAGATTTCAGACCATTGATAAGATTCAGGAAAATACGACAGGGCAGCTGATGGTGATTGGGAGAACTGTGTGAGGTCTTAAGGTGCCTACTTTGAAGGGGACTGAGGCATCATTGTCCTATGTATAATGTCTCTTGTATCTCCTTCAATAAATGTCTCTATTTTTCATATTACATGGCTGAACACCTTCTGTGTGTATATATATATATAGATATATCTATCTATCTATGTATTTTGCCATGCATAATGTATACTCTTTGCCCAAATTTTTGAGGGAAAAATAAGGATACGCACTATACATGGGTAGTACTAATTCTGTATCTATATAAATGTTTTTAATTCTTTTATTTATGCCTATCCATTAAAAGTGTAACTCTAGAAAGCAATAATGATATTTGTATGCAAAATAATAATCTGGAATATAACTGTTTTTGTTTCTAAATATAAATTAAAAAATTGAATTAAAACATTAAAATGAAAGTTTTTTTCCCCTGAACGTTTGGGCCCCAAACATGGGTGTGCATTGTACATGGGATTGCATTATACATAGCCTGTTTGTTATGTATTTAATTGGTTTGTGCCTTACATTATTATTCAACATTTGCCTTTATAGCCTAAATGTTGAAAGAGAAGGCAGTTAATAATTTTACATATATACATGTAAATTATACATGCAAAAGTAATACATACAGGTTTACTAAGCTCTAGTTTTGGTTACCACCTGGAATGACAACAGAGGGCATCTTTCTTCTTTGCAATCACAAGGTAGTAAAGTACTGCCTTATGGTGATATGGCCTGATAATCAAGGGAAAGATATTTTCCAGTGCCTATTACATGTTAGAATAAAGGAGAGTTAAAGGACAGATTGCCCCAGTGCGTGTGGCTCAGTGGATTGATGAGCACTAGCCTGGGAACTGAAGGGTCACTCATTCAGTTCTGTGTCAGGGTGCTTGCCTGGGTTGCAGGCCAGGTCCCCAGCTGGGGTGTGCAAGAGGCAACTGATCCATGTTTCTTTCACACATTGAAGTTTCTCTCCCTCTTCTTCTTCCTCCTTTACCTTCTCTCTAAAAAAAAATAATAAACAAATAAATCTTTAAATGACAGATAAAGAATTTCTGCCTTCAATCACTCAGAATATATTTGGGGAAGGCAGGAAGAATGTCAGGATAACTAAGAAAATAGGTAGTAGATAATTAACAGCCCTCTGCAAGGTGTAGTAAACCTTGAAGTGGTCTTGGAGGAAAACACACCAGATTCAAGTGCTTGAAGCTTTGCTCATGATTTAAAAAAATTTTTTTTAAAATTTATTGATGTTAGAGAAAAGGGGGAAAGGTGGGGGTGGGAAGAGAGAGAGATGGATGTCAATTTTTGTTGTTCCATTTATTTATGCATTCATTGGTGGATTCTTGTATGTGCCCTGACTGAGGATCAAATCAGAATCTTGGCACATTGGATCCAACCAACTGAGCTACCCCGCCAGCATTGCACATGACTTTTTAAAGGGGGCTGAGAAGGACCACAGTGTAATTAGCTTTAATCACCATGATGAGGTATTTAATCAAAGCTCTTATGGAAGTAAAACTTGTTTCTAGAAAATCATTTTAAATATTACGCCAATCTTTTAACAGTACCATTTTAAAAAATAGGTAAGTCCTCAGAATATTTTTAAGGCTTCTTTAGAAATAATTTCAACTCTGTTATTTATCTTCACTCTGAGAGCAGCCTGTAATCACTAACATTTTCTGATTTTGACTTCTAGGCCTTAAAATGCCATATGTGAGTATATTTACTGGCTTGATGTAAATAAAGAATAGCTTCATATTTCCAAGCAACATGCATACATGTCTCATAGGCATGACATTCATCTTTCTGCTTCAACCGGTAGCTTTCTTCTCCTTTTTTCTAGGCTGAAAGCTCAGATTTTGATAATTTGTTGTTCATGTCTGTACTGGCAAGCATGAGGGCCTCCTGGGAATTAATTCTGTTGGCCACACAAGGAAAATGGATCAAGAGCAAACACTTTTAAAAATGCACGTGAAAAAAATGATTCATGTATACTGTGAAAAAAAATACAGTATCAGAGACATTCCAGTTGAGAGACCTGTGACTGCAGATAAACAATTTGAGTATCTTTCTGCTTTTTTTTTTTTTAGGAAAGAAAATGTACCCACTGTCCTAATGTTGAGAAATTATTCTAATACTGACTTAGAATCTATGAGCTACAGTGTAATCACACATATGCCTGTTAAAAATTTTAAAAAGTCATTCTGTTGGGTTTTTTTAGGTCATTTAAGATAGAAATGTGAGCCACACACAGGATACATAAAAACATATATGCTTGTATATTATATCTGGATACATAAAATATTGAAAACATTGTGTACCCATAGGAGGGCAAGTGGGTGATTTGGGGACACCAATGAGATGGATTTATTTTATTTTCTTTTTTACAGTGAGGGTAAGGGAGGGGGAAAGAGAAGGCGAGAAATGTTGATGTGAGAGAGAAACCTTGATTGGCTGCCTTCTGTACATGCAACAGGGGACCCAACCTGGGACCCAGGTATGTGCTCTGACTAGGAATTGAACTGGTGACTTTTTGGCTTGTGGGATGATGCCCAGCCAACTGAGCCACACCAGCTGGGGCAAGATGGAAATTCTTTAATATACATTATTTTGTACTTTTGCATTTTGAAACATGTGCATGTATTATCTACTTAATGAACAAATGCAGTTATTTTTATAACTAACAATCATCCTAAATTGTCATTGCACTATAACTTTCTACATTGTTTAATTCTAATTGGTTATAGAAGATTCACATAAAAATGTGGTAAAACAAAGAACATCAACCTCATTGTTTTATAATCCCAGTTCTCATGTTATTTTCGCTAATATTATTTTCTGTTTCCCCAAAACTTAGCAAATATGCTGATTCATACTGGTAAGGGGCAAATGTAAGTTAAAGCAAGGAGATGCCATTTTCTAGCATGTGAGAGGAGTTAAGGAGGAAGTGCTGCCAAGGAGCACCACTCAGTGTGGAATTCAGAGGTGATTAGAGAAGACCACACATCAGTTAATATTTGAATGGTTGTGAAAAAGAGTCAGAATGAGCCCCACAGAAAAACAGTGGTCAAGGCATCCAGGAATAGGCAAGGATATGGAGGAAGATGGCATTCTGGAGACCCTCGGAGGGTATATGTCTGAGCACATGACACAGTAAAGGAATCACAGGAAATATCATAGATGAGATCAGAGCCGGGTCATGGAGGCCTTGTATGCTTACTAAATACCATTCCCCCCTGAAAGGTGCTGGGCCTTCCTGGAAAAATAGCTGAATCCTAGGCAGGTCAGGAAAAGGACAAATTAAATCTGGAACATCCTGTGCCACAAAGTAAGAAAGCACTAAATTATTCATGGGGACATGTCAAAAGGACACAGAAGCCAGTATGAAGTGGCACCCACTAGTCAATCTGAGATAATCTGAGCATCAGAATAAATAATGACAGTAAGGGATTATATCCCACTTTAGAACACAAGAAAGAAATAATCCGTAATTCATCCTATCCATCCACGTATGTGCATGCATACATACATACATACATACATAAAAGGAAGAGGAAAGAAAGCCCTTTTTTCTATAGAATACCAATTAACAAATCTAGAAGATAATTAAAAAAATCATTAGTCTGGACCATTATAGTAACAACTGATTTAGAGTCATCAACATGTACCAAATCATGGAAGTAGAAGTTTGGAGTTTTAAAGTATCTTTCCACAAATTATTTATTAATTACAGAGGGAAAAACTGTACCTTTACAATGGAAAAACCTGGCAGACAACACCTTAATAAACTCAGTGATCAAAGTTCATGAATTTCCCAGAATAGGGCAAATGTCATCCTGAGCTTCCTAATCTGATATAGCACGGATGCACCATCACAGCAGCGAACACCAGCAAATATGTAATATGCACACCCGGATGCTAATCCTCAGAGAAAGGATTGCTTCCTGAGCCAGGAAAAACATGCTATAAAAGACACTATTAGGACAATTGGTGAATTTTGATGATGGACTAAATAGTTGATAACCGTATTGTGGGAATAGTAAGTTTCCTGAATTTGACAATGATATTATGGTTATGTAAGAGAATGTTCCTGATCTTAGGAGATACAGGTCATGACATATATAACGTTCTTTCAGATAGTTCGGATTTTAAGACTTTTCCATAGGGTTTGAAATTTTTCAAACTAAAAAAAAAAAAAAAATGACTCTCATAGAAATATGTAGGATAATCCAGAGAATAAATTTGAGAAGACTTTCCCTAAATGGGGCTGGAAGCTGTTAGAACACTTTCTGAAAAATTTTTAGTCATTGATTTGAGAGAGAGAGAGAAATTGCTTTGTTGTTCCACTTCTTCATGCATTCATTGGTTGCTTCTTGTATGTGCCCTAACCAGGGTGAACTGGGATTGGGACGATGTTCCAACCAACTGAGCTAGCCGGCTAGGGCCCTATTAGAACATTTTAATTGGCAGAATGATTTGACAAGACTCGACATTTTGACAATTTACTAGGGAGCAGGATGGTCCATGGTCCATGATGGCCAGAGGAAAAGTAATACCTAAACTCTTTACTTGGATTTTCAAAATATATTTTAATGTTATTTTGGTAGCCAGATATAACTCAGAAACTTAAGTTTTCTTTATATATAATATTCAATAGTGTGCAAAATAAGTTAATACACTAAGTGTAAAAACATAACTGTTTTTCTTTTTATATTGTTAAATGACAATCTACTTTTACAGATAATTTCTAGAAGCAAATTGCCTATAGTATGCGTCATTTCAGCCTTGTGCTTTTGTCTTTTGCATAGCCCCTAACTTGGGATAAAATAATTCACTGCTGACTTGAATCTACATTTAAAAATAGAAAGAGGAAATTAATGAAGAATACACCTTAATCTGCCCATCTTGTTCTCTAGTGTCATTGCAGAGGGGAAAAAAATTATAAACAGTGAAAATTTCCCACCATTAAAAACGTAAAACGGTAGATCTGCGCATATTACTTTTTCCTATCCTCCCTACTCCTATGGAAAATGATGGACAAGAGTGGAGAACCAAGACTGGGCTAGGACGTCCTCATTGGTGGGAAAACTCGTAACAAAAAGACATAAAAAATCACCCAGTATATTGAAATTGGTAGCCAGTTCTCTTCCAAAGCCAGAGAAGTCTTTGCAGGGAATTTTCTTCCCAGACACAACAGGAGATAGAGGATATATGCTTTTACACCTACCTGTACGACTATAGAAGTGACTTGAAATTTATTCCTTTAATATACTTCTAACAGTGTGGACAAGGGCTGAGTCAGACAAGAATGTCTTTCTTGTCCTACAACAATTGGAAAGAAAAATGAGTGTTGTGAAGGTGAAGGAGGTTATTAGCTATTTCAGATGACTGATTATCTCTGTTTACTACCTGCCCCAGCCCACTCTGTCCTACTACCAAGCCCCACAGGGAGGAGAGCTCGGCGGGTTGGCCCAGCCGCGAGATTTGGCCTGGCCAAAAGGCCGGGAAAACTTGGGGCTGCAGAAAAACTTGCAGAGCCCGAAAGAGAACAGCCAAGTTCTGTCTGAAGGGGACCAAGACACCAGACAACAGAGCTCATCCAACTCAGTCCGGGTGAGTGAGTGAGAGGGAAATTTCAGCTGAGCTGTGCTGTGTCAGTGGCAACAGAGAGCGGCAAGGAGGGGCAAGGGAAGAGGGAGATTGAGTGGGGTAGCAAGGGGGAAATCTGTACGAGGGCCTGACACAGGGGAGCCATGTTTATGTTTACACGAACTATGTTTTTAAAAGGCCTACTGACAGAATAACATTGAATGTAAACTGCTTCTGAAAAATAATTAAAAAAATAAAAATAAAAGGCCCATTGATTCTATATTTTGCTCAGGTGGTTGCACAAGTGTATATAATTTTAAAACTCACTTATAATTTTGAACTAACATCTAAGATAATAGTTTTTATTGTATGTTAATTATACTTTGATTTTTAAAAAGCCCATTAAAAGTAGATATAGTACAAAGTTTCTGTAGCTTAATTTTACCGTACCCCAGAGCTTACTTTGAACATAAGTTTAATAAATCTTCATGAGGCCTCCTTTACACTTGTAAAAATGAGATGAGAGACTGCATGCCCACAGTCTGGACTGAAATAAAGAGGAGAGTTTATTTCAAAGTTTAGTTGGGCCTCAGTGTATATGGAAGTACCCCAGAGGTAGCAGATTTTGCTTTCTGGTCAGACTGTAATAGGTCTAATTTCTTGTGTACCAGTAGGCCTCTGGGCATTGTGAGAAGCCAGGAGGAAAAACTGAAATTGGTCTGGACAATAATTTAAAATACTATCTCCCCTGTGAACAAAAGAAACTGAGAAGTCTATACTTAAAGTCTGCATTCCTTGGTATGGATATTGGCTGTAACTTCTAGTAACAATGGTGGGATATAAAAACAATGTACAAAATAAATAACTTCTCTGTTTACCAGGAATGTCCAATTTAAAACTATATTGGAGGGGGGAAAAAACAAACACCCATTCGCAATCACAGCAAAATCATGTAATACCTCATAATAAATCTATGGTGGTTTACTTACTGAAGGATATAAAAAAGGACTCAAATAAATGGAAATATAAACCACTTCCTTTAAATAAATTCAATATTTTAGGAAATTCCTTTTAAAGTCTGGCCAAGATGGAGGTGTAGGTAGAACACTTTCCTTCATCACACAACCATAATAAGGATCATAACTAACTTCAAAACTGAAAACAACCAGAATTGCCAGCAAATCAAACTGTGTGGAAGTCCAACCACCAAGGATTTAAAGAAGAAATATTCATCCAGATGGGTAGGAGGGACTGAGATGGGCAGCCAGGGCAGAGAGATGCAGTGTGGCGGCGGCGGCGGCAGCAGCAGCTGGTGGAATGGGTGGTTGCACATTCATGTGTGGTGGATAAAAACCAGGAGGGGCACCTGGGGAGTAAGTGATCCCAGCCCCAGGCCAGACCATGCAGCTCAGGGTTCCAGTGCTGGAAAGATAAAGTCTCAGAACTTCTGGCTATAAAAATTAGTGGGGGTTGGGGCAGTGAAAGAAACTGCGTCTCAGTCTCTCAGGAGAGTCGATTTAAAGGACCCACATGGTCCTAGAATGTACACAAATCCACCCACTCTGGGATTCAGCCCTAGAGCAGCAGCTAGAAGTGTGCCAGTCGCATACCGGAAGTGGGGGAAGTGACTAGAAATGGGGCGAGAGCCAAGCAAGCAGCATTGTTCCCTCTCTGACCCTTCCCCTATATATAGCGCCAAAATGCAGTGACATGGGTTGCCCTGCCCTGGTGAATACCTAAGGATCCTCCCTTTACAAAGTAACAGGTGTGCCAAGGCAAGGAGTCAAAGCAGCTCTACCTAATACACAGAAACAAACACAGGGAGGCTGCAAAATCAAGGAGCCAAGGAAATATGACCCAAATGAAGGAACAGAAAAAAACTCCAGAAAAATAACTAAGCAAAATGGAGATAGCCGACCTATCAGATGTAGAATTCAAAACACTGGGATAAGTATGCCCAGAGAACTTATTGTGAACGGCAAATACATAAGGGAAGAATCTACAGGGAACCAACAGTGAAGGGAAGGAAACCAGGACTCAAATCAATATTTTGGAACATATGGAAGAAATAAACAGTCAACTGGTACAGAATCAAGACATAAGAATTCAAAAAAAGTGAGGAGAGAATAAGAAGACTCTGAGATATCTGCAAACATGCCAACATCTGATTCACAGGGATGCCAGGAGGAGAAGAGGAAGAGCAAGAAATTGAAAATTTATTTGAAAAGATAATTAAAAGAAAACTTGCCTAATTTAGTGAAGGAAATAGACATAGAAGTCCAGGAAGAACAGAGTCCCAAACAAGATGGCCCCAAACAAGATGGGTCACACGATGACCCATCAGAATTAAAATGCCAAAAGTTAAAGATAAAGAGAGAATCTTAAAAGCAGCAAGAGAAAAGAGAGTTACCTACAAAGGAGTTCCTGTAAGACTGTCAGCTGATTTCTCAAGAGAAACTTTGCAGGGAAGATGAGACTGACAAGGAGCATTTAAAGTGATGACAAGCAACAACCTGCAACCAAGATGACTCTCTCCAGCAAAGCTACCACTTACAACTGAAGAGTAGATAAAGTGCTTCCCAGACAAGTTAAAGCTAAAGTAAGATATCATCACCAAGCCATTATTATATGAAATGTTAAAGGGACTTACTTAAGAAAAAGATTAAAACCATGAACATTAAAATGACAACAAACTCACAACTATCAATAATTGAATCTAAAAAACAAAAACAAAAACAAACAAAGCAAACAACCAGAACAGGAACAGAATCATAGGTATGGAGATCATTTGGAGGGTTGATAGCTGGGTGGGAAATGGGGGAGAATGGGGGATAAGGTGCAGGGATTAAGAAGTATAACTGGTAGGTACAGAATAAACAGGGGGATGTTAAGGATAGTATAGGAAGTGGAGAAGCCAAAGAACTTACATGCACGACCCACAGAAATGAACTAAGGGGAGGTATTGCTGGAGGGAAGGTGGGTACAGGGTGGAGGGGGGCAAAGGAGAAAAAATTGGGACAACTGTAATAGTATAATCAATAAAATATACTTTTAAAAAAGAAATTCCTATTAGGGAATACTGTAAATAAATCAATTTTCTCAAGTTAATCTAGAAATCAACTGCTATGCCAGGTGAAATTATAGTAAAACTTTAAAAATGTGAGAATATAGAGAAAAATTGTGATATCTGAAAAATTTCAAACACAGAAAAAAAGCAGGACAATGAAAAAACAAGAAACCGTTACCTGAATTCAATAATTCTACTTGTTTTTTTAGAAGATTTTATTTATTTATTTCTAGAGAGAGGGTAAAGGAGGGAGAGAGGGAGAGAACATCAGTGTGCAAGAGATATATTGATCAGTTGCCTCTCCCATGTCCCCACCTGGGGACCTGGCCTGCAACCCAGGCATGTACCCTGACTGGGAATTGAACTGGTGACCTTTCATTTCGCAGTGCAGCACTCAATACACTAAACCACACCAGTCAGGGCAGCAATTCTCTTTTTTTTTTAAACTAATAAGTAAATTGTATTTAATTAGAAGCATTCAGAATGTCAACAAAACAGCTGCAACTTCTTTATTTTTACAATTACAGAGAGGTACTCAGTTAACAGAACAACAATCATTTTGTATAAGCTGCATCAAAGACAACTGAAGATAAAGAAACTACTATTCCCATCTATAACTAATTTGGCCTGTGCACCAATAAGAACCTGCTTTAAATTTCCATGCTAATTTACAACCCCCATACTGTACCAGGCAAGGTTAGTGGCTATTGAAAATACCACCAGGACAGGGCTATCTAAAGACACATTCAGTATTGTGATAACTACACCAAAGAAAAAAGACACTGTCCAGTTTAAAAACAAATCTTACACATCTTTTCAATTTTTTTCTTTAAAAGCAGTGAGTTGTGTACAGGGGTGGGGATAAAATGCTTTGTAGAGAAGAAAAAAAAGGCTAGAACCAACTTCATCATCCTCATCTCCTCCTCCTCCTCCTCCTCCTCCTCTTTCTCGTCTTCCTTCTTTTTCTTTTTTCAGCCTTGACAACTCCCTTTTTTCCATTAGCAACAATACCCTTTTCATATTTCTCCTTCAGCTTAGCAGCCTTCTTTTCATCAGTCTGCTTGTCAGCTGCACCAGTGTGACTCCACATCTCTCCCAGCTCTTTGCAACATCACCATGAATAGGCCAGGATGCTCTCCTTCAATTTTTGGGTGATACTCAGAACACAAGACAAAGGCGGAAGGAGGCCTCTTGGGTGCATTGTGATCCTTGAACTTCTTTTTGTTTCCCCTTTAGGAGGAATATAAATTTTCATTTCTCTTTCATAACAGACCTTGTCCGCCTTTGCCATATCTTCAATCTTTCCTTTCTCTATAGCAGATATGGTCTTGTGTCTCTCTGAGCACTTCTTAGAAAACTCTGAAAAGTTGACTGAAGCATCTTGGGTGCTTTTTGTGTTCCTTCTGGCAAGTTTGCACAAAGAAAACAGATGATGACATTTTGCCTTGTGGCTTCTTAGGATCTCCTTTGCCCATTTTTAGTTATTTTTCCTCAGTGAGCACAGAGTCGCCCAGAGTCCATCCAGCTCGCACTTGTCCCAGTGCTGTCTCCACTGAATTCAATAATTCTTACTATTAAATACTTTGCCATAGTTGCCTTATAGATAGATGAGCAGGTTGATGATAGAATGAAATACAGAGTATATATTTACTGAACCATTTTAAAGTATTACACTCTAACACGCAATAAATTCTTCAGTATGTATTTTCCTAGATAGGTTAGTTGCTGCTATAACAAAATTATCATAGAATGGGTAGTTTAAACAACAGACATTTATTTCTCACAGTTCTGAAGGCTGGGAAGTCCAAGATCAAGGTCCTGGCTGATTTGGTTCCTAATGAGGATCCTCTTCCTGGCTTGCTAACAGCTGTCTTGTAGCTGTGTTCTCACATGACAGAGAGAGAGGTCTCTCTCTCTCTCTCTCTCTCTCTCTCTCTTCTTCTTCTTCTTCTTATAAGGGAGCTAATCACAACATGAGGGCTGCACCCTCACTGCCTCATCCAAACCTAAATTACCTCTGTAAGGACCCATCTCCAAACACCACCACATTGCGGGGTGAACCTTCAACATACGAATTTGGGGAAACAATTCTGTCTATAGCACTAGAATAAGGCCATTCTACATAACCACATTATTATCATATTTCCTTAATATCTCCTGATGCCCAGTCCATACGTAAATGTCTCCACTTGTCCTAAATGTGTCATTTATAGCTGGTTTGTTCCGACCAGAGATAGGGCATTGAATCTCGTTGTTATGTCCCTGAAGACTCTTTCCTTTTGCCACAGGTCCCCCATCCACTTGACCCCAGTTTTTTCCTCATGACATTTACTTGCTGAAGAGATAGTTTGTAGAAATCCCCACATTAAAGATTTGTTAGATTGTTTTCTTATTCATTTATTTCTACCTGGTATATTACCTCTAAACTAAAGTCAGATCTCAAGACTTGACTACATTCAGGGGAAACATTTTTATCTGTAATATTTTATTGGTGATGCTGTGTTCATCAAGAGGCATATAATCTCTTTTTGGCTCACTCTTTAGTGAAGCAAAATTTGATGTTTAGTTTAAGGTGGTCATAGCCATCTTATAAAAATATCTTTGGCCCTGCCCGAGTGGCTTAGTTGTTTGGAGCATTGTTCTGTGCACTGGGGAATTGTGGGTTTGATCCCCAGTCGGTGCACATGCCTGGGTTTTAGGTTTGATCACTGGTTGGGGTACATGCCAGGGGTGGGGCATGTGGCTGATTGATGTTTCTCTCACTCTAAAAAAAAAAACAAACAAAAAAATCAGTGAACATATCCTTGGATGAGGATAAAAATATATATATAAAAGACTTTGGCTTTCTCTCTGTCCTCCTGCTGTGCAAGATGCCAAAAGACAGAACGCTAGGGGAAGAGGATGGTGTCATGAAGAAGCAGGAGGCCAAGAAGGTGGTAAATCCAGTTTGAGAAAAGGCCCAAGAATTTTGGCATTGGACAGGACATCGAGCCCAAAAGGGGCCTTGCTTGCTGACAAATGGCCCCACTACATCTGGCTGCAGTGGCAACGAGTTATTCTTTATAAGCATCTGAGAGTTCCTCCTGCCATTAACTAATTGTTAGGCCTTGGACCACCGAACAGCTACTGAGCTGCTTAAGCTGGCCGGCAAATACAGACCAAAGATAAAGCAAGAGAAGAAGGAGAGGCTGAGAAAAAAGCTGCCAACAAAGGGGATGGCCCCACCAAGAGCCCACCTGTCCTTTGAGCAGGGATTAACACTGTCAACCACCCTGGTGGAGCACAAGAGAGCCCAGCTGGTACTGATTGCACATGACGTGGACCCATCAAGCTAGTTGTTTCCTGCCTGCGCTGTGCCATAAGATGGGGCTCCCTACTGTGTTATCAAAGGGAAGGCCAGCCTAGGGGGTCTAGGCCACAGAAAGACCTGCACCACCACTGCCTTCACACAGGTTAACTCAGGAGACAAAGGAGCTCTGGCTAAATTGGTGGAAGCTACCTGGACCAATTACAATGACAGATATGATGAGATCCACCGTCACTGGGGCATAAGGTCCAAAGTCAAGTGGCTTTCACTGCCAAGCTGGAAAAGTCCAAGGCTAAAGAGCTGGCCACCAAGCTGGGCTAAGTGTAGACTGTTCAGTTTTCTGTACTTAAAAGTAACAAAAATTCTCCTTCAAAAAAAAGTATCTTTGGAAAAGAAAAACGGTAAGGAGGAACTTACCCACTGGACACCAAACCATACTATATAGCTACAATCATCTATATAGTGTATATTAGACATACACCAAAAGACCAATACAAACATAGGCTAGAATCAGGCCACAGTATAGGGAGAACTCTATATATAAAAGAATAGTATTTCAAACTAATGGGAAAAAGATGGGCTATGTAATTAAAAAGTGTTGGAAAAAAAATAGATCCTTACTTAATCGTATGTCCTCCAAATAAATTCCAGGTGAATTAAAGAGCTAAATATAATAACATCTCTAAAAGAAATAGAAGCAGATAAAGAATACTTTTAAAATATTGGGATGGGAAAAATAAGATGCAACACTTACACTCCTTAAAAAAGTTGGTGTAATTGATTTGACATTAAAACTTTTGTAGCAACATGAATGGACTAACATGACAAAGAATATGTAGATAGGTCATATTAGCAAAGGTTGAAGGGCCGATATCCATAATATATAAGCAGTTACGACCTATCTAAAAGAAAGTGAAAACAAAAAATGAGCAAAGAACATGAATAAGACATTCTTAGAAAACATACTTCCAACATCTAATGACCACTTTACAATATGCTCAGCTCCACTGGTGATCAGGGAAAGGCAATGAAAATAGTGAGATATCATTTTTGTTCTCAAACTTAAAAGTACTGATTATATATCAATGATTTCAAGAATGTGTGGAAAGAGATACCAACAAATAGTGTTAGTTTTATCAAAATTTAAAAAGTGATTACCTTTTCATCCAGCAATTCCATCTCCTGTGGATATAAATCTGTTATGATATTCACTGCAGCCTTGTTTGTAATAGCAGCCCCTACCCTGCTCCCGCCCCACACACAACCTCAGTATCCACTAAAGGAAAATAAATTATGGAAAACATACAACCTGTGCAGCCATTAGAATGAAGGAAGTTGGCAATAAGGGCTGACAAGGGAAATTTTCAAGATGGTGTACTAAGTGAAAAAAAAAAACAGTTCATAGAACAATACGCACAATATGAACAAATTAATTTTTAAAAAATCTTTTTATCTAAATACAGATTGTTAAAGGTGGTGATCTATGAGGGCAGGATTGGGGTGTGAGGATGAAATTTCATATGTATATATACATCTGTTTTAAAAAAATGTTTTTAAAAAAGATTTTATTTATTTTTAGAGAAAGGGAAAGTGAAGGAGAAAGAGAGAAAAAGAAACACTGATGTATAAGAAAAACATTGATGGGCTGGCTGCCTCTCTCACGTGCCCCAACGAGGCCTGGAACTGCAATCCAGGCATGTGCCCTGACGGAGAATCAAACCTGTGACCTTTTGCTTTTTGGGATGACGCCCTACCAACTGAGCCATACCAGTCAGGGCACCTCTGTATTTTTATGTAAATTTTAAAAATATAGTCACGGCCCTGGCTGGGTAACTGAATTGGTTAGAGTGGCGTCCAATATGCCAAGGTTGTGGTTCCGTCTCTGGTCAGGGCACATACAAGAATCAACCAATGAATGCAAAAATAAGTGGATAAACAAACTGATGTTTCTCTCTCTCTCTCTCCCTGCCCCCCCGCCCCCCTCCCTTCCTCCCTTCCTCTCTCTAAAATAAATAAAGAAAAATTTTTAAAAATATGGTCATATGTTGAGACATTATTTGGTCATTTGGGATAAAATCAGAGAGAAAGAAAAATTCCTTACTCAAAATCTTGAGTAAGGAACAAGAAGGAGAATCTTCAAGGTAAAAAGCCAGTATCATAAAAGAAGACTTACATTTCTGAAGTTAACCAGCCAGGATGAGCACAAGCATCTATTCAGTCTTGGTAGAAGCATTTAGCCAAAGAGAGGATGAATGTGCTGATCTTCATATATCTTTTTTCATTTCTCCCAGATTACTAAATTCTGTTCCACTGACATACTGAATATCTGAGACTATGTCAAATGCATGCCAGCATTTTTCAAAAAGTGAATGAAAGAAAAAGTTCTATACTGCTTATTCAGTTCCCTAGGCACTGGTCTCTTTGGCCTTGGGGTGAAAGCATTCTCAGTGGTACTCTGATCACAAGACTCCAAACAACCAGAATGTTCACTCCTTTCCCCTGTATTATTATTATTATAATTATTTTTTTTGAGTGTGGGAGGAACCACATAACCAAAAAAAAACCCCATGTGTTAACATCAGGAATATTGTTTTAAAAATTCTCAATTGTACGATTTGGTGTAAGGTCCATAAAAATTAATAAAAACTTACAATATTTACACAACTATAGAGGTTATTCAACTTCAAAAACCCATCTGCAAGAAAAGATCCCTTTAAACTCTGTTCTCAACCTGTGGAGAATGGTGCTGGGTCCAAGAAAGAGCCGTGGGTTTTCAAACCAGACTCACTGCAGGACCTGGGATAAGGACTAACCTGTAACCCAAAAATGGGGGATTCCACTCCTACAACGACAACAGTAACACCTAACAGCATTTGTGTGAAGCCCCTAGCGCCCTACCCAGCATGTGATGGGAGCTCAATAAATATCCATTTTTTCCCCTTTTCAGTGTTTTGAGAGATTTTCAGTCTCAAATTCAGGAACACAGGGGATTTCAAATTAATGCTCAGATTACCAGAATATCCAATGAAACACAACCAATTTTCTTAACTATGCTAGTGAAGATTGTAGGGTGTGTCCATTTCCCCAGATGCCTGCACCTAAGCCCTCTAGTTTTAGCCCTCAGTTTTGACCTTAAACAAATGATCTTCACATAATTAAAGCTGTAATCCACTGATTCTAAAATTTATATTATCATTTAGAAATTTAGCATCACGTGTGTATTGAACAATTTCTACACATTTCAGGGTAAGATTTAAAATTTTCAGAATGACTTATCTGAAATACACTTTTAAGAAAATGCTCCGAAACTGTTTTCCTTTCAGGGTGAATTGTACCGAGAACTCCTCCCCTCCTTTTGTTGCTCTTCACTGTGCTGCCCAAATTGTTGAGGATCACAACCAGGTGCATCAGTTCTCTGAGTTCAGGCGGTTCAGAGAAAAGCAACTTAGAGTCCTCCAGTGTTTGCGTCCTCCCCCGCAGCTCTGCCACTGCCACTGGTGCGGGTCCCAAGTCCTCACTCTGAAAGGACAGCCTTGGACCAAATAATGTCAAGGCTCTTCCAAGCTCAAAAATCCTATGATTAATGGTCAAACAATGAAAAACAACAAACTCACGAACCAACTAAGCAAACTACGTTTCCTGTGGCCAAATTCTCAGAGTCCAGAGGTAACCTTTTTTGAAATGCAGGAAGATTCAAATTGTTCAAGGGAAGTGCGACAACAAAGTAAGTATCTGTAAGGAACAGCACTTTTAGCTACTAAATTAAGACCTAAGAGCAAAATATGAATAGGGTTTAAAACTTTAATATGTATACTTAGCACATAGACTTCCTTTTCCAAAGAATGGAAGATATTTCTGCATAATTATAAAGTACAATCATATACTTTTTCTCTTAATGATGTTATACTAACAAAGCCATTAATAAAAGTATATATTTGTAAAATGTAAAAAACACTTAAATGTAAAAAAAAAGTGTAATTATCTGTATTTATGATGTTTTTCTTTTATTGAGAACATGCATTTTGTCTAGCCCAAACACTGTATTTGAAGGTGAGAAAAAAATAAATTGATATACGTGAACTTCTTGGCACTTTAGTTTGCCATTTAGGTAAGTCACTCTCAAATAATCAGAATGTTAGGCAGTACTTGAATTTCATTCTAGAAAGCCAAATGGACAACTCTGTAATATTTATTCAAAACAAGATCTACTGAGATGTTAACTGGACTTACTGTGGTGATAATTTCGAAATATTTACAAATATCAAATCATTATGTTGTATACCTGAAACAAATATGTTATAGCCAATTTATACCTCAATGAACAAAACTGACAGCAGCAGCAACAACAACAACAACAACAACAAGATACGTATTTTTGTAAAATTCCAGATAGTTCGGGAAAGGGTGGCGTGTCTACTGCTGAGCTCCTAGGCCAGGGTGAAAGGTCTCCTCTTCCCTATTAAAACAAAGGATGGACCTGGGGCCAGCAGGTTTTTGCTTAGTGAAGTTATTTGCATTGCATTTCACAGCCTTTAAGTCTCTAGCTCTTTTGCTGCCCCTACGGACAAAAACACAGATCATTTTTAATTTCAGGCCTTCACCATTTTCCTTATGGGAAATAAGGGAAGAATGGACATGATTACTAAGCTTCTGGTCTAAGTAGCTGATCTCTACTTCCAGACTGTTCCACTGAGACTGTCACACTGAACCCTCTACCCCCAGCCCCCTTTCCTCCTTAATTAGCAGTGTTTTAGATAACGGCCTTCAACAATAGAAGTCAAACAGCCCATCCGGGAGGCAATCCGTCGAAATTTGCATTTCTGAGAGGCTTCCTGGGGGACTGACTCAATTCACCTTAATCTTCTTGAAGCTGGCTGTAATTGCGGAACCACGGGATAAAACGTGAAAATGCTGGCAAAAAATTAGGAATACCGGTAGTTTGCAAGATGTAGAATTTGGGGATATTTTTAGCTAAAAAATGTAAAGACTGTCCTCCAGTCTGCTCACCCTTTTAAAGGCTACTACGGAAATTTGTTGAAAGGCCTTGCCAAATGACAGTGTTGGTTAAGTTCCAGAAAGTTCTGGCGTTATTTCAACTCAGTGGGAAAGCAAAGGCATATGACTACAGTTTGCAAGATAAAAAGTTCAAGAATTAAATTCACCACTTGCTTTAATACTTCAACAACTTGACCTGTAGATACCTTAGGTAAGAAAAACATTAGCATTTGGCCTATAAATTATTGAGTCAATGCTGGTACTTGATTCCGAGACGAGGAACTACGGGATGCAAACCATTGCTGTATATCGTGCCTCCACGGCAGTTTTATCGACTCCTTAAGGAGCCCTTGCTTGTTCTTTTTTACTAAGCATAAATCATTAAAAGTTGACTCAAAGAGCTCGTTAAGTTCTGAAACCAAATCTGTCTTAAATCTATATAGCGGCGGACAATTTAATCTATCCAAACCAGAAGCCATGGCAAATGTCCTTCTCCAGCTGGCGCGATTACAAGGAAAACCAAAAACTCCTTTAAAAACTATACATGCCAAAGAACCAGAGTTACTAGGACGAGGTTGCGAAGCTTTGGGGGCTGAGTTGGGAACTGGGGTCTTTGCACTCGAAGAACACATAAGACACAGTAAAGTTGGGGCGCTGGCAGAGTGTCGCCCACACACTTCTATCCTTGATTGGCTGAACCACTCAGACTTTTCTTTATGGCGTCACCGAGTACCTGCCTGTAGAAAGGCCCCGTATCCGTGACGTCACGCATCATTGACCAATGAAAGGCCTCAGTCTGCGGGCCCCGAGGAGGGTTGTGGGCCCTTTTTTGTGAATGAAGCTCCACGGAACAGCCCTCCTGGGGTCCCGGGCGCCGCGGTCCGCTTTACTCTGGCGCCACCGCAGCAGTGTCCGTGGTGGTCGCGCGCGGTCACCCGAGGCAGCCCCAGCCGCCCGCCGCAGCACCGTCGCCTCCTCCGCGCCAGCGGGCTGCGGGCACCTGGGGGCGGGCTGGGGGGCGCCGGCAGCGGCAGGAGGCGCTGTAGCCAGGGCTGCCGCGCGGGTCCCGCGGCAGCTGCAGAAGGGAGTGGGGCAGGCGCCGTGGGCCCTGCCCCTCCTCTGGCTCCTGCGCGGCAGCCTCCCACCGGGCTCGGCCGGCGCCCGTCGTCCCCGCAGCGCTTCTCGGCGCCCGCCGCTCCAAGCGCCCGCGCGCGTGGCTGCCGGGGGCCTCGGCGCGCGAGCGGGCGCGTGGGGCCATGGTTGTGGCCCCTTGACGGGCCGCGGCCGCCTCCATGAAGCGGAAGAGCGAGTGGCGGGCGAGCTGGGCCGCCGCGCCCCCCTGCTCGCGGCGCGGCTCTTCGTCCTCGCTGGGAGTGAAGAAGAGCCGCAGCTCCTCGTCGCAGGAACTGCATCGCTTGGGCCAGCAGGACGACCTGTACCTGGACATCACCGGTGAGCCGACGGACTAACGCGTGGCGGGACACCCGAGACACGCCGCACCCTGCGCGGGGGTCCCAGCACTCCCTTCCCCCTCCCGCCCCCGGCAGTCGAGGCGCCTTCACCCACCCACCCCTATAAAAGCCCCAGCTCGCCACACCCCCCTACTGGAGCCTGGCGCCTGGGGAGCGCCCCCCTACCCCTAGTTGCCATCTGCGTTTGTGGCGAGCTGTAACTTTATCCTTTTGGCTCCCTCCTACCCCAGCAAGGTGGGCCGAGGGTCACCTTTCTACATGGCAGGCGTCAGCTCGGCACTTCGGGATTTTTGTAAGTTCGGTTGATGCCGCCTCCTGGGGTTGCGTGTTGGGTTGGCCCCCCCGAGGAGCCTGAACCTGGAAGTCACCCCCGAGGATTCCCCGAGCGCGCGGAACACGCCGGCATGGGAGCTGTTTGTGTGGCGTTTGCCAAACCTCCGCTGCTGGATAGGAAATGGAGTCCCGCTTGGCGCGGCATGCTCCGGCCGGGCTAGACAGTCATCTCCCCGCCCTGTTGCTCTGTGCACCGCCCACTCCCCCAGCGCGCGCGCACGCGGTCTTTCCCCTCCTGGGCCACAAGACACAACATGTCACGTGGATGGTATTTGAACCTGGTCAGCTTGCTGAATGCCCAGAGTTGTCACTTTTGAGAAATCTCAGCCAGACACCGCAGGTAGAAAAGCAGTGCGTTGATTGTTGCTGTTTTATTGTTAGTGCTGATCCTACAATTTTCGAAGGCCAATAAATCGAATTTGGCAGCTGTTGGGTTTGCCAGGATTTACACTGAAGCTTGTGAAGGCATCAAATGCACTGGTTTATGTGGAAACGCTTTGTAAACATTTCAGCCGTCTACAGTTTTAAGGGAATTTGCGGTCTGTTTTCTTTGGTGCGTTCTGTGTAAACCTTCGCATTCGTGGGATTTTTATAAACTGTTTCCCGCCCTTAGCCACTATTGATGCACGAGGTAAGCTGGAGTGGTCAGAGCATTAATTTCGAAAGTGTTCAGACAAACACAGAAATGTCGTAGAAATTATTTTCTAGGTTAAAGGACAGTTTATGGTCCTTAAAAAAAAATGCCGAGAGTAGAGCGTAAGGTTTCTCAGCGTTAATCGGTGGCTCTTGGGAACCGAGGGGGAAGGAGGAAGTGGTTACCTTAAGTCCCTGTCCCTTGGGGGAACCTGCCCGGTCCATGGTAACTCTGAGTGTGCTGCCATAGGAGGTGAAGCCAGCTGGCAGAGGATGAGACCAGGTCCCACCATGGTGTGTACTCCGTGGAAATGGCCCAGTCGAGGGGGACTGGGGGTGGAGGACCCACGCATTCCTTATTATGCCTTTGTTATTTACGCCTCTTCAACGGAACTTTGTCTAATAGCATTTAATTTTAGGGCAAATACTGCACTTACAAGGTACAGAATTCTTAATTTTAAAGGTACACAACAGTGTATAGTGAAATGTTGGTCTTAGCCACCAGGTGTTCTTCCCCAGAGGCAATGTGTGTTCCTAGTTTCTTGTGACTCCTTCCAGAAATAGACTGAGTGCATACACATAGATATTCTCTACCATACCCAGGAACAGTAGCATGTAACATCTTGTTTCGCGCATTGTTTTTTCTTCACATAATTTCTTAGCAAACCAATTGTTTTGTATTAGTACAGGCAAAACTGCCTCCTTTGCCTTTTTTTAAAAAAAGATTTTATTTTTAGAGGGGGGGAAAGGGAGGTAGAGAAATATGGATGTGAGAGAGAAATATCAGTCAGTTGCCTCTTGAACATGCCCTGAATTGGGGTCCGGCCTGCAACCCAGGCTTGTGCCCTGCTGAGAAATCTAACTTGAGGCCTTCTACTCTGCCGGCGGATGCCCAGCCAAGCCACACCAGCCAGGGCCTCACTTAGGCTAAAGTAGATATGGCTTTAAAATCTGTAAGTATGAAGAAGTATATATGGTTTTAAATGTACATATGTTTTAGAGCTTGTTTAGACAGCCCCCTGTTTAACGTTTAGGTTGGCTGCAGTCAAAAAGCAAGATTTTGACAACAAAGTCATTGGAGTGAATATTCCTTCTTCGTTGAGAAAAATGTGATGTGGCTGGCTTTCCTGAGGCAGTGACCAATGAATTGACTTCAGAAAATATCACAAGAATATTGAGGAAAGAGTTGGTGCAATTCAAATGCTGTTATTTGGCTTACAAACCTAGATAAATGGAAGGGTGCAGTCTGAGTGTAAGATCACTCAAGGGAAGTAAGGGAGTCAACTTTCCCTGAGATTTCTTCAGGTTTCCCTTAGTGATAGCCTTGGCTTCCTGGCAAAAAACAAAACAAAACAAAACAAAAAAACCTAAATCAGTCTGCTTTGGTGTGATATTCCAGACAAAATAAAGTGACTTTGGATGCAGTTTGTGTTTTACTTTTTATTGGGCTTGGAAGGAAGACTTGAGGCCTCATCCTCAGCAAATGGCAACCTGGTCCCATTCTTGCCAACTTGTTTTTCTCTCAGTCATTGTTTTCACAACTTAAAAAGCAACCCATGCACATTTTTATTAGCAAGGTTAGCAAAGGGGATATGTATAGTTAGTCTCCCTCCCCCCTAATATTTTCTTTCCCTTCAGTTTTCTTTGTCTGAGTTGCTACAAATTGTGCCATACAAGCAAGAACAGCCCTCTTTTTTTATTTTAAAAAACATTTTATTTATTTAGAGGCACGCTCCCACCTGGAGACTTGGCCCACAACCTAGGTATGTATGTTCCCTAACCAGGAATTGAATGGGCAACCCTTCGGTTTGCTGGGACGATGCCCAGCCCACTGCGCCACACCAGTCGGGGCAAGACCAGTCCTCTTTTTAATGCCTGAGTGGTATTGCATTGTGTGGCTGAAGTGTGATTTTATTTAATGGTAATAAATGGTTACTTGGGGGGTTTCCAGACCCTCCTGCAAATGGCCATCGTGGCATCAGTGTGTATGTCTACCCTGCACGTATGACTGTATCTGTGGAGTAAAATAAAGTGAAGAGGCTGGACAAAGTATAGGTAGGTTTATCCATTCATCAGTGGACTTTTTTGGCAATTATGAATAATGCTGCTATGAACATTTGCATGCAAATATGTTTTCAGTTCCTTTGGGTATATACCTATGAGGGGAATTGCTGGGTTGCATGGTAATTCCAGTGTTTAATCTTTTGAGCAACTGTCAGACCTTTTTCCAGAGCAGCTGTTCCACCAGCATTCCCACCACCAATGGATTAATTAGTCCACATTTTTGCCAACACTTGTTACAGGATTGTGACAATTCTTTCCCATTGGGGTTGGTTTGTAAAACATTAATGCACATTATCATTTCTGCCAACTCCACCTGTAAACACATTAAATTTATTTTTTTTAATTTAGTCCCTTGACATTTTTATTGCACCTATTTTACCTGTAAATTGAATTCCCATAGGATTCTAGGCAATTTCATGTATGTACATTTAATACAGAATGCTTAATGCCTGTTTTGTACCTTTAGTCCTTTGTTATGTGGTCACTATTGTTCAGTGTCCAGCCAGCCACCCACCCAGCTACACTGGCATTTACTCTTATTGGGAGCAGACTGATGGGAGTATTATTCCTACCCCAACTCCATCAAGCTGTTATTGACCATGTACTGAGTTCTTACCATGTTCAGTGACATGGATTTTTAGTTAAGCTGTATTCCTGGTGCAGTTCCAGTGCACTATATGAAAGAAAGGTCATAAATACAGTATAAAGTATATACATTAATGTTAAACAGATGCTGAGTAAAGGTAGTATCAGAATTAGTTGTTACCAGTGAAGGAAGCTGGGGGGAGAAGGGAAGTGAGGATGATTTTCAGTTGGATTTGGAACTAGATAACTATCAAGGTGGGAGAAATACCAAAGGTGAAAATGTTGTTGGTATAGCTGGGTTTTTTATTTTTCTCATCAGCCTTCTTGTGGCCAGAAGTATGAATCTGTTTGATCTCTGTATTCTTATTCCTTAAGTAGAGCCCTCCATAAATGACAGTGGGCGTTCTCCTTTCCTCTTTATTAATACAGGAAAAAATTTTTAAAGACTTAACACTACATAATCTGTTTGAAAATTTATAGGATGGATTATTGGTACAGAATTTCAATTTATTTTACTTGTTTTTTAAATTTCTGACTAATAAAGAGAATTGATAATAACTGCTAGCTAAAAAAAATTCTTTGTGTTTTGTCTTAAATTTTTTTAAAGTGTTTTTTTTTTCTGTGTCTGCCATGATATTCTACCTTTTAAAGAGTGTCTATAGTATAGCAGTAAATCATTTCATTGGAGAAGCTCTAGTCGAGGTCAGGGTTGTCATCTGAAAGCACTGGATTAATGGTGTCTTGGATACTCAGCAAATAAAAATAAATAGATACACCACTACCCCCTGCCCCTTCTTTTTAAGATTTTAAAAAAATCATTAGATATCATTAGGGAAAATTTATTCATTAATTTAAGAAGTATTTGTTGCATACTTACTATGTAAAACAGTCATGCATGTTCATTGTTTGCAGTGGTGATGAAAGTATATTTTTTTGATAGAAGAGGAGTGCTGGTACCTGGGCCACTGATTCGAGGAGGAAATAAATTCATTTTTCTTTTAAAGTTTCTTGTAGTAGATTATTGCGTTTCAAGAATGTGCTGTTCATTTTTCTTCTTGCTTATGATTTCTGTACTTTTAAATTTGTGCATAATATGAATTGTCTTCATTTATGTGCTTACTTCTTCTAATGGTGTCATGTATATCAGTTGTAAGTATAATTACTTAGACATTCCAACACTACACACAGACAAAAACCTAACAGTTTTAATGTTATTGCTTCCATGGACAGAAGAAGAAAGGAACATGGCAGTTGCCAGGCAGTGCAAACTCTAACTTCTCTGTGTCTTGGAATGAGAATGAATTTCCCCAGTTCCTGCTGGAGTTAGGGAAGACTGGCATGAAATCATATTGTAGATATTTAGGATGGAATGACACTCGAAAGTTTCTGAGATTGTCTCTGGGGATCTCTAAATTGATAGGGCAGATGTTTTGTTTTTTGAAAGAATTTCAGGTGATCATCCAGAAATGTCACAACCATCTACTTTTCCCTTGGAAGAAGCCAAGAGCAGAGATCAGTAACTTTGGCCAAATTGATGGTTTCGTTTTGGGTAAGCCATGACTACCAGACTTTTATGCCAACACATAACGCTGTTTCACACAGTTGTACATAAATGGTTTATTGAATATCAACTGGTTAGTCCTGTGGTAGTTAGGCTAGTAGACACTGTCATCGTAGATGCTCCAAAAGTAGTATCTGCAAAGTTGAGCTTAGAAAGATGAATAATTAACCATGTTACTTTGGAGAAATGAGCAGACTAAGTACACAGTGCAGGTTCTCCAGTGCTGTTGCTGTTTTCCAAATTGGCTGTTATAACAGCCCAGATTTTCCTGATATTTCATTCATTCAACAAATGTATAGTGAATACCATGCCAGGCCTTTTTTTTTTCTTCTCAAGTGCTAAAGATAGGTCACTGCTGGAGGTTCCCTGTTCTCAAGGGGTTTGTTTTGTGTGTGAAGTTAGGGGAAAAGAAAACAAAAACTGAGAGGACCTGAGGGAGAACCACTGTGTAGAGGAACCACATCGTGTTTGAAATCTTTGGGAAAGAAAAACTTTGATGGGTATAGTTTGTGCAGCGCTAATTCTCGTGGTTAGACATGAGGAAACCAGTGTAAGCTAGTGTCTGCCCACACAGGGATTGAACACAGCAAGATTATTAATAACCTTTGGAGTTGCGATTTTTCCATCTGTTTAGAAATGAAAAGTGCTCAGAGTTGTTGGGAGGACGAAATGAAGGGATTGCATGTGAAGTGCCTGGCCTGGTGCCTAATTGACAGCCAGGGCTCGTCGATGTCCTTAGCATTATAAGTATGCCAGGAGTGGGCCAGGTCGGGGACACAGGGCAGAGACAGTCATCACTGCTCGAAGGGTGTTTAGCTCAGAAGCAGTCATTTCCTCAAATGTGTACTTGCACAAAAGGTTCGGTGAATCAGCACAGTGAAAACGGAGTGTGTTCCTCTCTGCTTCTAAGCATGGTCTTCATGGCACTAACGGAGGCTGGCTCAGTGTTTGTCAGAGCAGCAGAGGAGGTTTGACACCTTGTTAATTTTTCTGCCTTGAGAAAACATGAAGGTTTCTCTTTTAAAGATTCTTTGTAAGAGAAAGAATAAACCCAAGCCATTCCTTTGTTTTTGAAGCTATTGTTACAAATTTTTATTATACTGAAGAGTTTGCATGTTGCCTAATATTAAATTGCAAGTAAGCACATTGGGGGATCTTCTGCAAAGATGCAAAGGCGTCATTGGAGAGTCTCAGGTGGAAGGTTATAGAAAATAATAGATTGTTTACTGAGAGAATACCAGTTTTTCAGAGTGTTTAATTTAAAGCATGACTGTGCTCTAGTACAACCATTTTAAGAGAATATTACACAGATCCAAAGATTTGATACTGGTGGTGCATATTACTGGAAGACAGCTTTTTCAGGGGGATGGTTAAAACAAATTGCGTCTCAGAAGGCCTTTCCATGCTTAATGTGTAGCACAGAGACCCAATTTATTTGAAATGTGTGGGTGCTATATAGAAATAAGAAATTAAATCTTTAAATCTACTTTTTTATTATACTGGGAAAAATAATTTGAGTAGCCAGTAGTTCCTTTTGAGCTAAGGAATACTTTTAATCTTAGTAAATCCTTTAAGGTCCTTTACATTAAAATTACTTTTATAATTATCTGTAACTTGAAATGAAAGCATGACTGGAGTGGTTTATCTGAATATTTTAAAGCCATTCCTCTCTTAGGACAGGCACTTTTATGAGAGAGGTAAGTAGGTTCAGGGGATGTTGTGGACACAAAGTGGAGGGATTATATTGAATATTGGTTCAGTAGTATGTAACCAATCTTCCAGTACTGTTCCTTTACATTATTTGGTTTTCTGGGGTTAGTCACTTAATTTTCAGAAGTGCTGACTACTGTATTAGGCAGGGATTACGTTCAAAATCATTTTCCAAGATAAAATTGTTTTTAACATCCTAAATACAAGGACATTTAACTGGAATGTATATGTCTCATCTGGATTCTTGAGTTTATATGAAAGTTTTACGCCCTTCTCTCTCTTTTCTTTTTCTATAGCTTTTCATGGATACTGCACCAACAAAGGTATTCAGATCATTGACTCTACTTTGCAGTTCTTTCTGATGATTTTAAAACTGTAGATTTAATCTGTTAGTTGTGATTCTTGGTTCCGTCCCTTCCTGTTTGCTTGTCTTAAATTTAGTCTTAGGTAGCAGATTCAGTTTTTTACAACTGTAGAGTATCTTTTGTACGTTTATGACTTTATATGAAAAGTTTTGTTGGTTTCTGTGTCTAGGTAATGCTGAAAGTAGTTTCTGTGATATTTTATTGGGTCAATTACTACTGCTAAGTTTTGGATGGTGGATATTTTTGGTAATACTAACCTTTTTGTGTTTTAATTGCATCTCACTTTTGTAAGTTTGATGACAGGATACTTATAATGAGTTGTTATTACTAGCTGTTCTTGATCCATCCCAGGTTACTTAGTTATTTCCAGGCATTTCTTGGCTTAATGGACAGGTTTATGTCTTATTTACTGTGTTTGGCAAGAGGAGAAATAATCATGAATGCCAACTTGAACTTAAAAAGTATTCTGATTCTCTTTAGTTTTCAAGTTCTTCAAATAAGGCAAAAACAAATCTGAATGGCCCCATATATACATATTTCTTTCCCCTAATTTTCACTTTTAAATTTTTTTAGATTTTTTTTTTCAGAGAGAGAGGGGAAGGGAATGAGACAGGGAGAGAAACATCAGTGTTAGGTTGCCTCTCGTGTGCCCCCTACTGAGGGCCTGGCCTGCAACCCAGGCATGTGCCCTGACTAGGAATCAAACCAGCGACCCATAGCTTCACAGGCTGGCACTCAGTCCACTGAGCCACACCAGTCAGGGCCCTGATTTTTAAAAAGACTTCTGACTTTATTCTCTTGGTCTTTTATTCAGCTCTTTTAATTCTTAATATAATTTATATTCTAGAATAGTATTTGTCTTAGAATGCTTTATTCACCATTCAGTTCAAAGATTGGGTCTCATTGTCTTCAAGTCTGAAAAGCTGAAGAAGCTAGGCTGGATAAATTTATTTTAATTGTGCAATATCACATATGGAGATTATTTTTTCTGGTAGTTCACGTTTATACCATTAAAATTTGGTCGGCACTGTGCTTTTCACAAAAGAAAAATATCTTGTTCCTGATGTCAGTGATGTTTGTTGTTCCTTCAAGTTCTGCTTTGAAAGTAAGATTACTTTCTTGGCACTGCTGTGTAATTTATGTCATTGATCTTTTTATACCCAATCTATAATGCCATAATATCATTACAGATCCTGAATTCTTCAAGGCCTCTATTTTAGGACTATCACAGCTGAATCATCCTCCGCATTTTGCTCTATTATACTCATTTGTATTTGTATAAATTGTGCTATGGAGTTAATCAGTATATTCATTCAACAAATATTTATCGAGCAACTACTTTGAGCAAGAGATTGGGCCAAGTATTATTGAGGAAGGAAGAAGGGGATGTGAAGATTTATAATGACCTGTTCCTTATCCCTGAAAGACTGAGAAGGAATAGGCTCTGTCATCATCTCAGTGAAGACAAGTAATGAAGAAATCAGTCAGTGTGTAGTTTTGTTCTCTCCATTGAAACAGTGCCAGTTTGACAGAACTTTGTGATGGAAATGTCACTTGATAATTCCTACACAAAGTGAATTATTTTTTCCAATATGTGGTAAGAATGATTTGTCTTATGGTGTCTTTCTTGTGCTTGCTTGCGTGTATGTGTTAAACTTTAAAAGAAACCAGGGTGTAAAAAGCTTCATTTTTTTATATAACCACATATCTGTGTGTGTGTATGTGTATATATACACACACACGTGTGTATATATGCATATGCATATAGTTAATATACTGGAAGCCCTATCTCTACTAAAACGGAGCCAAAGTGAAAGGTTTACGTTCCTATTAATTCTATATCTCTAATTTGAATCTCAAATTATCCAAGAGGATATAATTTAAAATGAGATAGCTTGTTTATTCTTAAGAATACATTATTTATTGGTAAGAAGTAATTCTAGAGCACCTTTAAACCAAATATTGCTCCTTAAATTGAAGGCACTAAAGATGAAGATTGCTAAATATTTTAAGAACTAGATTTGGCGTCTGTGACTTGAACTGAAAAACATTCTGATTTTCACATTTTAATAGGTGCTGAGGAAGAATTGCTTTGACATGAATGTATAATAGAATTAATATTATGGTTTTACATTTTTGGGCACTGTTCTCAGTCTGCTTTTGGAACTTTTTATTGTAATCCTGTCACTAGAGAGCTTGTTGGAGGCTCCCGATACCTGACACTGAAGCATCTTAACATGCATTTCTTTCTTTTTTGACAGTAAACTGTCAAAAAGCTTAGAATTTAGCTAGCAAACACAACTGAGGTAAGATTTTAACTCCACTGTTAGTACTATATTCTCCTTTTTAAACTATTGTGTTTGAAAGGGCTTGAAGCACAAATTCACTCAGGACGTGTTTGAGTGCATTTTATAGTCTTATCCTTACAGTGGCTGCTGCCAGCATGCGCAGGAGGTTTCAGGCTCACTCCCCGATCTCCGGGCAGTGACACTAGCGCACAGACTTGGTTATCATAGCTACATCTATACCCATGTCCACGTCCATATCCATGTCCATATCCGTATCGCGCAGAGGATCTTATCTGTGAATGCCACTGGACACTCAGTAATGGATGCCTTTGAATGAATGGGATCTTTGAAAAGAAGGCTTGAGCCACTATTTGAAAAGGTTCTCTTATTTTTCTCCAGAACCAGCAGGAACTGTTCTTGGTCACTGTTACCACACAAGTCTCTGCTTTCTTCTTCTTCCTTCTGACAGCACCTTTGCCCCGACTGTGGTGTCTGTGTGTGGGTGGGGGTGGGGGTGATTGCTGGGATTGGGAATCGACTTTGCCCCAGCATGGAGGGAATATGCTTATGTCTTTTTCGTACCCCCAGACCTGTCTGACAGTGCTTTTCTTACATTCTGCCAGTAATAATTATCAAGACATAGCAGTTAACCTGAATTAAATAACAACTTGGCTCCAAAATGAAAAAATACTTTTATCTAATGACATGCCTCTTATTTAGGAGAGCTGTGAAAGGATAAACCTTAAAGCATCCTTTAGTCCTGGCTGATGTGGCTCAGTGGATTGAGCGCCAGCCTGCGAACCAAAGGGTCACCGGTTCAATTCTTGTCCAGGACACATGCCTGGGTTGCAGGCCAGGTCCCTGGTGGTGGACGCGTGAGAGGCAACGACACATTGATGTTTCTCTCCCTCTCATTCTCCCTCCCTTCCTCTCTGTCTAAAAATAAAATCTTTTTTAAAAAGGAGGCATCTTTTATCTATTAGGATTTATTCAGGATGTTTTGATCAAATTAATTTTTAGAGATTAAATTTGGGGATTCAGAAGGCAATCATTTCCAGGCACAGTGTTAAAGGAATTTTTTTTCTTAATATGACACTTTGGGGAATTACTACAGTAAAAATGTGGGGGATATTCAGAAGGCTAAGCAATAAAGGTGGACTTTAAAAAAAATCAAAGCTTTGTATTAAGCCCTCTTTTAAAATGATTTCAGAAAACAAATATATAGAGATTTATACTAATACAGAGATTTGTGAATTAGATTATTAAGTTTTGTTTTATGCCTCAAGAATAATTTTTAATGTCAATTTTGTGTACCTGTCATACACCCTGTATAACATAATCCTATGCAGTTTTGCTTTTCTATAATTATTTTGTCTTAAAAATATTTTACTAAAAATAAGGAGGCATGTATAAAACTACAGAACACGCTGAGTAAAGGACTCCAACACAAGCGCAGTTGACTCTTGAACGACACTGGCAATAGCGGCATCCAATCCCATGCAGTCAAAAATTGCATATAACTTGACTCTGCAAAGCTTAATTGTCCCCTGGTATCTGTGGGAATTGGTTCAGGACCCCCTTGGATAAGAACTTCCATGAATGCTCAGGTCCTCTATGTAAAATGCCATAGGTCAGTGCATCCAGTGGGTCTTGGATTTGTGAACTAACCACAGATTGAAAACAGTACAGATAGTTATTGAAAAAATCTCTTACAAGTGCACGCAGTGTAAACCCATATTATGGGTCAGTTGTACTTTCCTTGGGAGATGATCCCAGGAAACTGTCCAAGGGAGGGCCAGGAAAGGCAGACTAAAGGTGGCTCATTGAAGCAAGGGTACTTCTGTGGTAACTGGACTTGAATTCCACAGGGAAAACCTGGGAAGCCAGTGGAGAGCAAATGAGGATTGAGGGGACTGGGGCACTTACATACCGCAAAGATTGAGTGGTAATTTTGAAGTGCTGTGAGAGTGGCCAAAATGGACTTCATAGGCCAGAGAAAGCCTTGAAAGAATTGTTGGTGCACTGGCAAAGTGTGCCAAAGCGGGTGGGGCTAGGGTTGGGGCTCTTACAGTGCCTCCCGCAGTAAATTACAGTGTTGATTTGTCCCCGTGTGCCCTTGGTGGCATTATTGTAAGTTTTCGACCAGTTAGCATTCCACCATTATCCCAAGTTGAGTGTGTCCTTGTCTCTGTCATGTCCTGGTGGGACACTTTTGATAGCAAATGTTGAGAAAAGGGGAAAAGGAATGCAGGTGACAGGGAGGGTTTGCTAGAACCTATGGGAGAGTACTAAGCTGGAAGTTTAAAACAGCTCAATGAGGAATTATTTAAGAATACTAGGTAAAGATCAGTGTGCAGTTAAGAATGGTTGGAAAGTCTTTTGATTACTATGAAAGGCTTTATAAACATCACTGTAGCTTGGAGGTTTGACTAAACAATTGTGTGATTAGCACCTAGAAGAAGTAGGGACAGAGACAATCCTGACTTCAGTGAATGTGAAGCAACTGGAACTGCTGAGCCATAGCTAGTGTAGAATGCCAGGACTGGATCTCCATGGAGACTTTGCTGATTCTGTGCAAGTTCCATTTACAGGAAGTCCTCATCCCAGCTAAATGGAGTTTGTGCCTGCATGTGAAGTCAGCCACCTTATGTCATTTATTTCTAATAAGACCAGATAACAAGTATTAGGTACTCTGGGGAACATTTCAAGATAAATCTACTTACTGAATGGCTCAAGAGTTTATAATCTGTGTGCCATGTGTGTATAAAGTGCTATGCAGACACAAAGTTGGGAAATCACAGTTTACAATAATGTGGTGTACTTTTTGTTTTTTTCCTTTTCAGACACTTTGTCCTCATCTTATCAAAGCCTTGCACAGCTCCTTTCAGTTTTCTTTGGGAATAATTCAGTCTGCTATTCTTAGTGGAGGGGGAAAATGTCATACTTCTGATCTTGTAAGAGTTGGAATTTAACAATGCTGAAGCTTTCACATGGGATCAAGATTCAACAGTAAAAGCCTTGACTTTGAAAGCCTTAGAAATATTTTCTTCTTCATTTTCTGGAATATGAATGGATAGCTTTTAGAACTTAATTGAAAAAGTAGTGCCGATGACCTTTCCTGTCCTTTAATCATGTTTCATGTTTCTGAGGTGCGCATTTGTGATTCTGGGATCACCACACATTCATTTTGGTCCATGCAAGCGCCTTTATCAGGCTTTCTATGTTACTGAAATATGGCCACTAAACAACACTTTGTATGTGTGTACAGGTGAGATGTATGTATGTTTGTATCCTCATGCAAATTACAACGCATTATTCCCATTGTTTCGGTACCTTGCTTTTTTTCACTCTTCTTAGTCGTTTGCTTGGCACAGAATTGGAACAGAAGGAGCTGAAGGATCCTAATGGACAAGGCTTTCAAGCTGCTCTAGGTTGAGATGTGATGATAATAGCTTTTGGCCAGTCAGTATCTGTTGGGTGCTACGGCCCATGCTGAGACCTGTGTCTCACTTTCACCCCCAAATAAAGTTTCTCAGATACAGGTGCTCATTATTTAAACACAGACTCTCTCTCTCTCTCTTTCTCTCTCTCTCTCTCTCTCTTTCTTTTTCCCCTAGTTTTGATACAGGTGTTATTTCACACATCTCTCTCTCTCTCTCTTTCTCTCTCTCTGATCATTTATTCTACTACCAAGGATGTTTTCTCTATCAGTCTGTTTAGACTTGTTTCTAACAACCCCAACTCCTCCATGGCCCCCCTTTTGTCTTGGTAGCTTAAAAACAAAGACTTAATTCTTGTTTCTGTTTCACGTCCACTGTGGGGCAACAGGGGTTCTGCCTGTTGCACTCCTTGGGGTCCTAGGCTGATAACATCCTGTGCCAGAGGAAAAAGGGTGCTGTGGAGTGTCTTCAGTCAACAATTAAATGGTTGTTTATACTCATAGCACATTGGCCAGAATTAGTCACAGGGTCCTACCCAACCCACAGGGGGACTGAAATGTGCTGGTAAGGCAGGGAGCCAGAAACATTTGGTAAATAGCTTTCATGACTATGTTTAGACTTTTATTTTATTTGTTTGTTTGTTTAGATTTTATTTGTTTATTTTCAAAGAGAGGGAGAAAGAGGAACGAAACATCAATGTGAGGTTGCCTCTCACACGCCCCCTACTGGGGATCTGGCCTGCAACCCAGGCATGTGCCCTGACTGGGAATCAAACCAGCAAGACTTTGCTTCACAGGCTAAAATATTCTTTTAAATTTTTGTTTTAATAAACTTTTATTTTGGAATAATTTAAGATTTACAGAAAAGTTGCAAAGAAAATACAGAGCACTCCTATATATCCCTTACCCATTTTCCCTAATGTTCTCTTACATTACTGTAGTACATTTGTTAAAACTTGGAAGTCAACTTTGATGTCAACTATTCATTAAAGTCCACACTTTATTTGGATTTCCCCCATGAATACCTTATTGTTTCCTCTTCTAGGATACAATCCAGGATACTACATTACATTTAATAGATTTTTTTTTTAACTAAAATATTGTGTATTCTACATATGGTTCCTTATAGCACCCCACCAGTGCTGTTCTCGAACAGCTGTGTGGTTCGATTACCTGCTGCTAAGAAGCGTGACTCCAAGTGCAAGAGTTTGGTAAGAAAGGAAAGGGGTTGTTTCTTTAAAGGTTATACAGATTTAGAATAATGGCAGATTTCTGATGTTAAGTCCCACTCCCCTTAAAACACCCCAAAAAGTCCTGGCAGGTGTGGCATAGTGGATTGAGCGCTGGCCTGCGAACCAAAGGGTCACGGGTTCAATTCCCAGTGTAGGGCACATGCCTGGGTTGCGGGTCAGGTCCCCAGGACGGGGCACGTGAAACGCATCCACACATTGATGTTTCTCTCCCTCTCGTCCGCTCTCTAAAAATATATAAATAATTAAAAAAAAAAAAACCCCCACCACAAAACACATAATCCTGCTTCCCTATGCCAAACCAGGCCTGTTTCAGAATACACGAGTCAGAGGTCCCATCTTTCAGAAAAGCCAGAAGTCTGTAGCTCGGCACTGCCAGTCACAGTTCAGCCCTAACCATCCCTCACAAACCCTTGCTGGGCTTGGCGGGTCCCCGCACAGCTCCATCAGCTCTGCGCCATTTTCTCCAGGCAGGCTCCCGAGGGGGCCACTCTCTGATTTTTTTTTTTTTTACTCCAGACCTTGTGATTTGCTCTTACTCCAAACCATGTGGCTTCCCCTTTACACACCAGACCTTGTGGGGGACTCCCTTCTCTTTCAGCACACCCTCATTTTAAAGACTCAGCGCCTGATTTCCTGCAGGATCTCATATCCAGCTTCTCCTCTAATGGGTCAGTGTCTGCCATTTTTGCCAGTTCCCCCATAAGTTTTACCTTCTTTTGACTGCCATTTTCAGTCAGGACAAGAGTTCTCAGTGACACTGGGGCATCCACCTCCCCTGACTGTGTCACAGGTTACTATGCTTTTAAAGTCATGTAAACCTTTCACCCTGGGTGGCAGTCCTCTTCCCTTCAGGAAAGGCATGGCTATAACTTGCCATTGTTATGCAAAGTACCTTAACTGCTGTATCATCCACTTCCCCCTTCCCTCAATCAAGGGTTGTGGAGCAAACACTGCTGTTTTTAGAGGACCCCCACTCTGTACCCCATTACGGTTCTGTACCACGCTGTTCTCAACTGATAACCATATTTCATTGATTCTAAAATATCGAATACAGGGTGAGGCAAAAGTAGGTTTACAGATGTTCATATGGAAAATAATACAAAAATAATAGTGAAAGTATAAACCCTGTGTTTTACAAACTCAAAACTGTAAACCTACTTTCATCTCACCCTATATATTAAGTACTTCAAGGAAAGGAAACATGCTGCCAATTATAACTAAGTCACAGATTTTTAAGATACTGCATAATTTCACAGATACTGAAGTATGAAATCTCTACATGTTAAATTGATGGAATATAATATACCTTGGAGATCTTTTTATTTTGTAAGCTTTTCTCATTCTTTTATAACCGCATAGAATTTCACTTTATCATGCACATGACAGTTTTAATCAAGCCCCTATTGATACTCATTTGGACTGTTTTCAGTCTACAAAAATAATAGCGTATTGAATAACCTATTACATATGCCATTTCATATGTACAGATGTGTAACAGGCATGGCTCTTCAAAACTGAACTGCTGAGTTAGAGGTGTGTGTGCGTGTGTGTATATATATAAATTTTTTTCTTTTTTTTTTTATAATTTTGATAGATGCTATATACCCACTTACAATCCCACCAGCAATGTGTAAGAGGACTTATAACTTCACCAGCAGAATGGGTTACCGAACTTTTGGATTTTTGCCAGTCTGACCAGGGGAAGATTGTGGTCTCAGTGTAGTTTTCAATTTTATTTCTCTTAGGAGCACAGGTTGAGTTTCTGAAAATATGCAATACATGTCTTTTGTCCATTTTTCTATTGGGCTACTGGCTGCTTCCAGTTTATATGCATTAGGCTCTCTAAATACTAGGGAAATTATTATTTGTTAGGATTTACAAATGTTTTCTGTTTGTCATTTCCTTGATTTTTTTAAAGTTGTGGTAGTGATGTGTCTTTGCTGTGCAGAGTTTATAGGCGAGTCTCCTAATCTTTGCATTTATTGCTTCTGGATTTTAGGTTATAGTTGGACTCAACGAAAGTTACTAAGGAATTCTTAACTGTTTTCTTTCATTTCTCCTTGTGCTGGCCCTTTATACTATTGTTCTTGGGCATTTTACTTATGTATGTATTTTAAACTCCCCAATACATTGTTGTTAATAATGATCTTTCCATGTAGATACCTTTTTTTAGTGCCCTTTATACCTTTGTATAGATCCAAATTTCCAACTGGTATCATTTCCTTCTTCCTGAAGGATTAAAAAAAATTTTTTCATATAGTGCAGGTCTGCTAGTGATGAACTCTTTAACTTTTTGAATATCTAAAAATGTCTTCATTATGTGTTTATTTTTGAAAGATTTTTGCTAGTATAAAATTCAAGTTTGGCATTTTTCTTTTTCTTTTCAAGATGTTGTTATAATATCTCATCATTTGCATTGGTTCCAGTAAGAAATCTTATACCCTTATCTCTGCTTCTGTAAGTAGCATAGACTTTTTCCTCTGGTTGATTTTCAGATTTCCTCTTTATCACTGGTTTGGAGCAATTTGATTATGGGACAGTTTTCTTCATGTTTCTTGTGCTTAGGATTCATTGAACTGAGTGTTGATCAGTTTGGAAATTTTCAGCCATTATTCCTTAAAATATTTTTTTCTGTCTGCCCCCTTCTCTAATATACAATTACTTCTTTGTATTAGGCCATTTCATGCTGTCCCACAGTTACAGATGCTCATTTAAATTTTTAGGTTTTTTTTTCCTTTCTCTTGCTCTGTTTCATTTGGAGAGGTTGACTGCTATGCCTTTGAAGTTCACTAATCTTTTTTCCTGTTTTCTTATCTGTCATTAATCCCATCAGTGTATTTTTCATCTCATAGGTTGTAGTTTTCATCTTCAGAAAAGCTTGATTTGGACATTTTAAAATCTTCCATGTTTCTACTTCTTTAAACTCAAGTTTAAAAATAATGACCCTCTTGAGATATAATTCACATAGCATGCTACCCACCAATTTAAAGTGTACATTTCAATTTTGGGGGGGAGGTAATAGTATATTTTATATAGAATTTAGATATTTTTAAAATGGCATGGGGGGAGTATGTTTACAGCGTTGTGCAATTAAATTTTAGAACATTTTTATTATCCCAAAAAGAAGCCTTGTACCTAATAGTAGTTCTTCCCATTCCCTTTACCTTCTCCTCCATCCCAGCCCTAGGCAAGCGCTAATCTACTTTCTGTCACCATATATATCCTAGTTTGGACATTTCATAGAAATTGGATTATGCTATTAGTGATCTTTTGTGACTGGTTTATTTCATTTAGCATGTTTGTGAGGTTCATCGACGTTGTGGCATGTATCCATACTTCATTTGTTTTTATGACAGAAGAAAGCACCATTGTAGGACTGTGTTACATTTTGTTTATCTGTTTATTAGTTGATGGACATTTGGGTTGTTTCCACTTTTAGGCTATTATGAATAATGCTGCTATGGACATATATATACAAGTTTTTATGTAGATACATATTTTCATCTACTTACTGACATTTGAATACAGTTATAGTAACTTTTAATATCTTTCTCTGCTAATTCTAACTTGTGCATAGGTTCTAGGTCTATTTTGATTGACTAATTATTCTCTTCATTATTTAATTCTCTTCTTTTCTGCTTCCTTGAATGCCTGGCAATCAGATTGGGTGCTGAATTTTACCTTAGTGGGTTTAGATATTTTTGTATTTTTATAAATCTTCTTGCATTTCATTCAGGGATGCAGCTAAGTTACCTGAGAACAGTTTTGACTCTCCAGTCTTTGCTTTTATGGTGGATTAGGTGGGTCGTGGTCAACGCTCAGTCCATTATTGAGGCAAAAGTAACCCAGCACCTTGGAACTTAGAGATTTACATGATGGCCCGGGAAGACACTTACCCTCGCAAGCCTTGTGTGAATGCCTAACACTGTCTGTTCTAATCCTTTCAGATGGGTTTCTCCTGGGCCTCTAGTGGTTTCCTCAAATGTGTGTTTTGTACTCTTAAACATTTGGGACTTTCTGCACATCTGGGATTCTCTCTTTGAAGCTTCCTCCTGTGTCCTATGAACTCTTGCTGCCTTGGTTTCCCTGGACTCAGCTGCATCTCTTCAATTGGGAGTCTGCTGGGTTATCTGGTCTCTGGTACTCTATCTTGGTTGTCTGTTTTCTTGTCTCTTTTTATACTTTTATTTTCTTACATTTAAGTATTTTCTTTATTTGAAATTTATTATGTTGTGAAATCATGAAGCTACTTTTGTTTTATTTTCTTATAAGTGGCTACCTAATACCATTTATTTACTCAACATCTGGTTGGATTTATCACCTTTATCATGTATTACATTCGTATATGCATCTGGGTCTATTTCATAACTTCTTTTCTATTGTATATATTTCTATCAGGTGCCAGGAACATTCTGTATTAGTAACGGAGGTCTTTTAATATAGTTTTAACATCTGGTATTGCTCTTTTTTTAGACTTTCTTCTTTTTGAAATAGAGAAGTTTATTACTTATAGATCCTGTAGGAGGTACATGAACGTCAGGGGGCCACACCAGAAAGTCAAGTCAGGGTGCTGGCAGAGAGAAGGTTTTTTTTGTTTTTGTTTTTTTATCCAGTATTATTTTGTATTATTTAGTTTCAGATGTACAGCAGAGAGAGCCTTTTAGACTTTAAAAAAAAAAAAAAAAAGTTGGCCTGGACCGGTATGGCGGAGTCGGTTGAGTGTCGTCATTCCACACAGCCATAGGTTGCCAATTTGATTCACGGTCAGGGCCCGTGCCTCAGTTGTGGGCCTGGTCCCTGGTTGGGGTGCATGCAGGGGGAAGCCAATTGATGTTTTTCTCTCACATTGGTGTTTTTCTCCCTCTTTTTCTTCCTCCCTTTTCCCCTCTCTAAAATAAAATAAACAAAATAATACAATACTGTAGTAGTCACAATGGTATGCTATTGGCATAAAGATAGACTAATGGAACATAGTAGAGCCCAGAGGTAAACCCTTATGTATATAGTCAAATGATGTTTGATAGAGGTGCGAAGGCTTACACAATAGGGATGAGTCTCTTCAACTAATGATGCCGGAAGACTGGATATCCATATGCAGAAAAATGAAGTTGGACTCCTACCTTACATCATACTCAAATTAACTCAAAGTGGATTAAAGACCAAAATGTAAGACCTGAAACTATAGGACTCCTAGAAGAAAACATAGTGGAAAAGCTTCATGACATTGGATTTGGCACCCAAAGCACAGGCAACAAAAGCAAAAATTTTGTGCATCAAAGAACACAGTAGAGTGGAAAGACTCCCTACAGAATGGGGAAAATATTTGTGAATGATATATGTTACGTGAGTTAATATAAGGGGTTAAATATCTGAATACATAGAGAACTCATAAAGAACTACAATTCAACAGCAAAAACAAACAATCCAGTTAAAACGTGGGCAAAGCACATTTCTCCAAAGAAGATATGCAAATGGCCAACAAGCTGTATTAGAAAAAGACCCCCAGTCTTCCCTCCTGTGTGTCTCCTTTACTGTCACACAGAAAACCTCACTTCTGACATTTCCAGTTATCCAATGTGTGTTTGTTTCCTTACACCAAGCAATTCTTTGACACCAACTGGGTGTCCTTGGGAAGAACTTTCCAGAGCAGACAGACCAAAAGAAGAGGCTGACAACTCCAGCATTATGTCAAGAGTTTATTAAGGGAGCTTACATGCAAGGTGATATCATGCTGGGCACTAAGGAATTATATAGGACAGGGCAGAATGGATAGGGGTATTGAGGCATGACTTGCCCCAGATAAGGGGAAAACACCCTACATATATGCTCAGGGTAGGGCAGGGACGTGTCCTAGGAAGCAGCACACCTGGGGTACAGGGAGGGGGTAGACAGACTCTGCAGGGTGTGGGAAGCAGTCTGTTCTGGCGCAGACATAGCTGGATCTAGCATGAGTGACTTGGCAGCTGTGAGGCAGGGTCAGGCAGCAGTCACATTGTGGAACAGCCTCGCCTCTGCAGTCCTACAATTTAACTCATTTTTTAAAAATGTAGTTAATTGATGATGCTATTACAGTTGTCCCAGTTTTTCCCCCTTAGCCCCCCTCCACCTGGTACCCCCATTCCCTCCAGCAGTCCTCCCCTTAGTTCATGTCCATGGGTCAGGCATATAAATTCTTTAACTTCTCCATTTCCTGTACTATTCTTAACTTTACCCTGTCTATTCTGAATCTACCATTTTTTACTTCTTAATCCTTGCCTCTTTTTCCCCAGTCTCCTCCATTCCCCTCCCAGCTGATATCCAGCTGGTGTCCCTGTCTATGATTCTTTTCCTGTTTTGTTTGTTTGCGTAGTTTGTTTTTTAGAGTCAGTTGTTGATGGTTGAGAATTTATTGCCATTTAATGTTCATAGTTTTGATCTTCTTTTTCTTATAGAATTTGCTTTTACATTTCATATAATAAGGGCTTGGTGATGATGAACTCATTTAGCTTTACCTTGTCTGGGAAGTGCTTTATCTACCTGTCCATTCTAAATGAAAGCTTTGCTGGATAGAGTAATTTAGGTTGTAGGTCCTTGCTTTTCATCACTTTGAATACTTCTTGTCAGTCCCTTCTAGCCTGCAACATTATTTTTTAAGAGTTTATTTATTTTAAGAGAGAGGGGAAGGGAGGGAGAGAAACATCAATGTGTGGTTGCCTCTCATGGGCCCCCAACTGAGGACCTGGCCCACAACCCAGGTGTGTGCCCTGACTGGGAATTGAACCAGCACCCCTTTGGTTCTCAGGTCGTCACTCAGTCTACTGAGCCACACCAGCCAGGGTGCAAAGTTTCTTTTGAGAAATTACCTGTCAGTCTTATGGGAACTGCTTTGTAGGTAACTCCTTTTCTCTCGCTGCTTTTAAGGTTCTCTTTTAATCTTTAACCTTTGGCACTTTAATTATGATGTGGCTCAGAGCGGTCCTCTTTGGGTCTATCTTGTTTGGGACTCTTTGCTTCCTGGACTTGTATGTGTATTTCCTTCACAAAATTAGGGAAGTTTCCTGTCATTTTTTCAAATAAGTTTTACATTTCTTGCTCTTCCTCTTCTCCTTTTGACTCTCCTACGATTCAGATGTTGGTACGTTTGAAGAGGTCCCAGAGGCTCCTTAGCCTCTCCTTGTTTTTTTTTAATTCTTTTTTGTTCTTGCTGTTCTGATTGCTTTTTTTTATTTCTTGTGTTCCAAATCGATAGTACGTGAAGCTCCCATGTTACCAGGATTTTTATGGAGGCTTCCTCACATAGGCATGGTCAGTTATCAGCTCCGCTTCCAGCCCCTCACTCCTGTAGAGATTTGATTCTCAGCTTCATTCACTTCACTGTTTGTTTCCTGTAGATTTTTCTTTATTTCATTTAATATAACCTTCATTTCTGCCTGGGTCTTTTTATGCTGTTGAAGTACCCAATGAGTTCCTGGAGCATCCTGATAACCAGTGTTTTGAACTGTGCATCTGATAGGTTGGGTATCTCCACTTCATTTAGTTCTTTTTCTGGAGTTTTGTTCCGTTCTTTCACTTGGGTCATATTTCTTTGTCTCCTCATTTTGGCAGCCTCCCTCTGTCTGTTTCTGTATTAGGTAGAGCTGTTTTGACTCTCTGGCTTAGTAGTGTGGCCTATTGTAGAAAAGCACTCCTGTAAGTTGTATGGGGCAGAGCCTTAGGTAATTGCCAGGGCAGGGCAGCTTGGTCACCACTCTGAGGCTCTGTGTGGGGGAGGACTTGGAGAGGGGACAGTGCCACTGCCTGGCCTCTGGGGTTCTACCCAGGAGGAAGCCACCTCCCATCACTCTCCCCAATGCCAGCCACCTTAATCTCTTCCTGTATGCCACTGGTGTCTTTCCAGCTGTTGCCCTGCTGCTAAACCCCAGAAGGAGTGTGTCTGCCCAAGTCCCAGATCTGTTGCAGGTCCTTTAAACAGAGGAGTCTCCTGAGAATCCTGCAGTTTCTTCCGCTGCTCCAATTCCCACTGGTTTTTGCTACCAGAAGTTATGGGGACTTATCTCCCTGCCACTGGAACCCTGGGCTGGGTGGTCAGACCTAGGGCTGGGATCCCTTGCTCCCGAGGTACCTGTCCTGATATCCTCCATGATTTTTATCCGCCACGTGTGAATGTGGGACTGCCTCTTCCGCATCTCTGCGCCTCTCCACACCTCTCCACACCTCTCCGAGTCTCCGCCTCTCCTACCAGTCTGGATGAATGTGGCTCCTTTAAATCCTTGGTTGTCGGACTTCGATACAGCTTGATTCTCTGCTGTTTCTGGGTGATACTTGTTTTGTAGTCTACTAATTTTTGTCATAGTTGTGCAAGGAGGCGAGGCATGTTTACCTACACCTCTGTCCTGATTGGAAGTCTCATTTTTTTTTTTTTTCTTCAATTTCATTATGTTTTGGTGTTAGGTGCATGTTAGATAATCATATACTTTACATAGTGTTTCCTTCGATATTTCCAGTACCCAACTGGCACAATACATAGTTACCGCTTAACTCAGACACTGCTTGGAGATAGAATCAGATCCCACAGGTTAATGGCTCAGTCCCACAAGACGACCACCCCTCCTGTGCTTCCGACCTATTAGTAATAGGTCAGAGGTCCCTACAACCCCCTTTTCTGGTTTAATTAATTTGCTAGAACAACTCATAGAACTTAGGAAAACTGTTTACTTACGTTTACGAGTTTATTAAAAGGGTATGGATAGGATACAGATGGAAGAGATGTGTAGGGAAAGGTATACGGGCTGGGGCATGGAGGTTTCATTCCCCCTCTGGACCTGCCACTCTCCAAGCATCTCCATATGTTCACCAACCTGGAAGCTCCCATTTCAGGATTTTTATGGAGGCTTCCTCACATCGGCATGGTCAGTTACCAGCTCCGTTTCCAGCCCCTCTCTCCTGTAGAGAATTTGGGTGGGGCTGAAAATTCCAAGCTAGTAGCATGGCTTGGTCTTTCTGGTGACCCAGGAGCATACCCGAACCTACACACCTCATTAGAACAAAAGATGCTCCTGTTATCCAGAAAATTCCAGGAAATTTAGTATGCTGTGTCAGGAGCTGGGGTCAAAGACCTAATATTAGAACAAAAGTTACTCCAACTGTTCTAATCACTTAGGATTTTAGGAGCTCGGGAGGGAGACCAATATATATATTTTTTCTATTATTTCTTATAAGCATATGAAAAATATTCAGCATCACTAATTACTAGGAAAGTGTAGATCAAAATCACAATAAGGTATCACCTCACACCTGTTAGGATAACTACTATCCCTGCCAGCCCGTCACCCCACCCCCATCCCCCAAAAAACCTAAATAACAAGTGTTGGTGAGAATGTAGAAAAATTGGAACTATTGTGCACTGTTGGAGGGAATATAAAGTGCTGCCACTGCTGTGGAACACAGCATGGAGATTTCTTTAAATATTAAAAATAGAACTCCATAAGATCCAGCAACCCCACCTCTGGGTATATATGCCCAAAAGAATTGAAAACAGAATGTCACCCAAGAGATGGTGGCACAACCATGTTCACTGCAGCATTTTCTGTAACGGCCAAGAGGTGGAAGCAACCTAAATGTCCATTAACAGATGAATGTGTAGAGGAAATGCAGTCTATACTTAGACTGGAATGCTACTTAAACCTTAAAGAACAATGGTAGTTCTGTCACATTCTACAGCATGGATGACCTTAAGGACATTATGCTAAGTGGAATAAATCAATCATAAAAAGACAAACGCTGTATAATTCCCCCTGTGAGGTATCTAAAGTAGTCAAACTTTAAAAAAATATGTTTGTTTATTTTTAGAGAGAGGGGAAAGGAGGGAGAGAAATATCAATGTGTGGTTGTCTCTCATGCACCCCCAACCAGGGACGTGGCCCGCAACCCAGAAATGTGCCCTGTCTGGGAATCAAACCAGAAACCCTTTAGTTTGCAGGACGGCAGTCACATCCACTGAGCCACAGCCGCCAGGGCACAAACTCTTAGAACCAGAAAGTAAGGGAAGGTTGCCATTTTGCGGGGAGGAGGAAAAGGAGAGTTGCTGTTCACTGGGTACAGATTTCCAGTTTTTCAAGATGAAAAAGTTTGAGAGATGTGTTGCATAACACCTGCATATAGTTAACACATACAGTGTACACTTAAAAATGGTTATGGTGGTAAACTGTTACGCTGTTTTTGATGATAAAAAAAACCTTATAGTTTTAAAAAAACTCAGTTTCACATCTATTTCTATTTGCACCTAATCTTAATATTGCTATTTGTGTAGGTATTCCTTCCTGGAATATGTTAGGCTCCTGGAGATCAAGAATTCAGATTTCAGAGAATGTTTTTCTGTATCTTAAGCAAATAAATGCATCTGACAAATGTTAAGGGCTACTTTTAGGAGTGGAACAGAATATTTGAAATTAGAATTATGTAGGATGTGTGGTGAAGCACAGAGTGCTTGCACACATTGATTCAACTTAAATAAACAAAAGAAAACAACAAAATAAACTGACCAGGTGTAATTTTTATCAGAATTTTTAGTACTTTGTATTTTTTTTTCAACGGAAAGATTTACACTTATGCTTTCAGGCAATGTTTTTCACTTGTAACTATCTAGATAACACTAAAATGTAAAGCTGCTCCATTGTCACAAGCTAAATATTGCTTTGTTATAAAATAGATAATGAATATAATCCAGCATTGAAATCAAAATTCCAGAATTTTTAATGGTTTCTCCTTTTATTTAAAAAAAATCAAACTTCATATTTAAAAAAAGACTTACTTAAAATTATGTTAAACTTAGCCAAGAGCCTTTTTCTCCTCAAAGTACTGTATAAACAAATTTTTCTTAAAATCCTTGGATTTACGGCTTTGTGTAGGACTGCTGCAGGGAGCTAAATATTACTGCTGTGAAAATCTGTCTTGTTAAAAAATGACCTGTAAATAAAGGAACTGTGTGTCGTTGCTGACTAAGGCGTTCTGGCTGTGGTAATTGAGTACTCTAAGTAGAATCCCATTCATTCTGTTTCTTATTTTCCACAAAGTTGTGTCGCTTTCTGCTCTTCTCTGCATTCCCCAGAGTGTTTCTTATGTGGTGTCTCAGCACCCCACCCCCACCCCCACCCCGGCCCAAGCCCTGCAAGGAAGCAAAGCTTTGGAGGGAATTGATCCTGGAAATGTTCTAATAAAGCAACAATTTACATGATGCATTGCAGTGTTTTTTCCCTCATCTTTCGTTTTGAAAAATAAAATCATTAAGTTTTGAAAAGCCATATCCTATAAAACAAGCAGTTTTGGAATTCAGTTACCTGAGCCATTTAATTATTTTTTCTTTTAAAATACTTTATTTATTTTTAGAGAGAGGGGCGAAGGAGCAAGGGAGAGAAACATCGGTGTATGAGAGAATCAACCAGTGTGCGAGAGAATCAACTTGTTGCCTCTCTCACACCTCCCAACTGAGGACCTGGCCTGCAACCCAGGCATGTGCTCTGACTGGGAATCGAACCAGCAACCTTTCGGTCCACAGGCCAGCACTCAGTCCACTGAGCCACACCAGCCAGAGCTCATTTACTTATTTTTTTTCTCATAGGCTTTTCTTGAAGCCACATTGTGATATAATAGTGAGAAATTGGGGCCTTTTTTGTTTTAATGCTTTAGGGCAATTACTGATATATATGCTCCTATATGTGAATTGATTCAGAATATATTGGTTATATTTGCTCAAAGCTTTGTTTGTTGTTTTTTAAAGTATATTTTATTGATTATGCTATTACAGTTATTCCAATCTTTTTCTCCCCTTTATCCCTCGCTCATCCTGTGCCCCGCCCCCCCCCCCCCCCCGCCCATTAGTTCATGTCTATAGGTTATACATATAAGTACTTTGGCTTCTCCATTTCCTAAACTATTCTTAACCTCCCCCTGTCTATTTTGTGCCTACCAACTATGCTTCTTATTCCCTGTACCTTTTCCTCCATTCTCCCCCCTTCCACCTCCCTGCTGATAATCCTCCATGTGATCTCCTTTTTTGTGATTCTCTTCCTGTTCTAGTTGTTTGCTTAGTTTTTGTTTTTTAGGTTCAGTTGATGATAATCATGAGTTTGTTGTCATTTTACTGTTCATAGTTTTGATCTTTTGCTTAGATAGTCCCTTTTACATTTCATATAATAAGGGTTTTGTGATGATGAACTCCTTTTACTTTATCTTCTCTGGGAAGCACTTTGTCTGCCTTTCCATTCTAAAGGATAGCTTTGTGGATAGAGTAGTTTTGGATGTAACTCCTTGCCTTTCACGACTTTTAATACTTCTTTCCAGCCCCTTCTTGCCTATAAGCTTTCTTTTTAGAAATCAGCTGATAGTTTTATAGGCATTCCTTTGTAGGTAACTCTTTTTTTCTCTTGCTGCTTTTAAGATCCTCTCCTTATCCTTAATATTGGGTAATTTAATTATGGTGTGTCTTTTTGTGTTTCTTCTTGGATCCAGCTTCTTTGGGACTGTCTGAGCATCCTGGACTTGTATGTCTAGTTCCTTCACCAGATTGGGCAAGTTTTCCTTCATTATCTGTTCAAATAAGTTTTCAATATCTCGCTCTTTCTCTTCTCCTTCTGGCATCTCCATGATTTGGATGTTGGAATGTTTAAAGTTGTCCTAGGGGTTTCTCATCCTCTCCTCAATTTTTCAGAATTCTTGTTTCTTCATTCTGTTTCAGTTGGATGTTTACTTCTTCCTTCTGCTCCACATCATTGATTTGAGTGCTAGTTTTCTTCCTGTCACTGTTGGTTCCCTGTATGTTTTTCTTTATTTTCACTTTACATAGCCTTCATTTTTCCCACTATTTTGCAACTATACTCAACCATTTCTGTGAGTATCCTGATTACCAGTGTTTTGAACTCTGCATCTAATAGGTTGGCTATCTCTTTGTCGCTTAGTTCTTTGTTTGGAGTTTTGATCTGTTTTTTTCATTTAGGCCATATTTTTTTGTCTCAGTGCACCTGTTAGTTGTAAGGGGCAGAGCTTTAGGTATTCTCCAGGGTGGGGCAACCCATCTTGCTGCATTGTGGCGCAGTATGTGGGGGAGGAGTCAGAGGGGGAACTGTGCCGCTTGCTGGGCTCTCACCCACTTTCCATCACTCCTCTTGCGTCCCACAAGTGGATTGTGCCCATTTAGGTGCTAATTCCCCAGGTGGGTGGGCTTGTGTACGTACTAGGATCTGGTGGGCTCCTTCAACAGACTTTACTGTGAGGCTGGGAGTTTCTTCTGCTGCTGCAACCCCCACAGGTTTTTGCAGTCAGAGGTTGTGAGACTTTATTTCTCCACACTGGAACCCTGGGTTGAGCGGTTTGTTTCGCTCCCCAGTTGTTCCTCCTGGCTTATCTGCACAAGAATGTGGGGTATCCCGGTCTGGCAGCCGCAGCCTTGTCGCATGCCCTCTCCACCCCTCCTACCAGGCTGGATGAATGTTTCCACTTTAACTCATTGGTTGTTGGACTTCCATACAGTTTGATTTTTCTGGCATTTCTGGTTGTTTTTTTGTTTTTAAATTGGTTGTTAGCTTTCTTTTGGTTGTGTGAGGAAGTGAAGCGTATCTACCTATGCCTCCATCTTGGCCGGAACGCCAGGACTGTCAGGTTATATTTGTTCCAAGCTTTCTTTTACCAGGTTTTCAGCTGAGTGACCCTGTGCAAGTTAATGTAATCTTCCTTAGCACTGGCTCTCTCATCTGTAAAATGAGGGCAAAGATACCTATACCATAAAAATAGCTGAAAAAAAACTGAGATAATATGTACAAAGTGACTAGAGTAGGATGTACTCAGGAAATGAAAATTTCCTTTTGCTCTAGCCTTGGTGTGCCCTTCCTCCATTTATTTTTATTAATTTGTTTATTAAAGAATTTCTGAGCGTTGTAATTAAGCACTGTGCTACGTAAAGTATATTTCTGACCACAGGTGCTCTCATTCTCATCAAGCAGCTGAGAAAATCAGAGTTCGATGTTCGGATCAAGACTCTTGGAACCAAAGGCTCTAAAAGCAGAAGGAAGCCGTAGCTCCCTTACTTTTGTTTCTCAGGCAGTTGGAGGCCTTTTGTTTCTTGTCAGAGGGTATAGATTAGAAATTGAGGGACTGATTTACTCTAAATCTGTGCTGTTTATTATAATAACCACTAACCTTGTTAGCAGATAGTGAACATTTCCATCATCAGAGAAAGTTCTACTGGGCAGTGGTGATGTAGGTAGTGCGAGAGTTGCATCACTAGTAGATCAATCAATATTTTAAGATAAAGAGAGATGAGATGTGAGAAGAGCTCTAAATTATTCTGCTACATTTATGAGACTTGAAACAATTCTTAGTTGGAGCCCTATGACATGGTTTTAGTAACAGTCAGTTTTCTCCTTGTTCTCAATCCAGAGTACTTTTCAAACAATGTGTTTGATAGAATATAAAGAATTGCAAATAAAATTTCCATTTAATGATAAACCCTATTTCTGTGAAATTTCCTCTGTGAAGACCTTAGGATTCAAGGGAACCATTTTTCCCCTTTTTAATTCTTTTACAGATTGAGAAAGGATGAAAATACTATTTTAGACATCTTTGGAAGAATCTGTTAGCTACGTTATCTTTTCTGGTAGGTCTTTTTTTTTAAGTTGCAATGCAGTTTACTATTCATGGTCAATACTATACACTTAACTAGGTCAAGATAAGTCTTAATTTTATTCTGTATAAAAATACTTTATTCTGTAGTCCTTTCACAGATCTATACAAAATATTTTATATTAATTCTGCAGTATTTTCATGGATCTAAAAATCTTTTTGGCCACCTCATCCCTCCTACCTCCACCCCTTTAAAGACTGTAGATTGTGTATAATAAAATGCACAGGTTTATATGTACAGTTTGAATTTTAGCAAGTGTATACTCTTGTGAACTACTGTTCCCTCTGGGCTCCTTTCCCTCATACCTCAAACAACCACTATTCATTTCCATCAGTATAAATTAATTTTGCCTGCTTCGAACTCTATGTATCAAGAATTATACAGCATGACCTTTTTTAAAATTTCTTTTTTACATTTTTTTATTGTTCAAATACATTTGTCTCCATTTTCCCACCACAACATGCCCCTGCCCCACCCACCCCTACTTCCGACCCTCAATCCTTCCCCACTTTGGCTTTGTCCAGGAGCCCTCTATACACATTCCTTGATTCGACTCTTCCTTTTCTTTTCCTGGTTACCTGCCTCCCTCCTTCCCTGTCGTTACTTTCAGTTTGTTTTTTCTTTCAATGTTGCTATTATATTTTTCTTGCTTGTTTGTTTTGTTGATTAGGTTCCACTTATAGGTGAGATCTGCATGAACTCTTTTTGTGTCTGTTTTCTTTTGCTCAGCAGGGTTTTAGAAATGCATCCGTTTTGCTTTGTATATCCACACTTCAGTGTTGTTTTTGTTGAGTAGTGTTCCATTATATGAATATAGTACAACCTGTTAATCCATTCCCCTGTTGACGGAAATATGTTTTATTTCCATTTTCTGGTATTCCAAATATTCATGCATCAGTCCTTATGTAAACATGGGTTTTACTTTCTCCTGGGTGTATGTATATATATTACTAGGAGTTGAGTGGCTGGGTCATAGGGAAAGGTGTATGTAACTTTGTAACAAACTGCTCAGCTTTTCCAAAGCCTTAGTACCATTTTACATTCTCATAAGCAATGTTTGAGAGTTCTAATTGCTTTACCTTCAACAATCGGTGTTGTCATTTTAGCCATCTAGTGGTTGGAGGTGGTATTTCATTGCTGATTTGAATGCCTTTTTCGTGAGCTTGTAGGCCATTCTTATAATTTCTTCATAAAGTCTTCAGATCTTTAGTCCTGGTTATCCTTTAAAAAAGTTAATATGTACCATTAATCCTCTCTTTTTTAAAATTTTTTATTCTACTTTTTTCCATTACCTTTTATCCCCTATACTTCTTCCACCTCCACCTATCTCCCTCCCTCCCACTGTCACCACAATGATATCCATGTCCCTGAGTCCTTTTTCTTTTTTTCTCATCCCCATTCCCAGCGCTGTTAGCCTGCTCTCAATCTAGGAGTCAGTCTCTATTTTGCTTGCTAGTTCAGTTTGTTCATTATATTCTATATATGAGTGAAATCATATGGCATTTGTCTTTCTCTGACTGGCTTATTTCACTTGGCATAATATTTTTCAGGTCTAGCCACGCTGTCACAAAGGGTAAAGTTTTCTTTTTTACAGCCAAGTAGTATTACATTGTGTCAATATCCCATAGTTGTTTTATCCACTCATCTACTGATGGACTCTTGGGCTGCTTCCAGATCTTCGCTATTGTAAATAATGCTGCAGTGAACATAGGGGTGCTTATGTTCTTTTGAATTAGTGTTTCGGGTTTCTTTGGATAAATTCCCAGAAGTGGAATCTATGGGTCATGAGGCAGTTCCATTTGTAATTTTTTGAGGTAATTCCATACTGCTTTCCACAGTGGCTGCACCAATCTCCATTCCCACCAACATGCAAAAGAGTTCCCCTTTCTCTACATTCTCTCCAGCACTTGTTTGATGATAGCCATCCTGAGAGGTGTGAGGTGATATATCTCATTGTGGTTTTAATTTGCATTTCTCTGATGATTAGTGATGTTGAGCATCTTTTCATGTGCCTGTTGGCCATCTGTATGTCCTCTTTGGAAAAGAGTCTATTCAGGCCCTTTGACCATTTTTTAATTGGATTGTATGTTATTTTGGTGATGAATTTTATAAGTTCTTTATAAATTTTGGATATTAACCCTTTATCAGATGTATTGGCAAATATATTCTCCCATTCCGTGCATTGTCCTTTTATTTTGTTGATGGCTTCCTTCGCTGTTCAACAACTTTTTAGTTTGCTGTAGTCCCATTTGATTATTTTTCCTTTTGTTTTCTTGCCCTGAGCAGATATAGCTGAAAAAATATTGTTACTAACAACGACTGAGATTTTACTGCCTATGTTTTCTTCTAGGATTTTTATGGTTTCGAGTCTTAATATTTAAGTCTTTAATCCATTTTGAATTTATTCTTCGGCATAAGAAGATGGTCAAGTTTCATTTTTCTGCATGTATCTGTCCAATTTTCCCAACAACAATTATTGAATAAACTATCTATAGCCCATTGTATGTGCTTGCTTTCTCTGTCAAATATTAATTGACTATAAAGGTGTGGGTTTATTTCTGGGCTCTCTCTTCTGTTCCATTGATACACGAAAAGTGTCCAGCCATTGTTAATGTAATGAGAATGGTTTGCGCAACATCGCTGTAATCTGACAGCCAAGGAGAGTGGACTGGAATGTGCATGCATGAAAAATGACAGCTTCATTGTACCAATCAGTGGGGGCAGTAAACGCCACTGAGTGAGCGTGTGTACTGTGTGACTGTTGCAGTCAAAATGACTCAGTGAGTAGAGCAACAAATCTGCATCAAATTTTGTGTTAAGCTTGAACATTCCTCCACAGAAACTACTTGGATGATTCAGAAGACTTTCTGGGACGATGTAATGAGCGCAGCACAAATAAAAGTGTGGCACAAACAATTCAAAGATGGTCAAGAATTTGTTGAAAGCGGCCTATGTCCTGGAAGGCATGCAACAAGCAAAAACACCTGAGAATGTTAAATGTGTATGGGCTACAATCAACAAAGGTCGGTGACTGACATTGCAGGAACTAAAAGCTGACCTGGGGATTCCAGAAACTATTGTCTGAGATTTCGATGTAGGATCTTGGCATGAAATGTGTCATGGCAAATTCGCTCCACAGCTGCTTCTACCACAGCAGAAGGAACATAGTGCTGCAGTTACTAATGACTTGATACAAACCGCTACCAATGAACCAGATTTCTTCAAGAAGGTTATAACTTTGAAGGGGGGGACTGAGGCATCATTGTCCTATGTACACTGTCTCTTGTATCTTGTCTCTTCCTCAATAAATGTCTCTATTTTTCATATTGCTTGACTGGATACTTTCTGGACTGGCCTCGTGTGCCTGTTTTTATGACAGTACGATGCTGTTTTGATTACTGTGGCCTTATAGTATAGTTTGATATTAGGTAGCATGAGTCTTCCAACTTTGTTCTTTCTCAAGATTGCCATTGCAATTTTTGGCCTTTTGTTTTTCCATATAAATTTTTGAAATACTTGCCCTACTTCTCTGAAATACATCATTGGTATCTTGATAGGAATTGCGTTGAATCTATAGATTGCCTTGGGCAGTATGAACATTTTTATTGATGTCAGTTCTTCCTATCCATGAGCACAGTATGTGCTTCCACTGATATGTATCTTCTTCAGTTTCTTTCTTCAGTAATCCTCTCTTCTCTTTACCATTTTCTTAAAAACCACAGCCAAACTGGCATGACAGTTGAAAAAAAAGTGTCTCTGACAGGTTCCTCTATACAAAAAATTACTTATTGTCATGACTAATGGCCTAGAATAGTGCTAGGTTCTAAACATTTTTAGGAGGGCCATGAAATACCTTTGGAGGAAAAGAAAGAGTATTGTGAATAAAAATTTGCTTCTGATAAGGCAGTTATATATTCAACATAACTCATTAAGTTTTTTATTATTCACTGCCAAGAAATTTGAAATGAGACAGATTGTATACTTATCATTCCTCCCCTTTGAAATGCTTATTGTGGTAGATAAATTAGAATTTATTGAAGTTCTTGGCTTAGGATCCTAGGAAAATATCTGTCTGCTGAAGTTGACTGCCTTACTTCTGTGTGACTTCTCTTTCTGGCTCAAGTGTCTGACTGCCATGACAATGATCCAAATGTTTTAGGACATGCTAATGATGCCAGATCTCAACTCTGTATCACACTGATGGAAACTGCCCTGAGCTAATTTGGTTTTGAATTGCTCTTAGGACTTCTTGACAGATAACAGTAACTGCAGGAAAACCCCAGGTAGATGGGGTTCATCCATTCCTCCACAATCTTGCTACCAGCTTATATATAATGAAAGGTAGCCTCAGATAAACCATTTTTCCACACAACAGTCATTTAAATAGTCTTAGCAAGCAGGCACAAAGCATAACAAACTGCCCTATATAAGTTTAGCTCTTGCAGTTTTAAACATTCTGACCATTCCTTTTATGAAACGTTCTGCGGGGGCACAAAAAATCATTTTCTAACCAATGTTCAACGTTCTTCTGTCTGGGCTGGTAAGCAAAGTAACATGAGACAGTAACAGAAGAAAATGTCTAAAACTTAACTTCGGATGCACATGCTGGACTGCCATAAGAATATGAGTCCCAAGGAAACATTAGACAATTGTGGTTTATATGCCATTCTGGACAAAGGAGAGAGAGGCAAGGGTCTGAGATTTCAAAGTAGATGCAGGCAATTTTTTTGGCTAGAGAGAGCAAATGTGTGAGAAACAAATTCTTAGTGGTGCACCCAGAAACAGTGGGACTCTGAGGGATGGCCAACAAACAGGCTTTTGCAAGATTTCTGCCACATTTAATTTATTATGATGCTAAGGTCATGTTCCTTTTCGTTAAGCACACTTTCCTATCTGGATTCCTTAAGTGGGGTGGGGGTGGGGTGGGATGGGGCCGTGAAAGGTTTTTTCTGAGTCTTTCGTTTCTTAATAATTAGCTTAAAAATCAGTATCCCTAGAAGTATATTTTGAGGTGGCAAAATGTGTTGCTTTGAAATTGCCAGGAATGGAAGTCGTCCCAGCCTATATGAGGACCCAAAAAAACCTGGAATTTATTTATAAAAAATTGTGTATTCTTACACATTTAAACTTCAGTCACTTTCCACATACTCTCCATTTGATGCAATACAACTATCAAGCCTGCTCAAAATAATTTTTGAACTGGTCGATTTTGATGCCCTTTAGTGCTGCTGCCTTTTTTTGTTTCACCTCTTCCACATCAGCAAAACATTTCCTTTTGAGGACTTTTTTCATGGGGGAAACAAAAAACAAAAGTGCTGAGATCATGTGAATGGAGGGTGGGGCATGGGGTCATTCTGGGGGTTTTTTTTGATCAAAAACTGCTGAACACTCAGTGTGGTGTGGCCAGGTGCACTCATAAATCACCCATCATGAAATGGGCAAACGTATTCAAGGAGTCTTCAAAAAAATTCACTGAAGCAGAACGCAGCTTCTCACAACAATGCCAGCTGGTACATTGATACAGATGGGTTCCTAGAACAGTCACCTAGCAGGAAAAGGTTGTATGGGGCCCATCCTTAAGATTATTCTGGGTTTTTTGGGGGTCCCCCTGGTATTCCTGCCCACAGGCAATGTTAGTTTCCCCATAGCCTCACCAACACAATGCCTTTTCAAACTCCTTTGATTTTTACCAGTCTGAAGGAAAACTAGAATCTTATAGTTTAAATTGGCATTTTATTTTTTTAAGAATATAAAATTGGAGGTGGACATCTTTTGTGAGGTGAATTATATTTTTCCAGTTTATCTCTTTATGTGTTTGTTGCCACCAGACCCTTTTAAAAATAGGTATCAATTTAGCAGTTGATTCCCTTATGGCTTTTATATTCTCATTTAGAAAGACCTTTTCCATTTGGGCACAAAAAGGAATTTGTGGTTTTGTTTTTCACATTAAAGGTCTTTGATTTGTCTGGAATTTTAGAATAAACTTAGGATGGTTTACTTTTGGGGTAAAAACGTGTATGTGATGTATAATTTACATATTGTACCGGGATTATAAATATAGTGTAATTCTTGGGAAAGTGTTGTTGCTGTGTTGCTTGTCTCTTTTAAGGGAAGGTCATTGCAAAATTTTTCACGAATTATTAAAGTAACACTTTCCTGTAGGAAATTGGAAAAGTCAAAGGAGGGAATGAAAACCACCCCAAATCCCAGCACCGTATTATTTATAGCAAAATTGAGACTAAACTCATACTGTATCTTTTTCATTTGAGACTAACAGGAACATGGATTTAGAAAAGTTTAAATGGTTCCTTAGCATGGTTTCAGAATTTTTGTTTTTTAACCATACTTAAGGCTTTTAAAGGAATGAATGACCGCAGTAGTAGGCTTATTCAATTTTGAACTATTTTGAAGACATCCATTGTAAATAAGACGCCAGCACTCCCAAGGAACCTGACACTCTGAAGACGCAACTGCCACCCGCGGAGGTCTCGGCGCTGCTCGCAGGGGCGGAGGGAGGTTGGCTTTTCAGGGACTGCGCCTCCCAGCCAGGCTCAACTGCAGCACCCTCTGGTGGCGGCGGTCAGGGCGACTGAAGGGAGGCGCCCGGAGGTGCTGTCGCTCGGTCAGGCTCACCCCTTAGCTAGCCCTGCTTTTTCGAGAGGTTCTTTACTGGCTTTCGGAGCTGCTTTCACCAGGCCGGCTCCCCACGGCTCTGCTGCATAGCCCTACTGTGAGCAGCGCAGAATTTTGGCGCTGGAGGGCGTGGCGCCGCAGAAGACTGCCTGGCGTCCCCAGCGGCGGCGTCCCCATGTCCCCGAGGCGGGGCAAAGCTCCGTCAGGGCGCCAAGGGGTGGCTTCCGCACCCCTGTCCCTCACCGCTCCTTTTGGGGCCGTCTGAGAAGTTTTGAACTTCCTGGGTTGACTCGCCCCGGTATGCGAGGGAGTGGGTGGCCGAGGGCGAGGCTGTTTCCACTGCCTGGGCGCGGCCCTTTAAACTTTTTGTTTTTTAAACTTCGGGGGTGTGGTTGAGGCGTCTCCTCTCTCTGCGGCTGGTTGTTCTCTGGCCGTCCGGTCCTTCCCTCGTCCCGCCTTCCAGATGCTTTGGAGTCATGAGCCGGGAGGGCACAGGGACCCGCCTGGTGGCCGAGGTGATCAAAGGTGAGTGCGGAGGGTACCGGATGCCCCCAGGGACACCTGTATTTACATGGCATCAGGCGGCGCCTGGACTTCGACGAGGCCCCAATCTCTTGCCAGAAGGTGCCTTAAATTTTCGGGGCCAGGGCCAGTGCTGTCTCATGGGCGTGGGTGGCCGCCTAGGCTCCTAGTCCCCGCATGTGCTCTTGCTTTGGGGAGAATGTGAACAGACGTGTGCATAAGGGAGCCCCTAGCTGATAGGTGAGTTACGTCTTTCCACCGAAGGTCTCCACGCAAGGGAGCAAAATCCGTGGTCACTGTACATGGGGATCAAGGGTCATTTGTGGTTGGAAGAAGAGTAAGCCCGTCATCCATCTGAGTGTTTGTGGTTGGGAGACATTTTATTGGAGGCGTTTACAAGGAAATAAACATAGCAATTGTGTGGGTTGAATTGCTGACAATTGTTTAAATTATCGTTTGGGCAAAGGATGTCCTTTGTTTCTTACTGTTTTAAAGGCTGGACTTGATTTTGCCACAATTTTTTAGTGTAAGTATTCTAGCATTACTAGTATTCCTACTACTAGGTATTGCAGATGACTTTGCTTCGCAGAGGATTTTTAGGCAACTTTTTTGGGGGTAGGGCGAGGGGAGGAACTAAAGGTTGGAGCCTCTAAATTTTTAGTACTGGTTACCATTCTTGTTAAGCCTTACAGCAGTTACACAAGTTCATCTCCCACTCATTGTGCAGAAACCTCATTGCTTCTGCTGCGGTGGTAATTTGCCTAATTGTAAAAATCACTGCAAAAGTAGTAATGATCCCTAAGAACAGTTGGGTAAGAACATAAGGTTCATTTTGTTGTTTGTGTTCTATAGCCTTAAATGTTAATTTTGAAGCAGTTTGGAAAGTGTTCTTTATCGACTCAAAATAGTATCTTATTGAATGACTGTTTAGGATGTCTTGAAAGCACAGTGATACATAGTGAAAGTCATCTAGGTTGATGACTAGCCATCAAGCGCATGCTGCCATTTGCTCAGGTATCTTAACCCAGGGGAACTAAACTTCTGCGGTGAGAAGTTCCTCCGGAAATCAAGCCATATTGATCCACAAAAAGTCACTTGTCATTATTGAAACTTATGGTTAAAGACAACTTCTCTTTTAAAAAATGTGCTTATTATCACTCATCAAAATATTCAAAAACATTTTGAAAGTATTGGCACCCTTATCAGAAAACTGCGTGGAAAAAAATAAAAAAATTGACTTCATCTGAAAAGAGTTGTATCATGACATATGAAATTTTTAAAAATTATCTGAAGGAAGGAACATTGCAATTTTTCCATTTCAGATCGCCTTTGTTTTGCCATTCTCTACAGCAGACCAAAGAGTTCATCAAGTGTACATTATTTCAGCATAGATAATGAACTTGAATATGAGAAGTAAGTATTGCTTTTTAAAAGATTGTCAGTAATTTTTTTTATTTTGAAGAATTTAAAGGTATGTTTATAAACAGGATAACCATGGAAAATTACAAATCTGTTGACTGATAATTGCAGGGTGTTTTTTCTTTAACTAACCTTAGTAATAAAATTAGACCCTTAGGGGAAAAAATCCAAATGAAAGAATCTTCCTAATTAACAGTTTGTATTTGAAATTCTAATAGTTTACAGTGCTATGAGATATAAACTAATATACTAAGATGTGTTTTAACCAGTGGAGATGTGTGGAAAAACAACCTTTTTATTCAGAAGGTATTTTCATGTTATTAAAGTTGGATTTAGCTGTTGAATCACTTTTAATGTTTTTTAATAGGCATTATTTACCAGAATATCTCTTCCACTGCACTAGTTAAGGCAGTACCTTGAGGTTATGTGATTGATAACAATTTGGTGTGTGCTTCCTTATCTCAATTTAACCTGGTAGCTCCCAAAAAGGCATATTCAGTGCATCTACAATATATATATACACACATTTTTGTTTTTCACTTTTAAAGCTTCTACGCAGATTTTGGACCACTCAATCTGGCAATGGTTTACAGATATTGTTGCAAGATAAATAAGAAATTAAAGGTAAACTCTTTTTTACCTAAGATTTGACTTAATTGTTGTTAGCCTGATCTTGGGGAGGGGAAAGTAAGGAAAGCACATCTCTGAAAAAGGAAATGTCATGTTTTTTATTGCAGTGGTGTCTGGGACGTGTTCGTGGTTTTTTGTTTTATATAGGCACAGTATATATGTTAGTTTTCCAGAGTTTTGATTGAACAGTTTAAGTTTGGGTCATGTGGTTCAGGTTGGGATTGGTGATACTCAAATACTTGAAAGTCAAAGTGGAAATTGGTTAATAAAGTAAACCTCTTAATTATCTGACCTAATGGAACTGAAACCTAACAAGAGAAACTTCCCTTGCTATGGCCATTGTTCTTTCTGCCTTCACTTTGATAGAGAAGGAGGCTAGCAAACAAAGAAAAATCTGCTCATCTTACTTTCTCTAATTCCATATTAAATCTCCCATGATGTTGTACTACTTGTGACTCTTCACCTTGACTTTTACACACAGGAGTAAGGAGCAGGGGAAGCAAGGACAGACCAGCGTATCCTTAAGGCTGTCACTGAGAGTTGCAAAAGTGTATTTCTATTTAGTTTTAACTTAGACCCCATCCATTTATTTTAAAAACTTTCAAGTATTGCTCATACACAATAGGCAGTGTATATACTGCTAGCAATTCCTAATTAGTAACTATAAATTCTCAAGTTAAAAATATTGGACTTGAGGGCAAGTCCTTTTTAAAAACAGCTTTATTCAGTCAGTTAATTTACCAGGCAACTACACAGAAGAAATACAATTTCTTTTCAATTAAAATTAAATTATATTAAAATTTATGGTTGAGTAAGGCAAATTCTTTTCACTTAAATATCAAACCTAAAATTTCACATCGTAAATGTTAGAAGCATCTGTCAGATGAGCTACTAATCTGTAAAGTGGAAGCTGTGGCATTGCCTTTTTTTTTTTTTTTGTATTATATCTATATAGAGATGGAAACTCTTCTTTCTGGACTTTTGTCTCTCTTGGATAGGAATAGAAGCATTTATAGTCTTACGTATGGATGTCCCCTCTTGCCCCACTCCTCTTTCCAGTTGTTAGTGGCAGGTCTTTTGTTTCATACAGAGCTATGAAACTAAAAATAATTTCCTCTGCCCCCACTTGTGTTCCTTTGCTTTAATTTTGAAAGAATTGTTTCCCGTCCTTAGCCATCTATGGACTTTAATCCTTTGGGTCAACTAAGAATGTATTGGTCCTTTTTTTAACAGTAGGAAAGTGAAAGAAAAGTGCTCCCCGCCCCCCTCCCAGCTTCTTATATTTTCTTTCAGAGGTGGTCTCTACTTTATGTATCTGTTCATATCTCCTTCCCTCCTCTTTAATTGTATATTCCCTCTAATCCAGGAATATGTCTCTTATGGGGAGGTACATGGCACTGGGGGGTATCAAAGTTAATCTTTTTAAATGTCTTGCTAATATGAATCTGAGCTTTGGAATTTATCCTCACAAAATAAAGTTTTAGAAAACTTGAAATTAAAAAGAAAGTACTAACAGTTGTATATCTTTATGCAGTCCCTTACAATGATAAGGAAGAAAATTGTTCATTTTACTGGCTCTGATCAGAGAAAACAGGCAAACGCTGCTTTCCTCATTGGATGCTACATGGTAAGTCTTTAACTACTTTCCTGGTGTATTAGTGAAAATGAGGACACAATGGTACTTTGTTGTTGGAAATTTGAAATTATTTTTTCTAAGATAATGTCTCAATTTTTTTTTCTAGAGAAACATATTTTGCTTTTTAAAAATTGACCAACTGGAAAAGGCTGTGCGTATGTGGTGGCGGGGGTTTGATATCATAGATCTCTGTACCTTCTGCTCATTTTGCTGTGAACCTAAAACTGCTTTAAAAAAGTCTATTTCAAAAAAAATTGACCAGCTTGTGTGAAAACTTCGGTGTTGTGTCAGTTAAGGTTAGAAAATAATGCCTTCAAAACTGTTAGTATGATTCTAAGATTATCTTCGTTCTCATCAAAACATCTAGCCAGGAGGGCATGGTGTGTCAGTGTTGTAGGAAAATGGATACCATACTACATAGCTTACATACAGCTTTGAGTGACTGGTCTGTTTGGGCCACTGGAAATATGTTTTGGAATAGTCAGTACTTACCCAGGAGTTACGGAATTCATTTATTTGTAAATATCTTGGAAGATTTTTTTGAGTCAATTTTTCTGAAGCACCTAGTGCATGCGTTTGCAGGAGTACCTAAGCAGTAGTTTGTCCTCCGTCAGCTAAGAGCAGGGTCTCTCGTCGTTTTGGTGGTGTGGAAGCAAGCTACCCCATTCAGTGAGAAGGATAGCAAGTGGATGTTTCTTCTATTCCAAGCCACATAGTTGTAATAGGTACTCTCCTAGATTAAAAAAACAAAACAAAACAAAAAACTGATTGTTTTTGTTCCTGAGATGAGTTCTTTCTTCCCTCAGCTTAAGTAGTTCCTGTCATGCTCCCTCCCTTTTAGGATATACCAGTATTCTTTTCTGATACATAGTTTGATAACCCGGAATTTACATTAATTAGACCAGAAGTTGGTGGTACTAGTTAAAATTTTCTCAACATTTAATAATTTCTTTTTTCCTATGTCTAAGGTATATAATTAACAACAAAGGTTGAGGCCTGTTGGTTTTGTTTTCCTGTTTGTGCTTACAAAAGTAATTGAGAAATGCTTCTGAGATAAACTTTAAGTTTTATTATCATCTCTGATTTTATGGAACACAGGTTGTAGATTGTATTTATTAAAATTTGATTTCTTAAGCTTACCCAGATGTGGTGGTGTTTGTTTTTTTCCCATCTTTTCTGCTGTTTGTTGCACTTAGCAGCAAAAATCCTTGGTGTAGGTGGGAAAGAGCCTGATAAGTTCCCAAGAAAAAGAGTATACAAAGGCGGCTGTTTTAACTAGGATGTTTGCTCCCATTCCTTGGGGAGAGGAACCCCATGATTAGAGTGAATCAGGACAGCTTTACAGAAAAAGGGGCACAGCCAGGTTTTGGGGGGTTTACAGCATATTAAAGGGAACCCTAAAGAAACGGCCCTTGGAATGACAATAAAAGTTCTTAGGCTGTGCAGGAGAAAACACAAAGCTCTGCCTGGGCTGTTTTAGGCCAGCAGTTTGTCTTGAGTCAGATGAGATGTCCCCAAGGGGTGGGTCCTGAGGAAGCAGACATGGCAACTTCAGTGTGAAGAACCCCGGAGAGGGTAGCTGTGGACATGGTGGGAAACAAGCATTGTTATAAAAACAAAACTCTTGATAATTTTATAAATAAGAAATCTCTTTAAATTTTTTTAATTGTCAGTTAAAAACAGTAATCCCTTGGCATATTTACTAAAAATTTGTTGGCATATTTGTTTGCAGTTTGGCATTGGCCTTTTGACTTTTGTATTGTGGCATTGTTAAAGACCATAAATTCAACCCAGTAAATTTAAAGGTATAGTTGGTTTTATTAATAATTCATGCATCAGACAGAATCCCATCTGGTAAGTAGAAAGGTGCTCCAGCTGTTATGAATGAATGAATGAATGAAAAGAAATGAAAGGTTTTTATAGGTAGAGGGTCAGACAGGAAGGTATAAGAATGCATTATTTCAGGCAAGGTCACCTTCCCTTAGGTAAGGAAGGCAGGGGGGTCTTTTGAGGTAGATTGCTTTTTTAATGCTGACCTGGAAGTTCCAGGCTGAATGGTTTAGCATTCCATTCCTGGGATGGCTGAACCTGCAGTTAGGTTAGGTATTAAGTCTTGGTGGGGTTCAGCAACAGTGACTCCATTTTTAATAACAGGCAGAAGTTAATTTTGGGGGGATTTAATATATTTCATATTATAGATCCTTTTAGGATTCTCTGCTTTCAGGGTAGCACTGATTTGATTGGTTAGGAAAGTGCCAGGTAAGCAGTTTGGACATCTCCTTCAGTTCATTCTTCGGCTCAGCTAAAAAGCCAAGTTGGCAGGAGGATTACAACTCTTGGCTGTAGCAAAAGCGTTTGCAGCCATGAAGGGCTGACTGAAGTGGGAGCGTGGAGCTGTAATGACGCTAGGTGGGGAAACAGGAGAAAAACAGCTAGGAAAAAGAAATTTATTAATAGTAGCAAAGGGGTTGCAAGATAGTAGAATATGGATACCTCAAAAGAGTAATTAAACATCAAAGTAATAGGTAAGCGAAGGTTTGTTCTGGTGAAGTCTATAGAATTCTGATTAGAGATTTGTAGAGAGGTGAGTGGGAATTCCCTGAAAATTGATCTTCCACCTTGATAACCTTTTCTGGAATTGTTGAAGAATTCTGGAGTTGGTAAGGCTTTTTAGTGAGTGGCTTGGGTTCGGGGGGGGGGAGGTGGTAATGTTAAAACAAACAACAAATATGGAGGGAAACTTGAGAAGTCCATTCCAAATGGACTGACTCCTTTCATTTTGCCCTTTTAGCCTCTGGGCGTCCCAAAGGAATCGTGCTCCCTTCATTTTCCTTTACTCAAAAGGACCAGTATGGGGTGTGGAGGGAGTGTGAGAATGAAGCACTAGTATTTTTATTTTTATTTTTTTTACCCTACAACAGATGAGATTAGGCTTTACAGTTACTTAAAATGGGATTGATAAGCGCATGCCCAGCTAGTGCTTTTGTCACATGGTCGGGCAACATCTGTAGTATCAGAAGTGAGAGGAGCAGCTTGACTGTTCATTTCTCTTCAGTGTATTTCCAAGTATTGTACTTTATGTGGTCTTGTAAATGGATTTATCAAGTATCACAAATGGTGAATCTTTGGTAACAAATTAGCCTGAAACTAAAAATCTTTTGAACCACACTGTAAAAAGAGTAGAAGACATAGAACATAACTGAAATTTTCTTTTAAAAGATGAGTGAACTGTATCATTTTATGAAATAATAAGTTTGCTACCCTGTTGTGATAAGTCAGTGACTGTTAACCTATCTAGACTGGGGGAGGAGGAGTATTTAACCTGTCATTTCAAATATAAAATTTTGAGTGGAAAAGTAAGTTCTTTTCACAACAAATTAATAATTAAAAGAATATTTAAAAAATAAAAGTTAGAAACTTTGTCATTTTGTTGTAAAAAATTGATATGTATGAAACCTATATGTGTACCTTGGAGAAATTCGGGAAATTTTTCTTAAAAAAAAAACCACCAAAAAATCCCCTCATTTATATTTACAGAAGCAGGACACATGCGCATGTATTCAATATGTGTACCATGCAATTCCCTAGTACAGTTTTATCACCTGATTTTTTCAGCAAGTGATGTTTTATCATCTTTATACCCAGGTTATATTTATATTTCCCCAATTGATCAAAAATGTTCAAGCCAATATCTCATTGAGGTTGTATGTGGTGGTTGTGCTTTTAATCTCTCACACATGGTCTCCTTTGCTAATACTGATTTATGGAAGAGGCCAAGTTATCTTGTAGACTGTTCCAGCTTTTGAATTTCTCTGCTTTTTTCCCTGTGATGTTTTAAAACTTGTTTCTTTGTTCTTTATATTTCCTGTGAACTAGAGAGATTAAAGCTAGGCCCGAATCCCTTCAGCGTATGGTTTTTTCGTTATGGCTTAAATGTATTCTCTGTGGTGTTATTTAAACAAGTTGTAGTCTTATGTTTGGTTCCCCGTCAACATTTATTTAGTGTTTTAAACAACAATTGATAATACTTGCCTGAATCAGTAATTTTATTAGAGTTTCAGAATAATGTTTTTAAAATTATTTCATTCATCCTTCATTTATTTACAGGCTTTCTTTTATGGGAATTGAGCTTTCCCTCGTCCAGTTGGGGCTCTTTGGTTCCCCTGAAACCTAATTTTTTGCTGAAAAGACAGAATGAATGATCATTTCCCTTTAATCACCAGTTTTCAAAGTAAAGTGTTAACATTAATAGCCACAAAACTAAATTTTATAACTTGCTTTAAAATCATGTAAAACAAAGTATCAGTGGGTTTTGAACTCATTTGCTAAACATTTTGAAAATGTGCAGCACTTAGCATTAGATTTAAAAAAAAATTTTATTTTATTTTATTTTATTTTAGACTTTAAAGAAAGGGGAAGGAAGGGAGAAAGAGGAGAGAAACATCAATGTGTGATTGGCTGCTTTCTGTAAGAACCCCGACCAGGGACCAAACCTGTAACCCAGACATGTGCCCTGACCGGAAATTGAACCAGCCACATTTCGGTTTGCTGGAGGATGCCCAACTAACTGAGCCACACCAGGTGGTTTATCCATATTTTATAACAACATCAGATTAGCAATTGGGAAGTTGGAAATTAACTAGCCAAATGTACATCATTGATGGATGGGATTAGACAAATGAGTGTAATCATTCCTGCATTTTCATTTACATATCATGGTCAGGTACTTTTTTTTTTAATTACAGCACACATTAAGAGTTCAAATAGCTGAACTTAAAACTAAGCTTTTAAATAAAAAAAATTTAAAATGAAGCATATCAGTCACATTAACTGATACATTTATTCATATTTTGGGAACAAGGTTTTTTTAGTACAATTGCAATATGCAATAATTCATTTTAGAAATAATTGTTGCTATCTTTTTCTTTTAAATTTTTTGTGTATACTTTAAATGGAGATGGTGTGCTGTTTCACTAGTAGGTGCAAACATTAATTTTTGCCAAACATTTATAAGAGGCCATTGTATACTATATGAAGCTTAGGGGGTTTAGGTTCAGACTAAGCTGACTTTTAATTTTATTTTTGTAGAGTATCTTATACAAATTAAGCATTCACTAAATACCATTTTCTATTTCATTTTCCTGATTATGTCTGCCATTATTATACCTTAAAATCAGATTTCTATATCAAAAAACAAGGAAGTTACCATGGTATCTTACTGGTTATCAATTTTGGTTCTATCTTACAGACCCAACATTTGTATTTTCCTGCAGGTAATAATACAATATTCAGCTTTTCTGTAGGTTACGTGTGCTTTTGAGGGCTAGCTTGGGAAATTAACCATCATTTCTAACATTTTCTGTGGTTAAAGCAGTCTGAGTTTAAAAGACACAAGCAAACTGTTGTTTGCAAATTTGCTTTCCTCCGATGCTCCCTCGATTACTTTCATTGAGCTAATTACGGTAACATGGAAATTCCCTGTTCAACGTGTTTTACTCTATTTTTATAGTCTTAAGAATGTCTTGCCTTGTAAACATTTATATTGAAAACTATGATGCTAATTAAATTCTAGGAATATATTACTAATTCAGCAGTCTGTCAGTAGAATCCTAAATTGCATTGAGTTGAGATTGCTTCAACAGTTACAACAGCCCAGGGACTTAATTTATTTTTTAATGGTGATTTTTGAATGTGTGGTTTACTTTCTCTTAATGATTTAATTATTTTGGACACAGCATAGTCAATGCTGGGTTAAAGTGGCTGGCGGGTAAAGGACCCACTTGAGAAGTCAAGACAAGGGGAGCAGGGGGAGAGGATCTAGAAGCAGTGGGTACAAATCCAGTTTAGCAAACAGTCTAGACTGGGGAATAGAGACTGGAGAACAGAACCAGGTGGATGGCCAAAGTCTTTGTAAACACCCACCCAGGCAAAATCTTTTCTTGAGTATCTGTGAAAGGCAGAGCAAACATCAACCAGGCACTAAATAGGACCAGGCTCTAGGTAGAGTGAGGTGTGTTGGAGCCACAGAGAAGGGGGACAGGATCCCTCAGGCTCTGCCCTGTGGTTGAGGCAGCTGGCGTAGTCATTACAGTTCATCAAAACTTTATTTACCTTTTCACCTTAGTGAGCCTGATGATATTTCAGCTGCTTATGATACTTGCTAGGTGGTATTAACTTTGGGAGACAGTAAAAAAAAATGGCCCTTTGACCATTTATGATATTTGATTTCAGATCTTTTAAGCTCTGGAATTTTGAGGGTTTTTAAAGAAATTATATGGTATTAATTATGCTATTACAGTTGTCCCAGTTTTTCCCCTTCTGCCCGCCTCTACCCAGTTCCCACCACTCCTTCAGGCAGTCCCCACACTGTTGCCTTTGCCCATGGGTCATGCATATAGTTCTTTGGCTGCTCTTATTTCCTGTGCTGTGCTTTATATTCCCATGAATAATTTATAACTTCCAATTTGTGCTTCTTAATCCCTTCACTTTTTTCACTCATCCCCCTGACCCCACTCCCATCTGGCAACCATCACAAAGTTTTCTGTATCTGTGATTCTCTTTCTGTTCTGCTTGCTTGTTTATTTTGTTTTTTAGATTCAGTTGTTGATCGATATGTATTTATTGTCATTTTATTCATATTTTTGATCTTCTCCTTAAAGAACACCCTTTAACATTTCATATAACACTGGTTTGGTGGTGATGAACTCCTGTAGCTTTTTCTTGTCTGTGAAGCTCTATATCTGTCCTTTGATTCTAAATAATAGCTTTGCTGGGTAGAGTAATTTTGGTAATAGGTCCTGGCTTTTCATCACTTTTTATATTTCTTGCCAATCCCTTCTAGCCTGCAAAGTTTCTTTTAAGAAATCAGCTGACGGTTTTATGGTTGCTCCTTTGTAGCTAATGAACTGCTTTTTTTTTTTCTTTTCTTCCTTCTTTTTTTTTTTTTTTCTTTTGCTGCTGCTTTTAAAATTCTTTCTTTGTCTTTAACCTTTGGCATTTAAATTATGATGTGTCTTGGTGTGGGCCTCTTTGGGTTCATCTTGTTTGGGACCCTCTGCACTTCCTGGACTTGTGTTTCTATCTCCTTCACCAAGTTTTCTATTGTTATTACTTCAGATAGATTTCCAATTTCTTCTCTCTCTTCACCTCCTGGCACCCCCATGATACAGATGTTGGTGTGCTTGAAGTTGTCCCAAGAGCTCCTTACACTATCCTCACTTTTTTGGATTCTTTTTTTTTTTTCTTTTTGCTGTTCTGATGGTTGTTTTTTGCTTCCTTATAGTCCTGCTTTGATTCTTGGCTTCATCCACTCTCCTGTTGATTCCCTGTAAATTACTCTTTATTTCAAGTATGAATCCTTTGTTTCTGACTGGATCTTTTTAATGCTGTTGATGTTCTCACTAAGTTCGTTGAGCATCCTTATAACCAGTGTTTTGAACTTTGTTTCAAGTAGCTTCCTTGTCTCCGTTTTCTTAATTTTTTTTTTTTGAGTTCTGTTCTTTCATTTGGACCATACTTCTTTACTTCCTCATTTTGACAGCCTCCCTGTATTTGTTTCTATGTATTAGGTACAGCTGCTACGTGTCCCAGGTGTGATAGAGTGGCCTAATGTATTAGGTGTCCTGTATGGTCCCATGGCACAGCCTCCCCTATTACCCAAGCTGGGTACTTGAGGTGCACCCACCATGTGGGCTATATACACCCTCCTGTTATAGTTAGCCTTAATTGCTCTTGGCATGTCCAAGGTCAGTCACTGCCTCTGTTCTGTCTGGGGTCATGCAGCATAAACTACAAAGTGACCTGCAGATGGCTGCTAGTGCTGGGCTTGGAGGTGCCCAGGGGAAGCCAAGCTGTGGACCAAAGCTGGCTGCTGCTGGGGCTGGGGCTGGGGCTGGGGCAACTTAGCATGAGGTAGGGATTTGCTGAAGCCAAATCTTGCTTGTTTGAGAGATTTTAGGAAAATCTGAAGGATGGACTAAGAGAGGCCATTCGTATGGAAAAGCCACTGGTAACAGTTTGGGTTGGCCTGAAAGTTCGGTGGGTCCTGGCCTCAGAGAATCACCAAGATAGGGCAAAGCGTGTGAGCCAGGTTTATAGAGTCTCAGATATTGCACCTGCCTGCCATCTATCAGCAGGAGGAGTCAGAAAAGGAACAATGGCCTCTGCCAGCATTTCTGTCTGGGAGAAAGCTGCTCCTGAGCTCTCTCCCTGATGTGAGACAATTCATTTCTCCTTGTATGTCTCTGATGGCTTTCAGTCTGCTGCCCCAGTTCTGGAGCTCAGAGGGATTGATGCTGGTAAATCTGTGTGGGCCCTTTAAGAGGAACTGTCTGGGATTCCAGAAGTTTCTGTCTTCCACAGCCTCAATCCCCACTGGGTTTTACGTCCAGAAGTTACGAGGACTTCTTTTCTTGGCACTGGAACCCTGGGCTGTGGGTTCTGGTGGGGTTGGGACCCCTTGCTTCTGAGACATCCCTGCAGGTTTTTATCTGCCACACGTGTGTTGAGACCAGCCTGTTCCGTGTCTTTCTTCCTCCTACCAGTCTTGGTGTGGTTTCTTCTTTAATTCCATAGTAGTTGGACCTTCCATTCAGCTCGATTTCTAATGGTTCTGAATGATGGTTGTTCTGCAGTTTAGTTGTAATTTTAATGTGGTTGTGCAGGGAGGTGAGCCGTGCTTACCTAGGCTGCCTACTTGAGTAGAAGTCTAAACTCTGGAATTTTTTATCCCTTTTTTGTTTCAATACTTGTTTTAGATAGTGTGCGGTTGCGGGGGTGGGTGTGGGTGTGTGTGTGTGTGTGTGTGTGTGTGTGTGTGTGTGTGTGTCTATAAATAAGGACTGAGCAGTAGGCCCTTTTCAATCAATAACAAGCAGTGTAGCCCTGGCCAGTGTGGCTCGGTTGGCGTGTTGTCCCATGAACCAAAAGGTTGCAGGTTCGATCCCTGGTCAGAGTGCCTACGAGAGGCATCAAATCAGTGTTTCTCCCTCACATGGACATTTCTCTCTCTTCCATCCTTCTCCCCTCTCTAAAATGAATAAGCACATTCTCTGGTGAGAATTTAAAAACAAACAAAAAAACAAGCACTGTGATCTTGGGTGAGCGGTTAATATCACAGGTTAGATAGCCGTAGCCTGCCAGTTACGTAACTCAGGGTGTTTATAAATAGTAGTTTGTATGTTTTTGCCAATATTTGAAAATTAAGAGATTTCATTTTTAAAAAATTAAGATTTTTGCTTTGTCTTAAAAAAAAAAGGCCCATACCCCTAAGATAGTAGATCCATGTGCACTTTTACTCTGGGCAGTTCCCTCACATTTACTAGCTGCCTGGCTTTGGGAGATATGTTTTACACTTCAGATATTCAGTTTCCCTTTATCTAAATTGGGATCATTATACCAACTACTATCTATCTATCTATCTATAAATCTTTATATACATATAGATATATAATGGCAATTTTAAAAATAAAGACTTGAATATAAGGCCATCTGAAATTTTTAAAAAATGATTTAGGATTTGTTCTTATTAGCATTTGTGCAGAAACTGAAAGTGATTTTATTTATTTTTATCATGAAAAATTATGTATTATATATAGTCCTTCCCTGCTCACCTTTTTTATTCAGCAATTGGATCTTTAAACTTACTTCCAGCTTGTATTGATTCATGAATATTCTATGTTAATCTGGAGAGTGAATTTTTTTTTTTTTTTAGATAGATCAGTCAAGTTCTCAACATAGGAAAGACTGTGTCATCTGGCTCACATAAAAATAGTTAAATCTGGAAACATTGTGACATTTCTCCATGAAGAATATTTGAAAATAGTTTCTCCATTTATCACGCTGCCACATTTGTTGTGGAATTTAAATACTCAGTGTTGCTTTTGAGTCAGATATGATGATTTATAATGTTTTTGTTTTTAAAACTGTACCAGAGGCTCTCTAAGTACATAGATTAAACTTCAAAATGTTTTGTATAAGAATAGAAATACAAAGCACATGTCTAAATAATTGTGTGATTATTAGTCATGTTTTATTATTTGAGATTGTTAGGGTTGAAAGTATGAATGATCAAGTTGGGATCCTTTTGTTTCAGTCCACTCCTTCAGTCATTGCTAATGGAATCCCTCCTGGGTTTTGCAGTGGATAAGTAATGCAGGGCCAGACAGATGGTAATTTCAAACATGGGGGTGGTGGTAGTCCTAGAAATGGCTACAGTTTTATTCAGCAAAAAAGAACCTTGTACTATGACTGTGAAATTCACCACTAACCTAGTTTCTCAAGCATTTTCCATCCCCGTATTTCATTCTTGTGAGATTGCTTTTTTGATCCTTTGGAGAGATTTCTTGAAAGGGACAGACACACACACACAAACGACAACACGAACTCCTTACTGCTGATTCTTTTAAGCTGTGGGGCTTCTGCACTCGGCACATTTTTTTAAATCCACTTTTAATAAACTGGAATGATTACTTCGTTCCTTACTGTTTATTGTGGTACTCTGTTATCTCTTGTTGCCTCACAAATTATCCCAACACTTAATGGCCTCAAACGATAATTAGCATTCTCTCAAACAGTTTTTATGGGGAAGGTATCCAGAAGCAGCTGATTCAGGTAGGTCGGCTTCTGAGCCCAACTGGGCTGCAGTCATCTGGAGGCTTGACTGGGCCTGAAGGGTCCACTGCTAAGATGGCCCGTTCACGTGCCTGGCAAGTTATTGCTGACAGTTGGCCCAAGACTGTCAGTTCCTTGTCATGTGATCTGGCTTAGTGCCCTCACAAAGTGATAGTTCGATTTTCCTGGGGTGCGGGGTCCAAGAGAAAAGAAGGCAGAAACCACAGTGTCTTTCATGGTCTTCCCTCAGATGTCACACTTGGCTGTAATTGCAGTATCCGGTGGTTTATACGGGGGCGCCCTGTTCATTGTGGGAGGGGCACACGAGGGTGGGAATACCAGGAGGTGAGCAGTTCGGGGGCTGTCTTGGAAGCTGGCTGGCTACCACGGCTGTTTAGTATCTTGTTTCTCATTTGTAATTTCCTATTTTTGGACAGCAATGTGGAATTGGAGTGGCCATTTTAAACCCATAGCTTCTCATGAAAATACACAAAAAGAATTTGAGCATCCACTTAGCTTCCATGTTGCTAGGAACACAGGGATGGCTTGCTCATAAAATTGCATTGATTTAGAGTTGACTGATTTGAGAATTTGTGTTAATAGAGGAGCCGTTTATAGGATTTTCCTTAAATAACATTTAGAATAATTTCATTTGGGAAGGCCTTCTGACTAGGAAAGAAGATGAATGGGTGTAAAATTAAAAATTTTAGATTGTTAGCAAAGTGCTTTGATAGTTGTGTCTCATCCCTTTGGGGCTGCTATAACAAAAAAAAAAAAAGCAGAGACTGGGTGGCTCATAAACAACAAAGGTATTTCTCACAGTTCTGGAGGCCGGGAGTCTGAGATCAGGGTGACAGTGTGGTCTGGTGACAGCTCCCACCTTGTGGAACTGGTGAAGGCTCCCTCTGGAGCCTCTTTGTAAGGCTCTAACCCTCTTTATGAGGGCTGCACCTTTATGGCTAACCACCTCGCAAAGGTCCCATTTACTAATACCAACACCGTTTAAAACTTAGAATTTCAACATATGAATTTGGGTGCGGGGACACAAACATCCAGGCCATAGCATTATGTAAATAGATTTAGCATTATGTAAATAAATTTTTTCTTTTTTTAAGATTTTACTTTAGTTATTTTTAGAGAGAGTGGAACAGAGGGAGAAAGAGAAGGAGAGGAAAAACCGATGTGAGAAATAGCTCGAATGTGCCCTGACCAGGGATGGAACCCATAACCCAGGCATGTCCCCTGACCGGGAATCCAACCTACAACCTTTAGCTTCATGGGACAATGCCCAAGTACTCAACAGTGGTCAGGGCATAAATAGACTTGTTTTGAATCTGTAAATTTCCATCAATTTATCTCATTATACCTAGAGATTAGCTATTCATTTATAGGCATTCCCCAACTGAATTTTGTTTCGTTATCTTTTTTTAAAAAAAAATTATTTACTGATTTTTTAAGTATATTTTATTGATTATGCTATTACAGTTGTCCCATTTTTTTCTCTCCTTTATTCCCCTCCACCCTGTACCGCCCCCTCCCACCAGCATTTCCTCACCCTAGTTTATGTCCATGGGTCACACACGTAAGTTCCTTGGTTTTTCCATTTCCTATACTATTCTTAGCCTCCCCCTGTATATTTTGTACCTATCATTTATGCTTCTTATTCCCTGTAGATTTTCCCCCATTCTCACCCCTTCCTCTTCCCTATGATAACCCTCCATGTGATCTTCATTTCTGTGATTCTGTTTCTGTTCTAGTTGTTTGCTTAGTTTTTGTTTTTATTTTTTATGTTCAGTTGATGATAGTTGTAAGTTTGTTGTCATTTTACAGTTCATAGTTTTGATCTTCTTTTTCTTAGAGAAGGCCCTTTAATATTTCATATAATAAAGGCTTAGTACTGATGAACTCCTTTAACTTGACCTTATCTGGGAAGCACTTTATCTGCCCTTCCATTCTAAATGGCAGCTTTGCTGGATAGAGTAACCTTGGATGTAAGTCCTTCCCTTTCATGACTTTGGAATACTTCTTTCCAGTTCCTTCTTGCCTACAAGGTTTCTTTTGAGAAATTAGCTAGTAGTGTTATTGGAAGTCCTTTGTAGGTAATTCTCTCCTTTTCTCTTGCTACTTTTAAGATTCTCTCCTTATCTTTAATCTTGGATAATGTAATTATGATGTGCTTTGGTGTGTACCTCCCTGGGGACAACTTTTTTGGGACTCTTTGAGCTTCCTGGACTTCCTGGAAGTGCATTTCCTTTGCCAGATTGGAGGTGTTCTCCTCCATTATTTTTTCGAATAATTTTTCAATTTCTTGCTCTCCCTCTTCCCCTCCTGGCACCCTTATGATTCAGATGTTGGAATGTTTCAAGTTGTTCAGAGGTTCCTCATCCTCTCTTCATTTTTCTGAATTCTTGTTTCTTCATTCTGTTTCTGTTGGATGTTTATTTCTTCCTTCTACACCAGATCATTGATTTGACTCCTGGTTTCCTTCCCTTCACTGTCGGTTCCCTGTATATTTTTCTTTATTTCACTTTGCATACCCTTCACTTTTTCCTCTATTTTGCAACCATTCTTAACCATTTCTGTGAGCATCCTGATTACCAGAGTTTTGAACTCTGCATGTGATAGATTGGCTATCTCTTCGTCGCTTAGTTCTTTTTTTGGAGGTTTGGGTTTTTTTAATACTTTTTTATTTTTTTAGATTTTATTTATTTTTTGAGAGGGGAAGGGAGGGAGAAAGAAAGGGAGAGAAATATCAATATGTGGTTGCATCTCGCATGCCCCCTGCTGGGGACCTGGCCTGCAGCCCAGTCATGTGCCTTATACTGGGAATCCAACTGGCGACCTTTTGGTTCACAGACTGTGCTTAATCCACTGAGCCACACCAGCTAGGGCCTGTTTTTAGAGTTTTGATCTGTTCTTTCATTTGCTCCATATTTCTTACCTCCTTGGACTTGTTAAATTGTAAGGGGCAGTACCTTAGGTATTCACAAGGGTGGGGCAACTCATGTTGCTGCATTGTGGCACAGTATGTGGGGGAGGGGTCTGAGAGGGAACAGCGCTGCTTGCTTGGCTCCCAACTGGCTTTCCGTTACTTCCCCTGCTACCCACGAGCAAATTGGGCCCTTCCGGTGCTCATTCCCTGGTGGGTGGGTTTGTGCTCATTCTAAGACGCTATGGGTCTCTCCAAGGAACTATCCTGTGAGGCTGGGAGTTTCTCCCACTGCTCCAACCCCCACAGGTTTTTATAGCCAGAGGTTTTGAGGCTTTCTTTCCTGTGCTGGAGCCCTGGGCTGCACTGTCTTGCGTCCCCCAGTTGTTCCTTCCTGTTTATCTGCACACAGATGTGGGACCGCCAGTTGCACCTCGCCCACTCGTTCCTCCCACTGCTGTCTTGCCACAAGTCCTCTCTGTCCCTGCTGCCCGTCTCCACCCCTCCTGCTGGTTTGGGTGACTGTTTCTTCTTTACCTCCTTGGTTGTTGGACTTCCATACGGTTCAATTTTCTGGCAGTTCTGGTTGTTATTTGTTTTTAAATTTATTGTTGTCCTTCTGTCGGTTATGAAAGGTGGCAAAGTGTATCTACCTACGCCTCCGTCTTGGCCAGAAGTCTTTCTTTTCCTTTCTCTTTCTCATTTTATTTATTTATTTTTATCGTATTTGTCCCAGCTGGATTTAAAAATTACATTTTTAAAAGTTCTTCACTAGGAATTAGATTTTGTTTCCCCCATAGTAACTTTGAATTGAACTTGTATTCCAAGGCTAACCCACAATTATTCAATGTACTAGAGACTATTTCTGTGTTTTGATAGATAGAAGGAAATAATAGCATTGCAGTTTTAGTTATTAATGAAACAAATCTTGAGCACAAGAAATTATCATTAATATAATGCTTAAGGAAAATTTTTATATAATTTGAGAGATGATCTTATTAGAAATTTAGGGTAAATCTGAAAGAGGTCTCTGGATTTCATTTAACTACTTTACTTAAATTATGAATATATACATATACATAAATGAATCCAACCCTATTTTCACCTCTGTTGGCCTGAAGGTAGTCTTTTTTTTCTGTTGTAGGGGTTTTTTTGTTTGTTTAGTTTGGTTTGGTTTGGTTTTTGTTTTGTTGTTTTGGTTTTAGGAGTGTGTTTTTGGAAGGGGTCTGCTAGGAATTCCAAAATAAAATGAAGAAAAGACTGATGATACTGAGTAAGTCTTGGAAGAGAAAAGAAGCATGTTGGAGACTAGAAGAGAATGAGAAAATTGGGGAGGCGAGCTGGATTTGACATTCAAAGAAATTTTTTCATAAAAGAATTGTTTCACTGTTTTTCCAAATAATTAGTAATAAAATTGACTCTCTAGTCAATTAATAGGTTAATACTTAAAAGATATGTGTTTAGTAATATGTTGAGTGAGATTATAGATAATCTTTTAGTTAATTCATGATAAATTTTATGCTTATGAATCAGTAATAGTATACTTGTAAATTTGTTTGATACTAGGTAACAAAGCAATACTTGGAGTAAATGGAATGAAATCATATTGAGAAACAGGTTATATGTTGGGAAAAATTTCCATTTATGAGTCTTCAAACAGAAAATTGGTAAAATACTCCCTGGAGGGTTAAGTCAGTGGTTTTTGGATATGTCCTTCTCTAAATTTCAAAGATCCTTGCTGGATCTTAGATTTTTATAATTTCTTTTAATCCAATGATCTATTTATATCATCCTTTTATCAAATTTTTCTTTATATAGATATAGGTTCAGTGAATTAAGACCAGTGAATCACTGGTTTTACACCATGTATAGTGTATAAAGCAAGAGTTATAATGAAACATAACATGGATTCCCATTTCAGAATGCTCACTGTTTGCTTGAGGAAACAGCTCATATAGTAAGTAATGGAGATAAAACTTTTATAACTTTTTCAGTGACTTACTTTTACCACTCAGAATTGAAAGCATATCATCCCAAAGTAAGCTTTAGAATTGAATCTAATACTGGTGATATATGTGCCAAATCTAATGCTTGCGGCCTCCTTCCCAACCCTCCATATATGAATTGAAAATGCCCTGCCCTGCAGGAAGATTGAGTTGGAAAAATACTTGTCTCTTCAGACAGAACAAGGATCAGAAAGGCCCAAGCAAACTTAATGGGGGATGAGGTGGCTTCTTTAGAAGGAAGGTCAGTGAAGTGCTCAACTCCCAAGTTTGTAGAACAGCTTACTTAGGAGGAGGAAGGGAAAATGATATTGGTAAAATACCTCTGCAGCACTAGAATTCAGAAGACACTGGAACAGCATCTATAAACTACTGAGAGAATTTTTGATTGCAGAACAAAAATAGCATACATAGTCAAAAATATCAGGGCAGGGAACAAGACAATTTTGGAAATGCAAGGAATAAATAAATACCAGCTGTGGACCTCAGATGCCAAGGTATCTACTTACATTGAAGCATAATGTACTTGTGAAGATGAAGAAGGAAATCAGTACACTTAATCAAAATCTTTGTTCTGCTTGTGTGTCCCTTTCCACCTCATCCCAGTCCCAAGCCACCCCCCAAATACACCCCCCACACACTTGTTTACTATCATTTTGGTGAATTTTTAGGAAGGGGGTGAGGTAAAAGCTTGTGCTCAACCTAACACCTTGATTTGGGAAATCTGTGTTTAAATTGCTGTACTTATTACCACAGAAGTTGTTATGGAAAGCTGTTGGTCACCGTTCTTACTGCGAGCAAATAAACCAGATGTGGCAGATTTAAATGAAAAAAAAGGGAGTCACCAACAGGGTACTACTGGGTGACTCAAAGGGTCCTTGGGAAGGCTGGAGAACCAGGCTTAGTGGACTAGCTGGAAATTGTACAAAACTTCGCAGTGACAGCACTGCACCTTCATTTAGAAGTAAATCGCCTTTTTCTTCTCTTTCCAAATGTAGGTTATATATCTGGGGAGAACTCCAGAAGAAGCATATAGAATATTAATGTTTGGAGATACATCCTATATTCCTTTCAGGTAAATATAAGAATGATATGGTAGATTCATTTCTTGAGGCCCTTTCCAGAAATGCCTTGGTGTAGTTGTTTCTTAAAAAGGAAGACTTAGTAAATAGTCATTTTAAGGTGGGTGCAAATAACACCATAGGTTATTATTAACTGCATAGGTTACTCTGAAGTAACACTATTGATATTTTGTTGTGGGGGCTGTCCTGTGTATTGTAGGGTGTATAGCAGCATCCCCGGCTTCTGCCCCCTAGATGCCAGTGACACCTCCATTCCCACAACAGTTATCAAAACTAAAAATGTCTCCAGACTTGCCAGATGTTTCTGGTGGTGGTGGTGGTGGAGGAGGGGGCGGGAGTGGGGGGCGTGGGGAGGGGTTTGCTCCCGCCTGAGAACCACTCTCCTTGATGGAATAACCTGATGAGAATCCTGGACTGTGGTACTCAGAACTACCACAGAGGAGTTTGGTTCCTGGGGAGTTACAAAATAAATTTTCCTACTAGTCCGGAGTTAATTTCTGGGGTAAAAACTAAACCCCTTTTCCCAGGGACGCTGTGAGCAGAGATAGTGGGTGAGGTTGCTAGTATTAACCCCACTACTACAAAAGTCAATAGCCGTGTTCAGAGGTAGGTAAGTAATGTCCTCATACAAAGGGATGAGTCCTCATCCTCCTCTCAAACTTACCAAATGATTGTGCTGAAGACATTTTCCAAAAAAGGCTTTTTCCTTTAAATCAAATTAAGTTCTAAAAGTTTCTCTGTTTACCAAATACTTGACTTAGCTATATAATCTGAATACTTATATCATGCTAAATATATAATAAATGTGTGAAATAATTTTACTTGTTGCATGCTATATGGATAATTTCAAATACTGCATTATTCTTCCACTCATAAATTTACAGTGGATTTAGGATTGTTGCGTGTACCACAAATGCTTGAATTGGAGGGTATGGTCTTGCCTTTAAAATGTGAGGTTCTAAATCTGACTTGATGGTGGACAAGCTTTGGAATGTTGCCCTACCCTTATGCAGAATCTCCTCTTTAAATAACTTTGTAGAGACTGTTCATGGACTTAACTCTATGAAATAGAGATTGGTTAGGACAGTCTGCAGTTACATATTGCACTCAAGACTCTGTATTAGTGATTTAGCAAAGTAGAAGAATTTCTTTGAATGCAATACCCCCTTCTTCCTAGGGCATGGATCATCTTAAGTATTCTGTTATTTGAGGTGGGTAGGAAGAGATGAATGTTATTTTCTAAGCTGGAGAGTGCCCCATTTTTCTTCTCAACCTAAAATATAGCAACAACCATGTACTTTCTCTAGAAAAAAATGCTTGTATTTTTGGTCCCTGAGTGACAGGTACATTGATATAGTGATAATTTTGTTTTACAGAACTCTTCTTTATTCTTTATATTGCTGATCCTTTATGATAGTGCTATTCTTCAAGTTTCTAACAATGTTTTGAAATATGAATAAGCTCACATATTTCACCTATTCAAGTGAGGATCCATGAAACACTGTTGATGTAAAAGAAGTTGTATGTTCATGTAAATATTGAGGCCAAAAATAGAATAAATATTTAAAATTAGTGGAGTTCAGCACTGAGAAATGAACTTAGTTACTTCTGGTCTCAGGAGTAACTAATAAACAGGACTTAGCTAGAAACAGTTCAGGTTTGTGAAATTTGAATCTCTAGTCACAGATGCCAAACATTTGATTGATCTAAAACATTATTTCTCAAACCGGGGCCTGTGACACAGGGCCAGACTGTGGACTTTTTGTTACTAGCTTATGATGAGATAAGCACAGGAATTGAGTGTAAAAGTTTAGAGACTTTTATAGTAATTTAATAGAATGTGTTTATGTTTGTCGCATCAAATAATAGAAGAATTTTGGCTTATGTTTTTTTCAACTTTTCTAGTAATTCATTTTTACTTACAAAAATAAGATTATTGAATCATTGTGTGTATGTAATGGTAGAATATTGTTGTATTTTATATTGTATTTTACAAAAGTATCAGCCTATAATGTTAAAAAATTTAGTGCTTCACAACGTTTTATTGTTCTGTAGAACTTACTGATTAGATAAAACATGGAATATTTTGGAAAAAAAACTGCATTACAATAGCATGTTGTCCTTGCCACTTTAAGTTCATAGAATATAACTGCTAACAAAGTATGTTAGCAAGAGATCGTGTAAGGAAAGCATTCATTTACCATCAATAACTTTTATGCTTCATAGCAATATTTAATTCAACTTAGATATAATTCTTCAACTACCAAGTTTACATCAATGTATGATTTCTTTTTTTAAATTATTTTGTATTACGGTTTACTTTCAATATTATTTTGTATTAGTTTTAGGTGTACAGCATAGTGGTTAGACAGTCACATTCTTTACAAAATGGTTCCCCTCATATTTCAGGTACCCACCTGGTGCTGTACATAGTTATTACATTATTATTGCATATGTAATATATGATTTCTTAGTGAATTATTAACTGTTTCTCTGCCTGTCTAAATAAAAAAAATAGTATAAAATAGAGTTCAGCATTTTCTTTTGATACCTTAGGATTATTTTTATAAAGAGGATATAGTTCTATTCTTTGACATACCTAGAATACTCTTGCTTCTTAGTAGATTTCTTTGGCAGGGACAGTCTCTGCGCGCTCTCTCTCTTTTTACTTTTTTTTTTTTTTTTTTTTTTAGAGGTGGTATTGCATAGTTGCTAATAGCTTGGCATTGACATTAAACAGACCAGAGGGCGGCACTCAGCTCTGCTGTTAATATCTCTGTGGTTCTTTACAAATGTGAACCTTGGTCTCCTAGTCTGTCTGCGGGAATGATAGTTGTTTCTCCCTAATAGCGTTGTTAGGATTAAGTAACATCCTACATATAAAACATTTGACATAGTGCCTGGTCCTTAGTTGACATTTGTTTTACATTTGTATTTTTCTTTTTTAGATGTATAACTACATACATTTTTTAAAAATCACTAATTTTATTTATATAACCCAGTTAACTTACTTCTGCATATGCAACTACCATCCAGTTCAAGATACAGAATATTGCCAGCGTCCTGACGACGCCCTGCACCCCCTTTACAGTCAGTAATCCTTTCAAGCTATGAGTTCTGTCACCATCGGTTAGTTTTTCTTGCCTTTGTATGTTATATAAGTGGAATCATACAGTGTGCATTTTGGAGAGCTGGAATCAAGCTTTTTAAACACCATCTGGGAGACTTATCCATGTGTGGCGAGTATCAGTAGTTTTTTTTTTGTTTTTTGCTGTTTTTTTACTTTTGTAGCATACCGTTCTGTGAGTATGTCACAGTTTATTTATCCACTGTCATTTTGATGGGTAATGGGTTATTTGCAGTTCTGGGCTATTAAATACATTCTCACATGAAAGCTGTTACTCTTAAAAACTAGTATTTGACATTATTTTGCATTTTCTAAGCAATCCTCCATCATTGATTCTCATCTGATTTTCGAAGTTTGTTAAATGATCAAAGTGCCAAACCCCCTCTTCCCGCCAAAGGCCTACCCCCAAATTCATAGCCGCTATTTTACTGTTTGGAAGAGGGCTGATTGCTTGGGGGTGGGGGGAGGTGTTAATGAAATAAACATGAGTGGATCAAAGAAGATTTTTGTTGTCTGTTTGGATAGTGTGATGTATGAGGCAGAGCTATAAGCCAAGCCCAGATTAGAGCTTGTGCAATCATTATTGACTAGCGCAGGGTTTGGCCCAGAGTTCTCCAAAAATATGCATTGAATGTATGTATCAAGTCGTCACAAAGATTAAATCAACATGTCTTAACCTAATTGGAAAAGAATTATCAATAGGTTAAGAAGATAATCGCAGCTAACTGAGGAGACATGGCTAAAAACACTGGAATGTAACTTGAAAGTTCACCTCATTTCTACTGATAATCTTGATTTTGATTTAGAGGGAAGTACTTCATTTTCTTGACTTAGCTTCTCTAAAAATATTCCTTATTTCATGAAACAAGTATTTATGTTCATTTTTATAGGCCAGGGGTTCTTAAACAGAACACACACATATCACACACATTACCTGGCCCTACCCCTAGAGCGTCTCTCTCAGCAGGTCTGGGGTGCAGCACGAGAATGGGTGTTGCTCACAGCTCTGTTGATACTGATGTTGCTGGTCCAGGGACCCCACTCGGAATCACTGCTGCAGGTCATGTTGTTTTTCTCCTTCCAGAATATTGTCAACAAGCTATTGGTAATACAGAGACTTTTTCCAGCTTTTAGAGGAGCAGCATTTTAATTCAGAATCTTATAGAGCAAAGATGACATGTTATAAGACCTCATGTGCAAGCCTCATGAAGGCCAACATACAATGTACCTCAGTAATTCTAACCAATTCAGGCAGTAACATCTAAATCTGTTTTAGCTGAGATGGTTGCTTGCTCTTGTCCTCATTTTTACTTTATGTTGCTATAATCATCTACATTCTTAAGATTTGTGCAAGAATGAAAATTTTTTTATTTGGAATTTAAAAAAATATTTTTATTGCATTTATTGAGGTTATATTGGTCAATAAAATCACATAGGATTCAAATGTGTAAATTTATTTTTTAAATCTTCATCCATTTCCTTTTTTTAAAGTCTCTTATTGTTGTTTTAGAGGAATTAAAAAATTTTTAATGTGCAGTTTAATTTTTCAGGTAAGATTACAATATGAAAACACAACCAAGGCAGGCAGTTTTTAGCTCCAATAGCTGTTCTCTTCCACCTTGGGATCAAATAATTACCATTCAGATAGGTGCAATTGTTTGGCATGTCTAGAATGAACATAATGAAATTAATTTTTGTCTTATTTAATTCCAAAAATTTTCACTTTGTAATGGCTCAAGTTAGTCGAAAAGGAGAAGCAGGTGGAAGTGGAGGAATGGCTTATTTTTCTGGACAAAACCTTCACAGATATTAAGAGACATCTAGTAAGATTATTGATGTATTGGTGCGGTGTAGGGCAGAGTTGCCTGCGAACTAACTTAAGCACTTTCCAGGAGTAGAGTGATTGTACTAAGGGTTGTTGATGCCTTGTATCCTGTGATTTTATCAGTACCGTCATCCTTTAAGAATAAAGATCTTATCCACGTTAAATTGTCAAAAATTGTAAAACCATAATTAGAAGAGAAAAATGCTTTTTAGCTTGCACATAATATTTCAAATATTACCTTTATTTTTTTTCCTTGCTTGGATGCAGATATACACAAACACACACATGCTCCCCCTGCCCCCGATATATATGTACAGAATCAAAAAGCAGTCTTTCCTGGTAACAGTTTGATCCGCCCCCCCCCCCCCCCCCCCCAGTATAAAGAAAAATTCAAGTGCCTTGACCTTTTGGGACAGGAGTCCATATTATTGATTAGTAACTCTTGAGCTCAGCCATCAAAGCCAAAAGCGATCCAGAGAGATCATTTACAATTCCAAGTGGTTATTATAGATCCACATCTATAAAACGGTATCTACTGGAATAGGTAGAAATGACAGTAAAATTTATAACAGTGCTCACCTTTTATTTAAAAACCAAATGGCAAGAACTTTCTTCCCTTTGTTTCCGAGACTTGCTCCAAGTATGTGTTTGATTTTAAGTTCTAGTCAGCTTTGTTTTGAGGTCAGTGTACTGCAAAAAATTAACTGAGCTATGTATTTCTATACTTTTGGCATTTCAGAGATGCTGCCTATGGGAGCTGCAATTTCTTCATTACTCTTCTTGACTGTTTCCATGCAGTGAAGAAGGTAAGTGATTGGCAGGATGCAGCCACTGATACGTTGGAGAACTGAATTACAGTCCAAGAAGGATTAGGCCTTCTTCCCCAGAGACCTTCCAAGATGTGCATGATATCAGAGGTATTCCATCTGCCCACTAACTTAGTATGACCCCACACTGGAAAGCTGTTTATTTTGAGTCTGAGAGCTGCTCTGCATGAGTTGGAAAAGCCACTTGAACAATAGGGAAACAAACAGGTATAATTAGGTTCTAAATCCAGAATTGATTTTGAGTATATTGTGATTTCAGAGAAAAACAGAAATGCAATAGAATACTGATGTCCAAGTTCTCTTTGATTTATATATTTATAGGTCTGATTCCCACCAATCCTATTTACATTTTTATCACACACTGTCAAACACTTCATTTTTGTGTCTTCAAGCAATTTCTAATTCAACAGAATTTGAATAGTCCATTAGCCTGTTGGTAAGTTTTAAATAGAACTAAGTAGGTCACTACTGCTTTGTCAAAGCTGTCTGTTTATCATCCTCCCCAAGGGTATTTTTATTGATTCTTAGAGAAAGAGGAAGGGAGGGGGGTGGAGAAAGACAAACATTGATCTGTTGCCTCCTGTACGAGGGACTGAGCCAGCCAGCCAGAGGTCAAAGCTATTTTATTTTATTTTTTAAAGATTTTATTTATTTATATTTAGAGAGGGGGGTAGGAGGAAGAAAGAGAGGTAGAGAGACATTGATGTCAAGGGAAATATTGATGGGTTGTTTCTTGCATATCCCCAGCTGGGGATCTGGCCCGCAACCCAAGCTTGTGCCCTGACCGGGAATCGAACTGGGGACCTTTTTGTTTGCAGCACAGTGTGCAACCAACTGAGCCACACCAGCCAGGGCTCATGGCTATTTTAAACTAATGCCTGTGTTTTATAAGCAGGGCTGCTTGCTTTCTTTGACTCCAGGGAACACCCTTCATATGATGTTCTAAATGAACAGGGTCCCCTGGGGTTACATAACACAGCAGACCTTGTCTATCACACTCACTCCCTTGGGTATATATTTTGGGTGTCAGGGCAGGACAAGAAACTAGAATTGTAAATCAGTAAGCTTTTAACAATGTCTCAAGTTTGTATTTGAATTGTATTTTCAGAAGCAAAAAGAACCCATGTTTACTTTCTTGTATACTGAAACTTGGTGGCTCTCTAAGAATTTTGAAGGAAATTTTGTAGATTACAGTGAGAGGACTAATTAGAATACAAATTCTGAGATTAATTAGTATATCTTTTTTCCTGTGTCAGACATCAAATACGGAGTTTAATTCTTGTGGGTTTAAGTCCAGGGATTCTGTGGTGTGGAGCTGACTGGGGTGATTGCCACTGGCAATGAGGCAGCTCGGTCAGGCCCTCAATTCAGGCAGGTAATGGGTTCCATCAGATGAGGGGCAGCAGGTATAAATGATTCCTTCTGATTGCAGTTACAGTCCTTGTCAGCTGGACCCCAGGAAACTGCTGATGTTGGCAGGCATACGGTCCTCACACTAGGGCTCCCTTCTCTTAGCTCTCACCACCTTTAGAAAAAGAGCAGAGAAACTATAAGGGCCTAGAATATAGTCTATTATAACAGTGTATAGCTGTTTCTACTGTTAATTCTTGGCTTAGTTTTTGTTGTTGCTGTGGTTTTTTTAAGCAGGTCTAATTAGGAACTGTAGGTCAAAGATTGCTCTTTTCACACTACATTTAATTTTATTTAATTAATAAAAGTATTGACTAATAGCTTTTGATTTTCAATTTAAACATCTATTTGTGACTGATTTAGAACTTCACATATCTGAAACATTTATAAATTTAATTATGTCTTCATTTTAGTGCTATTTCTAATAGGATCTCCTTATGAAATTCAAAGGAGAATAGAAATTTCCTATAAACTGCATTTTATTGTAAGGAACATCTCTAGTCCAAATATCATGACATGTATTGGGTATTTGGAATTCAAAGATAAAATTCATGATGAATTTGGTCTTGGAATTAAAATTTAGATAACTACATTTCATAAAATGAGGACTTTTTTTGCTTGGTATTGTAACCTTCATATTTTACATTTGTATTTTAGTAAATTTTGAAAACTGGGTTTATAATTCATCCCTTTTGAATGAGATGACCTTTTTTTGTTTTGTTTTGTTTTGTTTTTCCATTTGTTGTGGTGACATTGATTAATAATTGTCACCTTGTTGATCAACAACTCTAACTTACCGTCTGGCTGAGAGGATACTGCTCAGAGGCCACTAGTTCGCCCTTGCCTCAGAAACAGAGCCTCTGCTTATTTCACTCAGCCTGCTCTGCTCACTGCAGCTCAGAAGAACAGAAAACTGACGTATTTTTTCTTTTTGAGAGAAGAAATTTCCTCAATTTTGAATTTTAGTGTTGATCTCCAGGCTGTCTGTAGTAGAGGGAACATTATTAATCTCTTAATCCAAGAAGAATTTAAAAGTGAAATTTGTGGGCTTTGTTTGGGATGAACCTACCCTTCTTTTTCTGTATTATTTAAAGCCTGAGTGGTGTTGATCTAATAAATTGGTGGGATTACTTCGAAGGCTTGATTATTTAGCTCTACACAGCTAGGATGATTGTGAAGGAAAATAAATCATCAAATGTTATTAAAATAAATATTGTTATTATCTAATTTTCCAGATAATGGAAGCCTTTAAAAGATATAGCCCACCTCTTTTGAAAACTGTTCACTTGAATGTAATCTAGATATAATAATGCTCTTTCGGGGGTGCTTCCTGATATTAGGAAATTGGATTGGAAATTGTTTCCTTACTTGTATCTTTGTTCTTAAAAGCTTTCCTTTGGATTTTAGGCAATGCAGTATGGCTTCTTTAATTTCAACTCATTCAACCTTGATGAATATGAATACTATGAAGTAAGTTTTCAAGGATATTGGTTTTAATTCTTTTCTTTGTGTTTTGCTTACAGAAGTAGTATTGTTTTTAAAAATATTGAACAATTTAGATGTGCATAGAGTAAAAAAAATCCAGTTTTTATCTTCTTACTGCAGTCGCAGTTCTCCTTGGGGATGTCTGCATTTGATGCATCCTTCCACAGTGAATGAGTGTGCTCCTGAGCACTTTTCTTTAAAGTTTAGTTTACATTTTTTTTTAGTACTGATGACTTTTCATATAGTGCTTAAATGAGGTAATGTTTGTAAACCCCTTAGCATAGATTCTAATGACATGAATAAATTAGACATCTAATTAACCTCTGGAAAATGTTTTTATCATTACCATTTGTATGAAGTCAGGACACCTCTGATTGCAGATTACAGAAAGTAAACACGTGGCTTACATAGAAGGGAAGGTTTATTGATTTCCATAAGTAAAAAGGCCAGGATCACACATGACCAGATTAGGTACTCGGGCACTTACCAGAAGCTGGGCTGAAGCCAGCTTTGCCCCAGGCCAGCCCTGAGCCCCCAGCAGCTTTCGTTCACCGTTTGGCACACTCTCCAGAAAAGGGCATTCATGGCTCCAGCAGAAGATCCGCAGTCTTCTCATTGTCCTGGCTTAGATCTTTGGTCCAGCGCTCAACTAGGCGTGTTTCTAGCAGGGGTGGGGGAGGAGAGGATAGATGGGTGCGTAGAATACAGTGGTCATTCCAGGAGCTAGGGTGTTGGGGTCTCCCTATTAAGCCACATGGGCCAAATAAAGAAGAGAGTCCAGGCAGGAAAAACCGCAGATGTCCAAGACACTTTAACACTGGTTATTTGTTTTTGTTTTTGTTTTTTAAGAAAAGTAATTTGATTCTACCATTTATTCCGCCCTCCAAATAGATAATGAATAAGGTGTTTATACTAAAGGTCTTTTTTTGGTCAAGAATGCTTGTGGAATATTATCTTTTTATCTTACTACAGTTATCTTGAGCAGATATTCTCACTAACACTGGAGTGATTTCACAAACAGCACTTCATGCAGCAGTATCTTGAATTCTCACACATCTGTTCTTTCACAGTTAATTTCTATTTTAAACTCTTAGGCAAAACTGAACTATTTCATTGATGAGAGTAGGGTCAATAGTTACAGTCATTACTGGGATATACCAGAAAGGTAACCCATATCCAGTGACTCATTGGGGTGCACCCTTTCAGCCTACCTTTACTTTCCTGTAATAGTGTTACATTTCCTAAAATACAATATGTATTTAATTACCATATTACACTGTTGACTGTAACTTAATTATAAAATTAAATATTTAAAATATACTTTCTTTTCTATGTAAGCAAAACGGCTAAAAACACCATTTGATGTTCCTTCAAGTGTTGCACAGCGGTGCCTCCGTGTCACTAGGGAGTAGTACCAGCACTGCTTGGCTTCTCTCTCACTAATGTGGAAGTTCCAGTGTGGCAGGGAGTCACCCACAAGTGTTGTTTACTTTCAGTGAAATTGCTTTGAAAGACAGGGAACTGCTTAGGTAACTACAGACACAGGTAGCCCACAGACTGGTTTTGTTTAGTCTCCACAGTGTATTTAGAAATTTTGGATTAGTGTTTCATTGATTCCATGGTGCCCATTTTTTCCCCATTTTAACGTCTCTGAATTCAGGATACACCTGCAATTCAATGAAACCTAACTTAAGGTTTCTTGTAAAAAAACTTCAGATTTCTGGTTTCACTTCAAAATCAGAACACCCGGAGACATTGGTCCTCATTCCTGGTTAGACTTTTTAGTGTGGAATAGGGGCTCATCAGTTCTTTTCCATGACAATTAAGTAATTGGTTTTAGGTTACCTTCCTGGCCTTAGATCAAGCAACCCTTGATGTATTTCCTACTTCTTAGGTACACATATACATACCACATTTGCAAAACTAATTGATCTTATTTTTATCATTAGTTCTCTTCTTCACCATCAAGAGCCTCCTATTTCCTGCTTAAGTCTTTGTGTAACTACTTCTGTTGTTCAATTTGAACTATATCTTATAATAATTGTTATGGTATGTTTAACCCAAAGGACTTAATAAAAGGAAATAAAGTGTATCAAATTTTAGGTTTTTTTCCTGGATACGTACTGTGATCTCAGTATATTTACAATTTCAAATTTCCTGGTGGTTTAGGGAAAATTTTTCAGTGACCATCTTATTTAAATGGCTAGGAAAATGATAGAAAGATGTCTTTCTACAAATAAAAAGTAAATATTGAGATGCCAGGAGCTTAATTAGATAGGTTTTTCTCCTTTGGGTCAAGATTGCTCATATTGGAGGCTAGTCATTCAGGAAAACGGATGTTTCCAGATCCCTCATAATGGAAAAGTTTACTTTTTTATTAATCAGCAGCAGCTATATGAGAATTTACATGGATAAAATAACCAAAGTACTTAGGTAATTTTTGGATAGTAATAGTTGACTTTGTTTTCCAAAAGCTGAGTATCTCAGCAAAGAAACACTTTTAAAAAAAAGTGATTTGGACCAGGAGAAGTCAACTAATGTTTCCCTGGGAATATTCATAGCAGGCTAAATTTTAATTTCCTGTCTCATGGTCATTTGTAGATAGCTTTTGTGCTAAAGCAAATGGATTTGAAGTTCTGCAGGCACTCAGTATTGAGAAGGGGTATAGAGAGAAGATTTAGTCTAAAAATGATTTGTGCTGGTCTTCCCTTTGCAGAAAGCAGAAAATGGAGATTTAAACTGGATAATACCGGGCCGATTTATTGCCTTCTGTGGACCTCATTCAAGAACCAAACTTGAAAGTGGTATGCAAAAATATGGGACCAGTATAGTTTTGTTATTAAAGTATCTATCCTATGTTTTGTTTTTTGTTTTGTTTTCAAAGAGGCATAAGAGTTAAATTAAGCCTGATGGTCTTAATTATTTAAGTGTACATGATCATTTCAGTACTTATTCTGCCTGTATTTTAACTTTTTTAACTTATCTTTTTACAGTTATAATCAAATTGGTATTCAGTCCCCAGTCTAGACACTGTTTGCACACAATTACAGGTGAAATGGTTATTTTTTTATTTTCTTTCTGCATTTTAGAATATTTGGTAATTTCTTTGTGTAGGTTATCACCAACATTCTCCTGAGGCTTACATTCCCTATTTCAAGAATCACAACGTTACTACCATAATTCGTCTGAATAAAAGGATGTATAATGCCAAACACTTTACAAATGCTGGTTTCGATCACTATGATCTTTTCTTTGCGGATGGCAGCACCCCTACTGATGCGATCATCAAAGAATTTCTGGATATTTGTGAAAGTGCTGAGGGTGCCATTGCGGTGCATTGTAAAGGTATGTTTCTAGGATTGGGTCAAGAATGGTGGGCAGCTCTAGCCAGGTGGCTCAGTTGTTTGGAACATTCTCCTGTACACCAAGATGCTGTGGGTTCAATTTCTGATCAGGGCACATAGCTAGGTTAAAGTTTGATCCCCAGTTGGGAGGCAGCCGATCTCTCTCCCCTCTAAAATCAATGAACATATCCTCAGGTGAGTATTAAGAAAAAAGAATGGTGGACACATGTGTATATATGTGTGGAAACACCACATTCATTTAGGTTATATGCCCAGACACACAATGCCTTTGTTTTTACAGAATGCCTTTTTTATCTATTGTAAGTTGCTTTTTTTCCTTTAAAACCACCTTATTGTGGTGTGATTTACATAAAAAAGCTCTACATATAACAGAGCGCTTTTAAAACCTTAATTTCATATGAAAACTATAGTACATTACATTGTGTTCATATGTAACCCTATAAAAGCTTATCACATTGAAATGTATTCATTTATTCATTAAATATCTATTCAGTGCCTACTGTTTGGTAGATTCTAGGATATGTCAATGAACAAAGCAGAATTTAAGAGCTTGTTTTTGTGGAGTTTATATTTTAACAAATTGCTATGTTTTTAGCCATTAGAACACTGCCTGGCACTTAATATAAGAATGTACCAGGATTTATTTAACTTTTCTCCTCTTCTTAGGTAGTTGATTCTGAAGACAAGGAATATATTTTTGTTAAGAAAAATCCAACTTTGGGGGAAAAACCCAGCAAATGTTGGGAATAGCCAAAATCTAATCTCTTAGAGTTACCATAGTATAACAGTTTCAAACCTTTTCATCTTATAGCTTGTATAAACTAATTATTTAATTTCTGTGGCACATCAAAAATATGTATATTTTTACTGATCTGACAAAAAATAGGTATAATTTTTATTAATTCACACCAGACATCTATTGCTGTGTTGGCTGTTGTCATTTTTTTAATTTTATAATCTAAGGGAAAAGAGGTCAGTGCCTCTGACTAAATAGTCAGGTATTTCATGTTTAAAAAATTCTTGGGGCACACTGGTTGAAAATTGTTGCATTAAAGATTTAAATGTCCAGCTTTCTCCAAAACAATCACAAGCTATTCAAAGAAATAGGAAAGTATAACTCATTCAAAAGAAAAAAAATGAACGGAAACTGTCCCTGAGAAAAACCAGATGGTGCATTTACTAGACAAAGATGTTAAAACAGCTGTCTTCAGGGTGCTGAGGGAGCTAAAAGAAAATGTGAACAAATCACAAAAACAGCAAATGAACAAAATGAAAATATCAACATAGGGATAGGAAACTAGAAGGAACCAAAAAGAAACTCTGAAATATACAATAACTGAAAGGAAAAATTCACTGGTGAGATTCATAAGCAGGCAAAAGAAAGAATCAGCAGACTTGATTGTATGACTGTTGAAATGATCAAGTGTGAAGAATTGGAAGAAAAAAGATTGAAAATTGAAAAGCGACCTTAAATATCATAACATGGACCAATGTGTGGATTGTGGGAGTGCCAAAGGGCAAAGTGAAAGGAAGGAGCAGAAAGCTTATTTGAAGGAGTAATTGCTGAAGTTTCCAAATTTGAAGAAAGACCTGAATATAAACATCTACATAACTTGGTTGCAACCCCAAGCAGAGTAAACTCTGAGGACCCACACCCAGATGCATTATAATCCATCAGTCTGAAGTCAGAGACAAAGTGAATCTTGAAGGCAATAGAAATCAACTTACCACATGCAAGCGACCCCAGGAAGATTGTCAGTAGATTTGTCATTGGAAACCTTGGAGGCCCGAAGGCAGTGAATTGCTCTATTAAAAGTGCTGAGTGAAAAAAGGTGTCAACCACAAATTATGCATCTGTCTAAATTTTCCTCAAAAATGGGGTCGAAATTAAGACATTCCCAGGTAACTAAAAGGTGAGGGATTTTGCTACCTATGGGCCTTGCCTTGCGAGAAATACTAAAGGTTGAATGAAAAGACAGTAGCTAGTCACTCAAAACTTTAGGAGAAAATAAAGATCCCTGGTAAAAGTAAATACATCGGACAATTATAAAGGCTAACTTACTGTTACTTAGGAGTAGACACAGCCATGTCCCCAGTGCCTGTGGGTGGTGGTGGCAGTGGCCCTGCCAATCACTGTATCGCTCTCCGGGTCATGCTTCCATTTTCTTGAAAGATGAGACATATTTGTAGCCAGATATCTCTTGTCCAGTCCTATGGCCCAGAAATCTGAAAGCTCTCCTTTATTTCATCCTGTGACTGTCCCTTTACAGCCCAAACTGACCGTGTCTGGTGGGGTAATCCCATCACTATTTTTGTCTTCTGGTGATTAAGTCCATGGGTAATATCTTTATAGAATTGCTTGTTCAAACACACCCTTGATGGTGTCTTTGAAACATGCTTTCTCACTTTTTGCAACATGGATAGGCCTCGAATTTTCAAAATGTTTAGTTTCTGGTTCCTCTTTGGTTAAAAATCTCCAATTCATCCCTCTTCTCATATTTTACTGTGTCATTAAGAAGAATGCAGGCTGCACCTTCAACACTTGGCTTATACATCTCCTTCGCTAAATATCCAAGGCCGTCGTTCACAAATTGTCCCTTCCACCAAGCACAGGGACACAATTTAGCCAGGTTTTTTGCCACTTCCTGAAAGGATTGCCACCTTCTAGTTTCCAATATTACGTTCTAAAGTTACACCTGTGTCCGCTCCAGAATCAGTGCCAATGTCCATATTCCTGCCAACAGTTTTTTAAAGGCAGTCTAGGGTTTGTTTTTTTTTCTTACATGAGCCTTAAAATTCTTGCAGCCTTTACAATTCCAATTCTAAAGCCACTTGTGCATTTTTCTGTATTGTTACCGTCATAGTACCAAAACCTGTAGTAGTGAGGGTTTTCCCGAGAACCAGTAGGATGTGTATTATATATAGAAGGAGAATATTGTAAGAATTGACTCACACAAATATGAAGTCTATCAGGTACAAAACCAGCAGTGTGGGCTGGCAGGGTACAGACCCAGAAGAGCCAGTGGTGCATTGAAGTCTGAAGGCCATCAGCTGCAGAATTCTTTCTAGCTTGAGGAGTCTTTTTGTTCCATTCAGACCTTCAACTGATTGAATGTGGCCCACCCATGTGAGCGGTAATGTGCCTACTCAAAAGTCCACTCAAATACACCTGCCAGGTTGACACATAAAATTACCATTACAGGAAGTAATGATAGTGTTTAGGTGAGAGTAAAGGAAGGTAGCAGGAGTAGAGTGAGAAGAACAAAAACTCGATGTGAAAATGAGTATAAAAGTAGAGTAGAAAAAACTGTTGGCTGAGGGGGAATGTTTTGCAAGATTTTAAGTCTGTGTTTTTGGAAACATGATTTTACCACTAACAGTAAACCCAGAGTAGAAAACACTGCACTTACCGAGCGAGAATCATCATTTTAAGTGACTTTCAACCTTGGCAATGCATAGAGTCATCTGGGGGATTTTAGAACCCTCTCTGTCCAGGCTGCATTGCATACCAATTAAGTCAGAATTCTAGAAGTAGAACTATTTTTTAAAACTCTACAAGTGACTGCAATGTGCATCCAAACTGGGGAACCGTTGTTGAGGTAAGCAGAATCATGGCAAGCCTTTTGAAAAAATTCTTCCTGTCCATCATAGTTCTGGAGTACAAGAGACCAGGTGTCATTTGTTTCTTTTCCTAGCTGGCCTTGGGCGAACGGGTACTCTGATAGCCTGCTACATCATGAAGCATTACAGGATGACAGCAGCCGAGACCATTGCTTGGATCCGAATCTGTAGACCTGGCTCAGTGATTGGGCCTCAGCAACAATTTTTGGTGATGTAAGTAGATGGAGAACTTTCATAGTTCCTCAGATAATGAATGCTTGGGTCTGGAAGGTAATTGGAAGTAGAATTTTTCTTAGTCTCCACTAAGAACAGATATTCTAGTAGGAGAAAGCTGTTCATTTGTATCTTTCTGGCAAAAAGTTATTTTGATATTATTTAAATGCTGTCACAGGAAACAGCCAAGCCTCTGGTTGGAAGGTGACTATTTTCGTCAGAAGTTAAGGGGTCAGGAGAATGGAAAACACAAAACAGCCGTCTCAAAACTCCTCTTGGCTGTTGATGACATTTCAATCAATGGTGTCGAGAATCAAGACAAGCAAGAACCTGAACTGGTAATTGAACCACCTCCATCACTCTGTTGTTGTTACTTTAAATGCTGTTGAGAACACTTGAGGGCATGGAGGGAACTGTAGATAAAAGTAATAAAGCACATTTTGAGGGATTCTTGTCACATTTTTTATACTTTTAGCCCTCTCTTGGGACTTTTTACTCAATAGTTAGAACAAGGTTATGTGCCCTTTAAACTGAAGTTCTTTTTTATTCACTAGGCACTGGCGGAAGAGGTATGTGAAGTGAGCTCTTTAGATGGACCTAGTGACACCCCTCTTCCCAACACTTTTTCCCATTTCATAACAGCTGATTTAGGGAACCAGTTGTTCTCAAATGGAGAACTTTAGAGAACCAAGAGTTCAGGGGGTAGCTGTACTCTATTAAGTGGTGGTAAGTAGATGGTGAGATTTAAAAAAGACTATTTTCAATATTGAAAACCCATTATACCTCTTCACTATCTGTAAGTTTTATAACAAGAGTGCTATTGGGTTCCGAGTCTGTGAAAGGTAGTGTGTTTGGTTTTCTTAAAACGTGACCTGTAGCTTTATTTTGAACTCAAAATATTTTAGAGTTCAGCTGAAAGTTGAAGTATATATTTGCCTGTGTTCTGTGGATAAATGTAGATGCTATGCTTTACTGCATTAATAATGGCAACTTAAATCATTAGCTCAGTGTTCTTCTACTTGTACAGTACAGTGATGACGACGAAATCAATGGAGTGACACAAGGTGATAGACTCCGGGCCCTGAAAAGCAGAAGACAATCAAAAACAAACGCTATTCCCCTCACGTGAGTTTGGTTTCCTTTGTGTGGGTGATGTTATTTAGTATGTGTATAAGGTCCTTTGTGAGCATTTTGTCCTGCACATTTTTCTCCATAGTCGCATGTCCATTATGCCACTTAGAAATGGTTAGTAAGTCATTTTAAATTGAGGGGTGTTGCCTACGAAGCTCCTGGCTATCCTTCATCTCTGTTGTCCTATCCTAGGCACACTGGTCTGTATATAGGAAAGCAGTGTTAGGAGTGTATCTTCTCCAGGTGTGTTCTCTCTGTGACAATCTCACAAGCATGACACCAGATGTAAGCTGCAGAACAGTCGATATGTCCATAATTATTTAAAATTGTGAATTTCTCTAAATTTACTACTGTATTACAGGTAATTTCTTTAAACATGGCAGAATTTAATCAGTGGTGACATGGTGGCTTAATGTCATATTACTTGAGGGCAACGAAAGATTAAACTATGTATTTGTATGAATTTTTTGTTTGAGGAAGTTTCAGAAGGTTTAGCAAGGGGATAGGAAGTTTGTAGTCAGCAAAGGTATGTTTGTCCACTTGTACTTGCCTTGTGTAAGTGATAGTTTTGATTCAAGCTCATGAAACATCCAGTATGGTAAAAAAAAAAAAAAAGTAGAATAAAAAAACTTGGCCTTTGTACTGTTTTCCTAGAATATTCTTTAGTAGATGGCTCCCACCTTTGACACGGAATTTCTCCCTTCCACTAACCTCCTTTATCATTGTGGGGCACCAGATTTCCAGCCTCCTCCCCTTTTTTGTGATGGAGATAGGCCATTTATTCAGTAAGCATCTTGTAATATGGTAAGGGACTAATGATGTAATAGATGTTCATGACAGAGAAGAGCAAGCCTTCTTTTTGGTTAAAAGTGTTTTCTTTACTAGTATCTCTTCATAATCTTAAGTCCTAAAGTAGAACTGCCCACGAGGCATGTGTTATTGGTGGGCTGCTGTCTTGAGAAGTTCTTAAAAGATACAAAGAAAAGAATCAGGTTTTCCGACATAAAGTGCCATGTGAGTGAAAGACATCAGTATTGCTCATAGGCATAATTTAAGCATGATCTTTGCAGTGGTGCTTCCATCAACTAGGATGCTTTAAGACTGGTGCATTTTAATGTAATTTATTTAATTCCAAGTGCCATTTTGTTTTTAATTTCATTAAAAGTCTGTATTTAAAGTCTTAATGGTTATTTTTGTTTATAAACATTACAGTCTCTCCAGATTATTATTCTGAAGCCAATTTCAGACATGATGGAGAAGACAGGCAGTGCACAAAGCAGAGCTTCTCAAGTTTCAGTCCATGTTTGAGTCTCCTGGGGGAGCTCATTAAAGTGCAGACTGTGGTCAGTGGGTCTGGGCTACAGCCCCAGATGCTGTAGCAGATGCTGCTGGTCCAAGGACCACACTTAGTAAGCCCTAGAAAATGGATGCTTTTGTGGGTTACTTTTTCATTGGGCCCAGGTTTTTTGTTGTTTTTAAGAATCCTCACCATAAAGTTTATTCCTCAACAGTTCATTGCCTTCTGTTCAAAAGTCAAGTTGGGAATCAGGAGATGGCAATTCTACTTAGTCAAAAGTTTTTGTTAAGTAAGGCTTATAGGAAGCTTTCTTGTTCCTGACTGAGTCTGCTACCTTGTGAATATGTTTTTTGCAGTCCAAGTCACTTGATGCTATTTCCCAGAAGAGTTGAGGCTATAAACTACCCTCTCATACCTGATAGGTTTGTGGTTATATAAAAGAAAACAGCAAAGGAAGACTAAAATTCTAACTATTATTGGAAACCAGAAGGTGACATTAGGTGCTATTATATTCACCTTGGTGTTTGGTGTTCAAGGTCCCTGGAGTAAAAGTTGAATGTGTTCAATGACGGTTGAGTGAGTCGCTGACAAAGGCTGGGGGTCAAAATCAGCCCCGTTGTTACCATTTGTTCAGTCACACAGTGACACGCCTCCTTACCCCTAAAAGAAATAAAGGGCCCTGGCCCTTTGCTTTGAAGCACTCTTGGCGTAAATTAAAACCAAGTAAAATACTATAGTAAAAGTTTCTTTTTTAATGTTATTGAAAAGGAACTGTTTCAGGATTCCCTGTAATTATAGTCCTAAAAATAATAAAATAACCCCAAAACTGAACTCCTTCCATACACACACAGCTACCAAACTTGTAGGCCACACTTTGAAAGGAAAAGGCAGAATGCTGTTGTTTTTCAAAGCTTTTAATTGTGTGTACAGACCCTGAGGGTGTCTGGATTAATCTCAGCACATTTCCCTTCTTCCTTTACAGCATGTTGTTTATGCCTTCTGCTTTTTGAAATCCTCTTTGCTATTAAAATTATCTCTGTTTTGCTCTTACTTGTAACTCTTTGGGCTCTAGGAAAGGAGGTCAACTGGAGATATTCTTTCCCTCTGTGTCTTTGTTATTATTTTACAAATAAAAGTCCCCTGAGAGAGTTTTAAACAGTAGTTTAGATTGAGAAATCTAAATTCAATTCCTGCCTCCTGATTTTGACTCATCTGTTAGTGCAGGCAAGTTATTTTTCTGCTCTGTTGGTACTTAGGTCCAAGTGAAAATACTTGTAATAGGGAAAGCTAGTGAAAAATACTCCGTAAGTACTGGTGGTTCTTAAGAGAAAGTTATAGTACATAAAATATAATTCCAATTACTGGTTTCTATTTTATAGTCAATATATGGGGAAACTTAGTCATTGGAAATTGTACTGTACTAATTTTCTCAGAAAACCTGTCGGATCCTAACTCCCATGCAGACAGTAACTCATGTAGCACTGTGACCTCGAAGTGCTCATCAGGAGTGATCACAAGTGTATCATTCTCTCTGCATAAGCAGGTTTGTTAGATTTTATAACTTCATCTGTGCTGCTTTCTTTCTGCACACTGATCATTTCTGCTAGGTTTGTTATGGTTAAATGGAATGTTCTCTGAGGAGTGGAAGTATATCCTACACGGGAATATGTAAAAAAACAGATAAAATTGAAAAGTCTTAATATCCCCCCTAACAGTATGGTGTAGATGGGTGTGTTTTCATCATTTGAAAATAATTCGTATACCATGAGTTTTATTAGAGGGACAAATAAAACTATGATGTAGACGTTATAGATATTCAGACCATTCTGCCTTTAAGATAACTGTTAAATTAGTAACTACAAATGAAAATTGGGATGGGTAAAGAGTCTTTAGTGTTCCAAGGTCATTTATTGCATTCTGTATAAATATTCCTTTGTAACCCTAACATACAGTAGATTTTTTTTTTTTTTTTAATGGCAGGAGTAAATGAAAGTGTAGATTAGACTTCATTTCATGCCCATATAGGATCCCTGTGCCTAGCACATAGTGTTCAGTGGTTAAGATGACAAGGACAGTAATAAAGATGGTATATTAAGACAAATCATTCATTTCTGACTTGATCGGCCCAATACTTTGCACAAACACTCAGTAGAGCTTTCCACATTTGGTCGCAGATGTGTCTGGGTGGCCGTTTGGAAATGTAGTCGATGGCAGGAGTTGCCACACTTCCAGCTGGGAGGAGGGTTGCTTTCTTACTGCCAGAAGCTAGGCCAGTGGATTAGGAAACACAAAACTGAAAGCTGTATTTGGTTGCCTGAGAAAATCAACTAAGGAAATACATGTACAGTGCAGCAGGTCCTTGAATAACGTTATTTTGTTAATAACATTGAGAAGATGCTGTAGGAAATTAACTTTTGTTAATCTCATTGCCTAAGATAAAATTGGTTTTGTTATATGTTGTTTTGCATAAAGTTGCAGAACCATCAATGATAAGTGAGGACTTACTGTATTAATACATAAGGGAAATTTCCTTCATTTTTGTGTTGTCCAGGGTTGGCTATATTTCTGTAATCCTTGTTTCAGAATATGCAATTTGCCTAAACTCCTGGGTGATAACAGTTTATGGCTCCATTAAAGTAAGATCAATTCTGCTATGCTGTGTCCATTTATAATTGTACTTCCTAGGGAATGGTTGATAGTTACCGGTCCAGGGTCTTTTTTGTTTGTTTGGTCAGTTTTGCCTCCTTTTTCTCTGGTTTGGTTTAGTATTCTGTGTGTGCATATCTTGTGCTTTTTGAAGAATTTGTTTTTGTTGTAGAACAACAACTCTGATTTCTGTATTATACAATTAAATTCACACGGGAGCAGTTACCAAACTGGAGGTTGGGTCTGCTTTTTTGTTACCAAATATCACATCAGTTTAATACTGAAGATGACATGTTTTCCCTAACATAAAATGGCCAAACTCGATCCTTATTTCCCACCCATTTGCATCATCACAGGGTGTCTAAAATTTACACGTGGCTTTATTTATTTATTTATTATTTCGTTTATTTTGGCTTCTCGGTTTGAACATCTGTTCTTTCCCCTTCACCCCTTTCCAGATGTTCCCTAGCTGTGCTGACCTCTGCACTGTGTAGTGTTGTCATCTGGTGGATTATCTGTGACTACATTCTTCCCATCGTGCTATTCTGTCTCGATGGTTTAAGAACACAGTAGCCATCAGGACCCTTTGACCAATAGCTGCTGTGTAAGTGTTCCATTCCATTTCTCTACTAGTGCTCACCTCTGGTGCCCAGTGTGTGTCTCCTGATGCATGTTTTTCTCATTACCAGCTCTCCTAGCTTTATTGATTTGCCTTGTTTCAAAGGTTCTTTTTCTAAAGCTCCTAAATTAATGGGGTGGTCGTGGGGAGGGAGGCCTTCACTATTCTTTTCATACATGGGATATTAAAAACAACACACTTGGTTTTTAAGTTGTGCTTTACTCTTTACAGACTTTTTTAAAATTGCAATTTAAAAAGACACTGACCTAGCTTCTTTACCCTTATCAAAAATACTTAAGGTTCACTTGGAATAATTTGGGGTGCTTTTCTTTAAATCGGTTGTCTGTAGAACTTTTTTCTAGTTTTCTAGAGTAAGTATCTTTAGTATATCCTTTCCAATCTAGCAAACATAATTTTCCCACTGATTTTCTGCTGTTAGTAAAGGTTTGACTTTGCAGCCTGAAGGTCTAGTGGATTGGCATCCCATTTCCCCACTGGTTCTACCAGTGAACAAAGTCTGTTCTCGGCAGGCTGCTGCTTCCCTAATAAGTCTTCTGTCTTGAGAGTTTACAGAATTTTCTCCTCTACCTCATTTTACTTCCGCCACCCCTGTCCTGATAGTTAAGTATAATTTTCAAAACTTGACATTAGTCAAAACCAGGAAAGCAGAGAAAACTGGAGTCCTTCACTTGTGTTTGTGTTTCTGCCCGATGCTTGCTGCTCGGTACTCACTCCTACTTTCCTTCTTTCCCAAAAGTAACCCACATGCCTTTACTAGGTTAATATAGACAGAATTTGTATTCTTGATATCTTTCATCCTTAAATGAGTACCTTAATAGTGAAGAGACTTCTCTTCTGCAGAAGGGTGTGACAAGAGAGGAAGCGCGCAGGCAGGAGGTGCGCCCTGTGAGGCTGTGGTTGGCCACCACCCTCTTATGTCTTTTTTCATTCTTTTTTCTCTGAATTTTTTTCTTCAGCTCATATTTCAAGAATTTCTTTTCTTGTTCCAACTTGGCCTCAGGAGTTACAAAGAAATGCAGAAGTTCTTTCTAGGACCTCCTCCAAAATAAAATTCCATGACAACCAACTCCAGTCTTTGTGGTTTCATTCAAATGGCTAGAAAAGATTATGAAATCTTGCCGACTTCTTTTCAAAGTTAAGGAGGAGCTGCTTAACGTGTTTCTATTCATGATATTTTCTTAAATATCTTATTAAATACAAATTTGTAACATAGGTTGATAAGTTGTGTTTCTGATATAGATGTTACCCTTTTAGGTGTTTTTTCCTTTATTTCTCTTAGTAATCTTAGATTTCTAGATATTCTCATTCAAGGGCATTACATACTGTATAGATTGATCGCAAAGTGTTTGCAGTGGCAAAGCTGTCTAGAATAGGTGCGATTCTAACTGGGTAGAGACGTTGCTAATAAAACCTATGTGCTTTGTGATTGTATTACTTTCCCAAGGTAAATCTTAAATGAGGTCCATCAGGCTCTTTTCTTTTTACTATTCTATGTAAGGTTTAACCTTTTTCTCTTATTACTAATATTTGCCATTGGATTAGATCCAAAGCGGCGTATTCAACCTAGCCTGATTGATTACTTTGGAATTTTCAGAAACAAAAGCTTTCAACAGTAACAATGATATAAACAAGTATCATCCTTGTAGTTGTCTTTTGAGGTGATTACTCATGGGCACCATCATTGGCACTTACCTCTGTCGGCCTGAGAGGCTGTTAGGTAGCATGTCTGGAGATCTCGACGTAACAAGGACACGGGAGCTGCTGTGTCAAACCCTGAGTGGGAAAGGTGCATGTGGAGGTTGCAGGGCCTTGGGCCTGTTGCTGGGAAGCTCATTTTGTATCGGTGGCCAATGACCAGTGCACATAGTGTGTCATTGCACTGATGTATTCTTTTCTTGGAATTGGGAATATTTATGCTGAAAGCATTTTGTGTCTTGATAGGTGAGAGACCTGGCTTTTCAGTTTTTGCTTTGCCGTAGCCTCAAGTTGCTGACATGATTGTGTCCAAAATCTAGGAATACTGGGGCTCAGAACAAAATGAACTGCAGTGTGGGCAAAAGATAAAAAGGAGGATGTAGAATTCTGCCGGAAAGATGGAAGGTAGAAAATACATATGCTGAATCGTGCTCCACAGAGCCGTGCGATTGGCCTCGTTTGCAGGGTGGACGTAGTGCCGTCCCTTTTACCCCATGGCAGAGGTTGCCAGCGAATAACCTGATCAGGTGTTACTTGTAGGATATCACAGGTAATATCTAAGTGCTGGGTTTTTTCCCTACTTTATTGATGAATAACCTACAGATACAATAACTGCTCTGTTGTTATTACAAATAACTGGTGACCTGAGTCTTCATTAGTGTGACGATGTATTCCAGATGCCTGTCATGCTCGGAATTTCAAAGTTTCACATTAATTATTTACACTAAAGATATTTTAAAATACTTTAAAAAATAGTTTTCTGTCAGACTAAATTTTATTTCACAATAATACCTTGTCTTGCATAGTATTTAAACATTTCAGTATAGGTAATTTAAGAAATCAGGGCTTAAATTTCCAAAGTCAGCAATGTATTTATTGGCTCTTGTTTTTCCTCATATTAATGATTTTACAGTATGGTAGTTGTCTATACTTCTGGCCATATGGGGCCTCATTTGAAGAATAGGTATGGTATTTCAAAAAAGCCAACAGGAGTCTCATCCTCTCCATTTTGTAAAAATGGGGATAAAAGCCACAAGCCTTGCAAGCAAGGTGAGAGGTTTCGGGGCAAACAGTGGCAGGCCCGTGCACGGGGCCTGGGCTTCAGAAATGGCCGTGGAAGCATCCTGGGCTGGTTTTTGTTGTTGTGTTGTTTTTCTTTGTGAAAAACTCTAGATTCAGATTTTTAACAAAGAGCACTAAATATCTCTCCTCCCCCCCCCCCCATTTTATAGAATCAGAAAGAATTTTAAAATAAATCCTTGTTTTTGGGGGTAGAATTCATATGCCAGGGCAGTTGGTGTCTTTAATCGCACAGCTGTGTCTGCTTATCCTTTTTCTATTTTGCTGGAATAGTCAACATTTAGGATGACAAAACTTTATGAGAAGTCTTGAGTCGAGCATTGGCTCATTTACCCAACATATCTTTCCCTCAGCAAGATAGAAGTCCCGTTCCTTAAGGCCTTCGAGAATCCTACATGGATGAAGCAGGAAGAGCTGAGATAGCAGCCCCTTCCTCAGTCCTCCCCTCTCTTCCCCAAACAGCTGGAACACCTGCTGGCCTCCAGACTTCTGCTCTGGTACAAGAGACCCCATTGTTTTTTTAGCGATGGGAAATTAGCATTTTACTAAATAATGAATATTTAGGCTTTGGGTAATCCTAAGATTATACGAATTTACTAATCTAATTTATACTATTTTAAGGACCTGGCTTTGGTTATTAACTAACAGTGGCAATGCAGGCATAGGAGATAGGACTACTGGTTTGTTGTAATGGGTTATTAAGTCTGTTGTTACTGGCTACCTTACCTTACTTTCGGATATGAGAACAGGAAGCTTTTTCAAGTAGGTGTTTTCTCTTATAGAGAAATCAAAGTTGAATATTTAAATGTGTATGCATACATTTTAGTATTTCAGTCATTATCCCTTGATGTTTTCTGCTGTTCTCCCTGTGACAATTGAGCAAGGAATTTAAAAAGACCCTCTAGCCCTGACTGGTGTGGCTCAGTTGGTTGAGTGTGTTCCGCAGCAGAGCGAGGGGCTGGAGGTTCACTCCCAGCCGGGTACAGGCCTGGGCTGGGGTTGAGGTCCCATGTCGCGGGCATGCGGGGCATTCGGGAGGCAGCCTATGGATGTTTCTCTCTCTTTCTCCTTCTGTCTCTTAAAACAAAACGAAACAAAAAACACCCTCCACTTCACACATAGGCTTGATCTTGGGGAGTTCTTTCTCATTCGTTAATTTGCCTTGGGGTACTTTACTCCCATAGGCATCACTTCCTTGTTTTTAGAGTTTAATTGATTCAAGTCTCACAAAATTTAGCAGTTTTACTTTTTTGTTAATGGGTATTTGGTGACTAGTATGTAGTTGTAATCCAGACAAGATTCAAATTTGTTTGAACGTGTTCTTAAAATTTGGAATATTTTATAAAATTGGTATTGATTTAGACTCTATTGCCCTTACTCTCAGCTCTGAGGAGTGAATATTGTATAGATATTTATATTCACATTCTTTAGATTTTAGGTCGTTTAAATGAGTTCCTGCTTTCATGGAATCCTGAGAATCTATGTTCTTTGGGACACTGATTTATTTTACTGATTGATTTCTTCGGTGTGGGAATTGTTGAAAATGCCAGGTCATTCGTTTTCCAACAACAAAATACTCTAATTATCTTTGTGTAACCCTCAGAGGGAAATAAGATGCCTCATTTCAAAAGAGCTTGATGTAAAAATATGTTTCAGTTTGTTGGCAAATGTGTTTATGGAAAAGCCTATCAATTCTCCATGAAATAATTTGCACTGAAGTGGAAAAATGCCTTCCTGTCAAGTATTTGCAAATTGTTTCAGTGAATATAATCTTATTTTTTTTCCAACTGTTTTCAGAGTAATTCTTCAGTCCAGTGTTCAGAGCTGTAAAACATCTGAACCTAACATTTCTGGCAGTGCAGGCATTACTAAAAGAACCACCAGATCTGCTTCAAGAAAAAGCAGTTTTAAAAGGTGAGAAAAGAATCCTACTCTCCTGAAAAGTCCCAAGCCTTGGTTTTCCAGTTTAATCTTCTGGAGCTAGAAATGAAGACAGGAAAACAGAGTCCCTGTGATGGGAAATTAATCAAATGTTTTTGATTAGTTTGTCATCCAAGAAAATCTGGACCATTTTAATGCAGGCTTTTGTTTAGTTTTGTTTTTCAAAGATGATTCTCAATGCTGGCATGTGGTCTCTGAGTCATAATATGGGAAAGTTGAGAAGGTTGTATGAATAAGTTCTTAATTAAGAATTTCCACAGCTCTCTGTCAGGACTTGGAGGAAATCTTCTGTGTATCAGAGTCAGCATGATTGTTGGGGAATTGGCTGCAAATAAGTGTGATGGTTGAAATAACATGAAATTGAGTGAGTTGCGATCCTTATTTACCCAGGGACTGCCCTCCTGGCCACAGTCCACACCTAAGGGGGCTCATTCTTTCACTTTGAGGTCAGCATCTTTCACTTCCTTCACCAATAAGGGGAGAAATGGAATTCTTTGTGACCAAAACACTTACTGTTGTCTTTGGATGTTTGTCATGAACTGAAGGCAGACATTTTATTTTAATGTATTCTAAAAACAGGTCCCTCTTGAGGAAAGAGCAGGTAAGGCACATGTCGCCTCAGGAGTGAAAGGCCGGCACCTTTTCGTGTTTGTGTGTCTTGGCCTGGAGGCGGCAGCCTGTGTGGTCCGTCAGAGGCGCTGGACTCCTGGCACAGCGAGTCCCTTCTGGTAGACCACAGGCAGCGGAAGATGACCCAGACCAGGCTTCGATAAAACATCCTGCACAAATTTCTGTGCTGCTTTCGAATTTTTCTGCCCCCATGTCTTTGAGGTTTCGGCCCGAGGCGCCCACCTCCAGTGCTGAGTGAGTCTCCGCTGTGGTCTCCAGCAGTCTGTGTCCTGAGGGACTTTCAGGCAAACAAGGGGGCTCTGTGTGTTTTGTTTCATTAAAAAATTGTTCATCTCTGCTGTTTTTCCTCCTTGCTGATTCCTTTGTATAATTTTAATTATATGAAAATGTGATTGTGCTCCAGGACAAGTATTTGAGAGTCAGGCACTGACTCATGATTTTAGAAGTTAAAAATTTTCATTAGAAAGGTATCAGATATTCCTAATAATTCCACTTGAGAAGAACAGTAGAGAAATACCAAAAATCAAAGAGTTGGGTGCATTCTAATATAAAGGCAGAATGTTATATATAACAGTGAGAAAGAGGAAGTGGTCTAAAGATCAATGAATTATATACCTAATGAATCTAGGGTCATGTTTTTAAAGAAAAATTTAATGATCTGCATTAATGCTCCTGAAGCAATAAGTGAAAAGAGCTGTACATAATTGTTATGAAGTATTACTCTAATTTTGTATATGTAGAGTGTACTTTATATATGTGTATAGACATGTATAGATATATAAATACTCATAAACATAATTTCAATGCATATATTTCCATATATGTATTGAAATAAGATAAAGGAAAATATGCCGTAATATTAACAGTTCTTCTGGTTGGTAGGGCAGTTTGGAATTTTTTCTTTTCTTTTTTTACCATATTTTCCCCCCAACTTTACTATAATAAATGGAGTGAAATAAGAGTATTTTGACTTAGACAATTTTAGCTGAATTAAATTATTAAAAATTCAAATAAGAAGCCTACTGTTAGTGATAGTTAGGCATGTTTTGAATAGACATAATCTTTTTAGGTATAATTGCTCAGGCTTCCGTTACAGTATAGTGTGTCTGCACATTTAATCTGCTTTCTCCTTTTTTGAATTGTGCCCTTCAGGTATCAGAGGACTAGTCCAGGAGCCGCACAGGGTGTGCCCTGTCACATCTTGTTCCTCTGAGGGTTGTGGCCATGGGACAGTTTTTCCATCTAGGTCTTGTCTAGTGATCTGAACTTGTATTTCTCAGCAGAGGTGCTTCCTGTGCAGTGAGCATCTCGCTGAGTTCCCTGGACCGGATGCTCTGAGGGGTGTCTAGTCGAGTTAAGACTGAATATGCCTGATTAAATATTGAAATGGCCCAAAGCAGTTTCCAGGCATTGGGGAAAGTGCTGAAAAGCAAAAAGTCGTCTTTTAATTTTCTGTAAAGACTTTCAGAGATTGGGAAGGGTGAAGAAGTGAAGTAGTGAGAGTTACCTGGATCTCACTGTGTTTAACCAGCCCCCTTTGTACAGAGTCTCCTTTGCCTCCTTTGGAGTTTTGGCCTGTGTTCACGTCACCCAGTGAGCCACCTACCGCTCACAAAAGAAAAATACGTTATGTTCAGGTCCCACTCCCAGCTTCGAGGGAATAGTGAGAGTTGAGCAGATAAGCCGCAGCCTGAAGCTTTTATCCTACTGAATAGTATTCATTTTTGGTTGGAGAGCAATGAAGGAATTAACACATGTGTACATAATCTGATTGAAGACACAACAGGACGAGCTAAGATTATTCAGTAATTTTAAAGTATTGAATAGAATTCTTTTCTTTAGACAACAACACAAAAACAAATAGTACACCCTTTCAGTGCATGTTCATAAATAAGGTGCCGGGGTTGCCAGTCTGCTGCCACTCCCACTTGTGAAACCTTCTCTTTTGCAGGTTTATGTTGTTCACATGTCGTCATCATCATCTTCGTTGTGACATAGGACCTTGACTTTCCATTTCTATGCCTTGTTCTGTTCTTAGAGGTTTCCGGGATGAAGACCTCACCTAAGCTCACTCTCCACTTTTACGGCTCTCTTGACTTTTGACAGTTCACTGAGGGGCTCTACAACTTTGGAGAATTTGTCCACAAACACGTTAAAAGAGCAAATATTTGACACCTCAAAAAAATAGGACTATTGTCATAAGCATTTGTTTTTCTTACGGCAGATGGTTATTCCCCGATGCATCCATTGACCATAGGCCATGTCTCACCCTCAGTCTTCGTGAAAAGCTCTGCTCTGGCAGTGTCAGCAGCTCAGGGTGAGGAGTGCCTGGTGGTGGCTATTGGGCAGCTGACCCTCAGTGCCAGGCCGGTCTGTGTGTACTTCCTCATCCCTTTCTGAGCGGCAAGAAGTAAACTACTGTGTTCCTACACCTTCCACTTCTTATAGCTAGAAACCTTTTTTAATCTTTCTTTAAGAATAAATCCAGTAAATTGGCCTGTTTTTCAGTGTTCTCGCATTAACTCTCTGGAGAGTTTAGATTGAGTCTTGAAAATGTCACCATTGTGCCTCTGAGAACCCACCTCACTGACATCATTCAATTCCTGTTTGTACGCAGCTCGCCCACTGTGTGCGTGTTTCTGGCAGCTTATACTCTTTCATTGCAGCAATCTTTCCTTTCTTGCATTTTTTTTTTTGTTTTAATTATAACTTCATCCATTTGCTAAGAAAACTGTCATATACAAGAGTTTTTTTATTCCAGGTTGCATCACTGGGAACCATCACTTTCTGCTTCACCTGCCAAAACTGCCTAATGTTCATTGCTTTGGGGGCTTTTGTCCTAATTATTCATATTGTGAGGCCTCTTTACCAGCCCTATATTTAGGACTTTTTATTGGGGGGGGAGGGTGCTTTTTAATTCTTCTCATTTCTGGTTCTTGCCATCATCATACCTGTCACTGCTTGTCCATTAGTCAGCTCTCAGTGACTGCTCCATCACCTCTGGGCTTTAATTTTTGTTACTGCCATTATCTCCAAAAGTACATCCTTGTAAAAGCCCCAGAATGTTATATCTAAATCCTTTTTTTTAATGGTGGTTACCTCTGATCTTTTAAAATGTTAATCTCCCTTTGAAATTCCAGGTATTTTCCCACTTGCGAACTGACCTGGACTTATATTCAGTGCTCTGTTGAAGTCTCGAAAAGCTCCGTGATGGATGTAGATGGGCTGCTCTGATTATAGAGCGTTGTCGTTATCATCCCAGTGAGGGTCACCTCCAGATTAGAATTTGTTTTTCTGACTCTTTTCTGTTGCTTTAGTTTTTCTCTGAAGTTGCTATTCAGTTTAAAGTGTAATGTAATAAATTGTGGAAGGAAACTAGGGAGGTAGGGTGAGGGTCCATCAAGGACAATTATTGACAAATGCACAAGGGTCTTCTGGCGGCTTTGCCTGGCGCGTCTGGTGGCACCTCAGCCAGGAATCGGGGGGCGGTGCCCTCACAGCTGCGCGGTGAGCGTGGAAGAAGGCGGGGAGCAGGTGTGGGGCCCGGCGCGCTCCGCAGAACTGGAAACTGCTTGATGTGCCAGAGCTTTTTCTGTGACCGAATTCTGGCTTTGGCAATAATCGAGTAACACTTCTTTATCTTTTCATCTTTTCGCTTTTCCCGCAGCCTGGTTCCTCAGAGGGAAAGAAGGAAAAGGAGTGCTTTGCAGCAAATGCCCTTAATGGCATTATGGTACTCATTGCTCAGCTGCTTCTGCCCTGCCCCCCTCCTTTTATTTTTATTGTTTTTATTTTTTTTTAATTTTTATTTTTGCAGAACTGAACCTTTTTCTGCTCTGCCTCTCTCTCCTGTTTGTCTTTATGGTTGGTATTGTACTGTTTTTTCCAAAGTATTTGTCATTAAAGAATTATACAAAGAGTATATACTTTTTAGCATGTCGATATTTTTTATTATGTTGCCTTCCTTGTCTTTGATAACTACATATGGGACACTTGAAAACCTTCATGGTAAAATCCTTTTTTTTTTCCCCCCGTAGTCCCTCCATTTCAAGGACTAAAACAGTCTTGCGTTAAGTAAAAACCTGTGACCAGAACTGAAAGAAGACTCTAGGAACAGAAAACTACAACAGGACTTAGCACAATTTATTTTGGAAACAAAACAAAATTGCAAAAGCCTTAGCTGCTTTCCACCTAAGAAGTTTATTCAATGAAGAAAATGTCCACTGGAGTTTAAATAACTACGTGAGTCTGGGCACAAGGAATGACTTCAAGACAGCCCAACTCTCCTTTTGTAGAAATGTCTCAAGTTGAACAACAAAAAAGCTGTTGTAAATTTAGTCTCAGGTGTAAATATCAAAGCCCTCTGTTATCCAGAGGGCTGACTACTCTGTGTGGTGCATGTGTGTCCCTGTGATGGCAATCATTTTAGCTGCTGGCCTTCAGAGGAGTTACAGATCTGATGGAGGTTTTTTACCTATTTATTTCCTGTTCACCCTGTGTCAAAATTTATAAATATAAAACAGGCATTACCGAAATGGTACTCTCTGTAATTTGATACTATTTGGTGTAATCATCTTCACTTTAATATTTGTGATGTTGTTGTAATGTTAAGTGTGTTAAGTACCCAAGCTGCTTGTCTTCCACCAAAGAGTGCTTTATTACCAAGACTCTGTGAAAACCACATTTGAAGACTCTTGCATGTTGTGATACGAAGTGGTAGCAGGTACACCGGTAATGTAAAACTTGCCAGAGAAAATCAATAGTAGCTTTAGAAGAAGACTCAGGAGGAGAAACTGGCTTCAGAGTTGGAAGATTGTTGTGAGTCATCCCTTTTTATGTCATTTAGGGACTACTTGGTTGCCTAGTCATACCGATTCAAGTCATATTTCCTTCTGTGCATGGGAAAAACCCACACTTTTCGGTGTGTCTCCTTTGAAACAGTAATCCAAAATAACAGTGACTTAAAAAAATACAACTTACTGCTTTATTAGGGTCTTTCTCTGTAGCATTGTGGACTTTTTTGGTAATGTGATTAGCCCAAGGCCATTCACACACCCTTTGATTTCAGTGACAGTTATTCACATCCAGATTTCAGTTGTTTGTACATAAGACACTCACTGTTGCCTTTGGTTAGGGAATCAACTCTTTGTAGAGTGCCTTCTTCCCCTACAGAAACACAGCAGAGTCTGTGATGTAAAGCAATCACCAATACAGAGTTTATTTGCTGCTAGGAAAAATGGGGCCCAAAATAAAATAAGATTTTTAAGTAAAAGAAATGGTTTTAGTTATTGTTAAGCAATAACGGTCTATCCTAGTTTGGAGAAAGGGAGGCTACGTTATTGAAAGGCAAAATGCCTTCACGTTGTAAGATGAATGAATCAGATCAGTAGGCAATTTCATTTTTTAGAAGCTGCCTTTTAAATAGCTGTGTGAGAAATAAGAAGTGGTTGGCATGGACAGATTAAAGTCTGTTAGTACAAAAATAAGTGGAAGGCCCTGGCTCCATATTGGTGTTTATTCTCCGGGAGTAATTGTGAGGTTGACTTGCTTTGAGGGGAGATAGAAGCCGCCGTTGTTTTGGCCGCACAAGCAGTGCTTCCCCATAAGGCAGTGTGGGGGGTCGGGTCATGCCAGCTTTCACGCCTTGGGGACTGGATCTCAGAAAAACAGTGGTTTTTCTATCCCTGGAAATTCACAGATACAAAGACCAACTTTGCCTGATGGGAAGGCCACTTTTCAATAAGCTTTGGGTGAGAGCAGAAACATTCCATTTGCTGGATTGTTCTGGGAGAGAATGCTATGTATTCAAACTGCCCAGGCATAAACATTGTATTCTCAGGGCAAATCTTCTTCCCTTTATACATATATTTAAAGGCCATCTCCTGCATAAGTAATTCAGGTAGTTGTGAGAATCAAATTTCCAACTGAACTGTGCCTGATTTGGCTTTTTATTATGTCAGAACAAGTAAAATGTGCTATCCCCTCCCAGCGAATAAGCCCTTTGGTGTCTTGGCCAAGAGTGAAAAATTTGGACTTCAGTGTTAACCACAGTACTTTATATTTTACTAATTGCCTTTTTGTGTTGGCTGCTCACGTTTCCAGCAAGAAATGCTATCACTGTGGCTCTTTCTAAAAATCCTTGTGTTTAACAGGCTTGTTATTGAAATTAGTCATAGGAAACTAGTGATTTGTTAAGGAGTCATTTCTTGGAACACAGAAGGCCATAGCAGCAGTGTTCAAGTTTGGGGGACATACCTGGAATCTAGGAAGTCTCGGGGTCAAATGGATGGAAAGTTCTTGCTATGAATAGAGTGGACTCTTCCCTGTGCTCCTGCAATTGAACAATCAACACGTTCTCCTGAGATTCTAGTTTCAAGCCTTCCTTATAGGAAACCTTGTTGCAATGGAATAGGAAACAGGGCATGTCAGGTGGAGAGATTCCTTTACCTTAAGAACCTTAGATAGCTTTAAAAGTACACCATGACCATTTCCATTGGAATTAAAATGAGAAATATTTTTAGGTGCCCTTGCAGCTTTCTGAGGACTCAAATCATCAAAAGTCAAGGACAACCCAAAGGAAGGGTGTCTGCAAAATTGGGTACCAGGAAGTGTAGCTAGACTTCTATTTCGTGCTTCTTACAGAAAAACTAGGAATCTCTGTGACCTGTGGCGAAGAGGGCCGATCCTGAGCAGCGCCTCACTGAAACAAGTAGCCTTACTTGTCAGATGTAGCTGCTTTCTAGTGGCATGCTGCTCTTCCAGTCTACAGAATAGTTCTGTTCCAAATTTGATCCCCTTCCAATCACCCACCTTCTTTCTTCCCTGACCTCCTCTCCCTCTCAGGGGTGATTTCTACCTCTTCTCTTGGGTCCAGACGAGTTTTAGAGGAGTTCTCCAGTGTTCTCACAAGACGAAGGTGTTTCCTTTGGGAGCCTGATCCCTGGCGGGCAGGCTGTGCAGACCCTCAGGCCGTGTTGTGCCAAGAACTCTGGGAGCCTTTCCTTTGCTTGAATCTGTGTTCATGACACATGGGCAATGTGTTCCTTTGATGTTTGTTCTAAAAGTAGCTCTGCTGCTTCTCTTCATGCATTTTTAAAGTACTTACTGCATTTTGGAAAGCAGTGCTCGTCAAAAACAATTTTAGAAACCTATTTTGATTCTTTAATAGTCATCTCCCACTAAAACTGCCTTGTGAGGTTAGTTGCTGCTCTTCTATTTCTCTGAAATCTGAGTATTCTCCATGTTGTTACATGGAAATACTACAGGTGTTTTTAAAAGACTGGACAGTTCACCAATACTGTGTAGGAAATTACCTCCTCAACTGCCTATTAGAATGAAATGTCAGCAGATATGTCATCTGATTATAGTACTGCAGTTTTATATTAATAATTTGCATACTTTATCTAACCTGCACTCATGTACAGATTATTAAAAGTTTTAAAATGTAACTGATTAATCAGTATTTGGTCATTGTCTTGATTTTTTTAATTAAAATGTATATTTCTAATCATATTTTATAAAGCTGAGAGAACTGGTCGAATGAATGTTTATTTTCCTGAAGGTATTTTTAAGATAAAGCTTCTTAATGGCGTGTAAATTTTGCATATCTATGTAGTTTGATACATGTTGTATTTGAAAAATCGTGTGTATTGTAACTGGTTTTATACAAAATATTGAATAGTGGAAATTGTATAATTATAATCATGTAATTAAAAGTGTTAACCAAACAATCTTTAGGTTTGTTCGTATTCATTTAGTGACCATTCTGAATTGTGGGAGTGCTTACTGTGGTTGTGACCCTCAGTGTTTGTTTGCCCGGGCTGTGATAGCAAAACACCACCAACTGGGATGCTCAAATGACAGAAATTTATGTTTTCACAGCTCTAGAGGCTAGAAGTCTCAGGTCAAGTTGTCGGCAGTGTTGGTTTCTTTGATGCCCCCTCCTCGGCTTTTTCTCTGTGCACTCTGGTCCCTGGTTTTCCTCTGTTGGCCTCGTCTCCTTTTCTTATGACACCAGTTGCCCTGGGTGAGGGCGTATCCTAATGGTCTCATTTTAACATAGTCACCCTTTGAAAGCCTTGTCTCCGAGTTCAGTCATATTCTGAGGTATTGGGGGCACGGGCTTAAACTTGAGAATCTGGTGGTACAGTTCAGTCCATCCCCAGGATAAGACAGTGAACAGGCGATGGGACGCCTGTTACGAAGTCATTCTGCACATGCCCACCACCTGCTCCAACGATGCAAGGGTTTCACTTTTGGGAAACAAACCATCAGGCCCAGTGGTCAGAGACGGCAGTCCGTTCATTTTACCAGCCAAGGTCAGGATCAAAGTGCTGGGTGAAAGGCAGGACCAGTGCTTGAGCACCCCGCCTCCTGATGTCTGCGGTGCTCTTTGCCTGCCTTCCCTCTTGATGGTCTCTTGCAGGACAGGATCCTAAAAGCCTAATGCCCAGGTCATCATGCAGAGGTTGTGTCGGACATAGAAGCCTGTTCCTAAGGAATGCTGTCTAGCTCCCTGAGGAACTTGGCTTGGATTTATGCTGGCATAGGACTTTGCAGAGCACAAAGCAAAGGGAACTGCTGCCCTCACCCCTGTGCAAACTCCTACTGCCAGAAGGGGATTCGCAGGCTCTGCCCTCTTTTGAAAGCTACAGCATCCTGTTCCTCCCACCTTGGGTGACCATGGGGCCAGTGCAGGGTGTGCCCTTCTGGTGACTGACTGGAGCTGGTTTGGTGGGCGTGGGCCACGCAGCTCGAAGTACATGAGCTCTGTGAAGAGGCAGCAGGCTCGGTGGCAAGGCTCTGATGAAATCGCCACGTGTGCCTGTTTCTCCTGGGAGCAGCTGTGTCTTCCATGGCTGTGCAGTGTGTGTGTGACGGGCCTGAGACCCTGGCCCCGAAGGTACTTACTTTCCTTCTTGTTGACCACACTGTCCAGAGCCCGTCTGCCACACAGACAATGTGCTAAGCCCTCTTATCTGGGTAAAATGGGAATAAAAAGAATTCCTACCTTAACAGTAAGTATGAGAATTAGGTGCGATAACACATGCTATGTCCTCAAAACGGTGTTTGGCTCATAGCTCTCAAGGTAATTTCTTTAATACATTTAATTTTCTCTAGGTAATTGGGTAAAGACAGATCTTGGTAGCAGATTATGGTCCCTCCATATCTGATATTTTTGGTATCTGCAGTATAATTTCATGTGTTTTAGTAGAGGTCAAACTATTTTGACTTGTGAAAGAAGAAATTCATGCACTGAGGGTAAGTCTCCAGAGTGGTTTGTTCAAAGCCCGGGCAGGGGCAAACCCCAGGAGCTTCCTGATGGCGAGCTCATGAGGGAGGGGCACTCAGTCGTGTGTGTTCTGAAACAAGCCCTGGCAGCTGTTCTGTGACTCTAGGACCTTTATCTGCCTTCTTGCCCTCACTCTTCATCTGTAAAATTGGGCTAGTAAGTGCATCGTGTTTAGATTAAAAGGGGTCGAAGTATGTGTGCCTTACCTTGGGTCCCTGAGCCAGCGTGCAGCGTTTAATACCCAAAACTGCTTGCTTTTCTTCCTCCTGTGTGTGTTAAGTGCAGTTGTGGGTGTGTTGGAAGATAGCACAGGAGGAGGGAGGGGTTCACGCGCTTTTTGCCTGCCCTGTAATATGCCAGGGCAGCTGAAACTCTCCTCATCGTTGGCCATATAGGTGCTTTTCTAGCTTTTTTACTATTATGACATTGAGTGAACATTCTCATCTGTGAATTCCTGGGTGATGCTGGTTATTTCCTTAGGATAAGTTCTTCCAGAAGGTATTCCTAGGTCAAAAATATGCAAAATTTTAAAGTCTTGATGTCCACCACATCAAAAAGTAGCTTGGGAACATTGTTTAGAGCATGGGTTCTGGCCTGAGACTGTCTTGATACAAACTTCTGCCTCTTCATAACTGTGTTCTTAGAGCCAGGATGACAATATCTAATATGGTTGTATGAGGATTACGTGAATTAATATTTTGTTAATTACTTAGAGCAAGTGACTGGCACATTATTAAGAGCCATATGTATTGTTTAATTAAAAAATTATTACCATGATGCTCTCCAAAAGGACTTGGACAATGTGCAGTCTCCCGTACTTCCCCCCTCACCAGCAGCTGTCATTGCTGAATCTGTTCATTCATAGCAAGACCTTCCTTGGCCCAGTGCCACTCCCTGATCTATATAGTCCTCTTTTAGCTGCCCCATTGTGCAGCTTTGGGGTCTTTTGTCTTTCAAGTGGTTGGCCAAGTATGTCCCTGCTACAGTCTCACCGTTTAGCCCAGCCCCCTCGCCGGGGATGCTGGCCCAGCCCATGTGGGAGGAGGTTCTCCTCACCACCCTTCTGGCACATCTGGCCCCCTTGCCTTGTCTCTAACTGTCTCTCATCTCTTTGCTAGCAAGTCTGCGCGGCTTTGACATGCTTCTGGATGACAGGGGCACCATCCACACGGAAATGTCCAGGTAAGGAGGCCTCCCGCCCAGCAGGGCCAGACCCACGTGGGCTGGTGACCACCAGGGCACTGGCCTCGACCCCTCAGATTTTTATGATGGCCACGTATATCTGTAGGCAGGAAGAGGCTTTGTGGGAAAAGAAATAACGGAGGGAGTAGCACAGTTTGTGCTTTGTTTTACTTGGAGAAAGACAATGGTTTCTTCTCAGCGCGAATGTGCTTCTCTAAGGAAAACAAGATGACTTTTCAGGCAGGACAATTCTTCCTTGCGTAGGGCAATCTGGAGAATGCAGCCATTCGCCGTCCCCCGCCCCAACCCTGCCCCACACATTAATGCCAGTCATGTTTCCAGCCATTGGACAATCCAAATGCCCCCACACATTTCCAGCCACCTTCATGTGGGGAAGAGCTGATGAGCTTCCAGTACAGCCTCCTGGGCAATGTCATGAAAACAGCAACGGATGCTCATGGGACCCCACTGGAGGAACGTTGTTGTCCTGCCCTGGGCTCTGGCCTAAGCCCCAATGGGCAGAGGAGGGGTAGGAGGGAAGGTTTCACCGATGCAGGATGGCACTGGGGCTCAACCCTGCAACAGTACTCATGCCTTTAATGAAACTGGGGGTCCTCTGAGACTTCAGGTTGGTCTTGTGTTGGGAGCAAACTGCCATCCTGCCTGGCCCTGGCTTATTCCCTAGTAGGGGTGTCCAACCTTTTGGCATCTCTGGACCACACAGGAAGAAGAGTTGTCTTGGGCTACACATTAAATACACAAACACTAACGAAAACCAAAAAAAGTCTCAATGTTTTAAGTAAATTTACAGTTTTGTGTTGGGCCACATTCATAGCCGTCCTGGGCCACATGCAGCCCCGGGAGCTGCGGGTTGGACACCCCTGCAGTGCAGCAAGTGCAGAGAGGTCACCAGCCTCATTGTCTCCGGCCCTGAGATGGGTGATACAGAGCTGGGTGATACAGGGGAGAGCCATGGGTAGGGCAGGACAGGGCGGGGCGCGGGGCGGGCGACTGCTGGCCCTCCCGGACTGCTCTTACTCAGAGTCCTTCAACTGTGACCAACCTCAAATTTACCTTGCATTTAACCAAGGAGTTTAGATGGAACATGCCCTTGGGTTTTTTTTTTCCTTCAACTGGTATGTTAAACTAGTCCTTGCCATCCCCAGTAACTCCCTAAGACAGGTTCAGTGTAGCCAACACAACCCAGTGTACCTCCCCCCTTTTCCAGCGATGGTTGGCTCTCACGGGCTGTAAGCTTTCTAGACCGCCTTTTAATCTGGCTCGGGCTCCGCTGGGACTAGACCTCCAGGGAAGGTCTCTCCCGGACAGCACAGCGTTCACCAACGGATATTAAAGGTGCAATTTAAACCTGATTCCTTAGGTTGACTCTTTTACTTGGTATTGAGATTTCAGCCCAGGGCCAGTTTGGCTTTCCCGTGTGTGGCCTAGGGGGACGACTAGGTTGGGGAAGGGACCAGGCAGGGACCTTTCCGGTAGCAGTTCAATCCCAAGCCCCAGTAGGCAGTGTTTCTTGAATTTTCTTATTTTCGGCGCCCCAGTGACTGACTACCTGATGGAAGCTGAAGTCCCTCTATCTCCCCGCAAAAGTTTAAGCAAAATTGTTGAAGGGCTCATAAACAGGCCCTCTGGCCTCAGTGGCTGTGCGTCATCCAGCGCCTCAGGTGCCGGTCCTACAGATGCTGTCTGAAGGGCGCCCCCTGGAGGTGTGCAGTAAAGAAGCATATTTGCCAGTCATCCCAAGGCCCCTCCAGGCCTTCCAGGGACCCTGGTTGAAAATCCCTGAGCAGCCCTGGTCTGAGTTCCCTGGGTCGGGAGCCCCACCCCCGCCCCTGGCCTCTGCATTTTTCTGCTCCCTTCCTACCCACCTTACCCTCTTACCGAAAACCTCTCTCTCCAGTGTCCCTGCTCAGTCTTCTTTCTCTCCTTCACTGCCAGAGCATGCAAGTTCTGACCATTTTGCACTGCTGAACATTTTAGGTCTTACCTTAGATATTTAAAAAGTTTTCCTCCCTGTTGCTCTAATGCTGCCAGTAACTCCTGGGAGAGCAGGGCCACCAGCACTGTGTGCCCACATGGCTGATCATGGTCCATCGTGGTGCGACAGAGTATCCCTAGGGAGGTGTCCTCCCACCCCCTTGCATCTGGCTGGTGGCTGTTCCTCCAGAGAGTTTTCCCAACCTCAGTGTCTTGAGAATGCAGAATGCCATGAGGGACTTAAGTGTAAATTGATGTTGCTCCTTACTCACACGACAGGCACTTCCCAGCTTACATGATTTTGTGCTCCCAAGTAAACCCTCCGAAATCGGGCCTTTTTTTTTTTTTTTTTTTTTTTTTTTTTTTTGCAAAGAAACTGCTTAGAAGGCAGTTGGTTATCTGCTGCACTGGCTCAACCTGCTCTCCTTACACATGGGACCCACTTTGCCCATAGCAGAGCTGTCTGTGATGGTTTGAAAGCCACTGTGGTTTGGTTGGGGCGAGTCCTATTTATTGCCTTGAGACACGGGAAACTTTGTGGCCAAGAAGGGCCTTGGGGAGGTGTCAGGAGCTGTTAGGCCTTAAGGCTGCATGAGGCCCCAGGAGAGCCTTGCTTCTGTTCTTGTCTCCACCTTGCTGGTGACTTTGAACCTCATCTCCCAGTCTCTGTGACCTCTTAAGTCTTGCTGTCTCCACCTGTGAAGCCCTAACAAAGCTTTCTAAGAACACTGCTAACCCTACCGTGCTCTGGGGCAAACTCACTTTTGCTGTCACTGCACATGGTCAGTGTGGCAGGGTTGCCATGGCTCACACAGCAGCACACATCACATAACGATGGCTCCGTTGGTCCCTGCAGTACATGTGCCCTCTGGCCTTTCCCTGTCCCTCCTAGTAGGTTTGTCCAACGTACTGGTCATTTAACTGGAAATTTCAGGAGTGGGTAGAAAGACCACTGGGCAGGGGAATTTAATCTCCCTGCTTCATCTTCTCATCTCATCCCTGCCCAAGTATTAGCTCGGGAGCACGGAAGATGGATGTCCTCCCCTGTCCCCTGACTGTAAAGTGGTGAGACAATTACAGTATAGCACACAGCAGCCCCTTCAAGAGATGGTGGTTTTCTCAAGTTACCCAGGTGCTGCAATTAAGTGTGGAGAGGGATCATTCCACCTTAAAAGGCATCCAGATCGAGGGCAAGGGGGGCCCGGGCAGTGGCTCCTGTCAGTGGGGAGAGCAGCCCCTTTCAGAGGGTGAGTAGGCTTCTGGAGAAATTGATTTCTCAACTTAGTTGGTGATTTCAGAGTTTTGCATTTTGATCTGTATTGTATTTTACAATAAAGTGTTTTAAGTACCTGCTTCTTTCCTTCCTCATTCTTTTTACCACATAATCACAGGCCCCTCTGGGAAAGAGAGTAAGGCAAAGCCTCACACACGACACATGGACAGTGGTGCCCGCTGCCCACGGGCCCGCCTTCCACCCCGTCTGGAGAGGAGGGCCAGGCCCAGGTGGCTCGTCATACAGTATGATCTGACGGGACAGCAGCAGCAGCAAAAGAACGGGCCCTGGCCTGTATGGCTTGGTTGGTTGGAATGTCATCTCATTAACCAAGAGGTTGTGCGTTCACTTCCCAAAAAGGGCACATGCCTAAGTTCCAACCTGGTAATGCTGTGTTGGAAGGGAGGGCGGAACGGCCCACAGCCAGCAGTGTGGCACTCCATGGAATAGCTTGGAAGAGGGCAGTTCCTGACCTTACTCTGAGGGCTGACCTTTCCCATCTTGGAGTCCAGCTGCTCCACAGGATTTGCCACCACATGGTGTGATTTCAAAGGAAAACACTGTTTTCGCCCCGGAAATACCAATGCACTGGGATGGCATGGAAGAGCTAGTGAACTGAGGACCTGAACCAGTGGCCAAAACTAGGGAAGGGGCGCCTATTACGGCTACTCCTCGCACAGGATGAAAACGTTAAGTGCTTATCACTATTAGACCTGGTTTTAGCCTTCCTGATGCTGAGGCCGTCCCAGCTGGCAGCAGCTTCTGGAGCAAGCCCGCTTCTTCCCAGGCCTCATCACATGCAGGGGTGACAGTTGTTATGGGTCTTCAACTGCTGCCCTGGCAGCCTGAGGTCCAACAGTGAGCTCCTGGCTGAGAAGGGGCCCGGGTCCCACCGGGGCGGGCACACCTGCCGTGGAATTTAAACATGCTTGACCTCTGCTTTCCGAGGAGTCTGTCATGCCCCAAGTTTTCTTTCATGAGGTTAACTTGCCTGGTGTAACATTACCAACTAGAAACATGCCCTGCCCCATGACAGCACATCTGCACACAAGCCCCTCAGAGGAGTCTGGCAGAACTTTGGAAAGCCTTGCCTTGTGTTTACACCTAAAATACATTACCCTCCTGATGCCCCTTCTGATCTTTCCTGCAGCACGTTAGGGATTTCCCCTGCCCTTTGCTCCCATGTCTTTATGGGCCCATGGGGCTGCCAGCAGCCTGGTGACAGAAACCCTACACCCTCTGCCTCACCACATCGGCAAAGAGGTAGCGCTGGTGCCCAGACAAGGCCTTTGCAGGCTCAGGATATTCCGGTTCCCGAGGCTGCTCCGGGTATAGGAATGTTCCGTGTCCTGGGGAAGACCGCAGTGTTTGCGAACATATTAAACCTAGTGTTACGGGCTTTGCAAGTGTTACCACAAGACTAGGGGTAATGTCCTTGAAAGGGGTCTCTGTTTTACTAATCTACAACGCCAAGGACAAATGACTTAACAGGAGAGCTTCATGTCTGCTGAGTAGTGACACAGCCTCATGTTGCACCAGTGGGTATTTATGGCTGAACCTGACAGTCCCCCTCACAAGTCTTCTTAACTTAGATCAGGGCAACCCATTCATTGTGTCTTTTCTAGGGAGAGGGAATAAAAGGGTAAGTTAATATACCTTAGCACTTGGTTTTAATGAGGAGAGACCAAAAGTGGGCTGTCCCCCACAGTGAAGATTCTCAACTGCCTGTCACATGGCTAGGGGTTCACCTTCAATTTCTCAACAAAATATGACTTTTAGTGGAGCTTTTTCTCACATTCTTTTTTAACTCTGGTGTGACCAAAACAATTCAGTTTTCTATACACAAGTTCAGAGGGAATACCAACCTTTATTTACACTTCAGTTCAACTTAGAGCCATCTTTGACGGTATAGCAGAGGAGGCAAAAGCCCTGATTCTGGAACCAAGGCTCAAATTCTAATACAAGCATATTAACTGCAAAAACAGGCAAATGTTACCCATGGTTCTCCAGAGAGCATCACCCCAGCTTCCAGCGGCCATTACAGCCGCCTCCGCCCCAGCCCCAATGCAGGGCACTAAACCTCACAGGGACTTGGGGAGTTGCTGGATCTCTGAGGTTGCCCCTAGCCCCAAACATTCACCAAAGGAAAGAAACAGGAACCTGAACTGGTGCATGGACTGACTGAGAAAAACTATGTAGGTGTTCAATAAACCCAACAGCCATTTACAAGTCTTGCCCGGGACAAGGATGGAGCGCTTCTGTACAGAGGTGCTGAATTCTGACCCCAATTTCAAAGGAGAAAAGAGTATGGAATTAAGTTGCAATGCTCTTTCACCTGGAACGCTTTTCATTTGGTGGGTTAAATAACATGATTTTTTAAATCATATACTTAATACTCGTCTAAAATCCACCCAAAACACTAAATATGCACACTTATATCAGACATGTGTTGTGTGTGTACACACACACAGAAACCACGAGGTAGTTTAAATCACTATTAAAAAAGATCAGAACTTTCCCTAATTCTCTGTCAGAGTGGTGACTGGTGGCTGCACGATAGCTGTTTAGAATTGTTGGTTAAATGAAAACCAGAACTCAGAAAACCCTGGGAGAGTGTAACATTTACAAGTAAATGGTAAATACAATTGTATTTTAACTTCTTGGTCTCTGCAAACTAGGCTGTGACTGCTTTAAATTAATGATTCAAGTTATATGTATTTCCTCTATTACTAAAGGACACAGCCTTCCAATATCTATACAACTTACTGAGTAGACTCAATAGATTCTATTTTACAATCTCTATGTACACAGTTTAAACATCATTTTTAAACTTCATTTGGAAGTCCTTAAATGAAAAAATAATCCCCATTCTCCACCTTCTTGGGAATGTGCCAGAATAACCCCTGACTGAAGCTGCAGCACTGAGTATCTGAAAAAATCCCTATCTCCCCCAGTCCCAGGCCGAAAAGTGCAAGGAATTCACACTAAAGGGGGAAAAGCAACATCTATTGTCTTAGAGTCTGACTATCTTCCCGGGAGCAAGAAAAGTCTCTTCGCAGGTGTGCCAGTGCGGTTCTGAGTTGCCAGGGAAACAGAGCTCTCAAGCCAGAGCAGGAAAGTCTTCAGGGTCATCAGGATTTGGAGCAACTTCTTGCGTCTAAAAAATAAAAGTTTTGAAACCAACTGTCATTTCATCCATTCCTACTTAGGCAGAGCACTGTGTGAAACCCGGTGCCTGCTGTCACCTAGGGGAGGGGCAGGGCCCAAGGCTGCCTCTCCCATCTCACTCCTGTCCCCTCTACAAAGTGCCTGGCAAGTGCCTTCCCCTCCCCTTCCCCCTTTTTGTATCTGGCACTTCCTTCATCCAATAAACAAGACAGAATGTTTACTATGTGAAGCTATAAAGATGGTTCCAGACGATTCCTGCCCTGGAGGAGCTCACGAGGTGAAGGGAGAAACAAGTTGGAAAAGTCAGCGGTACCTACAGAAACAGATGCCCTGCGAAGAGGATCCCCCCACACTAGGGGTGTCCAAAGCAATCTGGTGGCCATACACGCTGCAATCAGGGAAGGTTTTTCTGGAAGAGTAGTTTCTCCCAGAGGTAAGCCTCACTGAGCAAGAGAACATGGACTCTGAAACAGGGCAACTTGACCATGAAGGGGGTGGGCGCCGGATGGCAGTTCTGAGCTGGAAGAGCACAGGAGGGCAGCAGGGGAGGGGCGGGGGAGGGGCGGGGGAGGGGCAGGCACATCACCACGCTCCACGCTAACGCTGCCGGTGGCTCTAGCTCTGCTACTGCAAAGGAGTGTATTTTCTACTCTCAGAATAGAACCCTTTTTCCATCTTGCTTAAGTATAACAAACTGTAGGTGCTCCTCCCTGGGGCTGCTCCTGGGAGCCAGGGAATTGGGCAGCAAAAGGGATGCTTCCCAGAATAGCCACAGAAAACAGGCTGCTCCTGCTCATTGTCATAAGGACTCCTCCACAGGGCCCACAGTGGCCACAGGTCTTGTGCCTGACTCCCACTGAATGGGTATTTATATGTTTGTTCACAGAATGTTTACGAAGCAGCTACTATGTGTGCACTTTCCCTAGGCCCAGGGAAACCGATGAACACAGAAACCGATGAACACGGAAACCGATAAAAGCAGTGGTTACTGTTGTCCACTGACATAATCAATAATCACACCAGTGAGAACACAATTACAAATGGAGATTATACTTCAAAGAGAAGAAATAAAATTCCTTGCTCAAGGACCCTGAGCTGGTCTGCAAGGAAATGCAATCAAAGAAGCCGCCTCTGAGTAGGTGAGGTTAGAGGAGCTGTTCAGGTAGGCAGACAAGGGTCCCATGGGGTAAGGAGCAACTTGGCTGCAGAAGTAGAGGTAGAGCAGACTTGGCTGAGGAGTGTGGAAAATGGTCTGAGCCATAGAGCACTGTCTGCGTCACAGGGCACAAGGCATACCATCGGCCATCATGAGTAAGCAACTGTCAGGTGACCTGTTTCAACGAGGCCCGAGGATCCTGTTTCAGGCAGATGAGTGAGTTTTTCTCTGGTTCTGAGTGCACGTTCAGGGCAGAGGGGGGCCTCCCTGGAGACTCTGGAGGCCAGGGCTGCAGAAGTTCTGTACCCAACCGAGGCCCACGATGCTGACATCACTGTTCCGAACAGCACCTCAGACCCTCACTAGATGAGGAAGAATCCCTAACAGAAATGGATGGCCCTCCGAAATTTGACTGGGCTGGCCCAGGACCTCCTTATCCTCTCAGGTTCTTCAGAAAACCATCCAGGACGTAGACTACAAATACCTACCGCCGCTTCTGCTCTGGGTCCGTAGTTCTCTGCCCTCCTGATCCTTCCCCGGCCTCCCCGCGTGCCGCCTCTGGTTCCACGCCCGGGACGAGGGAGGTTACCAAAATTAATCTCCAGCTGGGATGTGATATCATTGGCCGCTTTCCGGAAAACGTGGGTATCATCCTCACAGTCATTCTTCGCCATCTGAAACACAGTTACAGCATCAAACCCAGACACACAGCTATCTCCATGGACACGCACTGGGCTCAGGGTCCTAGCGATGGGCTACAAGGGAGCTAGGATGGCCTCATGGCCGGAAGTAGCCCTCCCTGATGTGCCACCCGCACTGGGCTGCAGGGCGGGGGTCACATTTCACAGCCACACGTTCTTGTATTCACAGTCTTAACCGAAACAACTTTGAACTTACTGTTACTTCAAGTGAGACCAAATGTCTACCAGTTTAGCAGGTTAAGATATAAGATCTGACGTGACTAACAGCAATTAAGGTGAATATTTTATATCCAAGTGTTATTTTGATAAGATTAAAAAGTTTTAATTTCTGCCTTTTGTTTTATTTGTTCACAGATGCACAAAGTAGCTCTTTGATAAATAAGGAAATATTCCTCTTCCTTGAAGAGAACCTGATGGAGAAACTCTTTCCAATGTGGGCACTGACTGTACAAATACCATATGTTAAAAACTGCATGATTTGCAATTAACAATTCTTACTCAAACACTGTGAAAATAGTAAAACAACACAGTATGGGTATCTGAGGATTACTCCCAATTCTGTTAAGAATGCCAACTGCTCTTTAAGAACTGCTTTATAAAATACTTTGAGACAGCAGATTTTATTGTAAGAGGTGAGATAAGTTCTGTCTCAAAAGAAAACTATAAAATGTAAACCTAGAGAAAATAGGCCAATGGTCTTGGATGAGAATCCCCAAAGTGCTATACAGTTAAATGTTCCTACAAGTTGTCAAGGAAATAAAATCAAATTTCCCTGCCCTGGCCAGGCAGCTCAGTTGGTGAAAGCGTTGTCCCAATTTGCCAAGGTTGTGGGTTTGATCCCCAGTCAGTGCATACACAAGAAGCAACCAATGAATGCATACATAAATAAGTGGAAGAACAATTGATGTTTCTCTTTCCCTTCCTCTCTCTAAAATCAATAAATCAATAAAAACATTTTTTAAAAAATCACATTTCCCTGAGCACATCAACCCCTTTTGGCTATATGCTCATTACAGGTTTCAAGTTTGACATTTATATCCCTTCAACATCCCATATTAAAATAAAGCAGAGGCCTTACATAGATGGACTCTTGAAGTGAAAAAAGGTGAAGGAAAGGAAGATTCCTGAGAACTGGCAAAAAGATACACACAAAAAAACAGAAAGATACACACAAAAACCAGTAAGATACTCTGTATCAAAACGTACTCCGATAAAAAGATACATACAAAAAACCAGTAAGAAGCAAAATAATAAACCACTGCCTTCTGGTTTCAAAAACAACAGGAGCCAGGGGTGCCTCTGCAGTAAGAAGGGACAATGTGCAATGGATGCTGAGCCCGGTAACAGAGGCCGAAGTGCTTGAAAGGGCCCACCTCTATTTGCAGGCTGTTAGGTCTAAGCTTTGCAAACAAGAGACTTGGAAGCACGTGAGAGGTGTTATTCAAGTGTTTTTATCTCTTAGCATCCCCAAAACAAACTAGTGAGATTTTTGGCTTATGTTGCTTTAAGAACAATTCCCAGCTAAAATCTCTAGTGCTGTAATATTAACAAGGACCAAAGATGTCTGTGTGCTTTACTGAGACCAAGTTCAATGACTCAGCTAACCCAGTTGCTTCAAATATTCCTGGAGCCCTCTCTCTGGAGCCAGGGAGGATGAATCTGGTGTGGATTAAGGAAGAACAGCTTCTATTTTTACCTAACATGTCAGCTGCACATTTGTTTTAGGCAAGGCTTTATTTACAATCCCCCAGAACAAAAAAGAACAAAGAAAGTGAAGAGGAAGAGAACCAACCCAGCTAATTGATGTCCTTGTAAAATAAAAAAATCCTCTGAGATTTCCATGTGTCACTGGCAGTCAGACAGCTCAAAAGTTGCTTGTAAGGTCTCTGAGAGTTTACACTGACCCAAACGGGAGGGTGGGAGGGGGCCCTGTGTCATAAATGATCCTTTAATGAAAGCACTTGTACAAAGGCACAACTAACCTATGTGTAAATGGGAACACAGACAAATCTACCTGGTACAGCATTCCTGGGTTTCAAAGAGAAAATAAATGCATAGCATCCAGCAGGAGGAGGCTGCTCATCACCATCATTGACAGAGACTGGTACCAAGATAAACAGCTGTGGTTGAATGGTAAAATTATAAATTTTCAAATTAAAGTAATTAAGTTCAGTAACTTACACAGAATGCAATCAAATGACTTGCTGATCATCCTTATCAATATATGCTGACAGACATTTTCAAAGCTGAAGTCTCAGCTAAAGAGCTGAACATAAACCATGAACAGTAAGGCGCTCACAGGAAAGAGGCACTGGGAGCAATCCCAACTGGAGGCTGCAGGGCTTGTCCAAGCACCTCATCTGCGTGTCATCTGTTGTGCAAAGGGAGCAAAGCTGCTGCAGTAACACAAGGAAGGGCCTCACAGGGCAGAGCACCCCGACCAGTTTAAAATGATCAACCCCTCCCAGTGAAATGCTCTAAGAATTGGATGTGAGGGTAGTCTAATCATGGAATGCAGAACAGTCATCCTTTGAAATGGCATCATTCATGAGACACTCCATGTACCTCTTTTAAGATGAAAATGAAATGCAATTAACATACAGTATTTGCACAGTCTCAGCACAGTTTTGATGTGAGAATAAAATTCACTACTACTGCTTTGTTTTAAGTGTCAACAAGTCAACATTCAATTATTTCACAATAAAGATTCAGTAAAATTACGCACATGTCATTTCGATTACTCTTGGGTAGCAACTAGAATGCCAACTACTAATGATACATTTTCAAAACAGAAGTGGAAAGCCCCATTTCTTTTCCAATAAGGTAACAGTGGAGATTACCTCCAGATACAAAACGTCATGCTTACATCATCTCTATATTTAGACTTGTGTATCACCACTGCTTTGGAAGGGACAGAGGATTCAGGTTTCCGGATGTTAAATTCAGGCTTCGGTCTGGTCTGTTCTTGAAGAGTTTTCCACTCATCTAGGGTCATCTCTTGAACTTGAGTTTCTTCTTCTACCTCCAATTCAGGAACTCTAGAAAGTATATAATGATAAAGAATAATTTTTGATGGATCTGAAATGTCTACTTTATCAAAGAAAAAGTCATAACCATTAGTTGAACATTACAGAACTGCACCTCAAATCTAAGGTAAGAAAATCTTTGAGCCATAGGTTTCCTTATTTTATTTACATGATTTTATGCCATCATTGTCAACCGAAGATACTTCCTGTCTGTGTTCAAAGCAGTCTTTGAAAAACAGAAACATTACCATCCCAATGACATTTACATTGTACTTGACCACCAGGCACTCCCTTTCCAGGTGGCAATACACATAAAATGAGATAATTGTAGAAGAAAATGGGAGAAGCTATTGAGATAAAACAAGTAAAGGAAACCATGAACAGATTATAAAACAATGAGCCACAAATGCCTACTTTCATAAATATCCAGTTTGAATTAATAAATTTTAAAAAGAAAACAGAAGATAAACATGTAAGTTAATGAAGTCCAGAAATAAACCCTCACATTTATGATTGACTTATTTTTTTGGACCAGGATGCCAAAGACAAAAGGAGAAGAGTCTCTTCAACAAATGGTGCTGGGAAAAGGAGATATCCACATGCAAAAGAATGAAGTTGGACCTTTACTTCACACCATAAATATAAGATCTAGAAGAATAAAACTCTAGAAAACATAGGCATAAACCTTCACAATTTTGGATTAGGCAATGGTTTCTTCTATATGACACCAAAAGCACAAGCAACAAAAGAAAATGCAAACAAACTGGACATCACCAAAAATGAAAACCTTTGTGCTGCAAAGGATACCATCAGGAAAGTAAAAGGACAACCCAAAGAATGGTAGAAAATATCTGATAATCATATAACTGATAATAGACTTACATCTACAAATACATAAAGGACTCTTACAACTCAATAAAGAGAAATGACCCAGCTAAAAAATAACCAAGGTTCTTAATAGGCATGTTTCCACAACTAGGTCTATAAATAGCCAATAAGATGTTCCAACTCATTAGCCATTGGAGAAATGCAAATCAAAGCCATAACAACTTACACTACTCCACATTGACTGGGATATTCAGACCCAAAAGGACATTTAAAAAACTGTTGGTGAGGATATGGAAAATCGGAACCTCATGCATTGCTGGTGGGAATATGAGATGGTATGGCCATTTTCGAAAACAGTCTGACAGTTCCTCAAAAATGTAGACCTAGAACTGCCATCTGATCTAGCGATGCCACTCCTAGGTATATACCCAAGAGAAATAAAAATATATGTCCATGGGAAAACTTAAACTAGAATCGCATAAAGTTCAATAATGCTATTTTTATCAAGTGTATTTATAATAGCCAAAAAATAGAAGCAGTCTAAATATCCATCAGCTGATGAATGAACAAAGTACAGTATATCTATATTATAAAAATTATTTGGCTGTAAGAACAACTGAAGAAGTGATACATGTTACAACAAGAATAAATCTTGAAAACATTGTTATGTAAAATAAGTCAGTTATAAAAAGTTTACATATTATTCCACTTATATGAAATATCCAGAAAAGGCAAATTCCTAGAGATTGCAAGCAGATCACCGGTAGCCAGGGACTGGGGGGAGGGTGGAGAGGAACTGGCTGCTTTCGGGTACGGGGTAATGGAAATGTTTTAGAACTAGATGATGATGGTGGCGGCATAACACTGCAAAATGTACTGTACGTCACTTAACTGTACACTTAAAATGATCAAAATTATTAACTTTATGTTATATGTATTTTACCACCAAAAGACGTAATATGCAAAAAAGATATGAAATACTAATATATCCTACGATATGGATAAAACTGGCAACATTATGCTGAATGAAGTCAGACACAAAAGGAAAAATATTATACATCCCACTTCTATGTGGTACCTAAAATGGGCAAATTCACAGAGACAAAGTAGAAGGGGCATGGTCAGGGGCTGAGGGCGCGCGGGAATGTGAGTTATTATCTCATGGGTACAGATTTCGGTTTGCAACAATGAAAAGGTTTTGAAGGTGGACAGTGGAGACGGTTACACACAATGTGAATATAATTAATACCACTAAACTGTCTACTTGAAAATGGTTAAAATAGCAATTTTTATGTTATACATACTTTACCACAATTTTAAAAAATTGATACCAAAACCCCCTGAGTTGTACAGTTTAAACTGATGAAGTATATAGTATAGGAATTATATGTCAATAAGGTTTAAAGGAGAACAATCATTAAGAGGGGAAGCAGAAATCTATTGTACCGTCAGTGAAGAGCAAATGTAATTTAAGGTTCTAGATTACAGGTTAATGATATGAAAAACATAAGCAAAATCAGGAGAGAAACCTAATCACTGAGGAAACAAAATAGACACATTTGTAAAGTGACTGTAAATACCAAGCTGATGGTAGAAAAAACATCCAAGTAGTGGATGCCTCTGAAGAAGCATGAAGGAACTTTCTGGGATGATGTGTTACATTCTATATCTGGATAAGAGTTTGGGTCCCAAAAGTATATGCATTTATCAAAACAATGAATGTACACTTATTTTTTACATTTCATGATAAATAAGTTTTGTATCAGTTTAGCTGATGGGTAAGGTGTTTATTATAAAATACTTTATAAACTTTGCTGTGTTTAAAATTATGAATAATAAGTGTTGGAAAATATTAAAAGTAAAATATATCCCAAAATAATATTGGCAAAAATATGAAAAGACATTAAAACTTGTAGTAGTAAAGTACTGGAAAGAATCCAAACTCATCCTGAGGGAAATTTGGTAGAAAAAAAATATAGATATTAAACAGCAGAATACTAAGTAATTTAAAATGTAATGAGAAATCTCTCTCTATATATTGCTATGATGCACCCCCTGGATGTATAGATGAAAAGGCAAGGTGGAATGTAATGTATGTTAGTATTCACCTGGAGAAATACAAATATATATACATACAGTTTTTTAAAATTATAATATAAACCAGGGAAACACCAGGGATAGAAGCTATATCAGATTGTACTTTTGAAAACATGTAAATATTTTATATACTTATAAAACAGACTTAAATTAAAACTTGATCTCTGAAATTAAAAAAAAAGAATTAAGCACTGACAGGTATGGCTCAGATGGTTGTGTACTGTCCTGCAGAGTGAAGGTCACAGGTTTAAAAAAAAAGAAAAAATTTCCTGAAATTGTTTATGAAGTTGGTAATATAACCAACAAAAGAACCTTTTTAAAAAAGATTTCACTGATTTATTTTTAGAGAGAAGGCAGTGGAGGGAGAAAGAGAGGAGAGAACCATTTATGTGCCAGAAAAAACATCTATTGGCCGACATGTACCCCAACCTGGGACAGGGCCAACCCAGGCGTGTTCTGAACGGGAACCCAACCAGTGACCCTCCACTCTACGGGATGACGCCCAACCAACTGAACCACGCCAGTCAGGGCAGAAGAAACTCTTGAAAGTGGCTTTAAAACAGGAATTTACTCATTTCTTTCTACATAACTGCTAAGCAATCATATTATTGGAGGTAGTACTGGTAATACTACTTGTGACGCTGTTTGTGTTACAAATAAGTATAATGTTACTGACAACTGGGGTTTTCAGCATGAAAGAAAAGAAACAAACATAAAATATTTTAGCCATGACCTGTGTGGCTCGGTTGGGTGTTGTCCCGCAAAACAAAAGGCTGCAGGTTCGACTCCCAGTCAGGGTACGTGCCTGGGTTATGGGTTCAGTCCCTGGCTGGGGCACGTGCAAGAGGGAACCAGTCGATGTTAATCTCTCACATTGCTGTTTCTCTCCTCTCCTCTCCCACTCCCTCCCTTCCCCTCTCTCTAAAAATAAATAAATACAATCTTTAAAAAAATAGTTTTAAAAATTTTAGCTAAAACTCTTGTAGTCCTAGTCCTGGCTGGTGTGGCTCAGTGGATTAAGTGCAGGCATGTAAGACTGAAAGGTCACCAGTTAGGTTCCCAGTCAGGACACATGCATGGGTTGCAGGCCAGGTCCCCAGCTGGGGCGTGTGAGAGGCAACCAATCAATGTTATCTCTCACACACTGACGTTTCTCCCCCTCTCTTTCTCCCTCCCTTCCTGTCTTTCTAAAATAAATAAATCTTAAAAATAAATAAATAAAACTCTTAAGTGTCCTAAATTTCAAATGGAAATATTAAATTAACTCACAATATATTTTATCTTAAAAATATATTTGTGTGTCTATTTTCAAGCTCTGTTAGTTAAATGTCTTATAAATAGTCAAGAACCTAGTAACATGAACACTCCTAGTGCCGCCCAGGCCATGGTCTCCAAATACCACGTTCTATTAAAAAACTATGACTCTTTGAAAAGTGGCTCGGTATGATATATGGGATAGGAAGTAGAGATGATGAGTCTGGAAAAACATGTCTGACCAGAAAGCAAGGAAGCTGTCAAAGATCAGTAAATGTGTATCAAAAGGATCAAGAATCAATTTGAAGAGGCTCCCTCTAGTCAAATAAATGGGTCAGTTTAAATAAAAACGCAGTGGGGCTCAAAATACCAAATATGTTTAAATCTCTAAGTTCATATTGACACTTAAAAAAAGGTTTGGCATCTTTGAAGGATGCTAAGGAACCAACTCATTCTGAAAATGGGTAAGTAATGAACTTATACCTCTATGCCATCAACTAGTTCTATTGTAGACCATTCCAGCTAATAAACAATGACAGAAATTAGGCTACCAATTTGCAGCCTCAAATCAGTGACCTTCTATAACCTATGAAACAATTTTGCCAAAAAGTTGAACCTGAATTTGATCAAACTTCTGTCTCTCAATATTAATTTTCAGGAAACACACAAAATATGCAGCACAGAGAAACATGTTCATCTCTTCTACAACTCTGTGTTCTGGGATGTCATGTTGGTAGTTTTTTTATTTTTATTTTTTAATATGTTTTTTTTTCAAGTATTTATTTTTAGAGAGGGGGGAAGGCAGGGAGAAAGAGAGGGAGAGACACATCAATGTGGGGTTGCCTCTCCTGCACCCCCTACTAGGGACCTGGCCTGCAACCCAGGCATGTGCCCTGACTGGGAATCAAACCAGTGACCCTTTGGTTCACAGGCTGGAATTCAGTCCACTGAGCCACACCAGTCAGGCCTCATGTTGGTAGTTTTAAATCAGCCATGGTAAGAATGTTTATACTACAGAAACCAGCAAGTGCAATAGAAGTGGGCTTTTCATCCCAGAGAACCAAGCATGGAGTATTTACCAGCACACCATTGCCCACAGGGATGCCATCACTAAAATTCTGAAAGAGTTCTGAAACTCTTAGGACATATGACCTAGTTCCTTCAACAAATAAAATGCAAGGGAAAAAAAAAAAGGAAACACATAGATTAAAAGTGACTTAAGGAAAAAAAAAGTAACAGGATCATCAAGATAGTATGATATTACTATAATACAGACAGATCAACAAAATAGAAAGTAGAGAAATATACACACACATACACAGGCAACTGATTTTCAACAATGGTGCTCAGTGTGCTAGAATGACTAGATATGCAAAAAAAAGGAACTTCTATCAGTATCTCAAAACTTACATAAAAACAACTCAAAAGGGATCATATAAATGCATATTACTTTTTAAAAAAAAATGGATGAGAAACCTAAGTATAAAACCCAAAATTGTAAGACTGATATATTAAATTTACCCTTCAAAGAATTCTAAACCAAGAGGTGCACTGAACATACAATCTAACTGAATGCCAAAAGTTTGAATGTTTGATTAATATTCAAAGCCAAGATCAGCGAGCATCACCATTTTTTGTGTATTTCTCACATACAAGCCTAATTTTGAAATTACCAAAAAATTATAACTGTGCAATTAGAGATTTTAGTAATAATTTTAACATTTGACAGTGCAGTGCAGAAACAAGAACTCAGCATGGTCTGCCCCCTGCGCCTGAGCAGTTCCTGCGATTCTACTAGATTTGTCGGCTGGTTCTGCCAGGATATTGCAGACAATGAGATAGCCACCAACTCATTATTTTTGTCTTCCAGAGTACTGATTAATTAAAAGAATTATTTTGTCTAATATTATCAATGCTAGAGTACGTCAGTTCTGTACATTAGAATGCTATAATAGTAAATTTATTATTATTCTATTTTATTATTTTTTTAATCCCTATGCAAGGATATGTTTATTGATTTTAGAGAGAGAGGGAGGAGGGGAGGAGGGGAGGAGCGGAGGGGAGGAGGGGAGGGGAGGAGGGGGAGAGAGAGAGAGAGTCAGAGAGAGAGAGAGAGAGAGACATCGATTGGTTGCCTCCCGTACACTGACTGGGGATCAAACCCTCAAAATAGATAAGTGCTCTCACTGACAATCAAACTTGTCACATCTTTTGGTGTAAGGAACGATGCTCCAACCAACTGAGCCACTCGGTCAGGGCTCTATTATTCTAGTTAATGTTACAAGAATTTATAAAAATTATTTATTGGCTCAAAAAAGATACATTTTTTTCCTAGAAGTATCTAGTTAACTCACTTTCTCAACATTCATATACACTGTTAACCCATTTCCTTAGTTAACTCCGTGTCTAAATATTCATTCTAACTGTTAATCTACTTCTTTAAATTTCTTAGTTGTTTTGAATGATAAGTTAATAACTTTCAAAATCATCAATCACTGTAGCATTTTACTCTTGTAAGGAGTAACAATAATAATAGCAGATATTTATATCGCACTAATGACATGTCAGTTTCTACTCTACTGATACACATAGAGATTCTCCCCAACCCACCCTTGTAACAACTCTCTGATGTAGATCATATTATTATTCCCATTTTACAGATGAATGAAACTGAGACACAGGGAGATTAAATAACTTGCCCAAACCAGAAAGTGGCAGAGCTAGGATCTGAATCCAGCATAATGGCTTGGAGCCCATATTCTTAAACCAAGAGACACCCTGCCTCTTAGAAGCTGAAGGATGAGTAAAAGTTACATAGGTGAAGCGGGGAAGGGGGTTTGGAAGAGAGGTACAAGAAAAAAAAAGGAAACAGTACTTGTAAAAGCCCTATGGCAAGTGTGGGGAGGGAAACATAAAAAGGGCCACCTGGGGATCCCAGAGAACGCACTAAGTAACTCTGCAGGGGCCACACCACAGAGGACCATGCAGGGCAGGACAAGGAACAGAGAAGAGGCATGAAGCCACTGGGGCCTGAAGCAAGGAAAGCTACTTTGGTGTGACAACAGGCTGGTACAAGATGACCATGCAGGGAGCCCCATTAGGAGCTACGATGATAGAGCAGATGACAATAGCTGACACTATGATGGTGAGTGAAGGTAGTGGATATTAGAAAAAGATACCAATCATCAGGGCAGACTGACAGACTGGATTTTGCGGAGGAAGGGCATCAAAAAGAAGGAAGTCTCAAGGATGACTCCTACGCTCTGGTTTGTGAAACTGGCTGTACGGCAGTGCTTGTTCTCCAAGATGGAATACCTGAGGTATGTGGGCCTCAGTCCTGGACCAGTTGTGCAGGAGGAGCACTGGAGACGTTCAAGGGGAGGTAGCCAGGAGGAAGGTGGATACAAAGGCCTGGAGTCCATGCTAAAGTTTGGAGTCTGAGTCATATATTCCGGAGTCGGTATATAAATGACCATTCAACCTGCGTGGTCCATGAGTTCCTATAAAGACACACTAGAGAAAAAGAAGGCTTCAGGCAGAACGGTTAAGTACTCAATATTTTAAAAGGCCAGAGAGACAAGGATAAGTCTGCAAGGGAGCTGAAACGAAGAAGGAAAGCCAGAGAGTGCAGGAATCACAGAAACCAACAGCAGGGTGTGCTTAAGAAGATTAATGAAGTCAGATGTTCTTAGAGTTAAAGGACAACACAGATCAAAACATCCCTTAGGCCTGGAGATCTGTGGTGACTGTTTCAAAAGAGCAATGAGTACTGAGCCAGACCTAGACTGAAGTGAAGATTAAGAAAGAAGGGAGAAAATGAAGATAGAGCATACACCTGAAAAAGGTAGTTGACTGAGAATGTGGGGCAAGAGAAGATTTAAAATAGGAAAAATTGAGCATGTGTAAAATGCTGATTTTTAAAATGTTGTTCAGAAGACCAGAGTTGGGAGAAAGGAGGGGAGTATACCTAAAAAAGGAGAAGCTCCGCGACAGTGTGAGGCTTCTGTGAAGTCAGCAACCAATGGGCTTTAAAGCCTGCAGAGATGGGAGGAGAGATGGCGCCTCCCTTTTACCACAAGGCAAGAAGGCTAGAAGGCATGCAGGTACAGGCAGGGCTGCACCTTTGGGAGTAGGAAGGTGATGAAGCTCCCATCTGATGGCTCCTAATTCCTCTCTTATGTAGGGGACAAAGTTATATCTAGGAAATGAAAGAGCAGGTATAGGCAAATGGGGACAGTGACCAGGATTTGAGGAGCCAGGAAGGATTAAATCAGTCATGGTGGTGGGGAGAGGAAGAGTGTACCCAAGAACTGGAGATTGCTGGGTGGTGTTGGGGGCTCATTTCAGAATGCTGGTGACCAAGAATGTACAGAGCTCCCTGTCAGCCCCACTGTGACGTGTAGTGCTCTGCCTGTGGGTGTAGGCAGAGAGAAGGCAGATAGCAGGCAGTCACCCAGGAGGCGGATTCTTCTAAAAGGGTACAACAAAAAAATCTAAGGGGCAAGGAAGTTTAAAGAATTGGCAAGAATGCTAGAGATGGACCAGGGACGTTAGCTCCATGAAGAAAAAAGGGAGGAGAGAATAAAGGGAAAGAGAAGGGGTTATGACATGACAGAGACTAGTCACAGCACAGGCTGCTGATGGAAAGAGGCATGGGCACAGGGCAGAAGACTTGAATTTATGCCATTAATTATTATTACTAACCATTCATTAGATTATTTGAATTATTAATTAGTTCAATTACTCATTAATACATTAAGTAGATCAACCTCTGTGATATGATAAAAGGCTAAACTTTCTGCTCTGTGAAGAGATCTTACAAATCAGTAAGAAAAGAGCACCAACCCAATGGGAAAAATGAATGAAACACCTACTTGGCTGGAGACCCCTCTTCCAGGGGGTCAGGGGGCTCCTCCACCAGCGAGGGCTCCTCCACAGGTGCAGACGGCTCCGTATCACTGAAAAGCAGTGAGAACCATTCCAGTCATACAAACTTGTTTACATCAATGCTCTTAGATATTCAAGATAGAAAAAGACATTTCAATGTCTTGTTTCTTATATATACACATATAGGTAATCCACATCAAAATGAAAGAGAGAAAATGCCCTTATTCGCTAATCCGTATCAATCATCTCCACAAACGTGAAAGGTACTTGGAGAAACAGAAGTTTTTCTGAATGGCCTAAAATTAAAAACAGATTATAAAGGATGAGGAGAATTATTCAAAACTCTTATAAATTTAGGAAATTCCCAATATTAACAGGGGCCACAAAATGACTTACAATAGGTAAGAATATGCTGTATCAGACTTTTTATTTTTTAAAGGTTTTATTTACTTTTAGAGAGAGGGGAAAGGAGGGAGAATACGAGTGAGAGAAACATTGATTGGTTGTCTCTTGCACACCTCTAACTGGGGACCTGGCCTGCAATGCAGGCATGTGCCCTGATGGGAAATCGAACCAGCCACCTTTAGGTCTGCCGACTGGTGCCCAATCCACTGAGCCACACCAGCCAGGGCTTTGTATCAGACTTTTAGAAAATGGTAAAAGAGTAAAAACATTCCACAAAAATAAGTGTGTAGAATTACAAACAAGCTGGTAGTAACTATACTAGAAAAATAAGGCTTGAAACTGATTTATATACCATCGCATCTCTAAACACAGCCTACATACTAGAAAATTATAACACATTGTAAAACAATTTGAATTTTAATATATATGATCTTAATCTTCTTTTTTATGGTAACATTAATCCTACCTGAACATTACTTAAAAACAAAAAAGTCCTACTCTGATGTGGCACACGCCTGGGTTTTGGGCCAGGTCCCCGGGTGGGGGCATGCAAGAAACAACCGATCACTGTTTCTCTCCCTTTCTCACTCCCTTCCCCTCTCTCTAAAAATAAATAAATAAAATATTTTTTTTAAAAAGCCCCAGCATAAGAAATTTCATTTTCAGGAAAATGTTAAAATTAGTCAATATAATTGAGTAATATAATGGATATATAATGGATATTACATATCCATTAGAAATATTTTACACTACATACATAACACAACTTCATAAAATAAGCTATTTTTTCAAAAGTAAACATAAATTGAACTGTAAATAACAATAGACTTTTTACATTAATATTTTTAAATTCTCAAGTCAAAGCTATTGTAATCAACTTTTAATAAAACTCAGTTTTCAACATAAAATTTGAATGATTTTCACTTTTAAAAAGGGTTCTAAATCAAATACACTTGTGTTTCTTTTTAATTTTTATTTATTGATTTTAGAGATAGAGGAAAGAGGGGTAGAGGAACATCTGTCTGATGTTCCACTTATTTATGCATTCATTGGTTGATTCTTTTCTTAAATCCTCACCCAAGGATATGTTTATTGATTTCAGAGAGAGAGGAAGTAAGGAGGGGTGGAAGGAAAAACATCGATGTGATAGAGAAGCATTGATCAGCTGCCTCCCATACGCACCCTAACTGAGGATTCAGACCTGCTACCTGGGTATGTGCCCTGACTGGGGATCAAACCCAAAACCTTTTGGTGAACAAGATGATGCTCCCAACCAAATGAGCCACCCAGCCAGGGTCATTGGTTGACTCTTGTATGTGCCCTGACCAGGGACTGAACCTGCAACGTTGGTGTATTTGGATGACGCTCCAGCCAACTGAGCCTACCCTACCACGGCTAAATGCACTCATGTTTGGAAGGACATCCTTGCTGCTCTGCCCAATGGAGGTCCCTTCACAAAGGCTGCCTAGGTACATCAGCCTGACCCTGTGGGGTCATAGGAATTATTAGCATCCAAGAGCCCCAAAGTCCAGCAGCAGCCTCAGCATTAAATTACTCCAACTTCCTCTTTATTCCCTTGGCCACATAATAAACCAAGGGGATTAAAAAAAAAAAAAGAAAGAAAGAAAGTGTACCAACAGTTCATAGCTTTCAACAATTAAAATTCCTTAAATGGCTACAAAGACATGGGGAAAGGAAAAAGAAGCAGAATACAAAACAAAGAGACTTGGTAAAAACCAGTATTTCTAAAATTTGAGCAATTGTCTTCAAAGGGAAAAAAAAATCATACACCTCCCCCCTGTATTGACCTAAATTATTTTTTTATTATTTTTTATGACTAAAACTAACATTGTATTTACAGCTCTTATAGAACCATAATGACAACTACAAAACAATAAAGTTTTAAAATTAAATACAATTTATTTTGGAAGATTTTGTTATTTTGTTTAAAATAAAACACTAATGTTGGATTAGTTAGAAGAAAGACCTAGCTTCAGAGCTTAGTCTATATATTTTTTAATTTTTCATTTATTGATTTGTTGAGAGAGAGAGCAAGTGTGGGTGCGTAACATCAATTCATTGTCCCATTTACTTATGCATCCATTGGCTGATTCTCATAATTGTCCAGAGCGGGGATCAAACCTGCAACCTCGCCATATCTGGATGATGCTCTAGCCAACTGAGCTACCTGTGCAGAGCCCACGTCTATATTTTGACTTCAACTTTTCTAAGATAGAACATGCCTGTTTGCACAAGCATGTTCCACAAAATGATGTTAAACACCTCAAGGCTTTGTTTTCTAGTTCATTCAATCAGACTTCACATTTAACCAAATCTATGACAGTGAACAGATTTTAGCCAACTGTTACTTGATATAACTACATAAACTGTCTTCCTCTTCACAACAGAAATTGGAAGGCAGGATTATTGAACATTACATTCATGGGTGTGGGTATCTATTTCAATTGGTAACAAGCAAATAATATCTGACATTGTACTTTTTAAATTACTGTTGATGGAACAAATTCTATTTTGAGCACAGGAACTCACGATCAAACTGTTCTGAAAATCGTAACACTGGAAATGGCTCAGGCACACCATTGTGAAAGCAGCTTGTCCACAAATCTAATTACGCTGCCAATATCTTCAAACAGGAATACTAAACTACAGCAAAACCCTCATACCTACACTGAACTGTGCAGTGTCTGGCCTCGCCAGCCTTATCATTTACTGTATTAGGCTCACCTCTGCTCTTGTTTATTAATCAAAAGTTGCACATAATTCAGCTGTACTACATGGTGTTCATGATGGCAAATCAAAATTACAATTTATTAAATAAATAATTGAAGTCTTACTCTAAGTAAAATCTTTCAATTATAGATTATTACCACCTAAGAGCTCTGACTTTGTAACTCACAAATCAATCCAAAATGAGTACCACAGAGCACCTTTCATCTTCACATCAGACATGCCAGTCTGCCAGGAACACGTGTGGTCATCTCTTCATGCTACAAGGCCAAGGCTGACCTCTTAGGATTAGTTATCACTTGGAGCCAAAAATAATTTTAAGTTCAAATGCAAACTGAAATAGAGTGGTAGCATTAAAGTAGTAAATCAGATGATTCAAAGAGGTGCCTATATTGCTTTTTAAAAATACATTATCACTATATATATATATATATTCACATATATATTCGTATATATATTCACAGTAAAATAAAACAAAATAAAAAGGTTTATAATCAAGATCCTATGGAGGCATCTTGGCCACCAACATGCCATCCAGACTGAGGAAGACCCAGAAACTTCAGGGCCATGTAAGCCACAGCCACGGCCGCATCGGCAAGCAAAGGAAGCACCTGGGAGGCTGAGGTAACGCTGGTGGCCTGCATCATCACAGGATCAACTCCGACAAATATCACCCAGGTCACTTTGGGAAAACTGGTATGAGGCATAACCACTTAAAGAGGAACCAGAGCTTCTGCCTTACTGTCAACCTTGATAAACCGCGGGCATTGGTCAGTGGGCAGACATGAGTAAATGCTGCCAAAACCAAGACTGGAGCTGTGCTTATCACCACTGAAAATCCCATGGAAGCCCAGATTGAGAACATTCAACAAGTTTTTTTCCTTTCAAGGACAAGACATGTGCAATGGTAGTAAATCTAGTGTTACATTTGATATTATTGTGTACATTTGTCTTTAAGAATAACAATTTAGGAAAAATGAATTTATATAAAAAGTTTATATTCAAAAGAAGAAAAGTGGAAGTCTGGATCCTCTCAAATGTTTAAACTTGTGGAAAGCCTGCCCTGCAACATGACCAAGGGGGACCCATTCATCACCCTACACTACCTTGAAGTACTTCCTGCCTATCTATCCCTTTGCAGACACCAGGAGGGGATCGTCCCCGCAGCAGTGAAACGACAGACACAGCAGAACCACGTACCTCCTTTAAGGAGCAAAACTGGAACAGATCTGAGACACCACGATGCCTCAGAGAAATGTCAAATTTGAACCTCAGGTAAAACTTGTCACTGAGCTTCAATCTGCAAAATGATTTCAGGAAATGAAGATGCAATGTATGTAAGAACTTTGGAAAGTCACAGAAAAATGAAATATAGAATATCCAGGAATTTTAAAAAACATTCTGAGGCTTTTGTAAATGTAGTGTCAGGTGCTTGGAGCATCGGCAAACACACAAATATATTTGGCTAAAATAAAACAAAAGTATCTTAAAAACAGTTTTCAAATCTAATTACAACAGAGCAAACCCATTATTTAAAGTTAAATAAAAGCCTAAAATCAATCTCTACTTAAAGGAACACAAGTATAAAGGCACTGCAAGCACAAAGAGGACATAATTTTCATGAAAGACCAATTAAGATTTGAGACCTCCACTTAACTGTAGGTTCACAGAACGCACGCATTTCCACCATACCTGGTATCTTTACCTGATCCCCAGGTGCGAACTCCACATCCACCCATGTTGTCTTCAGTTCTGATTGCTCTAGAGAAAGAAAGGATATTCCCTTAAACTGGAAGCTGGTCTCTAGTCAATCTCCAACTCAGAAAAACTGATCTAAAAGTTATCCCAGGATTAGCTCTTTCAGGAATGACAGTATACTAATATAAAGTCAGCTAAATATTACCACATAACACATTCCTATTATGTATGACTAAGATCTTAAACTGAAAATAGCATTTACGAAGAAACTTACATTTTATCACTCCCACCATATCTCTCAAATTCCCGTTTCCCTCTCTGGTCAAAACGGTCAAAAGCTCTGTTCCCGGGACCACCTCTGCCTCTGCTCCGCAGGCCCCCTCTTGGGCCTCCACGTCCTCTCAGTGGTCTGTCTCGATCCAATCGGTCAACCAGTCTAGGAAAACATGGGTATAATAAAAAGTGGTGAATTAAAGAGCTGAGGCTTTTTTAAAGAAAAAAATTCTAGCAAGACATTATGGCTATAGCATATTGGAAAGAGTGGTGTCTTGAGTAATGAATAGTTAACTTTTACTGAACACACTATCTCCGGCATTGTTCTGGGTGCTTCACAAACAGCCATTTAATTCACACGAACAAATCTGTAATATACAACTACTGCCCACAGATGAGGAAACTGAGGCACAGAGGAAGTAGGTAATTTGCCCAAGGCTACTAAGTAGGGGGGCCAGTGAGAAGCAGGTCCTGGGCAGGTCTTATTACACTAATCTGTAGAGGGTCACCCATTTCTCTCTCTGGATTTGGTTTCTTCATTTATAAAATGAGAAGGTTAGATAAACTAACTCTAAGGTTCATCTGTGCTCTAATACTAAATATTTAAGTTAAATTTGGAATGTTATGTATAATAAGAAAAATAGTTAAACTTCAAATTATGTCTCCTCCCAAATATATAACTAGCCAGTGACATTTGGGGCTGAAAATACTACCCTACAACAACCGGACTTTTACCCTTATTGCTCCACATAAACTTCCAAGGACAAAGCCCTGGCCGGAGAGCTCAGCTGGTTAGAGCTTTGTCCTGATGTGCCAAGGTTGAGGGTTCAATCTCCAGTCAGGGCACATATAAGAAACCATCAATGGATATATCAATAAGTGGAAAAGAAATCAATGTTTCCCTCTCTCTCTGAAATCAATAAACATTTTAAAAATTATAATAAACTTTGAAGGCCAGCTAAAGACAACCTCTTGGTTGTTAAATCCAAGAGTAACTTTTGTCTTTAAGTTATTTGACCCCTATTCACCATGTGACACGGCCAAGCACTAATTTTCCTCTGACCTTTCTGACTTCTATTTCCCTATCTGTCCATAAAATATTATTTTTGTAATTGGTAATATCCATATATGGTACAAAATGACAAAGTACTCCCCTTGCTCCTCGGCTACTTATTTGCACTTTTCAGAGGCGGGCAGATCCAGAGTCACCCAAGAGAAAGTTCTGCAGCTTGCCTTTTCCACCTATCATATCTGGGCTCTCTGCACACAGGTGCCTCCCTTGTTCTTCTGGATACCCATCCCCCATATATTGTCCTCGCCCCTGTGCTAATGCTACCTGACCCTCGTTCATGTGACCCCATTTATCTTCCTTGGGGGGTCTCTGATTCAAGGTCACAAAGCCAGGGACTCTGTGAACAAACCCCCGGGTACATGCCCAGCCCTACAGATATGTGACCAGCAGTGACCTCCTGCTCCCTCTATGGTCCATAACTCACAACACAAGAGTGCCTAAGCCAAGAACTGGGCCCTTTCTCCAACTCCCCTTCCCCTTCACCGCACCCACTGGTCCCAGGGTCTGCTTGCCCACTTCTTCTCACAACTGTCTCTGCCTCACTGCTGGTTGCCATCCCTTTCCGTGAGGACTCACCTCTCTGCCACTAGACTCAAAACTCCTGAAGCAAGGACCACATCTTTTCTCATTGTTAAACCCTCATTTAATAGGACAAATTGTATTTTTTTAATTTGTCAAGGCTTTTAGAAGCATTCAAGCTATAAGAAACTACTTAGTGAAATTGAATGGGGCATTATTAATGGGTCCAATGCCAGAACTAAAGGTCTACTTTTATGGCTGAATATGTTAACATTAAAAAGCTACTAGCCCTGGCCAGTGTGGCTCAGTTGGTTGGAGCATTGTCCTGTGCACCAAAAGGTTGTGAGTTCGATCCCCAGTCATGGAAGCCTACAGGGGGCATCCAATCAATGTTTTTGTTACATTCGTGTTTCTCTCTCTCTCTCCCTCTCCCCCTTCTCTCTTTCTAAAAGCAATGAAAAGATGTTCTTGGGTGAGGACTTAAAAAAAAACTACTATACAATCATGCATAAAAGATACAAAACTCAATTCTCCTTACCCGAAAAGATAAAAGAAATAGAGAAACATGGATCATTAACTTCATGCCAGCCTCTAATAAGGAGAAATACCATTCTAAATAAATTTTACAAGTTGCCTTTTGTCTCCCACCTCCCCTAACCAAAACTTTTTTTTAGTTTAAAGGGGGCTCATTTATTATCATTGTTCCAAATGTACAAAAAAAAAAAAATAGAAAATAAGCCCCCAAACCAAATTTTAAGAGAGTTTACTGTTGTAAAATCTGATTCTATATTAAAGTACCTAAAGCAGAGTTTTAAAACAATGACAAAAAAAAAGTTCTTAACCAGGAAGTTGGATAGGACCATAAAAGAAAAGAAACCTACCCCAAAATTGAGTCCTGGCTGGTGTGGCTCAGTGGGTTGAGTGCCGACCCACAAACTGAAAGGTCACAGGTTTGATCCCTGGTCAGGGAACATGCCTCGGTTGTGGGTCAGGTCTCCAGTTGGGGGTGTGGAAGAGGCAACCAACTGATGTTTCTCTCCCTCTCTTTCTCCCTCCCTTACCCTCTCTCTTAAAATAAAATCTTTTTTTTTAATTGAAAGGAAATGAAGCAAAAACATACATGGAAAATAATGCCAACAGCCAAAGTCAAGTATAAATTTACATGAAACCTAGATCAGATACAGACAAAATTACAAAGTCATTTAAACTATAATAGTGATGAAAACTGCCGTAAAAATAGCTCTCTGTGTTCTGGTATATTTTTTAATTCCTTAAACCATTTTTTCTTTACAAGTTTACCTCCAGCCCCAATTAAATATATTCTCAATTGTTTCTTTACTTTCCCCTAATTATAAAATATATCTTCTTGTCACAGGTTGGTGAGATTGAGGAATCCTGTACTCCACTTCAGAAGCTTTGTAATGCACTCACAAGCCAAAGGAAGGAAAATAACCTTTCAGCCAAGCATCCCAATTTATATACTTGTCATCCACTCTCCTATAACAATCCTAATACATAGACATGAGTATGTTTTACAGGCAGAGGGAATGAAGCACTTGGGCAGGGGGTGGGGAGCTGGTGTTTAATGGGCACAGCTGGGGAAGATGAAATGGCTCTGCAGGAGGATGGAGATGGTTACACGGCAATGTGAATGGACTTGATACCACTGAACTGTACATTTAAAAGGGGTTAAAAATGATATGCATTATGTATATACAGTTTTTAAAAAAATGTTTCCTTAGGAGGAAGGAAAAAAATTTAAACATGTAATTCTTTCAGAACTGGAACTGACTTCAAATGACCAGCAGTAAACTTCAGAAAAGAGAAATTGTGTCCAGACAGAGGCAGACTAATTTCCTAATAGTCTGTATTCTAAGAGTTCACCTAAATTCATCATTTGCAGCCTAAAGGAAAATTCCTACTGCATTATAAACAGCAGTTGTGTTCCCAGACCATATGCACCAAGTAACATGGCTGATCCCTACACACAGCCACACTGACAGTTACTCCCAGCATAACTTATGACATTACTTCTATGTGAAAACATGAGCTCTGCCTTAGTGGAATAAAAATCCATGTCAGCTGGCTGTGACCAGAATCCACACTGCTGAAACTCTGGGTCTTTGTTTCTTCGTCCATAAATTGAGAAGACAGAATTAGTTAAGACAGTCTGTTAAGATAATCAAAATTCTAAAATTGTGTCCAATAAACATGTACAGGTATTATAGGAATGAAAGGTGATAACCATTTTCACTATCAAATAAGCAAAAGTCAATATAACTCATTATATTTAAGTCTGGAGAAAGTGCTATGAGAAATGCTTTTATAGATCATTACTGATAAGAGTAAATTGATAGATGACTAGGATAGCGATTTGTCACTATGTATCAATATCCAATTTTTGTTTATTTTTACACTACATGTACCCATCCAACCTCACAATGAAGCACATCTGGGGCCCAGATTTGGATCCATGAGAATGACTGCTTAATGCCCCTAACTAGGACTCCCACTTCCAGAACTCCATCTAGGAAAGTCCCTACATCTATAAAAAGCTGCTCACTGGGAATTATTTATAAAGCAAACAACTGGAAGTTGAGTGAAGGTCTAACACTAAGGAAATGATTACATTATAATACATAAAAACAATAGGTCATAATAAAATGCTTACCAAACATTGTTAATGACATGGAAAAGACTTCCACCATGTCAAATGGAAAAGGAGATAAAGTACTTAGTGTGTATGCATTATCATCTTAACCTCTAAGTATTGGGTTGGCCAAAAAGTCTGTTTATTTTCTGTCAAATAAAAGACACATTTTTTCATATTCACCAATAACTTTATTGATTTGGATATTTTGAGTATGTCGTCTATCACCCACTATTGGCTACTATTGGGTAGAGGCCAGGGGTGCTGCTAAAAACATCTTCCAATGCCTAAGACAGCCCTACAGCAAAGAATTATTTGGCAAAAATGCCAATAGTACCAAGAAACTTTGCAAACCACTTTTGACTAATTGATCAGTCACAGTGTCTTCTCCATACACTGCACAAATCTTCTTTTTCTTTGCATTTCAGTTGTGTTTTTACCTTTCTTGAAATAATACAGTATAATACACCAAAATGTTGCACATTTTCTTCCATCTTCAATATTAAAATGGCTGCACAAAAATTCACCAATTTTGATAAGTTTTTTTCTTTATGCACAGTGATATGACAGCTGTCACAATATAATCTAACAAAATTGTTTCAAATGAAGTTAAAGACAACTAAGCACTCCTACAGCCATCATACAGAAAAAATTAAATGAACTTTTTGGCCAACCTAATATATACGTATGGGTTAAAAAAAAAAGGGAAGAGAATAGGTCAATCATCTCAGATGGCAAGATATGTGGTTTTAATTTTCTTTATAATTTTACATGTTTTCCAAATTGTATGAAGAGACTACAAATTGTCTTTATTAAAGATCTTATGGACCTTTATTAATAGAAGAGTACTTTTAAAGAAAGCAAGGAAAGTATGTTTTCTGATGACACATGACTTATCAAAAAAATTTTAATTTCCTCAGAAGCAAAAATTCCTACATATTCCTAATGTGATATAGTGAGGACATGGGCCATCACTTCTGTGGTATTCCTGCCAAAATGCATGAGCTCGTTCCATAAGGACACTGGACAAACTCTGCTATTTTCTACAAAACAAATGGCCTCCACCCTTCAAAAAATGTCCAATTCATAAAAGATAAAGTAAGACTAATGAGCTGTTCCCATTTAAAGAATACCAAATGCAATGCACATTCTTGGACTGGATCCTGAACCAGACTTTTTCTATTGCTAAAAGGACATTACTAGGACAACTGGTGAAATCTGAGCTGTTTGTAGAGTACATAATTTAGAGAATTAAATAGAATTGTATTGATGTTAATAAATTTGATAATTGTGCCATGCCTTTAGGAAATATAGTTAAAGTATTTAGGGATAAAGGAACATTTCTGTACCTTACTCTCAAATGACAAAAAAAGTGTTTGTATGTGAGAGAAAGAGAGAGAGAATGTGTACGGGGAGAGAAACTGAGAAAGAAAAGGAAAGAGAGGAGTATAATGAAGCAAATGTGATTAATATTAACATTTAGGGTATCTGGATGAGGGTGTATGGAAATTCTTTATATAATTCTTGCAACTTTTTATAAATCTGAAATTATTTTTAAAGAAAAAAGAACAAAATACCTCCATATCCTATATCCCACACAATCCCTAGCCATACATACATAGCATTAAATCCATACATGTATGTATGGATTTCACTTAACAGGGATCTTGTTAACATATAAAGATCTTATCCTTTTTAAAGACTCATAATTTTGCAACTAAAAAATCCTGGAAATATGGGTTTGTGCTTTTGAGCTATAGTTTTCTCATTTCCACACAATTCCTGAAGTGAGAAAAAATAATACACAAATGCTTCTTAAAAAATACGCAGCTCTGATCCAGAAGGCTGTTTGTAAGCATGCAGACTGTGGCCATTATACAGCAAATCTAAAGTAATCACCAAAACAGGCAGAATTAAGCCTTTCTCTAACCCTCACTTCCAGCATGGTGGCAGACACACCGCATCTTAAAGTTCTGAATGTGTAGCTGCTGGGGAACAGATCTGCAGAAGTCATCCCCTGCTCAGCCCTCTCACACTCAGCTACTCTATACTGGACTTTTTTGTTTGTTTGTTTAATGAACTCCAAAGTATAGTTTTACAAAGCCATATTCTTTGGCTAAAACTTGTAGCCAGGATCCTAAATAGGATTAGTAGTCAAGAAGTTCAAAGACTTGGGAATAAAGGCTCCCTGGACATTAAACTATACACTGTTCTGGTTTCCTTAAGCCTTTTCTTAAACACTTTTTTTTTTAAATCCTCTCCCCGAGGATATGTCCACTGAATTTAGAGAGAGAGGAAAGGAGATAAAGAGAAAAATATCTATCAGTTGCCGCCCGTTCGTACCCCAACCAGAGATCAAACCGCAACCTAGGTACGTGCCCTGGATCGAACCAGCAACCCTTTGGCATATGGGATGATGCCCCAACCAAACAAGCTACTCGACCAAGACATCTTAAGTCTTTTTTACTTTATTTTCCTTTAAATATGATTCATAAGTTATTTCAGTTTAATCTAAACTCAGTGCTACGGAGGTTTAAGAATTAAAAACTTTAGGCACCAAGCACCCATCCTGTCAGCGCCAAGCATAAGACACAAAAACATGCCACCTGTGTACAGGTGGGCACAGATGGTCTGCATGATGCCACACCCCTCAGGAGCAGTGTCAGACTGCGTCAGCCCAAGACCATCTTCTGGGTCAGAGCACTTTGTAGAGAAGTTATGGGAGCCAGAAATTGTTGTTACATGTCATGAGTTTTTCTTCAAATTTCATCATGATAGTCTATGGACCTGACTATGGGGCTAGCAATTTGTTTAAATTCATCAGTGATCTATAGCAATAATGCTAAATCAAAAATATAATTATATCCCTAGCCTAAACTTCAAAAGAAAACTTACCCACTTAAACATACTCCTGTGCAGTTTTATAAGGGTACTTTTCATAGTTACTAATAATTTAGTTTTCATCATGAAATAATTGCCTGAACCAAGGCTTAAAGTCATGCAGGAGATAAATGTAAGATCCTTCACATGGCACCTAAGGAAATATGATTTGTTTTCTAAAGAGGCAAACAATACCCAGGCCCAGCACCACGAAAAGGTCACAAAGGCTAGTCGTTCGCTGAAAACCTTTCTGGTTCTCAGCCCTTCTGGCCAAGATTTGTCTGCAGTACATACTTCTCATCCGTAAACTTCTCAGGTGTAGAGTCTGCCTGCCTCTCAGTGTCGCAGGGTTGATAGTCCCTGTAGGATCTCCGCTCTGCTCTGTCCAGCGTCACTTCTGTCCCCCGGGTATCACTCCATCCCTGCTGCTCCCCTCTTCTAGTAGTTCGCTTCTGGCCTGCCAGCAAAAAATCAAAGGGGAGAACTGGAACGCAAGGTCTACGACAGCATATTATTTACAGGTACTTTTACATTTCACTTTGCTAGAATCAACATCATGGGAAAATCGGGAAATTTGGAAAAGTTTAGAGAAGAAAAGTTGTTGATATTACTATGGCCCAGCATCAACTACTTTTTAATAAAAGGTTTAAGTTACTATTGCATTACATGCTTTCCCTTATGTTCTAGAAAGTATGATTAAGGTAAACGAACTATACCAACTAATCTGTAATTATAGGTATCTCACAGTGACCCTTGTGATAGATATGGATATAATTGCTAAACCAACTACATTTCACAAAAGCAGTTTTATCAAAACATGGTAGCTAAGCTACATCCAGAAAATTTTAGAATACCCTGTACTTTTAAGTTGTATTTTTAGAACCTCAACTATGATTTAGCATCAGCTCCTAAGGCTTTTGGTTTTAAATATAGCTTGTACCATTACTGTCTTTTTTATTTAGAAACCGGTTTTCCTGCTATTTGATGGTATTTATGCATTTATGATCATACTTCTCAAATATGAGGCCAAACTTGTACTGCCAAGTCATATAAAGGCCAGTAAGCATCCAAAGGGACATGTCATCCATGGAGCCAGCACTCAGCTGGGATGGGGACTGAGTGTTCCAGTCTCTCCCTCTCTCCTCTCACCTTACTTTACTCCCTGCTCCTCCAGTTTGATGCTTTAAAAATGTTACACAGATGTCTGATAGGCATCTAATACTGAAGAACTTTTTCCAATATTTAAAGCATCTTCCAAAACTGTTAATCTTTTTATATATTTTAAAAGTCCCCATCTCAAACACTATGTACAATTTTTATTATATTACCTTTATCTATAAATCATCCTTCAATTGGTTATATGGCTATAAAAATACTAAATGTATTTTAATTAATGAGTATTTTTGAAATCGCTGGTTTCCACTCCTACTTAGACAAACAACCATGACTTTTAAGGACTATATTGGGTTGGCCAAAATGTTCATTGGTTTTTTTCTTTTGTGTAGCCGTTTTAATATTGAAGAAAATACACAACATTTTCAGCACATTATGCTTTATTATTTCAAGAAAGATAAAAATGCAACTGAAACACAAACATAGATTTGTGCAGTGTATAGAAAAAGTGCTGTGACTGATCAAGCATGTCAAAAGTGGCTTGGAAAACTTTATGCTGAAGATTTCTCACTGGATGATGCTCCATGGTTGGGTAAATCAGCTGAGGTTGATAGCGATCAAATTGAGACATCATTTGAGATCAATTATATCACATGGGAGATAGCCAACATACTCAAAATATCCAAATCAATAAAGTTATTGGTGAAAATGAAAAGTGTGTCTTATTTTACAGAAAAAACTAAAGACTTTTTGGCCAACCCAATATTTATACATATTTTTCCATTTTCCCACTTAATATTTTCTATCTAAATTTTATAAACTGGGCGCATGTATTAACATTGTTCCAGTACTTTACTGATCTCATTTTAAAGCAAAAATCATGTCTGTGACACCATTAACATAAAATTCTGCAATTTATTAAATGCTAGTTAACATCAAGTATATTTTCAAATGTGAAAAGTTGTACAACAGATCTAAGTTCAACCTTAAGTTAATGTCCCATAACCTAGAAATGCTTAAATCCAATTTACATCTTGTACTAAAGTCACAATCTGAGCTTGTGACACGTTTAGAATATGGGGGAAATGTTACATAGTATTATATTTTACTGCAGAAACTGAGTAAACAGAGACTGACGCTCAAGCCCAGTTGCCCAGCAGTACACAATGCCAGATGCAAGGGTATACCCTTTCTCTACCAGAGATGATTTGGAAGAGGCATTTGAAACGTAAGATAAAAAATTTTATTATGAAAGTTAATTATCTAACAAGTTGAAAATGATAATAGACCATGACATAACAGTCATAAGCAAATGTGTCACCAGTAATAATTTTCAACATTTTCCTCTCAATGTAAAAGTTAATTTATTACAGCTTCAAATTTCCTACGTATAACCTGTAATTTTTTTAAAAAATCTTAATATCTATTATCAATTACAGAATTAGGTGCATATACCACCTTCTCCTTCCTCAAGGTTATCAATTTTTGAGTTGTATCAATTAAATTTGGAATTCACCATTCAAAACTTAAAATGACATTCATTGCATGCTTCGTATTAAAACTTCTTCCAAAGTTGTGTATAAATTTAAAATAGTTCAATATGACTGGCTACTTATTAGGGTAATTATCAACACCCTGCAAATTTTTCACTCTATTTCCAAAACCCAAAAAACAAAGATAATAGGAGTACAATTGTTTTCCCACAATTTAGTACTAAGAGATTAAGATTGCAAATGAACCTTGTTTGTTTTTCTGTGCTGGATCAGCAACTCCAAGTGGATAGTGCAAAGGCTGAATTGCAATAGCCCTTCACAATATAAGGCTGCTACGAGCAGTTGTTCACTGATCTATATCCAAGCCCCCAAAGGGACAGAATATAATAAAATTTACAATGAGATTTCCTACAAAATAAAGTTGACCTTTGACTCAAAGACAACAGTTCTGAAAGGCTAAGAAAAGTAAGGACAAAAAGCCTCTGAGGACTTCAAGAAAGGATTTATTGAGCAAGGCTCACACAAGGGTCAATGTACAGTTGACCCTTGAATTTGTGTCAATTGAAAAATCCACATATAAATGGACCTGAGAAGTTCAAACCCACATCATTCAAGGGTCAACTGTATACTGTTAAATACTGAAGGACAGTAAAAATCTCCATGGGAAACTCTTACAATTTCCACATCCTTTTGAAATTAATAAATGTTTCCATTATATGTCAAACATGTTTTGACTTTGTTTCTTGCCAACACTAAGCATCCACTCACAATATTCAAACTACATTAAAACTTTTGAGTGTTAGAAAAGTACAGTCCATGTCAATTAGGGCTGCAAAACCTGGAGATAAGTTTAGTACAGTAATTACATAAATAGAAATGAATGAGCTGTTAGCTCCTGACATAACACAAACTTGAAGAAGAACTAGAATGACAAAATTTCCACTTTTTAACTACAGAATTAACTGAAGAGCTTTAGTATAGATGTCAAAAGCCAGATCACCTGGCTCCTGAATAGAAAAAAAGGTATAAATATACCAGATTACAATGCTAAGTGAAAGAAGCAGACTACACCCCAGTTTATATTGTTCAAATTTAAAAAACAAGAAATGGCTCTGTGCATTTATGTCTATAAATACAAGGTGTTAACAGTAGGAAAAATAAGAGATTTTTCACTTTATGCAATTCTAATTTGCTTAAAATCTTTTTAACAAACATGCATGACATTTTTAATTTTATAAAAGTTACAAAGTGATGTTAATAGTACTAAATGCAGTTTCACACTATTCTCAAGGATAAAATATATTTTCATTTGTTAAAAAATAAAGGGAGAGGAAAAGCTTAGTCTTTCTCTATTCTTTTATTACTATATCTAAATAAATTTAAGAGAAAAATAGAACATAATACAAAATGTATATCATATCTCAAGTTTCATTCACTGTTTAAATATGTTCATAAACTTATGGCCTACCAAGGCATCTTGAAATAGCATTTTAAATAATTTTCAGCATCTGTATTACAGTAACTTGATTTTCCCATTCTTAGGTGATAGCGCTGGTACTTTTCACACATAATGGTAAACATTACCTAGTTGCAGGAGTCAAAGCCCCAATACTTAAAAGTTGTTTTCTCAAGGTTGGAATAAACAATTACATTTTTTAAAAATTTTCTATTCCTGTTGACATTCAGTATTATTTCAGGTTCAGGTGTACAGCATAGTCGTTAGACATTTATGTAACTTAGGAAGTGATCCCTCCCATTAAGTCTACTACCCATTTGGCACCATACACCGTTATACAATACTACTATATTCCCTATGCTGTACTTTACATCCCTATGACTATTTTTTAACTGCCAATTTGCGGTATGCACAATTTTTATCAAGCCAGGAACTAGCCAGTAAAGCTGAATTGAATATTGAATACACGGCCAAACACTGGCTGCAGTGATGGAGCTACACATCTTAATCTGAACACTCAGGCAAACCTTAGGGCTACCGCCTCCCGTTAGCGTTACGAAAATGGTAAACACAGGTGTAGTCTTAATGACTATACCATTGATGCAGTTCAGGTGAGAAAGGAGCTCTTAAGCACCTTTCCTCCCAATATGCAAACAGTAGTACAGTAAGCCTTGAGCAGCCATTCTGTCTAAACAGGGGGTGGGGAACTTTTAATATCCTTGTGGAAAAGGTTAAAGAAAGAAGCCTGAGTTAATTACAAGTTACACATCCCATCAACACCACAACCGGTATTGAAAAATAATGCTGGCTCAATAATGAAAGCTACGCCAAGCGGATGGGTTACAGGCGCCGGGGACCCCTAAGCATTCCGCTCGGGCCGACGTCACAGCCCCCCCGCCCCACCCCCCACGCAGTGGTCACCGGGCCTTCCTTCCATCACAGAGGCCCGCACACCTCACTCCGGCGATTCTTCACACATCCTGGGCTTTCGCCACCACTCCCAGGGGCCGGGTGCGCCCAGCCTCCCTAAGTGGGGCTCCCTTCCCAGCACGCCTCTCTTTGGTTCCCGACTTGGATCTTGCAGAGGGTGGGCTGGAGGATGGAGAAGGTCCCTGCTAGCTCTAGACTGGTGAGCCCCGGTGTAGCGACCCTAGTTTTTATCCCACACACCACCCCGGCAGTATCCCTCAACTTTGCCCAACTTGTGAAGGCTTAGTTCCAGGGTTTTGAGACCCCCTACTCCAAACCTGCGGCCCTTGCCCCAAGAAGGGACTGGGAAAGGTCGGAAGGGATGTGACACCTACTCTAACCCCGTCCTCTTTTCCTACCTTCTTCCACAAGGACCCTCAGCTCAACCCAACTATTCCCAAAGCCTTCTCCCCTTTTTGGAACAGGGTCTAGTGACCACAGACTCATACTGGGGGTACTGGGACGGCTTTAGATCGGTGACCTTTGTGACCCCATTCTCATTCCCCTCCCGCCCACCGGGCCCAGCCGCAGCGTCCAGGTTCCCGCCGCGGCACGCGTACCAGGTGTTTGCGGGCCGCCACCGGGGCTGTCTGGCTGCTGCGCGCAGGGAGCCGGGAGGCCTTTGCGTTCCTTCTGGGACTCCCGCCGGGCGCCGCCCGCGCCAGGTCTGTGGCCCGAGGACCCGGCCGGGCTCCTGCCGCCACGGTTGCCGGCCCCGGCCCCAGCCGCCGCCACCTCGTCTCGCCTCTTGCGCTGCAGCTGCTGCTGGCGTCGGCGCTCGGCCTCGCGCAGGATGTCAAACGGATCCGACTCGTCGTCCAGCAGTTGGTGGAAGCGGTTAGCTACAACGCACCCGAAACTCTCCTGCATCGCGGCGCCTGCGGCGGCCGCGGCCACGGGACTCCCCAGAACGCCCTTCATACCGCCGCGGCCACTGCGGACCTGCCGAGAGCAGCCCACGCGAGGGAGTCTCAGCGAAGCTGGCGGCAAGGACCCATCACGCACACCGCTGCAGCCCTCCCCGCCGGGTCCCCTCTTTCCCCGCGTCAGCCCCGCGCTGCCACAGCCTCTCGCCCAGCCGCCGCCAGAGAGCCAATCAGAGCACGCGGATACGCCCCTTTCGCTAGCGGGCACACCTGGAAGCCCAATCAGAGGCCGGCTGCTGTCACGTCCGGCAGTCTTCTGCCCCACCCCTCGCCTCACAGGGATGGGCCGAGCCCAAGAGGCGGAATTACTGGGAGGGCTCCAAGTTTTGTGGTCCCCGAAGATCTGCCTGTGTGGGTGGGTCACAGACCTTATTTGAGTTCTCTCTAGGACTGGGTCCACGTTCATTATTGGCTAATCTTCTCTGAAGCGTATGTATTCATTTAGCCATTGAACAACTAACTATGTGCTAGGCATTATGTTTGGGGAGATACAAGCTCCGTGTTTTCATTGATCTTGTAGTATATAGACAGAAAAATGTCCCGAAGGAAAGGCACAGACTTCTCTATAAGATAGCAAAGGAATCTGAAGCTTTCCCTAGAAAGTGCTGATTAAGCTGAGATCTGAAGGATAGCGAGGAGCAGAAGCAATGGTAAGTACAGAAATCTTAAGGTGGAGTAAGCACAGCCCATTCACAAGCTCAAAGACCTGTGACCTGGGTTGCAAAGAGTCAGGGGAAGGCCTTACTTGGTCTTTAGTCTAGGACCAGTAGGTAGCAAATTTTTTAACATGAGCATGTGCTTGAAAAGACTACTCTGGCTGCAACATGAAGGGCTTGGAGGAAGTTCAACTAAGCAGAAGATTGTTGCAGCGCTCCGGGAAAGAGCTGATAATACTGACTTGGACTAGAATGATGGAGGAAAGATAGCAAGCAGTAGATTGGAGAGCTATTTTGTAGGTTTTATCAAGTCTTGGTGATACACTCTATATGGATGAGGAGGAGGAAGAGGGGGTACGATGACTTCTGTTTTTCTGGCTGGTACAGCTGGAATGGTGGTACTATTCACAAAGAATTAGAGCACTGGAAGAGAATACTTTGAAGATCATGAATTCAGTCTTGGACATATTAAGGTTTGGGGTTTTGTTTACTTTTCTTTTGAGACATTCAGTTGAGGCCTGGAGCTCTGAGAACACCAAGAGCTGGACTTCTTCCAGGAACTCTTGCCTAGGCCCCGGGGCAGACACTTGGCTGCCATCCTAGAGCTTTTTTTCCCCTCTAACATTTCCTCAGAACCTGTATTTTGTTAGGGCATTAGATCGCTGTTTGCCCCAGGGGAAGTTGGGCCCTCTTTCAGCCTCAAAGTTGATTAATTTTAAATCATGCATTGTACTTCCATTCCCTTGCTAATGGTTAGTGTAGGAAGAGGCTTGTGATGCAAATCTGGCAGGACAGACCCGAGGGGAAGTATTCTGGAGGATATCTGGAAACATTTTTCTTATACCTAAAGAGGGATTGGGAAGGCATCTGCTATCTTCCCACTCTGTTCTTTGATCCTTTTGTGAGGAGGACAGGATGCCTTGAGTTATCATTCTTTATTGTGACTATGAGGATGGCAGAGCAGAGGCATGGAGAAAACTTAGTTCCTGATGTTGAGCTGCCCACTTACCCTGCTCAGGAACCTTCCAGCTCAGACTTATTACTACATAAGATGATAAATGTCATTCTTGTTTAAGCTACTCTTAGTTGTGCTTGTTTCTTGCATCCAGAAGAATTCTGTTAGAGCATCTTGCTCAGATGCATCATTACCCTTTTTTTTACTTTAATAAAAAATGGAAAAGGAACACTTAATCCTAATTGTTGCCAGGTCTGTGTTTTACTCACTTATTCAATTTTCTGTCATTCCTCAGGAGGAAAGGGATGATGCCTGTCTTTTTCATTGCAATGTATATCCCCAGTGCTTAGCATTCTATGTGGTTCTATAGTAGATTCTCAAAATTTGTTGAATGTGAAGATTTTGAGATAGTTGGTCGTCATCTTCTTAGTCAGCATGGGTTTATGATTAAAAGGCTGTATTTTTTTAACCTAAGGAATTGAGAGCAGATGCTCAAAGAAAACTTGTATGTGACTGTGTATAGCAGCACTACTCATAATGGCCAAAAGATGGAAACGACCCAAGTGTGCATCAACTAATGAACACATAAACATAATGGATTAATATTTAGCTGTAGAAAGGAATGAGTTACTGATGCCTGCTACAAAATTGTTGAATCTTGAAACCATTATGCTAAGTGAAAGAAGCCAGACATAGATATTATATGATGTCATTTATATGAAATGTCCATAATAGGCAAATCCATAGAGGCAGAAAGCAGCTCAGTTGTTGCCAAGGGTTCTGAGGAAAGAGTATGGGAAGTCACTGCTTAATGGGCATGAGGTAGTGTGTTGGGGTAAAGAAAATTTTCAGAAACTATATAGTGGTAATGGTTGCACAAAATGTGAATGTACTAAATACCACTGAATTGCACAATTTAAAGTGGTTATGTTACAGGAGAAACTCCGAAAAACTCGGTTCTCGCCTAGTTTACTAGGCAGTAAAAAGTTACAGATCAGTGAATCCATTAGTGTGCGAGCAGGGTTTATTGGCGATCCCTTCTCATGGAAGACAATGGCCTAGCTAAGGTGGGGGGTGAAAGGTATAGGCAAAGCAGGGCAATGGCAGTGAAAGTAAGGGTGGCCAAAGGCCAGGGTCACAAGCGCACACCCAGGTGGCCAGAGGCTGGGCAGCCAGAGATCCAAGAGAGAAAGTTTTTTGTTCTAAGGACTTAATGTAGTTGGTAGAATGGAATGAAAAAGTTACATACTGATTGATAGATAAAGGTGGTACCAGCTTTCCATGGGGGATGTGACTACCCAAACTTAGGTATATGTTGGGGTCTGTTAGCCAGAATCCATATCTTGCTCCAGACCCCCTTTGTTCATCTTGTTGTAAAATAGGCATGTGACAGGAGGCAGTTAATTAAAGTTGGGGCAGCTACCCAAAGTTATTTGTGTAAGCATTAGGGACTCCCTCATAAAACAGTGACCAGAAGTAGGCAATTAACCAGAGTTGTTTATGGCTGCTTCTATGGGCACTGTGGACCCCATCCCATCTTCCAGGCCTTGGGATGAATACACAGTTTCAAAGGCTTTCTTTCACATATAGTGGAAATTATACATAGAATTTCAAGGACTGCCCTGCACCCATGTTAGCATGGTGTTTCCTGTGATGTTTGAACACCTGGCAGTATTATCAGACCAGGTTCAGGGCTGCTAAGTTAATGGGTGAGACATGTCTCCCTCCTCCTCCTTGCCTTGATTTTGCTATCTATCCTACCTAACAGTTAAAATAATAACTTTTATGTGTATTTTATGACATTTTTTAAAAAGCATTTATTATGGAGTTAGACCCTGATTTGAACCCTGACTTGGCCACTAACTTTGTGACCTTGGTCATGTTTCTCATTTTTGCCTCAGTTTTCTCTTCTGTAAAATGAAGGCAATAATGGTACCTACCTCAGAGGGTTATTGTGAGGATGAAGTCAGATAATGCATACAAAGTGTTCAACACTATGCCTGGCACAAAGTACAACTCCTCAGTCAAAGTTACTGTCAACATTACTACTCTCATGATCATCATTTTGAATCAGGCCTAAGACTAGATAGAGTCAGAACAATGCCTCATCATTAAGAAGTGAAGGAAATTTTCAAAGATTCTTTATGCCACAGAATCACCATATGCACCAGAGACCACACTTTTAGAAGCATTCAAGCCAAAGTTGTCTCTGGCATTGTAAGCTGCCTATCACCAAGCCACAACACCAAGGAATCATTACTACTCAAGAGAAGGGCCTATATTCTTCCCATGGGACATCTGGAGACATCCCATTCCTCCATTCTCCTCCTATCATTTCTGACATAGCCAACCACAGCAAGTTCTTAAGGCATGCCCTGTGAGTACTCCATTCTAATTCCCAAATCATAACTGCTTAAAATAGTTATCAGTAAATCAATACTGGTTGCTTCAGGATTAAGAACACTTTTAGCCTGGCCTGTGTGGTTCAGCTGGTTGTCGGCAGTAAACCAAAAGGTTGTGGATTCCATTCCCAGTCAGGGCATATACCTGGGTTGAGGGTTCAGTCCCTGTTGGGGTGTGTACTAGAGGCAACCGATTTATGTTTCTATCTCACATCGATGTTTCTCTCCCTCTCTTCTCCTCTCTCTAAAAATCAATACATAAATTGTTTAAAAAAAGAATGCCTTTAGAACCATGGAAATAGAAATGAGTAGCCTCTAGCTGGTATTAGCTCTTATGGGGCTATTGATTAATGTAGAACTTACTGGTGGTAACTTATTAAACAGCCTCACATTTTTTCCTGATCATTTTTCTGGGAGATTACATTCATGAATGTGTTCCTAAAATACAACTTCACCACATTAGCATAAGTTACTTGCAACATTATATTTAATGTGGTCAGTTGAATAGACTGAACTTTCTAATAATTCCAAGATATAAAAACTATGTGTAGTAATTGTAATATCAAACAGAAACAAATCAAAACCACATATGCACATCCATATAGCTTAAATAGTAAGGCATACCAAAAAAAACTGAGATGTTGATGCTGAATAATACCACCATTCCTTCCACAGCCATTGTTTATTGGCACCAGTAGAAATTCAGGGAAGTTTAACTACATACAAAATGTAAACTACCTTGAGTTACTTAATATATGAATTCCAACCAGAGTTGCATTCCATATACTCTGTTCTACAACTGGATTACTACTACCTCTTTGCTTGCTTTGTCTCTTCTGTAAAATTAGGATGATTATAATTGGTCCTGTGCTCCTCATATTTTGATGGGATGATAAAACCAAAGAAATGAATTTAAAAGGTAAAATGAAATTACATTTCTTACAGTTGTTTCTACTTGCATAATATACACAAAACCAAATATATTTTTCCTAAATCTAAGAGGATTTCCCCTGTCTTTTATGCTAGTTTAGTCAATTGTGATAAGATCAATGAAATTATAGTTTCTGGCTTAGCTGTTACAAGGTTGATAAGTGTATTCAAACTCAGTTTCTCTCAGCAAATGAATAAAGCAAGTACATAGTCTCAAAGTTAGGGGTTGTAGAATTATAAACCATTAACAACCAAGGTGCTATAAGAGAACTTCTAGCAAGCCAAAATCTATTTATGATGGCCAGATGTTTTAAATCTGGAAAGCACCTGTATCTAACCTACTAATATTTGTGTTCTTGGTGTCAGTGGTGGTTTTTTTTCCATCCCAATTTTCTGGTAGCAACATGATTCTCAGAGCAATGTACAAATAGAACAGTTTTTTTTTCTCTTGAAGTTCCTATTATTAAAATTTTGAGATTGATTATAACTTTCATCAAAGCTGAATAAAATAATTTGGAATTTAGAACATTTGAGTTCTACATATATTCTGGGTCCTTCCAGCTGTGAGCCACAGAAAACCCACCTGGAATAAGTAAAACAAAGGACTTTGTTGGTTCATGAAGAAAGTTCAAGAATAGATCAGACATAGCTGGATTTGGGATAAACCACGTTAGAACCTGATCTGTCTCTGTTACTGCCACTCTTTGTGCTTTATTTTCTTCTGTATTGGCTCCCTTTTTACAAATTTTTCTCCCCACACATGGTCATGGCACTGCAATGTTTAAAGACTTAGAGTTGTTAGTCCAGCAAGAAAAGAAAGAGGATTTTAATGTCAACATCGGCACGGTGTCCCAGAATTGAACTAATAACTACAGTAAAGGGTATTTATTTATACTTACTTTTTTACTGAATGGAAGGTCTGGATTTTCTTCATTTATTTTCTTTTTAGTTACTAAAACATGCTTCAAACTTGTCAGTTTGAAAACCAAAGCTATTACGTAATCAGTCTTTTTAAAAAAATTAATCTTTATTTATTTTTTCCCATTGTCATTTATTTAGTCCCTTTATACCACGCCCCGCCCCCCCCCAGCAATCACTACACTGTTGTCCATGTCCATGAGTCCTTTATTCTGTTTACGCAGTCCTTCCATCCCCTTACCACCTCACCCAGTAGCTGTCACCCTTCTAATAGTCTGTCCCCATTTTCCTTGTTAGTTCAGTTTGTTCATTAGCTTCTGCATGAGTGAAATCATGTGGTATTTGTCTTTCTCTGATTAGCTTATTTCACTTAGCATAATGTTCTCCAGGTCCATCCATGTTGTCACAAAGGGTAAATTTTTCTTCTTTTACAACCAAGTAGTATTCCATAGTGTAAACGTCCCATAGTTGTTTTATCCACTCACCTACTACTGATGGACACTTGGGCTGCTTCCATATCTTGGCAATTTTAAGTAAGTTCAAAAAACATAGGAGTACTTATGTTTTTTTATATTAGTATTTTGGGTTCCTTCAGATATATTCCCAGAAGTGGGATCGCTGGGTCAAAAGGAGATCCGTTTTTAATTGTTTCAAGTATCTCCATACTCCTTTCCACAGTGGCTACACCAATCTGCATTCCCACCAACAGTGTGCAAGAGTTCCTCTTTCTCCACATCCTCGCCAGCAGTTGTTTGTGGATTTATTGATGATACCATTCTGACAGGTGTGAGATTATGTCTTAATGCACGTCTAATTTGCATTTTTCTGATGGTTAGTGACATTGAGCATCTTTTCATATGTCTATTGGCTACCTCTATGTCTTCTTTGGAGAAGTGTCTGTTCAGGTCCTTTGCCCATTTTTTTAATTGGGTTGTTTGATTTTTGATGTTGAGTTTTGTAAGTTCTTTATAAATTTTGGATATTAACACCTTATCAGATGTATCAACGAATATGTTCTCCCATTCTATGGGTTGTCTTTTTATTTTGTTGATGCTTTCCTTTGCTGTGCAAAAACTTTTTAGTTTGATGTAGTTTCATTGTTTATTTTTTGTTTCCCTTGCTTGGGGAGATATACCTGATAAAATATTGCTACAAGCAATGTCCGAGATTTTGCTGCCTGTGTTTTCTTTAAGGATTTTTTTTTATCATTTTGGGTTTAACATTTAAATTTTTGATCCATTTTGAATTTATTCTCATGTATGGTATAAGAAGGTAGTCTTGTTTAATTTTCTTCACATATCTGTCCAATTTTCCCAACAACAATTACTGAGTAAACTATCTTTTGCCCATTGTATGTGCTTGCTTCATCTGTTGAATATTAATAGACTATAAAGGGGTGGGTTTATTTCTGGGTTCTCTATTCTGTTCCATTGATCTATGTGTCTGTTTTAATGCCAGGACCATGCTGGTTTAATTACTATGGGCTTATAGTGTAGTTTCATGTTAGGTATCATGATTCCTCCAACTTTATTCTTCTTTCTCAGCTGTTGCTATGTGCAGCCTCTTGTGATTCCATATAAATTTTTGAAATATCTGTTCTAGTTCTGTAAAATACATCATTGGTATCTTGATAAGAATTGTGCTGAATCTATAGATTGGTTTGGGTATTGACATTTTAATGATGTTAATTCTTCCTATCCATAAACATGGTATGTGCTTCCATTTATTTGTTTCTTTTTCTATTTCTTTATTCAGTGTCTTATAATTTTCCTAGTACAGGTCTTTTACATCCTTGGTTAGGTTTATTCCTAGGCATTTTATTCTTTTTGTAGCAATTTTGAATGGGATTGTTTTCTTAATTTCCCTTTCTGTTAGTTTGTTTCCCTTTCTGTTAGGCATATAAAAATGCAGCTGATTTCTAGGTGTTAATTTTGTATCCTACTGTTTTGCTGAATTCATTTATCAGTTCTTGTAGTCTGTGGGTAGAATCTTTGTGGCTCTCTATGCAAAGTATCATGTGATCTATAAATAATGACATGTTTACTTCTTCCTTTCCAATTTGGATGCCTTTTATTGCTTCTTCTTTTTAGATTGAGGTGGCTAGGACTTCCAGTACTATGTAAAATAAAAATGGTGAAAATGGACACCCCTGTCTTATTCCCCATCTTAAGGGGAACACTTGTAGTTTTTGCCCATTGAGTATGATGCTGACAGTGAGTTTGTCATGGGTGGCCTTTATTATGTTTAGGTATGTTCCTTCTAATCCCACTTGTTGAGAGTTTTTATTGTAAATGGGTGCTGGATTTTATCTAAAGCTTTTTCTGCATCTATTGATATGATCATGTGGTTTTTGTCCTTCATTTTTTTTAATGTGATGAATCACATTAATTGATTTGTGAATATTGTACCAACTTTGAATTCCCAAAATAAATCCTACTTGATCATGGTGTATAATATTTTTAATGCATTACTGTGTTCAGTTTGCTAATATTTTCTTGAGGATTTTAGTGTCTGTGTTCATCAGGATATTAGCCTATAATTTTCTTTCTTTGTAGTGTCTTTTTAAAGAAAACATAGTTTTTTTCCTTTTTTTAAAAGATTTTATTTATTTATTTTTAAAGAGAGGGAGAAAAAGAAGGAAACATCGATGTGTGGTTGCCTCTCATGTGCCCGCTACTGGGGGCCTGACCTGCAAGCCAGGCATGTTCCCTGACTGGGAATCAAACCTTTGGTTTATAGGCTGACACTCAATCCACTGAGCTATGCCAGCCAGGGCTCTTTGCAGTGTCTTTATCTGGTTTTGGAATTAGAATACTGCTGGTTTCATAAAATGAGTTTGGGAACCTTTGCTCCTCTTGAATTTTTTGAAATAGCATGAGAAGGAGAGGTGTTAGGTAAAATTCACCTGTGAAGCCATCCTGTCCAGGATTTTTGTTTGATAGTATTTTGATTACTGCTTCAATTTCACTTGGCGTAATCTGTCTATTCAGAGTCTCTGATTCTTCCTGATGTAGTTTAGGAAGATTTTGTGTTTCTCAGAATTTATCCATTTTATCCTGGTTGTCCAGTTTGTTGGCATATTGCTCATAATATTTCCCTACAATCCTTTGTATTTCTTTTGTCTCAGTTGTTATTTCTCCTCTTTGATTTCTGATTTTATTTATGTGTGTCCTTTCTCTTTTTTTCTGGATGACTCTGGTTAAAGGTCTGTCAATCTTGTTTATCTTTTCAAAGAACCAGCTCTTGGATTCATTGATCTTTTGTATTGTGTTTTTAGACTCTATTTTGTTTATTTCTGCTCTGACCTCAATTATTTCTTTCCATCTACTCACTTTGGGCTCTGTTTGTTGTTCTTTTTTGAGTTCCTGTAAGTGTGAAGTTAGATGTTTATTTGGCTTTTTCTTTCCTTTTCTTTCTTTCTTTCTTCCTTTCTTTCTTTCTTTCTTTCTTTCTTTCTTTCTTTCTTTCTTTCTTTCTTTCCTTCCTTCTTTCTTTCCTTCTTTCTTTCCTTCTTTCTTTCCTTCTTTCTTTCCTTCTTTCTTTCCTTCTTTCTTTCTTTCCTTCTTTCTTTCTTTCTTTCTTTCTTTCTTTCTTTCTTTCTTTCTTTCTTTCTTTCTTTCTTTCTTTCTTTCTTTCCTTCCTTCCTTCCTTCCTTCCTTCCTTCCTTCCTTCTTTCTTTCTTTCTTTTCTTTCTTTCTTTCTTTCTTTCTTTCTTTCTTTCTTTCTTTCTTTCTTTCTTTCTTTCTTTCTTTCTTTCTTTCTTTCCTTTCTTTCTTTCTGAGATAGACCTCTAACGCTATGACTTTCTCTCTCAGGATTGCTTTCCCAGTGTCCCACGGATTTTGGGTATTTGTGTCCTCATTTTCATTTGTCTCAAGTTATCTTTTGATTTATTCCCTTGATTTCATTGTTGACCCATTCATTGTTTAATAACATGTCATTTAGCTTTCATGTCTTTGCATGTTTTTCAGTGTTCATTTGTGATTGATTTCTCATTTCATAGCATCGTGGTCAGAGAAGATGCTTGATATGATTTCAATCTTCATAAATTTACTGAGACTTGTTCTGTGTCCTGACATGTGGTCTATCCTAGAAAATGTTCCATGTGCCCTTGAAAAGTTTGTATATTTTGCTGCTTTGGGGTGAAGTGCTCTGAAGATACCAATAAAGTCCATTTGATCTAGTGTGTTGTTTAAGGCCGCTGTCTCCTGTTTGATTTTCTCTCTGGAAGATCTATCCATTGAAGTCAATGGAATGTTAAAATTCCTATGACTATATTTCAGTTGATCTCTCCCTTTATGGCCATCCAGATTTGCTTCACATATTTAGGTGCTCCTATGTTGGGTTTGTAAATATTTACTTGGGTTATATCCTCTTGTTGGATTGTTTCCTTTATCATGTAGTATCTTTTTTCTCTTACTATAGCCATGGTTTTAAAGTCTATTTTATTGATATAAGTACTGCTATCCCAGCTTTTTTCCCTTTCGATATGCATGAAATATCTTTTTTCCAACACTTTATTTTGGTCTGTGTGTATCTTTCAATCTGAGATGGGCCTCTCAAAGGCAGCATATGTATGGGGTGTTCTCTTAGCCATTCAGCTATCCTATGTCTTTTGATTGGAACATTTAAGCCATTTATATTTAAGGTGATTGTTGATAGATACATATTTAGTGCTATTTTATTGTTAGACTCTTTTCCTCTGTTTTTTCTTTCCCTTCTTCTTCTTTCTTCTTTCTTCTTCTCCCTTTAATATTTGTTGCAGTACTCATTTGGTGTTAAACTCCTTTAGCTTTTTCTTGTCTGGAAAGCTCCTTATTTCTTGTTCAATTTTAAATGATCGCCTTGAGATGACTAACAAAGAAAAATGACTTTGAGAGGGTAGAGGGAGGAGCAATAATAAGAGTATGGAATCAGGGCAAGGCAGAGATAAAATAATAAAAAAGGGAATGAATGAAGAGAAGGAAAGCGTATAGTATTAGGTTTAAATAAATTTTAAAAAATTATAGTGAGAGAGAGAAAGAAAAAGGGAAAAATAAGTAAAATTTATAAAATCAGAACCAAGTTGTAGGGAAATACCCACCACAGCACTATCAACAACAAATGAACTAAGGTTAATACAGGTAGCATGGGAATAAGGGGAAAAAAGAAAGAAAGAAAAGCTTAAGAAATGTCTAGAGGAAAGGGAAGTAATTTTTGAGAGCCTAGAGGAAGCAGGAATACTAAGAGTGAGCAATGAAAACCAGGCTAAGACAGGGAAAAATAAAAATTTAAAATGAAAAAAAGAAAGGGCAGGAGGAAGGCAAAATGGAGTAGCAGAGGGAAATGGTAAAAGTTGAGGTCTGAAATACAAAAATAGTGAAGATCTAGAAATAAATTGAAGAAATGCAACAACCACCACCATATCCACAACCAATGAGCAAAGACTGATAAAGATGGAGAGAGAATAGGGGTATTTTAAGAAAAGGAAAAAGAATATGAGATGACTGATAACAAGAAAAAAGGTTCTGAGATTCTCGAGGGGGAAGAAAGTAAGAGTGTGGAATGGAAACAAGTTGCAGCAAGAGAGAAAATAAAATTTAAACGTAAAATGAGGAAAGAAGAAGGTAAAATGGAATAAGAGAAGGGAGGAACAACATATGATATTTGAAATAAACTGTAACATAAAAACTAGTGACCTAATAGGCACAAACTTGAAGGAGAAGAAATGAATATGAAAAAACTATGCAGGAGAGAAAATAACTCAAATCATGAAGGAAAACCAGGGTGGAATTTGTCTCAGTAGATTCTAGTGTTTACCACTGCCTTCTTTTTCTGGATCTGCACCCTGGTGCTGTCAGATGGTGTCCCAGTGTGGCCCTAGGCAGCCTGTTCAAGACTACCAGTGATCCACAGTCTGTGGCTGGCTCCTTCAGTTATTAAAATAGTCTGTAGTCAGTAGTCAGGCTTATGCACCACAGCTTGGGCCAGAGTACTTCCTGTGGGCAGGGCTATTGCTTCCCCTCAGGCTATTGTCACTCGGAGGGGAGTGCTCTACCTGAGAAAGATGGTTCTTGCTGTAGGGGGAGTGACTCAGCACCTGGATCCTTGTGGCTGCTCTCTCAGTTCTCTCCCCAAAGCCACCAACCCCTGACTCTCCTCAAGCATCTCTAGTCTACTCTGCCCCTCCTCCTTTGCCAGAGCCCAAGGTAAGTGGCTGCAAGTGAAAATTTATGCATTGGCCCTTTAAACAGCTCTCTGTAACTCCAGCTGTCTGACCCTGGCAGAGAGCATCCCTGCCACTTTTTGCAGCTGGATATTATCTTGGTTCTTTTCAGGCTCTGGTTCTACAGGCTGGAGAGCCCACCTTGGGATTTAGACCCCACACTTATAAAGGGGAACATCCCAGCCACTGAAATATCCCTTCAACATTTCATCTGCTGCCCATGGGAGCCCAGTCAGTCCTCTCACGCCCCTCTGCACTCCCAGTCTCGTTGTGGTGAGGCTGTTTCTTCTGTTTGTCCATGGTTATAAGGCTTCTCTCCCTCTATTGTTCAGTTTGTTTATTTTGGATGATTTCCCCACAATTTAGTTGTAATTTGAGATTGGTCCTGGGAGGAGGTTAGTGTAGCTACCACTCACTCCTTTGCCATCTCGATTCTTCAACATGCTTACTGATTTTAGAGAGAAGCGAAAGGAAGAAGAGACAGAGGGAGAGAAACATCAATGTGAGAGAGAAACATCATTTGGTTGCTTCTCATATGCACCCCAGCTGTGGATGAACCTTAACCCAGGCATGTACACCAACCAGGAATCGATCCTGTAACTTTTCAGCCATGGGACAATGTTCCAACCAACCGAGTCACACTGGCCAGGGCAGAAAGGTTATATTTAATACAAACAATCATGTGAATACAGGAAGCTGCACAATCATTCTCTAATCTTGCAAAAGATGTTTAGCAGCTGCAGCCCTCTATGGAAGAGAGAACTTGCTTTCTCTTCTCACTTTTCAGAATGACAGAGAGAATTTTCTTTCCTGCCTCAGGACCTTTCTACCTGTTGTTCTCTCTGCTTGGAGCTAGCTTTCCCCAATATGGCTCACTCCTTAAATTCTTTCACATCCCTGCTCAGATGCCTGCTTATCAGAGAGACCTCATCTGACCAGCTTTATGAAAGCTCCATTTCCCACTTTACTTTCCTCTATAGAATTTTCCACTGCATATATTCGTTTGTCATTTGTCTCCCTCCACTGGAGTGTGAGCTCCCTGAGAACAGAGACTTTGTTCTCAGAAGATACCACCGCCATATCCTCAGGGCTGAGGACCATGATGGAGAGTTAGCTTAAAGAAACAGAAAATTATTAAGTAACTACACCAAGATAAAGCACTTACTTGGCATTTAATAAATATTTGTTGAATGAATGGGAGTGGAATGACTAAGAACTTATTGAATACTTTCAACTAAATGGAAATGCTAAGCAATACAGTGTACCTGATTCTCTTGCTTAGCATCACAGATCATTTCTGCCATCATAGTAAGTCTTTTAAAGTGGCTGGGTTTCTGAAGTCATTACACAATTACCCTCTTAAGGCTGAGTGAGCATTTAAAAGCACAATATCAAAATTGTTTTGCCAATGTAACATTTCTGTTGCTGGCAGAAATGTCATTAATATGTGGCCTGGGTGAAGTCAGGCTGTGATGAGCACTGCAGCACAATGGGAAGAGGAGTGGACTTGGTGCCAATCCTAACGCCACCCCGTGTGAGCCAGATGGCCTGAGCAAAGCCACTTAATCTCTTTGAGATTTTTTTTAACTGTAAAATGCAGATACCCTTCCAAATCTACCTAATGAGATACTTATTTGGCCATTGCCAAGTAAGAAAATATGTGGAGGTGTTTTGCATCATTATAAGGTGTTATAAAATAATGTCAAAGTAGTAATTGTCAACTTTTGAGTACCTGGTTTTGAGAAACCAGGGGTCTCTGCTACTGCTATGAGAGAAGTCTGCATCTAAGTTCACAAAGAAGCTTTCCCTGTAGGTTGGGGACAGGGGCAGTATATACATTAAAAATGTGCTCATTTAACCAATGATGCCATCATTTCAAAACCGTGCTTCAGATACTCATGTAATTTTTAACACAATGGGCTGACTCATGTGTCTTGACAATTTAATTTATATCAAGCAGTATGTTGAGCCATAGACCCCATATAGTAGATACTTACCAGTTAGAGGCCATTCCTCTGCTTATATGTGTGTCCTCTTGGGCCTTATTCTTTTGTCCATGGCTTTTTAAAAATTTACATAAGTAATATATGAATATTTCCACTGGAAAAAATGTAATGTAGAAATGTACCAAGAAAAAAAAGAAGAAATTATCTTTGCATACCATCACATATCATATTAGGTTTCTCTTAACACACACTATAAACGAATATCAACAAGGGAAAGATAACCATTGGGGCAAGAAAAAAACATTAAAACTATATGAGATTACTTTGCAGACATCAATGCAAATAAATGTGAAAACCTAGAGCAAATTAATAATTTCCCACAAGAGTTAGAGAGCTTAAAGAAACCAATATCCATAGAAGAAACAGAGAAAATTATGAAGTAACTACACCAAGAAAAAGCACAAGACCCATATGATTTCACAGGGGAATTCTACCAAACCATTAATGTAGAGCATTACAGAGGAAGGAAACTTTCTAATTTCTCTTATGAAACTAGTATAACACTGATATCTAAATTATATACTGTACCAAGAAAAACTATTGGCCAATATTACTCATGAATATTGATACAAAAAATTTTAAACAAAATATTAGCAAAAAGAATTCAATACTACATTAAGAAAATAATACACCATGACCAAGTGGGATTTATTCCAGGAATGCAAATCTGGCTTGAAATCAATATCATAGCCGATATTAATAAATCTAATAGACCATTATTACATAGCAACTAAACAAGCCTTTCAATAGGTTAACACCTATCTATCATAAAACACTCAAGAAGGTAATAATTAAAGAATACTTTCTTACCATGCGAGAAAAAACGTATATACATACCTTACTCCTAAAGCTAGTTCCTTATTTAATGGAAAAATACTACAGGCAATTCTTTTAGGATTTGAAACAAGACAGGGATGTGCACTGTTCACTATCATTCACCATTGTACTAGAGGTATTAACCAAAACAATTACACAAGAGTAATCAATTAGAGGCATCAGAATGGGTAGAGAAGTAAAAATATCTGTATTTGCAGATGATATGATAGCATACTTGGAAACTTCCAGAAAATAATAATAAAATTAATTTAAACGATAAAATAATTCACTGAGTAGCAGGATATAACATTAATATACAAAAATCAATAGCCTTTATATACACAAACAATAAACAGAAGACATAATATTAGAGAAAACGTGATTTACAATAGCAACAAACAAGATTTAATATGTAAAATTACACTTTTTAAAAGATTTTATTTCTTTTTAGAGAGTGGAAGGGTGGGAGAAAGAGAGGGAGAGAAACATTGATGTGTGAGAGATACATCTATCAGTTGTCTTTCACACACCCCCAACCGGAGACCTCGCCCACAGACCAGTCACGTGCCCTGACGGGAATCGAACCGGTAACCTTTGATTTTGCAGAATGACACCCAACCCACTGAGCCACACCAATCAGGTCTGTAAGATTAAATTTAAAAAGGAGAAAGAGCAGTAGAAGAAGGGCTAAAACACTACCGAAAAATATGAAAATAGAGTTGGAAAAAATAAAGAAACATCCTCTGTTGTTGGATGGAGTGACTGAACATTATAAAGACGTAAGTTCTTTTCAAGTTAATTTGTAAATTTAATGCAATCCCAATAAAAATACCAACAAGCCATTTTAGAGAGTCAGAAAAGTTGATACTAAAGTTCATATAGAAAAACAAACCTGCAGGTATGACCAAGAAAACACTCAAAGAAAAACTGTGTGGGGACTAGCATACTAGCTAATAATACATATTGGTCACTATAATTAAAACATATAAGTTACTGGTGAATGAATAGGCAAATAGTGGAATAGAACATAAAGTTAAAATTAGACCCAAATACATAGTAAACAATATATGACAAAGATGGTGTCTTAAGTCACTAAGGTAAAGATGAAATTTCTAATAAATTTGTGTGACAAAATTTTTTTTCAAATTCCTCACCTGAAGATATGTTTATTGATGGTGGGGGGGAGAGAGAAACGTTGATAGGTTCCCTCTCCCACATACCCCTACTGGGGATCCAACCTACAACCTTTTGATGTGCTGGATGATGTTTCAACCATCTGGGACCCCTTACTGGGGCATGACAAAAATGTACTGAATCAAGTAAAAAACAACTGACAACCTGGGAGAAAACAGAGCATATATGCCATAGACAAAGGCCAATATAATATAAACAGCTCTTAAATTTTAAGGGATACCACACCCATGAAGATGGCTATAATAAGAAAGACAGATAATAGCAAGTGTTGGTGAGGATGTGAAGAAATTGAAACCCTTATACACTGCTGGTGGAAGTGTAAAATGATGTGGTTGCTTTGAAAACAGTTAGGCAGTTTTTTAAAAAGTGGAACATATAGTTACCATATGACCCAGAAATGCTACTTCTAGGTATTACTCAAGAGAAATAAAGATGTACATCCACATAAAAACTTGTACATGAATGTTCATACCACCACTCTTCATGATAGCCAAAAAGTGGAAACAATCCAAATGTCCAGAAACTGATAAATGGATAACAACATGTGGTATTTATCCATGCAATGAAATATTTTCCAACCATAAAGAGGAATGAAATATATATATATATATATATATATATTTATACTTCAACACAATAAGCCTTTAAAACATGCTTAGTGTAAGAAGACAGTCACAAATCCAAATTGAAGGATGTTCAACAGTATAATTGATCAATTTCTTCAAAGGTGTCAGGATCATGAAAGAAAAGGAAACACTGCAAAACTGTTATTGACTGGAGGAAAATAAGGCCAAATGATAACCTGCTCTCTGAGAGATTCTAGATAGATTATGGAAGAAGAATAAAATGGAAAAATTGGTGAAATTTGAATAAGGATTGTAGTTTACTTAATAATCCTAATGTTAATTTTCTGGTTTTGATCATTGACTATGGTGATGGTATTAGAGGAAGCTGAGTGAAGGATATTTGGAAACTCAGTTATTTTGCAACTCTTCTGTAAGTCCAAAATCAATTATGAATGAAAAGTTTAAGAAATATATATCAGCAATAACTGTACTGACGCCATTCTCCAAAGTTAATCTCTGACACAAAGAAGTAAAAAGGAATAGGACTTAAAAATGGATTTGTCCTTACTTACCTTAATTAAATGGTAATAATTAAGATAAAATGTCACAGCAGAAAGTTTCTTTAGATACATAATGTACTAACTGCCTTTGACAAAAGCTTACAAATAGGACACCCGACAGATGTTCAGTGTGATAAAAATCCAAGAGTCAATTCAATGACCTCTTTTAAGATTAAGTGCATGTTGAAAGTATTAATCAGCTGCTTCATTTAAACCTGTTTTGGATTTTATTCTAACATGCCAAATTAGTATTATTTAGTCACAGTCACAATTTATTTTAAACTTGATTCCAAGTCCAGCTGATAATTCATTACTGTGGATCTAAAATAATGAAGCTCATGTCTTTTGTGGAGCATAAGGGAATAAATATTAGTACCTCACAGCCATTCAGTCACAGTCAGGGCTATGTAGAAGAGTAAAACTGCCCATCTCCTAATTCTGCTGACAGTGGGGTGTTGAGAAATGCTTAGAAGATGGGGTTAGTCCCCCCGAATCACCACCTGTGTCAACAAAAGCAATTGCAGATGTAATGATAGTAAAATCTATGTGTATGAGTAATTGAAACTGCCCCAATCTTGTGTGAATTTTGCACATGGGTTTGCTATTTTGTATTGATATGTAACACACTCTGTAAAACCATCATGTTTGATATGAAAAATAGTATCAAGACAAGTCCCTTGGCACTGCCTTTCAACCAGAACTGCTGCTCCCAGCACTGTCATGTGAGAATTCTGGATCCCTTGTGTCCTTATATTACCATGAATATGGCAATATAAGTGAATGTGACTACAAGCTGAGAAGGCTTATCAGGTTATGCCTGGTGTTATTAGACTGCTAACAATGATTTGTATTTGGTTACTCAAGTTACACAGTCAGCCAAGAAAATTTTAACATGCTCCCATGAAGGCAAGGCTCAGTAAGATGATTATTTTCTATGTGGTTTACATGGGCCCCAAATTCACAAGTCTATTGTATTTGTAAGAAATTGTAGTCCTCTTGTTAAAAAATGTCTTTTGTAGCTGGGGGCGGGGGGGGGGTTGTCTGTTTGTTTGGGCTTACAGACAGAAATTTAATCCTCACAGTTCTGGAGGAGGGAAGTCCAAGATTGAGTTGCGAGCACCATCAGCTGAGGGCCCTTTTCTGGGTCACAGACCTCTGGCTGCATCCTCTCAGTGCGGAAGAGGCAATGGACTCCATTGGTAATCCCATTCATAAGTCCTCCACCCTCATGAAATAATTACCTTCCAAAGGCTCTGCCTACTAATACCATCATCTTTGGGGGAGTGAGGATTTCAAAATATGAATTTGAGGGAAACACAAACATTTAGACCAGAGCACAGTAGTTTTCTATGTAAAAGTCTAGAGTTCTTCTAATTGATTAAAACCCAAACAAGACCTTCTGACTCTCCTATTTCTGCAACCACATTGTATAGCCCCTACATTCTCTCTGGCCTCCTTGGCCCCCACATCCTCATCTCCAGCCTCTCCCCGGTGCCCTCACCACAATGGTTGTCAGCCTACAGCCTGGAGATTATTTCAACCAAGCCGAACTCTGGTCTGGATTTTTGTTTTTTTTTTTTTGAGGTTTTAGTCACATATCATGGTCTGTGTAGGTGTAAAGTTACAACCATGCAGTGGAGAACATTTTCATAAGCATCTTTTCAACATGTGGTACTGGAGTTGATGGCCTGGGCATCACAGGAGGGCACTTACACATCCAGACTCTGATGACAGTAGAGACTGACTCTTCACCCTTGCCTATGTCTACACCCTAGGACTCTTCACCCAGTGGGAAGGAGCTTGGCTGGAGGAAACCTAGAGCACGAACCTAAAAGCTGGGGCCCTGGACCCAAGTGTAGACCCAAGTGTCCAGATCTACAGATGGTACTAGGTCCAACAAAATAAAAATTGAATTAAAAAAAGGACATATAACACAATAAACAAACAAGGAATAGATAAATATACAATGTAATAGAATAGACCCATGCTTAATGGGCTTTAGCATATAATAATTATAACAACACTGAGAACAACTAACATTTATTGAGAGCTCACTACATACCACATTCCCGTTGAACCCATTTTACTTACTGGGGAACAGATTTAGAGAGGCATGTATAATGCCCAAATGGACAGAACAGTGCCATGGCTGTGCTCTTACCTATTTAACTATTGTATGATAAAGGTAAAAAAGATCTCAATTCACTGGGGAAGGGATAAACTTTTTCATAAGTAATGTTGGAAAAATCGGTTCTTAGTTTAGGTAACACTAGCTGCTATAGTGTTAACGTTTAACAATGTAAAATATTACTTCTCTCTCACTTAAAGTCCAAAATGGGTGTTCCTGTTTGGTGGTGGTCCTCTTCCAAATAATGGTTCAGGGATCAAGACTTACGCCATCTTAGGGTATTAGCACTTTAAAAGCATGGTTTCCAAGGGTGTGTGCTCAACTCCCTCAACTCCGTCAGCCAGAAGAGGAGAAAGAGCATGGAGGATGCAAGTGGGAAGTCTGTATGAGCCGGGCCTAAGTGAAGGGTCATGATTTCTACTGACATTTCCTCCGTACAGCTTAGCCACATGGTCACACTTCACTGCAAAGAAAGCTAAGAAAGGTGGATTGCTGTATGCCCAGGAAGAAGAAGTAATTACGTTTTGATGAGCATCTAACTGTCTCTGCTGCAGCTATCTACTGGGATTTTCAAAATAAGCTGGATTTGTACTTTATATCATATTAATGATAACAGATTTAAGATGAGTTAATAAGCCAATACCAAAATCAACTATGAAAGTATCAGAACAAAATTTTTTCTATAATTGGAGGTGGAAAGGCCTTTAGCTAATCACAGAACCCAGAAGCTATCAAGGAAAAGATTGTTAGATTAAACTGTATGAAAACTAAAAATATCCGAACAATAAAAGAGACTGTAAACATTGTAAAGAAAGGAACAGATAAGCTCTGGCTGGTGTGGCTCAGTGGATTGAGTGCTAGCCTGTGAACCAATGAGTTGCCAATTCAATTCCCAATCAGGGCACATGCCTGGGTTGCAGGCCAGGTCCCTAGTTGGAGGTGCGCAAGAGGCAACCGATCAATGTTTCTCTCACTCTCTTCCTCCCTCTCTCTAAAAATAAATTTTTAAAAATCTTAAAAAAATAAAATGACATAAGAAAACATTTACATCATATATAATTGACATTAGATAAATATTTAGTATATACAAATACTTACACATCCATTGAGAAAAAGACAACTCAGTAGATAATACACCAATGATATGAACAGGGAATTCTCTGAAGAAAAAAAATCAAATAGCCAGCAAGCATGTAAAAGGGTGCCCAAATACAACATAATCAAGGAAATGCAAATTTAAATAATAAATGATTTTTCCCATTAGTTTTGCAACAATAAAAATATTTATAATGCTCAAGATTAAAGTAAATGTCAGGAAATAGGAACTCTTTTATACTATTGGCAGAAATATAAGTATAAAACCACAGCATTTTAGAAAGGCAATTTGGTAATATCAGTTAAAAATTTCTATAGCTTTCAACATAGTAATTTTACAAACCAGCAACATTTTGCACATGCATCTAACATGGAATAGCTAAGAATGTTCATGGCATTAATGTTTAAAATAGAAAAAAAATGAAACATTCTAAATGTCCATCAACAGAAGAAAAATATGGAATAATATTGTCAAATATACTGCACATAGCATGGAATACTAGGCAATGGATATAAAGAATGAGGCAAAGCTCAGTATACAACATTTTTCTCCAGGGCATATTTTTCTAAATGAGAAAGCAAGCCAGAGCAAAAGTTTAATCTCTATGTTTTTAAGAAAAGCCACAAAATATACCATGCATTTTTATATGCATATGTTTGTAAGTGCATTTTAAAAGGCCTGGAAAAATACAACTAAACCGACAACAAAGGTTATGTGTGGGGATGGGCATAGGAACTAAATTGAAAGGAAACCATTGGATTTTGCTATTGGGACATCACTGACTTTTGAAGGTAAAAGTCTCTTGGGAGTTATGGGACCAGAAACAAAACTGAGGAAGTAAATGAAGGAGGTGAAAAGGGGAAGCGAAGATATAAAGAACCAAGACTCAAAGTCCCAGAGAAAATGGAATAGAAATGTACAATGAACGCCAGGCACAGAAAGGAAGAGCTTGGTGCGGATAAGCTCAGCTGGTCTAGCTGGTGATGTCTGGAGATAAAGGAACTCCAAAACTCCATGGCAGTCAGAATTCACGTGAGATGGCTTCAAAGATCTCATCAACTCTAGCTTTTATCCAGGTCAGGAAAAAAATCATCACAATAATAACAGAGAGGAACTTTAACAACTTATTGTATGTATGTTGAGGACAGTTTTCTGTATTAGCAGATACTTCACAATGGATTGCAAAAGTGGGTACAATTTTTAAAATTAATTTATTTAAAAATTGATGTCTATTATGATATTTTTAGTGAAGTCATCAATTTGGCATTTCAACTGGAATGTTCTGGAATTAATTGTTTTCCTTAATTTCCTCTCTGACTGAAGGCCAGGCAGGGATGGCACGCTCTACCTTCCCCTCCTTTTAAGGGAGAGAAACATTTGCTGAGCTAGTGGGTCTACTGCTGAAGGGACAGGCAAGGAAACCCATGAGGACCGTCAAGGTGGGATGACTGAACTTTGAGTAGCTGGGAGAACAGCAGCACTGTTTTAGCAGAAAACTCAGCATTGTTTGTGTTGGTACTTTCTGAGGTTAAGACTCTTTCCTCTCATCTGGAAAAAGCAAAGCAAAAGGCAACATGTTCCTATGAGAGTTTCTTCAATAATATGAGGGTTTTAAATAAGTATTTTTTCAACTGAAAGGGAAATTGTGATTTTAAAAAAAGTTGTATTGGAGTATAATATACATATCACAAACTTCCCTTGGTTTATATTTATTTATTATTTATTTATTTTTTATCCTCACCTGAGGACATGGGTATTGATTTTAGAGAGAGGAGAAGGGAGAGAGAGAGAAGGGGAGAGAAACCTTGATGTGAGAGAGAAACATTGATAGTTTGCCTGGATCAAACCCGCAACCCAGACATGTACCCTGACCAGCAATCAAACCCGCAACCTTTCAGTTTACAGGGATGCTCTAAACAACCAAGCCACACTGGCCAGAGCAAACTTACCTTGTTTTAAGTGCACAATTCAGTTTAATAAATTTACAAAGTTGTGTACCCATCCCTACAATCCAATTTTAGAACTTTTCTTTCACTCCCAGAAGACCCCTATGCCCAATTACAGTCAATCCCATTTCCACCTCTAGTCCAAGGCAACCACCAATTTATTCTCTGCCTATAGATTTGTAAAAAGGGCAACTTTATACAACAAAATAGTTATAACATTGTGGAGCCCTTACAATGTCTTCATCTGCAAATAACGTTCAGTTTCCTGAAACCGAACCCCACAGAAGAGAGCCTGGAGAATAAGAGTTGGTGGTTCTCCAAGTCCCACAGAACTGTTGGTCCTGGAAGTGAGGGAACTTCAGTCCTCCAGGTTTCACAAGAGTTTAGAGTAACTGTGGATTACTTACATTTTGGCTCTTCTGCTATCTGTCCACTAGTAGGAGTAGAACATATTCTCAGGACTGTCCAGGTTAACTACTAAATAAAACACACAAATACATAATCTTTTTTATCTCCCAAGGACAAATTTTATCTCCCAAGGACAAATTTTATCTCCCAAGGACAACTTGTGAACACACAAGGAGGAAGAGAAATGTTTTCCAGCTGACTTATAATTTATAAGCCACTTCTCAATTAGTGGAATTTGTCCTCTACATTCCATACTGGTTGTTATAATACTAGTGTTGGTTTTTTCCTCCCTGCTCCCTTCTCCACTCTCTGCTTTCAAATTAGGACCTCTCAGGTCTCCTACAAAAACAGAGCAATCCTATTATTATTCAATGAACTGTACCTTTTACTGGTTGCTCCCTTGACCTAGCTGGTGCTAAAAATCAGTACTTGTAAGTTCTTTCTTTAAATTTTTTTAAATTTTCACCCAAGGAGGTTTTTTTTTTTTTTTTTTTTTTTTTTTTTTTTGAGAGAGAGAGAAAAACATCGATGTGAGAGAAAAACATCGATTGGTTGTCTTCATACTGGAACTGCAACCTAGGTATGTGTCCTGACTGGGGATTGAACCCACAACCTTTTGGTTTATGGTACCATGCTCATACCAACTGAGCCACCTGGCCAGGACAGTACTTGTAAGTTCTTGATTAAATTATTGGCCAAGGTCATACTCTCTCTATGGAAGATGGTAGGTTGTAATTTTTTCTAGTTATGAGCACATACAAAAAATCTACCCAGAAAAAGTTCAGCCATTGTTAATATAACGAGAACAGTTTGCACAACATTGATGTAACCAGACAGCCAAGGAGAGTGGACTGGAATGTGCATGCATGAGCAGTGATGACTTCACTGTACTAGTCACTGACACTGTGGAGTGAGCATGTGTGCTGTGTGGCCCTTGCATTCAAAATGATAGAGGGAATAGAGCAACAAGTCTGCATCAAATTTTGTGTTAAGCTTGAACATTCTTCTGTGGAAACTATTTGGATAATTCAGAAGGCTGCAGTTATGGGCATCTGGTGATTGGCAGCTTCATCACGATAACATGCCTACTCATGCATCACACATCTCGTGCAGAGTTTTTTGGTGAAACATCAAGTCACCCAGGAGACTCAGCCCCCCTGCAGTCCAGTTTGGCTTGTGACTTCTGGCTTTTCCCAAAACTAAAGTCACCTTCGAAAGGGAAGTAATTTCAGACTGTTGATGAGATTCAGGAAAATACGACCCAGCAACTGATGGCGATTGGGAGAACTGTGTGAGGTCCAAAGAGGCCTATTTTGAAGGGGACTGAGGTATCACTGTCCTGGGTACAGTGTTTCTTGTATCTTGTATCTTCTTTGATAAATGTCTCTATTTTTCATATCACATGGTTCAATGCCTCCTGGATAGACCTGGTATTATTATATACTCTCAGGGTACATTTAAAAAAAATTTTTAAGTATATTTTATTGATTATGCTGTTACAACTGTCACAATTTTTTTTCCCTTTGCCTCCCTGCACCTGGTACCACCCTTCCCTCCAGAAATACCCCCCTACCTTAGTTCATGTCCATGGGTCATGCGTGTAAGTACTTTGACGTCTCCCTTTCCTATACTATCCTTGACATCCCCCTATCTATTTTGTTTCTATCAATTATGCTTCTTGATCCCTGCACCATTTTCCCCTTTCTCCCCCTTACCCCTCCCAGATGATAACCCTCCAAATGATCCCCATACCTATGATTCTGTTCCTGTTCAGGTTGTTTGCTTTGTTTTTATTTTTTAGATTCAGTTGTTGATATTTGTAAGTTTGTTGTCATTTTAATGTTCATTTTTTAAATCTTCTTTTTCTTAAATAACTCCCTTTAACATTTCATGTAATAATGGCTTGGTGACGATGAATTTCTTTAGCTTTACTTTGTCTGGGAAGCCCTTTATCTGCCCTTCCATTCTAAATGATAGCTTTGCTGGGTAGAGTATTCTTGGTAGTAGGTCCTTGCTTTTCATCACTTTGATTACTTCTTGCCAGCCCCTTCTTGCCTGCAAAGTTTCTTTTGAGAAATCAGCTGACAGTCTTATGGGAACTCCTTTGTAGGTAACTCTTTGCTTTTCTCTTGCTGCTTGTCACATTTTCTCTTTATCTTTAACCCTTGGCATTTTAATTACGATGTGTCTTGGAGTGGTCCTCTTTGGGTCCAACTTGATTGGGACTCTTTGTGCCTGGATTTGAATGTCTATTTCCTTTGCCAAATTAGGGAAGTTTTCTTTCATTATTTTTCAAATAGATTTCCAATTTCTTGCTCTTTCTCTTCTCCTTTTTGCACCCCTATGATGTGAATGTTGGACCTATTGATGTTGTCCCAGAGGCTGCTTATCCTACCCTCATTTTTTTTTTTTTTTTGGATTCTTTTTCCTCCTTGTTTTTCTGATTGGTTGTTTTTTGCTTCCTTATATTTCAAATCATTGATTTGATTATTGGCTCCATCTACTCTTCTGTTGTCTCCCTGTATATTGTTCTTTATTTCAATTAGTGAGTCCTTTGTTTCTAGCTGGGTCTTTTTTATGCTGCTGAGGTCCTCACTAAGTTCTTTGAGCATCCTCATAACCAGTGTTTTGAACTCTGCATCGGAAAGATGCTTATCTCCAGTTCACTGAACTCCTTTTTTGGAGTTTTGATATGTTCTTTCATTTGGGCCATGTTTCTTTGTCTCCTCATTTTGGCAGCCTCATTGCATTTGTTTCTATGTATTAGGTAGAGCTGCTCTAACTCCATATGTTGGTATTGTGGCCTAATGTAGTAGGTGTCCTGTAGGGTCCAGTGGCATAGCCTCCCCTCTCACCCAAGCTGGGTATTTGGGACATACCCTCTGTGTGGGCTGCGTACACCCTCCTCTTGTAGTTGAGCCTTGCTTGCTGTTGGCAGATCAATGAGAGGGATTTACCCAGACCAGTCAGCTGCAAGGATTGGCTGTGACCACTGACCGCCAACCTCCACCCTCCGTGGATGATCAGTTGTGCAGGGGCAGTGTGGAGGTTCTCCGAAGTGATCGGTAGCTGTCCACTGGGTGGAGAGGCTCTTGGGTTTCCTGAGTGGTGCAGACCAAGGTCAGTCCCCACCTGAGTTTTGCTGGGGGCACCCTGCCTGAGCTGTAAAGCAATCTGAGACGGCTGCTACTTGTGCTGGGCTTAGAGATCTCCTGGGGAAGCCAAGCTGTGAAACTAATCTGGCTGCTGCTAGTGCCCAGCCTGTAGCTCACTGAGGCCAGCTGTTGCTTATTTGATAGGATTTAAAAAGTTGTGAAGCATGAGCCAAGACCAGCCATTCATATGGAAAAGCACCTTGGGGGACCCCTGCAAGTTGGGTGGAGCTGAGCCTCTGGGTACCTCTAAGTCAGGTGAAACAGCCTTAGCCAGGGTGATGGAATCTCAGACATGGCACCAGCCTGCTAGTTTTGTGGCTCTGTGGGAAGAGGGCTCAGAAAGATGACAATGGCCTCTGCTCACCCTGATGCCAGATACTTCAACCTTCCTCAGTATGCCACTGGTGCCCTTCAAGTGGCAACCTTGGCACTGAAGCGCAGAGGAAGTGAGTCTGAGTAGGTCAGTCTGTGTGTGGGTTCTTTGAGAGGAACTGCCTGGGGCACCAACAGTTTCTTCCACTGACTCAATCCCTGATGGTTTTTGCAGCCCGAAGTTGTGGGGACTTACCTTCCTGGCACTGGAACCCTGGGCTGGGGTGTCTGGTGTGGGGCTAGGGCTGGGCCTGCTCACTCCTGAGATATTCCTCCTGCTCCACATACACATGGGTGAGAGACCAGCCTGCTCTGCATCTGCACCCCTCCTACCAGCCTGAATGCATGTGGTTTCTTAAATTCCAAAGTTGTCAGATTTCCATTCAGCTGGATTTCTGATGGTTCTGCGTGATGGTTGTCCTATATTTTAGTTGTAATTTTGAAGTGGTTGTGTGAAGAGGTGAGCCATGTCTGCCTACACCATTATCTTGACTGGAAGCCACTACTTGCCCTATTTACTAAAAGCAACTCATGGACATAGTGGAATTTTGTTAACCCTTTCAAGTTATGTATGGCTCCCAAATATCACCAACACAATCTGTTGCTAAGACAAAGTTGTGTTTATTTCTTGCATTGGTAAAGGAGAACTACAACTTCTCTTAGCTTGGTCAGTCTCTCAAAGAGAGGAAAGTCATGTCAAAACTTATTGAGAATTTGAAGTTAGGCTTAAGAAGGTCTTTCAATGGATTGATTGGAATTGGGTAAAGATCAGATAAAACAGTTAAGGATTGGTGGGATGAAGCACTTTTTATAGAGAGAGTAACTGACGACAGAAACCATGTGTCCCCAGAGGGTTCTGATGACAAGTTCCAGGTTCTAATCCTGGCTTTGGATTTATTAGACACTCGTGTTTCCTTTTAGTAACTCTGTTCTCTAACCTGGTCTGATTGGCATACTTCTACCTGCAACCCAAGTTAGATTTTTTATTTGAAACCAAAAGAACTAGATCTAAGAAAAGTAGCAATACCACCATTGCTCAATAAGAGATATTTGGGCATTTGTGACAGTAGATATGGCAAATTGATGCTAAAAATTGTTTCTTTATTCTCTTGAATTGATGAAACTCTCATGGGCAAGATTCTTGGAAAATATTTTGAGAAGGCTCTTTTGGATGAAAAATGTACCTGGTCTGTGCAAGTATTTTCCTGTTGTCAGAGCTTAAACATCCCATTGAAATAATATGGGAAACCATTTCCCCCTAGATTTCTGTCTTTCTTAGGAGATTTTTGGAACTCGAGTTTGAGTCTCTTGCCAAAGATAACATTGAGAAAATTATTTTGGAGAATTTATATGGTAAAATATCTTCTTGTCACTCCCAAAACAAGTGATCGGACATTTTTAACCTCTTTAATCTATATCTATCTGTGAAGTTGTTTTACCTGTACTTTATCTGTGAAGACAAATTATTGAAAAGGATTTATGTTATGCTCAGTCTCTCAAGCTAACTAGGATAAAATATTTTGTAGCAACCAAGCAGCTTCAAGAGCTCTTATTAATATTGTATTTCCAAACTGAAAAAAAAATTTTGCTTTGTTTTTCAGATTTTACCTTGAAACATTAAAGTATATTTAAAAAAGAGGCCTAGAGGTATATAGCTTTCTCTGTAGAAGAGGTCTACATTTTTAACAATAGGAAAGACTACTGTAATAATATAGTAAGTGTTCTGAGATGGGATTAAGTATTCTTCAGAGTTAGTCTACACCATGGGCTGTTGACCATGTCTGGGGCAGAACAAAGACAGCAGGAATATGATGACTTGCTCACTTCAGACAACTTTCTAGTTGCATTAAAACAGCCAAACAAGTAGATCTTGCAAGACCTTAGCTTTGCTCCTGGAATCACCCTCTGCCCACTTTGCATGTTCCTGGCATGTCTTATATTCTCTTGTGGCAGAGAGAATGTGGAGTTGCCAGGTTACTGTTGATGAAGAGTAATTTTTAGAAACAGAAAGCCAGTGTCCTTGTTCTGAATGATTCATCTTGCACTCTGGGGCATGTTATGAATGTTAAACAGTTAACTATCAGTTGGTGCTTAATCTTGCTTAACCCGTAATTTGAGCGTGCACTTTATTTTTTTTTTACTTTAAGTAGAAAATAGATGGTTTACATTTTCTTTCCAGCTGAGTCAGAAGTAAAATGGTGCAATCATTTGGCATTAAATTGTAAAAACAAAATGTTTATTAAATTAAGTGAAATGAAAGGTGAACTTTCAACTTTCCACATCAACTATTCATTAAAGTATCCAATTGAATTTAAACCCTAAAACCTGAAAGTTTTGAAATAAGAGGAATGTGACTCAGAAAGGTGAAGGCCCCATTTTTTAGCCTCTTCCTCTTTTTGTTCAGATTTGAGGTATAATCCATGGGCAATTTTTGGAGGCATCTTTTCAAAGGATTTATTTATTTTGTTATGTTGGATAAGCCTCAATTTTTTTTTATCTATAAAGTGGGAATAATACTATTTGCCTCACAAAATTGTTGATGGCAGAATGTGAGGCTTCCATTCACTTTATTGTATTTGTAGATATTATTATTATAGTAGGCCTCCAGGAAATGTTAGCTATATACTATTTTATTTATTGAAAAGATACTGTCACTTGGTTCAAAGTTCAAAAGATACAGAGTTTTTTTTAAAAAAGATTTTATTTTTAGAGAATGGGAAGGGAGGAAGAGAGGGAGAGAGAAACATTGATGTGTGAGAGAAACGTTGATCAGTTGCCTCTCACACGTAACCAACTGTGGACCTGGCCCAGAACCCCGGCATGTGTCTGACTGCCAGTGGAACCAGAGACGTCTTGTTTCACAAGCTAATGCTCAATCCGCTAAACCACACCAGCCAAGGTGATACAAAGAGTTTCATATTGTATCTTTTGAAATCTTTCCACTTATTTCCCAGAAACATAATTCTCCTCCTCCGAGATGCATCGTTTTCTGGGGTATCTTGCTTGACATATTCTGTACATCTAAAAGCAAAAATGTATAGTCTTCCCCTGCCTTAAAAAAAAATGAATAAAATCTTATTATATTACGTTTTCCTTTTTGTCATTTAAAAACGTACCTTAGAAGTTGTTCGTATCAGTAGGATTTTTTAAACAATTGTGGCTAAACTAACTTAGGTATAGCTGTGTGTGTGTGTGTGTGTGTGTGAGAGAGAGAGAGAGAGAGAGAGAGAGAGAGAGAGAGAGCGCGAGAGAGAGGGAGGGAGGGAGGGAGGAAAGAACGGTGGGAGAGTGTGAGGGAAAGAGAGCGCGAGAGCTAGAGCCAGCTGGTGTGTTCTAATTTAATTGCCAATTCTAACCTCTAACTACTGTATATTCATTCATACATTTTATTCATTCATTGAACAAATATTTTTTGAAGGCCTACCACGAGTCAGGCAAGGCTCTGGCAATACAACCAAGAACAAAACAGTCACTTCTTTCCTATTCTACTGAGCTTGAGGCTGGACATTGCATTTTGCCTCATCTGCTGTGTGGTGCCTCAGAGGCCCATGCTGGCCCTCGGTGGCTGACACTCAGGTTCGAATTCCCAAGATTGTTCGGCATCTCTCTGGTTCTGGGTGGGGTCCTGAGGCGAGAGACAGCAGACAGAGGAGTCTGAATCGACGGGAACCCTGTGGGGGGCCTGGAGCTTCTCGCGAAGCCAAACGCGGGGACGGAGAGGATTCGGAACTGGGGGGAACCACTGGCGGGGCGGGGATCCTCCAGGCAACTTTGGTGCATCGGACCCAGGTGTGAAAGCGGACACAGTCGTGTCCTCTCCACGCCGTGAGCAGTACACGGGGACCTCGGAGACTACGTCTTTAATTACGTTTTACAAAGACGGACCACCAAGGCCCAGGATGGCTGTTGCCCACCTACGCCTGGGGTGGGGAGAGTCGGGGAGCGCGGACAGGGTCAATTCACAGCGAGTTCAACAGCTGGGCTAATGGAAACCGATCAAGAAAATCGACACCTCTAGGCGTCCACTGAAAACTTGTGTAGTGGGAAGGCTTTCAGATCTGCAGAGAAGTAGCGCGAGCCGAGTGCCAGGCGTGCGGCCCGCAGCCCTTTAAATTCCCGGCGCGCGGGAACCTCAGCCCAACAGCCGCAGGCTGGCGAAGCGGGCCGGCGCGCACCCTCACCAGCCCACAACTGCCCCCGCTCCGCCCCCTTGTCCACTCTTGTCCAATCAGCAACTTTCGCTTCTGGTCCGTGTTCCTCCCAATCTCTTTGCGCCTCCGCCCCTACACCCGGCGCCTGGGCCGAGGGGGCGGGGCTCCCCGCGGGGTCCCTGGGCGAGTGCAGAAGTCGCGCGCTCCCCAGGAGTTTCGAACGCTGTTGGCCATCCAGGCAGAAAAAAAATACCAGAGCGGCGGCCAATGGCTCGCCAGAAAGAACCCGCGCGCTGGCCCGGCCCCGCCTCACTCTGTTAAGAAAGAAGTGTAGGCCCGGCCATTGGTTCGCGTGATCTGTCACTCGCCGCTGCGGCCAGCGGGCAGGGGCCTTGCGGTGATTGGTTCCGCCCAGGCGCGAAATGTAACGCGGGAAAAGTCAGAGTGGGGACCACAGCGGCAGGTTGTTATTTTCGGGGGTTCAGAGGCGTGAGTTCTGCTTTGCTGTCACCTCAAACCAGGCCGCTCGCTACTTCCCGTGGCTGCAGCCTGCGTTGGGGGGTACAAAGAGCGAAGGACGGGCTTGACCCGAGGTTGGAGGTTAGCACTGACCACCCGGTGCCCGCCTAAGCTTACTCCGCTCCTTCGCTGGCCGCCGCACAGGAAGATTCCAGGAAACGTCCGCTTGCCATGAGCCAGCGGGACTGAGAGACAGCAACTCGGAGCAGAGCGGGAGAGCGGCGCGAAAGGCTAGATCCGGGCTCAGGGAGTGCGGCCAGCAGCCGCCGGAGCTGCGGATCGGGGCAGGACGATGATTCGGGGCGTGGAAGCGCCGATGGCGGAAAACCCGCCGCAGCCGCCGCCGGTCATCTTCTGCCACGACTCCCCGAAGCGGGTGCTGGTGTCGGTCATCAGAACGACCCCGATCAAGGCCACGTGCGGCAGCGGAGGGGAGCCGGAGCCGCCCCCGCCGCTCATTCCCACTAGTCCTGGCTTCAGCGACTTTATGGTGTACCCGTGGCGCTGGGGCGAGAATGCGCATAATGTGACGCTTAGCCCCGGTGCCGCAGGGGCTGCCGCCTCGGCCAACTTGCCCGCCGCCGCCCCTCAGCACCCGGGGCTTCGGGGCCGGGGCGCGCCCCCTCCCAGCGTCTCCGGGGGTGAGGAAGAGGAGGAGGCGAGCAGCCCAGACAGCGGCCACCTCAAGGTGAGCGGGGCGGGGCGCGGGACAGCCGGACGGTTAACGGTGTGGCCAGGTGGCCGGCAGCCCCCGCGGACGCGGCGGGCGGGGCGGGGCGGGGCCGATTTTAAAACGCGAACGAGCTGGGGCCCCGGCGGGGTGGGGGCGGGTGACAGGACACTGACGTCACTGCCGCGCGCCAAAAAACGGGTCTGGCGCGGGGGCGGGGCGAGGCGGTGGCCACGTGATGCCGGCTCGGGGAGGCTGGGCGGACCCGAGGTGGGCGGTCAGCAGGTGCTGGGGGAAGGAGCTCAGCCTGGGGTCGCGGAGGGGGCGCGTCATCCCTCCCTGCGAGGTGCTGGGCAGATTGCTGGGTCCTCGCTGGCGGGAAAGGGAGGGAAGTGGCTCCCTCCTTGAGCTGTTTACTCTGGGTGCGGGAAGAGAGGTGGCTGCGGAGTTTGTGCTCCGTCTCTGTAGATACCTGACTACGCTAAAGATGCCTTGCAGAGATAGCCGAAGAGTGAGAAGGGACGTCGAGGAATCTTGGGCAGTGGAAGTTGGGCCTTCTCTGCCTTTCGCTCATCGAGCGTACTTCTTTGCTAGGTGCTGAAAGAGCACCGTGGCATGGGATGCTGTTGTCGCTAACCTCGAATTGATCGTACTGTCATACTGTTTAGAGCTGGAAAGGATGGGATTACCTGGTTTAAACATACAATTTTACAGATTAGGCAGTTGAAGTTTAGAGATTGGTGAAGGGACCTCCCCAAGGTCACACAGATGGGTAGTGGGAGAGCTGGGACTGTGGTTGAGTTTCTGTGGCTCTTAGTCCTGAAACTTGTGTTCCGGGTGCCTGTCCGCAGACATGAAGACTATTCTACTTTAATATCTTATACACTGTAAATGTTGAATAAAGGTGCTCAGTAAATAGGTATGCAATGAATGAATGGTGCTGATATACGGTTACTATTCAGGTTATATGTGTTAACTGACTATATAAAATAAACAGTTTGCAGATGATAAAACAAGTATATCACCTAGTGGTAAGTGCATCTGTGTTGGCAAATACTGTATTTATAAATTGAAATAAGGTTGCTCATTTTACATGCAGTAGCAAAGACGTTGAATGTCTATGTTGTTTGAACCCGGAGGAAATTGATACACTTTATGTTACTGGTGTCATTGTTATTACAGAACTCTTAAGTTAATAAAACTATGTGCTTTCACACACTTACTCTTGAAGCTGCACTTCAGTAAAAATTTGAAAGATCAGTCAGTAGAAATGTTCATAATTGTGCTGATCTCTAGGTGGCCCTTAGTAAGATGGATAGGTATCCTAGAAATTTTTCTGTGTTCAGACCTTTTTATAAACACATATATTAGATTATATAGTTGACCAACATAGGGGCATTTGTGCATAAATACTTGTGGAAGATTTTGGATTTATTAATTATAACAATCTAATTTGGGATTATCCAAGACAATATTAAAGATAAATGAAGTCTGCAGGTATGTTCTTTTTGGCCTGGCAGACTTATTTTCATACAAACCTTTTATAAAAGTTGCTTGCACAATGCATAGGTTGGAATTTTATTTCCACTTTGTCCACCTCTTTTCAGAGGTAAAATATACCAGAAGTTATGAAGAACATGTGAAAGTGAAAAGGCTGGTTTATATTTCACTTTTTTTCTCCTCACAGCTTTTCATATTGTAACTGATAAATTATCAGAGGAATTGATTCTAACTTGTCCTTTTATCAATGAAGCAATCTAAATACAGCTCCAGAAATTCACCATTTAGCTTGACAGTCTTATCTTGCAGGGTTGGGAGGAGATGGGGCAGGGGAGACTGGAATATGCCTTTATTTAAGGAAGTTACCTAGTTGGATTTGTGATTAGTACCCTCTAGACTAAAAGCAGGGAGTCCCAGTTCCCTTTGTTTCCTTCCTGAAAGTGCTTGTAGTTCTTTATCTCCACATGCATCATGGATGAATCATACTGACTGAATCTGCTAACTTTTTTGGGAAGATAGGGGACAAGTTTGCAATAAAGCTGATGATGCCAGTAACATGTGCCCCTCTACCCCCTTCTCACTGTGTAGGTTAGAGGCAACGACAGCGGTGGTTTTGAGAACAATAACATAGCCCCTTTACGCTCTTCTCAGTGTATAGGTTAGAGGCAAAAACAGCTGTGGGTTTGAGAACAACATATGTATCCATTTGCTGTCTATTTGTTGCTACTGATCTCAAGGGAGGCGTCTTGAGTTCTGCACACTGGGTGTCCGCTTCTGGGTGCTTTCTTGCTTGTTCCTGTCCAACAATCTCCCCTGCCTGTGGGAGGAACATCCATCATCTTGGCACTTCCTTTGTCTTTTCATAGCAAGATCGTGTAGTACTTTTGCGGGTATAATTACATATTAGAATTAGATCTTTTCCTGTAGAATTTTGGGAGGTAAGGGAGCAAGTCTAATTTCCCTCTGCCATAGGGTATTTCAGGCCTCCCCATCTTGTGCCCTTGTACCCATGAGGTTACTTCTCTGCTGTGGGACCTGTGTGGTTTGGCTTCTCTCTGCTTAGCCTCAGATACCATTCACTCTTCAGGACCTGCCAACTGCCTATCCTCCTTCCCCTTTCTATCACACGAGCATGTCAACCATCTATCTAGACTTCACACAGCCTTACAAATAGCTGATTAGTACATAATAATTACTACCATATTAAAAATAACATGTTAACATAGTAGCCACCATTCATTGCCTGACACAGCGAACAGCCAGGCTCTGTGTTGAGCGTTTTGAATTCCTTTCCTAATTCACCTTGTTTACTTGATAAAGGAGGAATTCGAAAGAAGAGTCCCCGTGATTAAATTTAGTTACCATCGTGGTAGGTGGCAGAACTGATTGGAATCTTCCAGCGCCCTTGCTCTTAATCCCTACATGAGATTGTTCTTGTGTATATTATGTGTGAATTGCTTTTAAGGGTTTATTATATTTTTTAATATTAAGCTAATGCAAGTAGACTTACCACATACTATTTATACCTATCTATGTCTCAGTGGAGATGCTTTATGAGGGCACATACAATAATTCAAATTAAAGACTTGGAAAGTTTTACAGATAGGTCAAGGTGGGGAATAGAGTTAGGATGCAGCTATGGGAGCCATAGAAAACTTAGATCTAACTCTGACTTCAAAAAGGGAAATATGATAAATTACATGTTCTCAATTTCTTACCAATGTACATACATATGCCTCCCACTGAGTCCTATTTTTCTTTTCCTTCTAGGTTGTGATTGAGGTCTTTATTTGAAATTTACTTTGTGTAAGAATGTGTCAAGGACTTCTGGTTTTTTTAGTAATCACATGAATACCGAGTTTGAATATAATTTTTTTCTAAAGCCTAGGTAAATGTGTACATTATATCAAGTGGTTTGAGAAATAGCCCCAATTAAAAAAAAAATCCTCACCCAAGGATATTTTCACTGATTGTAGAGATGGAAGGAGGGAGGAAGTAAGATCTGTTGCCTCCAGTACCTGCCGTGACTGTAAATCCAACCAGCAACCTTTTGGTGCCTGGATGACACTCCAACCAACTGAGCCATCTGAGCAATGTGAGAAATAACCCAAATTTTATTAAAGAATTTTAGTCCTGGCTGATGTGACGCAGTTGGTTGGAGGATCATACCATACACCAAAAAGTTGCAGGTTCAATTCCCAGTTAGAGCACAAAATACCTAGGTTGTGGATTCTATGTCTGGTCAGGGCGCATAGGGGAGGCAACCAGTTGGTGTTTCTCACAGCGATGTCTGTGTGTGTGTGTGTGTGTGTGTGTGTGTCTGTCTGTCTCTCTCTCTGCCCGCACCCTCCTGCCCCCCGCCAAGCAATGAATAAAAATGTCCTTTGATGAGGATTAAAAAAAAATAATTTTTAAAAAGATTTTACTTATTTTTAGAGAGAGGGGAAAGGGGCGGAGACAGGGGAAAGAGAAGAAGAGAAACGTTGATCTGTTGCCTCTTGCATGCCTCCAACCAGGGACCTGGCCCACAACCAAGGCGTGTGCCCTGACCTGGAATCAAACTGGTGACCTTTTGGTTGGCAGGGTGATGCCCAGCCGACTGAGCCACCCAGTCAGGGCAAAAAATTATTTTGAAGTTAGTTACTGACATTGAGAACTCAACACATCATGAAATAGTTTAGAAAACACTTTCAAAATCACTAAGTTACGTTTTGGAGGTACTGAAATTCTATTTTTTTTAAAGATTTTTGTTTATTTTTAGAGAGGGGAAGGGAGGGAGAAAGGGAGAGAAGCATTAATGTGTGGTTGCCTCGAGTGCCCCTACTGGGGACCTGGCCCGCAACCTAGGCATGTGCCCTGACTGGGAATTGAACCAGCGACCCTTTGGTTCACAGGCTGGTGCTCAATCCACTGAGCTACACCAGTCAGGGCTGAAATTCTGTTTAAAACATGAAATTTACTGAAATATGCATACAGTGTTGGTAGTTTAATCATTTAGTTTTTTAGTAGCTTATTTTGCAGCAGTTGCCACATAATACCAGTGGGGTGTCTTAGAATTTGTTAAATTTTTCTTGCAAACCAAGCAGTCTCAACCAGATTTCTCTCTTAGGCTACAGGTATATTTGGTTACTGGTGAGACTCTATTGTTGTCAAAATATACCTACTGCTAAGGCCAAAATGAAAATAGCCCTTTTTAAGGAGCACTGCTTATTTTTTGTATGTACAATTAAAAGATGCTCTCTGTTCATTGATTTAGTGCATTAGATGATTCTTACTTACCTCGCTTAATTTTCTTAGTTGAAAGAATGAACTTAGTGAAGCCTTACTTGTATATGGCTAGGATGTTGTACTGTTTAGTTTTCCATTTTTCATCTGGTAAATATAAATGTGTGGTTTGTACCTAAAATGAGATCTTAGAATTGCTGGGAAGCAGCCACATGGTTAGTTTTTTTAAAGTATATCTTCCTCCCTACTAAACATGCCTTTTTTTTCTTTTCTACCAGAAACACAGACATTATTAATGAAAAATCTTAAAATTTTGATATCAACTAACTAATCATTATTTAAAAATTTTAATAGTTGGCTGCATATCCCAGCTAGCCTAGTAGTCCTGTTGTGCCTCTGGCCAAGACCTCACCAATATGCCATCTCAGACGTAACACTCCATGGAAACCATGATGTTCATGTTTCACAAACTTGCTGGGGATAAAGGCTACTTAACAAAGGAGGACCTGAGAACACTCATCCCTGGATTTTGGCCCTGGACTGTGGCCCTGGACAAAATAATGAAGGACCTGGACCATTGCCGAGATGGTAGAGTGAGCTTCCAGAGCTTCTTTTCACTAATTGCTGGGCTCACCATCGTGTGCAGTGACTGTTTTGTGGTACGCATGCAGCAGAAGGAAAAGAAGAGGGCAGCACTGAACAATTCTTCTACCCTGATAAGCGTCCTCCCAATGTGTCACTTAAGGACTGTTTGCCCCACAGCTTCCCCCTATGTAAGGATTTTATGAGCATACTGAGACTCTTAGAAAATGTACAAATAAATTCCACCCCCACTTGACAAGAGAAAGAAAGCCCAATTAAAACCAGATAGTGGGGAGTAAAAGGGCACTAAATGGTAATGGAAAAAAAGTATAATAAAGATTAAATTTTTTAAAAAGCCAGATAAGCTTTTGAGTTTTATATTGCTTGCATCTTCTTGCCCTCAATGAACACATTTTATTTTTAGTTCTTAAAAAAATGAAAAATTAAATGAAATTGTAATAATCAACAGTCGGTTTTTATATATTTAAAAATACTAGTATTAGGAAAAGGATTCTTTCATGGCAGAGGAGCTGTATATCACTAAGGTTTTTAATTAACATGACGTCATTAACAGAATCACCTATTTTTATGGATCATAGATGCTATTTTTTTTGTTTAGGAATTTTAAAACTATTTAAAAAATTATTCATGATATGACCATAACCAGCAACAATCTATACAATTATTGTGGCTCCATAAATGATGGCAGTGGGTGCTCTAATTTTACTCATGGCTGGATCCCTCTTTGCTAATGCTGGGTGAACAATTTTATCAAGAAAGACTAGAGCTAAATATAGCTAGTGAAGATCACAGCCAAGGAGTAAAGGAGGTAAAGATGAAAATGTTTGATAACCTGCAATAATTGCCAAATTGATTTGCTCATATGATCTTAAATAAGTTAACTTCCAGTTAGGACCTTGCCAATTCTGAACTTCATTGTAAATGGAAACTCAAGAACTATATGGTAGCCTTTTGAAGCTTTTTCTCAGAAGTCACATGTGTAATATCCACTCACATTTTAGTGGTCAAAGCAAGTTACATGGCGAAGTTGGCCTTATGGGTATCTACAGCGAGAGAGAGGCAGTAAATATTTTTACAATAGTATAACCTTCCACAGTGCCTTTGCACATTACTTTCTTGTCATTTGTGGCAAAAACCAAAAAAACTCACAACATAAAATTTACCATCTTAACCATTTTTCAGTGTTAACTACGTATATGCACATTGTTGGGCAATAGATCTCTTGAACTTTTTCATCTTGCAAAACTAAAACTTTACTCACTGAACTCTTTTCTCTCTGGACCCATAACTTTTGGAAACCACCCTTCTACTTTTTGTTTCTGAGAGTTTGACTACTTATTTCACATAAGTGGAATCCTGTAATATTTGTATTTTTGTGACTGGCTTATTTCTTGAGCGTAATGTTGTCAAGGTTCATCCATGTTGTAACATATGGCAGGATTGCCTTTTTTAAGGCTGATATTTCATGTATGTACCATGTGTTCTTTACCCATTCATCTGGTAGTGGACATTTAGATTGCTTCCACCTCTTGGCTGTTGTGGAATTAGATTTTAATATCTAAGAAATTTTTTGGCCCTGGCAAAGTAGCTTAGTCGGTTAGAGCAGCATCCCAATATGCCAAGATTACAGGTTCAATCCCTGGTCAAGGCACATACAAGAATCAACCAATGAATGCATAAATAAGTGGAGCAATGAATCCATGTTTCTTTCCCCTCTTTCTAAAATCAATAAATTAAAAAAAAATTTTAAAACATGATTTACTCTATAAGTTAACTCATCTATGTTGAGATTGAGTTTTTCAAGTAAATGTTTATTTTAGGTAAGTTATAGATGTATAGAAATATTAAGATAGTACAAAGAGTACATAAACCACATACCCAGTTTCCCCTATTTCTAACATCTTACATTAGCATGTACATTTGTTAAATTAATGAACTGAATTGATACATTATTAACTAAAGCCCATAGTTACTCAGATTTCCTTATTTTTAATTGAGCTGAAATTCATATAACAAAATTAACCATTTTAAAGTGTAATTAAATTAATTGCCTGTTGCTCTGACTTCCGACCAAGATGGAGGTGTAAGTAGATACGTTCTGCCTCCTTGCACAACCAAAAGAAGGACAACAACAAATTTAAAACAAAAATAACCAGAACTGCTAGAAAATCGAACTGTAAGGAAGTCTGACAACCAAGGAGCAAAAGAAGAAACATTCATCCAGACCAGTAGGAGGGCAGAGATGGGCAGCTGGGGTGGAGAGGACGCTCAAGGCTGTGGCTGGAGGACCAGGTCATCCCACATTTGTGTGTGGATAAACTATGAGGAACAGTGGGGGAGGGAGGCAGATCGTGCAACCCAGGGTTCCAGTGCAGGAAAAGGAAGCCTCAAAGCCTCTGGAGGTAAAAACCTGTGCAGCGGCAGGAGAAACTCCCAGCCTCACAGGAGAGTCTGCTGGAGAGACCCATAGGGTCCTAGAACATATACAAACCCATCCACCTGGGAATCAGCACTAGAAGGGCCCAGTTTGCTTGTGGGTAGTGGGGGAAGTGATTGAAAGCCTGCCGACAGCTGAGCAAGGAGTACTGTTCCCTCTGACCTCTCCCCCCACATACAAGGCCATGGTGTGGCGATGCTTGTTGCCCTGTCCTGGTGAATACCTAAGGCTCTGCTCCTTACAACGTAACAGGTGCAGGGTGGAGGGGAATAAAGAGGAGAAAAAAACATGGGACAACTCTAATAGCATAATCAATAAAATACATATTAAAAAATAAAGTGTAATTAAGTGATATTTAGTAATTTACAATGTTATGCAACCACCACCTATATCAAGTTCCAAAACATTTTCATAACCCTAAAAGAAAGCCCTGTATGTATTAGGTAGTCACTCCTTCCCAATTCCCTACTACAGTTAAGTCTCTGGAAAATACCAATCTGTTTTCTGTATCTATGGACTTACCTATTCTGGATACTTCATTATATGGAATGATACAATATATAGCCTTTGGTGTCTGGCTTTTTTCACTTAGCATACTGTTTCTGAGATTCATCACCTTGTAGCTTGTATCATTTCTATGGCTTAATACCATTCCATTGTATCTGTATATGTACATTGTACCACACTGTTAGTTTTCCAGTGATTGAACCCTTTGCATTCCCATCAGCAATGTATGAAGGTTCTGATTTCTTTACATCCTTACCAAAAAAGACACTTAAGTTGTATTTTTTTAAAAAATATAACTTGGTATGGAGTAGTATCTCACTGTGGTTTTTAAATTAAATTCTTTGAGATTTATTGAGGTATAATTGACCTCATTGTAGTTTTGATTTGCATTTCCCTAATGACTAATGATGAGCATTTTTGATGGGTTTGCTGACCATTTTTATTGTATAACTACTATGGAGAAATGTGCATTCAAGTCCTTTACTCATATTTTAGTTGGGTTGTCTTTATTGTAGAGTTGTAAAAGTTCTTTTTATGTACTGGATGCTAGACCCTAGACCCTTAGTAGATATATTAAGATAATAGTGCAAATACTATCTTCCATTATCCATTTTTTGTCTGTGCTTTTGGTGCCATATCTGAGAATCCGTTGCCAAATATAAGATCATGAAGATTTATTCCTTTTTTGTTTTAAGAGTTTTACACTTTTTTGCTGTGACATTTTGATACATGATACATTTTGAGTTACGTTTTTGTATATTGTGTCAGGTAGGGGTCCATCTTCACCCCTTTACATGTAGAAATTAGTTATTTCAGAACCATTTGTTGAAGAGACCATTCTTCCCCCATGGAGTGTTCTTGGCACCCTTGTTGAAAATTAATTGGCGGCAGATAGGGGTTTATTTCTTGACTTTCAGTGCTATTTTATTGGTCTATATGCCTTTCCTTGTGCCAGCACCACACTGTCTTGATTGCTGTTGTTTGGGGTAAGTTTTGCAATAGGGAAGTATGACTCTTGTTTTGGCTGTTGGAGTCTCTTGCATTTCCATATGAACTGAGGATTGCTTTTTCTATTTCTGCAAAAAAGGCCTTTGGAATTTTGATAAGTGATTGCATTGAATCTATAGATCACTTTAGATAGCAATTGCTGTCTTATATTAAGCCTTCCAATCCAAGAACTGTATCCCTCAAGTTTTGATATGTTGTATTTTTGTTTTCATCCATGTCAAAGTATTTTCTGATTTCCCTTGTGATTTCTTTGATCCATGAGCTGTTTAAGAATGTGTTGTCCAAAATCCATATATTTGTGAATTTTCCAGTTTTTCCTTCTGTTATAGTTTCATTACATATGTGTCAGAGAGGATACTTGGGATGATTCAGTTTTTAAAAATTTATTGATATTTGCTTTGTGGCCTGGCCTATGGTCTATCCTGGGAAATATTCCATGTGCACTAGGGGAAAATGTATATTTTGCTTTTTTTGTGTGGCATGTTCTGTATATGTCTCTATAGGTGAAGTCAGTTTATAGTGTTGTTCAAGTCTTCCATATCTTTGTGGATCTATGTAGTTGTCCTATCCATTAATTGAAAGTGAGTCTCCAGCTATTTTTGAACTGTCTCTTTTCTCCAATTCTGCTACTTCTTCACACAGTTTGGGAACTCTGTTATTAGATATGTATGTATTTATAATTATCATTTTCCATTCTTCCACTTTTAACCAATTTGTGTTTTTGGAACTAAAAGTGAGTCTGTTACAGACAGCATATTGTTGGAACATTTTTTTTTTTTTAATCCATTGAGCTAATCTCTGCCTCTGAATTGGAGAATTTAATCTATTTACATTCAAAGTCATTGTTGATATGGAAGAATTTACTTCTGCCATTTTGTTTTTTTTGTTTTCTATGTCATATACCCATTTTGTTTCTCAGTTCCTCCATTGCTACCTTTTTTTGTTTGGTTTTTTGTTGTTGTTGTTGTGTACTATTTTCATTAATACAATCTTAGCTTCTATAGTATATAAAAACTCTGTTCATATATAGCTCTGTACCTCCCCCTTTTATTGTTGTCACAAATTACATCTTATATTGTGTTCCCATTAATTCTGATTTATAATTTTTAATACATTTGGCATTTGAATTTTAAACTATAGGAAAGAAAAGAGGAAGTACAAGCCAAAAATACAATAATTCTGACTTATATAGTTACCTTTACTGGTATCTGTTATTTCTTTGTTTAGTTTTGAATTTTTGTCTAGTGAAGAACAAAATTTTTAGATTTATTGTAGGGTAGACCTCCTACCAATGAACACTTTTAGCATTTGTTTGTGTAGGAATGCTTAATTTATTTTTTATTCTTATTGGGTTTGTTTTTTTTTTTAATTCTCACCCAAGGACATTTTTTTTCATTGCTTTTAAAGAGATAGGAAAGGAGAGAGAAAGGCAGAGAGAAAAACATCAATTGGTTGATGGACCCAGGATCATATGTCCTGACCAGGAATTGAACCTGTAACCCTTTGGTTACAGTTTGATGCTCCCATCAATGGAGCCACACAAGCCAGGGCTACTTTATTTTTGAAGGATAGTTTTGTTAAATATAAGATTTGTTGACTTTTGTTTTTTCTTTGAGCACTTTAAACATGTCATCCCACTGCTTTCTATGGTTTATCCTGAGAAATCAGCTGTTAATCTTATCTGTGGACTCCTTATATGAACTGCTTCTCTCATGCTGCTTTCAAGATTTTCTATGTCTTTTGTCTTTTTGATAGTTTGATTTAATGTGTATATCTCTGTTTATTCTTCCTAAAATTCATTGAGCTTCTTGGATGTTTAGAGTTTTGTCTTATCAAATTTGGGAAGGTTGCAGCCATTATATCTTCAAATATTCCTTCTGTCCCTTTCTTTCTGGCCTCTAGGTCTCCAATTATGTGTATGTTGGTATACTTGGTCTCAATGTTTGTGTCCCCTCCCCCCAAATTTGTGTGCTCAGATCCTAACCTGCAAAGACGATGGTGTAAGGAGGTGCTTTGGGAGGGACTTAGGCCATGCGAGCCCTTGTCAAAGAGGTTCTGGAGAAATTCCTTTCCCCTTCTATCATGGGGACACAGTGAGAAGGCACTGGCTATAAAGAAAGAAGAGGGCCCTTATGTGATTGTGCTGGCACCTTGATACTGGACTTTACAGATTCCAGAACTATGAGAAATAAATTTGTTTTTTATAAGTTACCCAGTATATGGTATTTTGTTATAGCAGCCTGAAGACCAAAACACTTGATGTTCTACAGGTGTCTTAGGTTATATTAATTATTTTAACTGGATAATTTGACTTATCTTCAAATTTGTTGATTCATTCTTCTTGCCCTTTCAAATCTGCCATTTAAAAAAACCTCTGCAGAGAAAAATTTCATTTTAGTTATTGTTCTTTGTAGCTCCAGAATTTCTATTTTTTAAAAAATAATTTGTTTTTTTTATTGATATGCTGTTTGTTGAAACCATGTTCTCCTGATTTCCTGTTATTTTTTGTCCTTTTTTCTTTGTCTAGTCACACCATTGTCTGTTTCTATTAATTCTTTCTCTGTATGGACCATAATTTTGTTTCTTTGCATGCTTTGTAATATTTTCTTGAAAACTGGATATTTTGAATATTATAATGTGGTAACTCTGGAAATCAGATTCTACTGTCTCCTCAGAATTTGATTTTATTGTGTGCTGTGGATTCTAGTTGTTGACAACTTTTCTAGACTATTTTTGTAAACTATTTTGTTATCTAAAGTCTGTTTCTGTAGCTTGTGGTCAGCTCGTATTTTGAGAGAGATCTCCTCAAATGCCTGGAGCCAAAAAAAGAAAGGGGAAAAAACTCCTAATTTTTGCAGAATGGCTTTGTGTTGTAGCTCTTTTTAACTGTTTAGCCACATTCTGCCTTACAACTCTGCCTTAGCCTTAATTTCCTACTTGTGCTGAGTATCATCAGTCAAAGGTGAAAGCTTAGTGTCTTTTCAGGTCTTTTCTGAGCATGCTTCCTGCCCTGGGCAAGCATGTAGCTTTCTAAATTCCTATCTTTAGGATTCATGGGCACTTTTCAATGCTGTGATTTCCTCTGAGAAACTCTCTTTCAATCTTTCCTCCCAGGCTCTTGGCATATTTCTTTGCCTCAATTGAATTCTTTTGCCCCAGGTAGCAGCAAGCTATCATTTGCTTCACAGGGTTTTGAAGCGGCTTTTCTACCCTGAGAGTTCTAAGTTAGGCAAAATAAAGACAAGTACCTTGCCTCAGCCCTTCCTCACATAGCCCCCAGTCAGGTCAACACGGACACAATTCTTTCATAATAAGGTCTGCTCTGTTCTCTCCAGAACCAGGGACTAGGTTCCCACACTGAGAATGAAAGCTGCTGTTTCCAAGACCACCTTGTGGTAGGGAAGAGGGGAAAGGGCAAGTAAAAAACTGCAAAGCTTCCCTACTATTTTCAGTTGCCTTTGTCTTAATTCATTGTTTGCTGAGTTGCTGTGTAAATCTCTACTTTCTGGAGTTGTGAGAAAGTTGGTTGTGACAGCTCAATTTTTCAGTGATCTGTGGAGGGATGGGTCCTTGAAACTACTACTACTACTACGCTATTTTTTTGGTGATGTCACTCAAGAAAGGTTTTAAAAAAATTATTTATTATGATATTTTGTTTTAATGAGTAGAGTCCAAGAAAGATATTAAAGTTTATGCAAATTGTTAACAGGATGGTATTCGACGTGGTAGACCCAGAGCAGATACTGTTCGGGATTTAATAAATGAAGGCGAGCACTCGTCCAGCAGAATTCGTTGTAACATCTGTAATAGGGTGTTTCCACGGGAGAAATCACTTCAAGCTCACAAAAGGACTCATACAGGTAAGCTGTGCAAATTTTAGAGAATGTCAAAAATTATGCGTAACTGAAAGCTGATTTGATGTTTGGGCTTATAAATTAATATTTTAGTTGCCTTATATCTCTTTATTGTAGTTTTTAAAAATAGGCACTGTGTATTTTACAGGACCAAGGTTCCTGTGTCTGCTACTTCAAAAGAAAGACCAATATCCAATAGGTCAGAGTTTTGGAGTAAGGAAAGGTTTATTGATTGAGAAGGTCTAACTTGAGATGGCAGAAGTAATTCTCAAATATATTTATTTATTTATTTATTTTTTCCATTACCATTTATCCTCCTTATAACCTCTTCCACCTCCACCCCAAATCACCATCCTGCCCATGAATCCTTTTTCTTTATTGCTCTACCCCCTCCCCAAAACAGCTGGAATTGAAAGGGAGGACAGGCCAGGCAAGGGGTGGGTACAGGCTCTATACAGGTAGACCTTGAAAGCGATCCAAACAACACTGTGAAATTTCTCAATCCCTTTGTTTCTGATTTGTCCTTAGACTCTCACCCCCACCCCTGATGATTTGAGTCCAGTTTTGGAGACCTCTGTGAAACTTTGAGAAACAGTCATTATTTTGTGCATACTTCCCACCCTTGAGGGTTAGGGGAAGCACCCTCTATGGCAAGGGACAGCTCTTGCAAAACCTCAAGCCTCAAGTAGACTTCCTGTAGTTCATTATATCTGCAGCAGGAACTGTTAGCCAAAGGGCAACAGAGAGAGGAAGTATTTCACTGTGTTACAAGTGAGTTTTTTTTTTGGCAGAGAGGGATGGCTTTCTGAACCATGTAACTTCTAAAGTTATAAGGTAATTAATCTAGTAATCAGGAATCTGATTACTAAATTTAGTTCTATCTTTCTACCTATCTGAATTTTACTTGAGAACCCTTAACTTGCCTGTATGATTGTTAAAACTGATTTGTTGGCCATATACTAAGATAATAATTTTCAAGTTTTTCATAAAATTTTTAGAGTTGTCAGTGTGCCATGAGAGTGTTTGACCTAGCCATTAAGGCTAAGGTGAAGTATAGTTTTTCAGAATGAAATATGTTGTAGGCAGCTATTTCAGGACCATCATACATCTTTATTTGTATAGAGAACCTAGACTTGCATTTAAAATACCATATAGAAAGTGAGCAAATACTATAGAGAGAGTTCCTGTTTTTCCTTGGAGAGAGCCTCAGAAGGAGGCTTATGGTTCTAATCATGGTTTCTAATAATTTACAGATGAGGAAACTGAGGTACCAAAGACCAAATGCAGCTGTCTTATAACATCTCATATCCTGAAGTCTAGTGCAATGCCGGTCATTACAGTAGCACATCGGTTCTTGAGCACTTGAAATGTGCCTAGTCTAAATTGAGATGGGCAGTGTATGTAAAATACACTTAGTATGAAAAAAAAAAAGAGTGAATGATGTCCTTAATAATTTTTGATACTGATTACATCTTGAAATGACTATTTTAGATATATTGGGTTAAATAAAATGTATTATTGACATTAATTTCACCCAGCCCTGGTTGGTACAGCACAGTGGGTTGAGCGCCAGCCTGTGAATTGAAAAAAGTTACAAGTTCGATTCCCAGTCAGGACTAGTGCCTGAGTTGTGGGCCATATTGCCAGGTGGGATGGCAGGGAGGCAAGAGATGGATGCTTCTCTCCCTCTCTTTTTCTCTCCCTTCCTCTCTCTCTCTCAAAAAATAAATAAATAAAATCTTTAAAAAAAATTAATTTCACCCATTTTTCTTCCCTTTTTAAATGTGGCTACTAGAAGTGGTTTACACTTTATTTCTGTGGGGCACTACTGGTTTAGAACTTGGGTTTTTAACTCTTAGTCCCCTATTTTTCCCACTGTTTTTATGGTTATCATCTTTTTTCTTTTAGTTTTTTTAATAGTTATTTTTTACTGTATTTTTTCCATTACCAATTACCCTTCTAACCCTCTTCCACCTCCACCCTCTCTCTTTCCTCCTCACCACAGTCACTATACTGTTAATCTGTGTGCAGGAGTTCTTTCTTTTTTGCCCGATCCCTCACCTTTTAGTTTTTGAAAAGATGTTTTTTAATGTTTTGTTAGAATATGCTTTTCTTAGCTAAAATGCCTGAAAAAGGTAAAGTTTAAATTTTGAATCATAAACTGCAGTGGCCAAGAAGTTTTGATTTTAGGTACAATCCAGTAAAAACAATTATTTAGTGAATATTTGATTTTGAGAATTTTTGTATTTTTAAAAAATTTAATTAGTCAGAAATATTCTCAAGTAACTGGTTCACAGGACATAGAGTACCTGTTGCCAGTTGTAGATAAGCTTCAAGACTATGTGGCATAATGAAAAGATCCCTGAGTCCCAGTTCTGGTCACTCTCCTACAGTGTGTCACCCAATAGGATACTTCCATGCATCTGCCTACTACATCGTATATCAGGAAACTGAGCCCAAGATTTCTGTGGTATAGTTAAACTCTAATATTGTGTGTTTTGTAAAAAGCATTTCTCATACCATTTTAAGTAATTCTGCATCTCCTGTGTTTTATGATCTTGTGTCCAACTATCACAACCATTTTGTATGTTTCTAAATAATAAGAAATTTAGGGAGGACTAATTAGTGTTCTCTGAGTCATATTGGAAGAACCAGAGTATAATTGTTGATCAAAGAATGTTTTTTTCAAGAAATAATTATGGTTGAGCAACATTTTTGAGCACCTTCTCCAACCTAGCACTGCACTGAGTGTAGGAATTGGAGTGGAGTACAAGGTATTATGTATCTTTGTGTAAGGAGAGTACCATGATATGTGAACAACATAGGATACCAACTTAGTGAGAGGATACAGAGCTCCACTGTTTGGAGGTAGAGGGAATTTCTTGAGAGCCTCCAGGATTGAGAAGATTTGAATGGGCAGAGAAGATAGGATTTGCAAAAGAGTAGAATAAGATAAGGAACTCCCTCTTGGCTACAGTGAATCTCAGGGGTGAAGTAAAAATAAACCCTGCCCACTAACCCAGTAGCTACATTACAGATTTTAGAGTATCACATAGAAGTCAGCGGATAATTTTTCTTTGTCCAAGGAGTGTAGTAGGGTGTAGGTGAGTCAGGGGGTAGTTACTATGGCAATGAGTTCTGTGCCAGCTACTTTGGAAGTGTTGTGCAGGTAGATTGACTAGAGGGCAGCCAGGGCTTGTTCTAGGTTGAGTTGCCAGTCAATCAAGAGAAGTTGCAGTGGGAAGTAGGAAAAGGAGACATTTTAAAGAATCGGCAAGAGGTTGTGATTTAGATTACGGGGAGAAAAAATATGGGCTAAGCTGAAGATGATAACTTTAAGGATTTGAACCTGGGTACCTAAAAGTTCAAGGCCTGAAGAAAATATTGTGCTTCCAAGTGGATAGCTGCTGGATACCATGAAGGACTGTCTTTGGCATGTTCACTTGCAGCTCTGTCGAGGTTGACATGTTTTATTGCTGTTTGGAGTCATGATCTATATAAAGGTTGATATTCTCCACCTGGCCCTTTTTCTCACCTTATTGTGCCAGAAATAATGTATATAACATCTGTCTGCTTAGGTGAGAGACCTTACCTGTGTGACTATCCAGACTGTGGAAAAGCCTTTGTTCAAAGCGGACAGCTCAAAACGCATCAGCGTCTTCACACCGGAGAGAAACCTTTCGTTTGTTCAGAAAATGGTATGATGTTAGGGGTTAAGTTTATGCAATAACTAGTTGTGAGTTAGTAGTTAAAATATCTTTTGCTTGAATTTTTGGGGAGGGTTTTTTTAATCAAGATTTTAGAAAACAGCCCAGACTGTTGTGTCTAAGTGGGTTGGGTGTTGTCCTGCAAACCGAAAGGTTGCTTGTTGGATTCCCCATCAGGGCACATGCCTAGGTTGCAGGCCAGACCCCCAGTTGGGGGTGTGCGAGGGCCATCAATCCATGTTTCTCTCACAGATCTGTGTTTCTCTTCCTCTCATTCTCCTTCCCTTCCTCTCTCTCTAAAAATAAATAAATCTTTAATAAAGATTTCGGAAAACATCATGCTCAATTTCTGGGAACTGATTGATGTTTTTAAAAATAAAGTGTTTCTTTTTTTAGGTGATAATCTTAAAAGGTAACTTAAAATACTATATCCAGTTGTAGGCAGTAGAAAAGTCTACAGCTTTTATAATAGGCTTTTAGTTTGGTTTTAAACTTGTTAACTATTAAACTGAAGGAAGCATATGATTGTCTACATTTTCAGTGAAGAGGGAAATTTTACCATCTTAACACTGTCACTATTAGTAATTTCTTACTACTTTTAGTGATTTTCTTAATCTCTTATCACAGTTTCTTAGGGTATTTTTCTTGTGCACATTTTTACGTAGTTATAATTGAAATTAAATACCATTTTGTTCTGTAGCTCTGTGGTTTCCTTAATTATTGTCAGTTGTTACAAATGTCTACAGGCTTTTTCATCTAGTGAATTTGTTTAAGCATATACTAGTTACATCTGGATTTTTGCCCCTAACCCCCATATTGTTCAAGAGTCAGCTGTATACAATTATTGCCTCATTGTTGATACTATTTAATTTGTTTTAAAAATTTGTTACTAACAAAGTTGAGGATCATGTTTTCCTACTTAAAGCTGTTTGTCTTTTGGGATGTTGTCCTCTGATAGATTCAAGAATAGAATTCAGAGGGTGTGAACATTTTTATGACTCATGCCAATGAATCACTTCCACTGGGGTTGAATGCATTTATAATGTGGTGATCAAGACGTGAAAGAACAACCATCCCATCCTCTTCACTAGCATTGATAAAATACTGTGCTTAGGGGTTTTTTTCCCCTCCTCTAATTCATAGACTGCTAAATCTCATTGTCTTAATATATTTTTCTTGGTTATCAGCAAAACTGAACATTTTCCATGTCTGCTGGATGTCCAGATTCTGATGAGTGTTTCCCTCTGTGTTCTAAAGGTTGCCTTAGCAGATTCACCCACGCAAACCGCCACTGTCCGAAGCACCCTTATGCCAGGCTGAAGCGGGAGGAGCCCACTGATGCTCTCAGTAAGCACCAGACCGTGGACAACCAGGCTGCTGCTGAGTGGTTGGCAAAGTAAGCCTCTCCCTGGACCCCACTGTAGAATACCACTCAGTGCATGGGCTGATGCTGGGGACTTTACAGCTCTCTTAAAATGAGTAACTTTTATACCCACTTTATGAAATACAATAACTTGAAATGGTGCTGTATTTTCTTAAGCTACAGAATTGTTAGGAGTATTATTAGGATCGGTGTGTGAGAGGAAACTACTATATGATACTAGTCTCGAGTGCCCAGACCATAATTTATTTTAAAAGCAAAAGTTTGCCCCATTTTAAAAGAATGTTTTATACATACTTCATTTGTTATTAGCGCAGCCCCTATTCATTTTCTTATATTAGAATTAGATATGGGCTGATTATTATAGGGATATATGTCTCTATATAGCCCCATATCCATACATACAAATATGTATGGATATAGCTGTATATAGAGAAATGTTCTCCTGAAGTTCAAAAGAACTCCCAGTTTAACGCTTTTTTTTTAAATGGCAACAAGGTGGGGGGAGGCAATATTAAAAAACTTCTCTAAGGATATTTTGATTTAAAGAGTCATCTCTTTGATACAAACCACCAGCTGCTGACTGTGCCACTCTCGAGCTTCATCAGCTTCCTCTGCACTTGGGATAAAGTTTGGAGTCCCTGAGAGTGCCAGTGGAGCTCTGCCTTCCTCTGGCAGGGAAACAGTCTCCAGCCATCTGGGCTCCTGATTCCTTAGCACCACACTCCCTATGGTTTCTGGGCCTTTGTGGTCATTGCTTCCTCTGTGGAATATATCCACTTCCCTCTTCATCTAGCCACTTGCTCCTTCTTCATTTCTTACTCAGATTAAACTTCACTTTAGGAATTTCTTCCCTAACGTGCTTACCAACCCCCAAAACAAGCAAGGTTGAACTCACTTAATAGGTGTTTTTATAACATGTTATTTCCCTTTTCAAAACCTTTATCATATAGTCATTCATTCATTCAGTGTCTGCCTGTCTTCCCTGCTGAACCATAAGCTCTACAAAGGCAGGGATTGTGTCTGTCTTGATTACTATATTACTTTGTACCTCCTCCTTCCTTCCTGGCTGGACTCCACTGCCCCATTATCTCTAATTTTGTCCAAGCCAGAAACTTGTCGGTTATCCTTGTCTTTATCCTTTCCCATCTACTCAGTGACAAACTTAGGGAATCTATCTTAACAACTCAGATTCAGCTATTTCATTGCTTTCAATCCATTCTCCATGCTGCTGCCAGAGGGATCTTTCTAAATACTAATGTGATCCTCGGTATGAAGCCTAAGCCCTTTGTTGTAGCTTCAAAGATCTTCATTACTTGGTCCCTGTGGATCTGGCTAAACTTACCTTTTGCCAGTCTCCTTTCCTAGCCATCCTTCAAGTCAAAATGAACTGTTTCATTTCTTTTTTATACCTCTGAGTATTGCCAAAACTTTTCCAGTATGAGTAGTCCTGATTTCGTAAAATCTAGGAGTTGTACTTTTTGTATCTGATTTTAAAAACAGCTTTACTAAGGTATAATCGACATACAATAAACTGTACACATTTAAAGTGTACAATTTGATACGCTTGGACATAAGTGTGTCTGTGAAGTCATCACCGCCATCAAGATACTGAACATATCCATCACTTCCAACAGTTTCCTCAGCCCCTTTGTAATTCTTCACTCCCACCCCTTCTTGCCTGCCTTCTCCCCCAAAAACTGATCTGCTGTCACTATAAACTAATTTGCATTTTCTAGAGTTTATACAAGTGAAGCCATACAGTATGCACTCCCTGATTGCCTAGCTTCTTTCATTCAATGTAATTGTTTTGAGATTAATCCATGTTGTTGACTGTATCAATAGTTCATTCCTTTTTATTGCTGAGTAGTAGTCCCTTGTGTGGATACACCTCAGCTTGTTTATTCATTCATCTGTTGTTTGGGCATTGGGTTATTTTTGGCTGTTATAAAGAAAGCTACAATGAACATTAATATTCAAGTCTTTGTATGGACAGTTTTAGATACAATGATACTGTCATTTAAATGTGCATTTCTTTAGTTACCAGAGAAGATGGAACATTTGCATTGTGTTTTCTTTTGTGAATTACTAGTTAGCCATGTAATAGAATAATGGTGGTGCTCTTAAATTTTTGAATAAGCTCTATGTGTTACAATCTGTTAAGTCATATTTTGTGGGTTTAAAGTTTCTCATAGTTAACTCTGTGGGTAGGATAAATATGTTTCTAATGGTTATTTGTTCTACTATTTCTATTCTTTAGTGCATTTTACATGTCATCTTTAAGGCAGCTGTAGTTTAATGGCAAAAACACATCATCAGAGGGTTGAGTATAACACTCAGCACTTGCCAGTTTTTGATTTTGGAAATCTGAGGAAATCCCTCAGTTCTTGAACTTGAATTGTTTCCTCTGTAATGAGAAAGATATGCAATATATGTGAAATCACTTTACAACTTTTTAAACCAAAACACACTTAATACCATGGAAAGGAACCTTTTTTAAAAAAGTAAACATCTGAAAATGTCATTTATACCATTTAACTAATGCTGATGCATTTCGCATAGGTATTGGGAAACAAGAGAGCAGCGTACCCCCACCTTGAAAGGAAAGCTCGCTCAGAAGGCCGATCAGGAGCAGCAGGACCCTTTGGAATACCTTCAGTCTGATGAGGAGGACGATGAGAAGAGCGGTGCCCAGCGCCGGCTACAGGAGCAGCGGGAGCGCCTGCACGGAGCGCTCGCTCTCATAGAGCTCGCCAACCTGACGGGGGCGCCACTGCGCCAGTAGCCTGCACACTGACTCTTCCACTGTACAAAAGTACCGCCCAGCATACTTAAAACGTAGATCCCTGGGCATAAGCTAAGCACCTTATTTGCTTATATAGGCTGCTATTCTGTAGAAATTAATGAAGAATGTCATTGCCCCAGAATATGGGGTGAGAGAGAATTGCACTTTTTAAAATATGGTAATGGATTGTTGTAAAGTTTAAAATATTTTGTAAATATGGGACCTCTAGTACAGGGTAGGAACTACATATTGTGGGAAGCTAGATTTTGCAAGTTTAATGCATTCATTGGAAGCAGTTCTCACAGGAAGCACTTTTTGAATAAGACACTTTTATGAAAAAACGGAATGAAACATGTAGCCAAAGAAGGTTAAGATAGATTATTTATAAGATCATTTTTAACAATGTATATTAGTATGTTTAACAATACTGTAAACACTGAAGTAAGCAAGAAAATGTAAGGTGTTTGTGAGATGTATATTTTTAAATTGCAAAATATTGTGACTAACAGTACTAGAGAAGTGGAAAACTGACTATTTTGGAAGATGTCCTAAGTTACAGACTTTGGAAGAAAAATAGATATCCAAGGAGCTTGGTAAGATGCATAATAGTTCAGGATTTTAAAAATTGGAGTAAAGTCAGTCTTATTCTATCTTTATTAGAACTTACTATTCTGTTTAGGTTTGAAAAGCACTTGTCATCTCGGTAACTTGGGAACTTTTGCACATTTCATATTTCTCATTTGCTGAAATTGAGTGATTAATCTTGCAAAGTCTAGGTAAACCTTACTAATCGTTTTCTTCCTTCCTCCTTCCCTTCCTCCCTTCCTCCCTCCCGTCCTTCTTTCCTTCCTTCCTTCCACATGAGCCCTGTTTGAGATTTGGCACTTGGATTTTTATTAATAAAATGGATATCTACAGGGCTCTTTTGTAGTGAACTGTTTTAAATCTTTTGTTAGCAAACACTAAATTTTAATTGTACTGCTTGTTTAGAATTATTAGCAAATGAAAGCCTCCTATTTATATTTTCAGTGCATAAAGCTACCATCTTGCTTTTCAGAGTAACATGCCAAGCTATTTTGTGCTCACTAAATTTAGCTATCAGTTAAACATTGCAGAAAGTATTAGCTACTCAAATAAGTAGGTTTCTGGAATAGTTTTAACTGCACGTGTGTTAACTAGTTTGGTGCTTTTAAACCATTTTCCCAAATAGATGAAGTTTTTAAACACCATTTTATGTACTGAAGCATGAACATAAAAATCAAGAGCTAAGCAGTTCACCTCCTTTATGTAGGCATAAACCTCCATCATTTTAGCTTTTGTTTAAGCAGGAACATGCATAATGTGGTAATTTTTATGGATTGTTTAATTGGAGTAAACCTCAGAGTAATAGAGGGAAATGGGCTCTTCGGCGCCTTTTTTTTTCTATTTTTGAATTGAAGTAGTAGCCTACGTATACAGTTTAAACATTATCTAAAATGTAGGCTTCTTTCTCCCCAAATCCCAATGTGTTACAGTTACAGTTTCACATATGTAGCAGTGGGGAAGGGGAGGGATGTAAATGTCTTGAAAAGGAGCGAAAGTTTGAAAGATGATAGTAACAAATAATGTGCATGATGAGGACATACTTTACAAATGTAATCCTCAGTACAGTGAATTACAAATCTTGAAAGATGTTTTTGTAATAAGAAAATTTATATTTGTAGTGGTCTAAGAATTTTGTTTGTAATCTGATATATAGAATTTTAACTTTGAGCACTTACAAGCACAGTGAGAGACTATAGCATTGAATTTTCTTGGTTTAGGCTTCAACACTTTCTAGATTTTTCCTCTCAAGTATGACTTAAATGAACTATAAAAAGCAACACGTAATAGTCTTGGGAAATTAAACATTTGATGAAATTACATAAAGAAGGAAAGGCAGTGAGAATTTTAAAGATACAAATACTTGTCAATTCAAAAATAATAAAATGTAAGGCCTTTAAAAGTATGGTTGTTTCTCTGGTCAGCTTTTGTCAATTATAATAGTTATATTCACAGACTTTTTTTGTGTAATTGAAAATTTTAAGAAATTATTACAATTATTACTATAGAAATATTTAAAATGTTTTGATATAAGCTATGTACTTGGACAAAATACATTGGCATTTAAAATTTGAGGTGTGTTAAGACTGCTTTTTGTTTTTAAAATGTGGTTTACATTCAGATTTTTGAAGTTTTATGCTTCATATGGCTAAGTTGTAGTTTGGCAGAGTTAACAGCATAAGAATAAACGTGCTGTCATTTTAAAAGATGCTTCGAATAAAATTTTATTTTAATTTACAGTTTAAAGTACATGTTCCTTATTGAACCTTTTATCATTTGTTTTCCTATCAAAAATATAACGACCATAATATAAAAATTAAAAAGGTTTAGAAAGGTCACCAATAGCTCTGCATTCATCATCATTTTGATGCATTTTATATTTCATTCCAGTTATATATACATATTTTTTAATCCTCACCTGAGGATTTTTTTTAAAAAATTGACTTTAGAGTAAGAGGGAGAGAGAGAAACATTGATGTGAAGGAGAAACGTTGATTGGTTGAACATCGATGTGATGGAGAAACATTGATCGGTTGCCTCCCGTATGTGCCTGGACTGGTGATTGAACCACCTCTTTGGTGTAGGGGACCACGATCCAACCAGCTGACCCACCTGACCAGGGCCCAGTCATCTTTTAAGTATAGTTGGAACCATAGTATGAATTGCTTTGTTTTACTTTAAAATAATGGCCTTTTAAATTATAGATAGATATTCATTTAACTTTCTCATCTGGTTCATTACAGTGTTAAAAATACACTGGTGTAGATAAGTATTACATACCTATTGCAGACCTTACATTAGGGTAATCAGGAATAGGATTTAATTTTACTTATATTCAGGATATATGGAATCTGTGGTCACCTCCCCAAAAATGCACTCAGAGTCTGTTTACTTTTCTGAGTCAAGAAAATCTAATTTTTCGGTCGTTATTTTTGGTATATATTTAGTCTTGTACTTGAAATGACAAGGTTCAGCCTGGGGCTTTGCAAAAGAATTTCCCAAGCAACTCTTTAGTTGCGAGTTTTGATTTTAACAGGATGAGATTTTAACAGTGGCTTAAGGTCTTGGAGTGTGGACATAGATGCAAATTAAATGTAAAATGATTAAGGATATCATTCAAAGTGACTACTGTTTGGCAATCAAAACTTACTTGGAGAGTCACTGGAAACTTAATTGGTCTTTTTCAGGAAATTAAAATGACTTCAAGTTGATGTTTTTTTATTCGACTTGCCTATGAATTCATTTTCTATTTTAAAATGGTTTTACGTGTGTTTTCTTGTGTTGGGCAATGTGGACTCTCCCTTTCTGCGTTTTTTAGTGCTAGTTATTTGTCAAAAGATATGCTTTAGTTCTTACCACTGTTGCAAATGTTCTTGGTTATTCACTGCCTACAATAGAAAAACAATTGTATGGAACGGATATAATTAGCTCAAAGCTAAGATTTTGCATTTTTAAAAGTAATGATTTAGAATGAATATATGGGACACTTGAAAAATTGCTACAGCGGGTCTGTGGTCAGAGCAGTTCTGGGAGGATCTCTTTCGGTTAACACCAACAGACGCTGGTGCTTAGTTGTGGGATAGCAGGCCCTCAAGGTAAGGAGAGAACCTGCCAGAAAGCACCCAGAGGCAAGGAAAGCGATGAGACTTTGCACCTACCTTATCCAGCCATTGCACTCCAAGGTACTTACGGAACAGAAATAAAAACATAGACACACGAATGTTTATGGAAGCATTTTTTATACTAGCCCTAAACTGGAAACAACATGCCCATCAACTGGTGAATGGGTACACGGATTGTGGTACTACTCAGCAATGGTAGAAAACAAACAAAAAACCCGTGGGCGAGTGGCAAAAAATACAAAGGGAGTGGAAAAAGCCTTAGCCCTGACCGGTGTGGCTCAGTGGGCTGGGAGTTGACCTGAGGAGCCAAAGGTCGCTGGTTCCTCGTGGTTGGGGTGAGTTTGTGAGGCAACCAACAGATCAATGTTTCTCGCATCCATTTTTCTCTCCCTCTTTCTCCCTGTCTAAAACGAGGGGGGAAAAAAGCGCCTTAAAAGAGAACATGCTCGTGAACTTCTAGTCTAATGGCAGCAGACTCAGAATAACTCCTGATAAACTTTGGTGGGGCAAAAAGGGCACTTTTGGGGGTGATGGAAATACTCTTGATTTGAGTGGATGCACGGGTGTATTTGTCAAAACTATTACATTGTGGACTCGTAAAATCTGCATTTCATTCTACGTAAATAATACGTTAAAAAAAACATTGTAGAAAAAAAGCAAAATCAAGCCTAAAACTTAACTGAAGCGTGTCTCTCCGAGAGCAGTCTGGAAGGAGGTAGGGCATTTTAGCTCTCCCAAACCCATTTCGGCTCTCCATTTAGACTGGGGGCGCTTACACGCACGGTACTTCTGAGTACGCACTCCCGCTGCCGCGGCTCCTCCCGCGCTCGCAGCTTCGGGGCGCGGGTAGCGGCTCGCGGGCACGTGGGGTTCGCGCTGCGGCCCTTCCTGTTTGGGCTGCGCCCTGTCGGGCGACCCGGGGAGGAGAGGGCGGGGACGGAACTGGGGCGGGGCGGCCCGGAGAGCGGCCGACGCGGGCGGCCAGTGGGAGCGCGCCGGTGGCTGGCGGCGGGCGGCGGGCGGTGGGCGGCTGGCTCGGGCCATGACTCGCCAGGCCGACGGCGCGGGCGCGGACTCCGCCTCCGGCCGGCTGCCCTCCGGGGTAGCCCAGCTACTGTCGGCGCTTTTCTACGGGACCTGCTCCTTCCTCATCGTGCTGGTCAACAAGGCGCTGCTGACGACCTACGGGTGAGCCGGACGCCAGGGGTCCGGGCGGGGTCCGCGGAGGGCGCTTCGCTGCTCGGCGGCCCCTTTCCGGCACCTTTGCCACACCTGGCGCCGCGCTGGGTGGCAGGGGCTGGCGAGATTCTCGAGGTCCCCCCGTGGGGGCGGGGAGACGAGGAGCCTCGGCGATGCCCTGCCCTCAGTGCCCGGAGGCCGGGTCGGCTTGGTGGGCGGGACGCAGAGCTGGCAGCCCTAGTGCCAAAGTGGGTGGCTGTGTGCAGGGCACCCTGACCACGTTTTCACGGGGCCGGGACCTTCGCAGCGTTGTAAACACCCAACCACAACCTAACAAAGTCTTTCTACCCTCAGTGACCGCAGGCACGCCTCACGACTACTTCGCAGTTGCACCCACGAGCTGAAACAAATGAAAATTTCTTTATGTGAAGCTACATGTTCAGTGGTCAGATCAGTCCTAAGGGATAAGTTTAGTATTGTGTAATCATTTATTCTCAAGTTACCAGCACGTGCATAGAAAACTGGTGAAAACAATGAGAAGTTCCCATGATGTAGTTTTTTGGATGAGTGTACAGTAAACCAGCAGATTTGTGATTCCTTGAACCTATTTGTAAGGTCTAAAAAAAAATGTGTTTAATTCTATTTTCACAGTAGCAGCATTGAAAGAGCTGTGAATTTAGACCCCACTTAACCATTTATTAGCTAGCTGTGCCTCTTGGGCCAGTCCCACAGTCAGTAGTTTTCTCAGATAACTAAGGTGGATAATTATTGGCCTCTTAATTGCCTCTCAGAGCTTTGCAGGAGCTGTAATAAGTGAGAGCTCTTTGTAAACCATACTTGCTCCAAGACTGTAAAATCAGCATTTTACAAAGAGCACAAAGAGGTGTCAGAGTATCTTCGTTCAGCCTTCTATTTGGTACTTGAGAGCAACGGAGACCCACAGGAGCTTGGCTGGTTACTGCTATAACATACTTAGTGAGCAGCACTTGCTGTGTGGCAAGCCCATCACTGGCACCAGGGAAGCAGCTGTGGACAAACAACACAGAGCCTCTGCCCTGGAGATCCCATGTCAGTGGTGGGGACAGAGAATAAACAAGTGGGTCCATGAATAAACGAGGTGATTTCAGCTATGAAACGAGAGTGCCTGGGATGGAGTGGTTGATGCTCCAGCGTTCCCGACGGAAGGGAAGTTGTTGAAGGGGGCATGAGCTGGGCGGGCTGGGGGAACAGAGAGAGGGCACTGTGGCTGGAACTGAGTGAGCAAGTGGGAGAAGGTAGGAAAGGTCGGCAGGGAGGTCGGCAGGGAAGGCAGGATCAGCCCCTTCATTCAATATTTCTTAAGCACCTTCCATGTGCCAGGCACTCTCCTAGACACTTGGGATACAGAAGTGAATAAAGCAGATCAAAATCCCAAGTGTCATGAGCATACATCTATACTTCTGAAGCATACATGGAGCTTTCTAGTGAATTAAATAAACAAACTGCTAGAATTTATATTACGGCAGAGGCAGCTGTGCAGTCAAGAGAAAAAAAAAAAGGCAGGAAAGGAAGTAAGGCAGGGAGTGTGGGCATGGGAAAGAATTCCATCACAGCATGGTCAGTGAAGCCTCAACCTTGGAGGTGACATTTCAGCCAAGACATAAGTGAGGGGAGGGAGATGGGAGAAGAACAGTCCAGGCATGGAAGAGTAGGTAGCTTGGGTGGGAATGATACTAGATGGGTCTCGGGTAATGGATTGGTAGGTTGTCGAGGGCCTTGGTGGCCACCAGAAGGAGCAGAGGAGTACCATGATCTAAGTCACTCTGGCTGCTGTTTTGAGAGCAGATACTGGGGGACCAGGGTGGAAGCAGGAGACCATCAAACCAAACAAGTCATTTTAATTTTAATCTAAATGCAATAGGAAGACCTTTGGAAGGCTTTACAGTGGGAATGACGTGCTATAATTTGTGTGATTAAAAAGATTTCTTTGGCTGGTGCGTGGGTAGAGAAGTGGTGATTGGAAGCAGGGAAAAGAACCAGGAAGCAATTGCAGTATTCAAGATAATTTTGAGAGATGGCTGGGATTGGGGTTGGGTTAGCAGTGGCTAAAGAGGGAAGCAATAGATTTGGGATTTGTTTTTGGTAGTTCTGTGGCTGTTGATATTGTTTACAAGGTCTCTACCAGTGTGTTGCAGCTTGATGCTGGTGTCCATGGGAAACGCAAACCCTGCTTTAAAGAAATTAAAATGCCCATATGCCTAAACTTGGATCATTTAACACATTCAATGAAAGCTAATGAAAGAAAAAGAAAACTTGAACACCTATGATAAAAAACAAGAAAACGCTATTAGTAAGTTTGTTTGGGAGTGGTTGGAAGTTGTGTGAGATGATATTTGAAGCACAGTCCCCACTTTTTGACCATGAGTGAGCAGGTGTGCTCTCTGGTCATGGTAGTTAGTGCATCCAAAACACGTGTCTTCTAGTTGGAAGCAGGGAGCAATGAACACTGGTAGGTGCTTTGAAAATGAAGGGTAGTGTCCAGCCAAGACGAATATTATAAAACATTCCATGCTCTAGCCTTTCCATCTTTAAAATTTTGAGGTCCATCATTAAAGGAGAAAATCGAGTTTTTGTCTTAGCAAGACAAAATCCTTACAATCCTTATAAGTAAACAGTTCACATTTCTGTAAGATAATATGTTATATAATCGGAGAACCCTGTTCAAATAACATGGTTCATTTTCTCTTCTCAAAATGTTTTAGGAGCAGTTTTGAGGGGAGGAGGGTTGGTGTGATTTGGTTACAACAATAAACCACAGAAATCTGACCCCAGCATTACCTGTTTGAGGATAACGTTGTGTGGTAGGCTGGAATGGAGGACCTTAATAATCACCTCATTCACAGGGTCATGGGAATGGAACTCAGTGGATGTTTTATCTCTTCAGTTTTGTGCAGATTGTGGTTGGGGTACAAGACTGATGGGTGGTCTTAGTTACTTGTGTTAGTTGTTTTATTTTGTTTTAGTTTAACATAATGCTTTATTTTCCTGGGTGCACATAGAGGTCAAGGCTGAAGTACTTGAACTGTCAGACATACTGGGTGCGGGGGGGAGGGAAAAGCAAGGTATTCAGGTTCATGAAAGTTGCGTAGGTGGTCAGGAGTTGTCGTTTTTTTCGTTGCCATTTTAATGCTATTCTTCATGACACCCAAGAATTTACAAATGATGCTTGCAAGATATAGGACTTAATTGTATTCAGTTCACAAGTATTTGCTCTGTGTCTCAGGGCTTTGAGATCATTAAATAATAGTTTCCAAATCTGCCTGGTCATGAGACTCACTTGGAGAGATTTTCATAAAAGCTATTGAATCAGAATCTGGAAGTTTACATTAAAAAACGGAGCCAATACCTTTTTTTAAAAAAGATTTTATATATTTATTTTTAGAGAAAGGGGAAGGGAGGGAGAGAGGGAGACATCGGTGTGTGGTTGCCTATCTCCCCTCACCCCCACTGGAGACCTGGCCTGCAAGCTCAGGCTCGTGCCCTGACTGGGAATCCCACAGGAGACCCTTTGGGTCTCAGCTCAGCACTCAATCCACAGAGCCACACCAGCCAGAACCCAATTCTTAATTTTCTGAAAACGTTGATGAAGACATGCCTCTCCAGAAGACGCTGCTCCCTTTGCAACCCTAGAGGGAGCTGGATCCTGATCGCACCCGGGTGTGGCCGGGGCCAGGGTTGCTGGCGGGGTCTGGTGGCTTCCACAGGGCATGCTCCTTACAAACTCTGGCCTTGTTGCAGGCATTTCAAGTTCTCAGTGATGGCTCCAGGGCTCCTGCAACTCATTTAGTGAAGAGACCTGGTGTTCTTATCAACTGAGACTGGTTTCAGCCTTTGGGGCTTCAGCATATCCTTTCGCAGTCATGGCAACTGGTCACTCGTCCAGAGCAGCCTCCTTCTTTCAGCTGCCTCCTTCCTTCAGTGCTTAAGCAGTTTCTGACTGTCCTGGCACAAAAACGACTCAGGGCTGGCTGGTTTTATATTAAATTGTGGATCACAAACTTCACACAGCTCTCCTTGTCTCACAAATGACTCAGGTTTTGCCCTTTGACATGAAATTGTCCACACACCCATCTTCTGCTTTCCTTTTTTCATACTTCATTGAGAAAATACGAGAAAAATAGAAACCATCACAGGAGGCCACTCCCTGTCTTTCTGCTAACAGGGAAGGAGCCTTTTGTTGTTTCTGTGGAAGGGCTGCCTCCCCACTTCCAGGCTTCCACTCCTCCCAGCTCCTTCCCTGATCCTCCTCTTTTTGCATCAGCAACCAGAACCTTCCCTTGCTCCCACATGGACATTCATTTCTAGTTCTTTCAGTTGGACTTCTCAAAGCGTTGTGTACACATACTGTCTTAACTTCCTTTGCATTCACTCCTACAAGAATTCAGTTATAAAACTAGGGATTGTTAAAATATAGAAATGTACAAAGAATAATAATTATTCATATTCCCACAACCTAAAATCAGTATCTTGAAATATCTATTTCTTAAAAAGAAAAGTCATTCTGTTGTCATCATTATAAAGACTTCAAACAAAAGAAAAATATTAGGGTGAAATTTTAAAAGTTTCAAGCACACAGAAAAATAGAAAGCAAAACACAATGGATACCCATACACACACCACTGAGATGCAATAATTAACATTTTGCTATTTGCATTTCCCCCCAGAACCATTGAATGTAAGTTGCAAACATCATGGTACTTCGTTCTGAAATACTGAAACATTCCTCTCCTGAAATATGGATATTCTCCTACATAGTATCATTTTTTTCCTGCCAAACTTAATAATTTCCTAAAATAATCTAATACCAAATCTATAATTATTCCCATTGTCCTCAAGGGGTTTTTATAGTTGTTTCATATATTTGAAGTAAGATGCAATCAAGCTTCATGCAATGCATAGAGTTATGTCTTTATAGTTTATTTTCATCTAGAAAAGTGCCTCATTCCACGCCTTCCCCATGATATTGACTTGTTGAAAAGCCCTGCTCAGCTGTGTTGTAAAATGCCCCAAATTGTGGATTATCTGATTTATTTTCTTAGGTGTCACTGACTCATTTTCCTCTATTTCCTAATTGAAAGTTATTGAATAGATCTAAAGGCTTGATTACATTCAAGTTAAACATTTTTTTGGCAACACTACTTCATTGCCGACCCTGTGAACTTCATATTACATCTTATCAGCGGTTGTCTCACCATTAATCACGCTGCCTGTGTTTGAAGACTTAACTAAGGTGGAGATTGCAAGTAACGTGTGTATGAAATTACATCTAATTTGAATGGAGGAAGGAGGAGGTTGAACAAAAAGAACTGTTGACCTTCAAATACATATTTCTTCACTACAAGAGTTAATGTTTCTTAAAAGATCCCTTTAAGAGTAAGAGGTCATGAAAAACATTAAGTTGAAGTCATTATGTTTATTTTATAAACACTTTTCAATTTTGGATAATATGTATGACCTCTCTGCTATGAAAGATGAGGTCTCTTGCACACTTCTTCCCCTCCTCCCTCCCCTCCCCTCCATAACTTCTTTTATAGTGTAGCATCCTGTTCTGTAATTATAATCCCACAGTTTATAGTGTAGCATCCTGTTCTGTAATTATAATCCCACTGGAATGTCTCCATTCCAGAATTTATTGTTTTGATTTGACTCCTAATTGGTGGATTCCATTGTCAGGTAGTTTTTTTGTTAAGAGTTCATGGCTGTTGTATTAATTGTGTTGAGCATTCTTAATAGATTTTTCTGTAACAAGTGTGCTTTTAGACTTGAATATTCAGCTTATTTTCTTCATGTCATGGAAACAAATTTGTCTTTTAGCTTTAAATCATTTTCTCTTTTTACTGAGTTCTTCACATCAGACTCAACAGTTAGCCCTGCATGAGGTGTTTGTCTCTCTTCCATCTATTTATCTCTGAGTTTGTCTTTTTCTTCTGCATTTACCCTGATTACCTCTATGGTTGGTAATTCAATTTTCAGTAGTAGCCATTAGTTTTTTGTTGTTTCTAAATTATTCATGTGGCAGGTGTGTTTTTTTTGGTCCTCAGTTTGTTTCCATGGCTCTGTGTATGCCCTCTTCATCTCATTTGACTGTTTTATCCTCTCAATTTTGAACACTTGTTTTATTAACCTCATCTTTTTATTAAGGTGTTCTGTAACCAGAAGCAATTATGAAGAATTCCTTCTCTCCATGTATTATATTTTCTTTTAGGCTGGGCTCTTCGTCTGCTTTGTGTAAGCCTCTTATTGTTCTTGTTGTTGTTGTTGTTGTTGTACTGTTTGTTTTATTTGATGTCCCAAGTTGTATTCTCTGGGAAGCAGACTCTGAGATTTGGGGAAGTATTTGAGGAGCACTCTTGGGATTGACTTCTTGGGTGGCAGGGTGGGAAGCAGAGGGAGAGATTGGGCTGTATTGTGCCTACAACAAAACCTGATCCCAGAACCTCTTGACAGAGTTGTCCTGAGTTAGGGTGAAAGGTGCTAGACTTTCTACGCAGCCTAGACCAGCGATTGGAATGCAGGCTGTTCTCAGAGAGGGTGTGTGCTATTGGCAAGGCAGCTTTCTTCAGCTGAGGATGCTTTTGGGCAACTAGGGAACAAGTGCTTCAGCCCAGAAGAGGGTCTCTGGGGGGCAAAACTCAGCATCCACCCGCTAGAGTTAATTTAATCTCACAATAAAGAGTTAAAGTAATCTCACAATTACTGTCTACATATTTATTCTGTTTTCTCTGTTAAGATAGGCTGATTTTTCATTGTCTTCTTACCTGTCTGAAATAAGTGTGTCTGCACATGACAGGCAGATCAGGGGCTGAGGTGTTTGGTTTTGTTTTTAAATTTCCACCTTTTTTAGTAGCCTGAGAGGATGGCTGGGAGCCAGTGGAAGGTTGGGCAATGAGTGAGCCCAGTGAGGTGGTGAGCTACCTTCTTAAGTATGGTGTGAGGTAGGGATCAGGATTCTGTATCCAGATTGCCCAGTGCCATTTGTAGAAATGGCACTTCATTTCCTCATTGCTCTGCACTGTCATTTTTGTCACAAATCAGGTATTTGTATATACGTGTATCTGTCCCCATCTCCAGTCTCTTCACTTGCCGTAGTGGACTGTCATTGTCCAAATACCACACGGTCTCATTCATTATAAATTTATTGTAAGATTATATTCAGGAGCATAATTTCTCTGGCTTCCTTGTTCTTCAAGATTATCTTGGGTAGTTTTTGCTCTTTGCTTTTCTATTCAGTTTTAGGATCAGCTTGTCAGTTTCCACAAAATACCTGCTGATGTTTTTTACAAAGATTACATTGATTTTATAGCTCAATTTGAGTATAATGGACAATATTGGGTTTCCAATCCATAAACTTTATTTAGGACTTATTTAACTTTTTAAATATTGACTTACAGTTTTCTTTGTGGATGTGTTTCTTGGAAATCTTTTATTAGATTTGTATCTGGTTATATTATTAAAAACAAAACGAAGCAAACAATAAATGAATTACCATATAGCCATCACCCAGTTTCAACAACTTTGTTACGTTTATATCCCTTCTTAATCCCACCATTTCCTCACAAATTATTTTGAAGCAATTTTAAAATATATCATTATAGGCATTTCCATACGTATTTCTAAAAGATAAGAAGGACTCTTTAGTTTTTTAAAAAATAAATACGACCCAGAGCAACAAGACAACGGGTCCTGAATGGCTGCGGTGGAGCCTGGGGTAGGGGGACGGAACCGAACGCCAGACTTGCCGCCGCCCAGTCCACGCCCTCCCATCCGCCCCCACCATGGATGGCTGAGAGCAACTGGGACACAAGGACAGTGCTGTGCAAGGGACCCCGGCCGCGCAGGCCCAGTCCATTCATGCCATCTTAGCAGCTGACACACGAGATGTGGAGAATTCCCAGAAATGGGCTGCTGGCCAGAACAAGCCGCATTCAGTCACCAAGAGCACAGCCGAGCTGGGCGGGGAGATGCTGGAGGTGCGCAAGGTGATCCAGCAGGACCGGACCGGCGGAACAAGGGGCTGACACAGAATACCTGGTGACAAAAATCAACAAAAATCCACAGGTCATCTCAGACTGTGAGAGTGGACAGGCCATTCATAATCAGGTTCTGAGCGCAACTGAGAGAGCTATCGGCCTCAAGCTCTGGGAGAAGGACGATGGGATGCCGACGACAAGGGGCCAAGGGCAAAATGAACCCAAAGCCGTGAAATCACTGCCTTCTGGCTGGTCTGGTTTGTCTGGCTACCCTAGACCAGCAGGGCCATCGTGTGTGTCTTTATGTGCCCAAGCGTGATACGGGGCGTCAGCCCAGCCCTGGAACTCCTTCCACCCAGAGCTGCTTTCAAATAAAACCTTGTACACTGTTTGCTTCTGCTGAGTGTTTTTCCTCCCTACACCCTCACCCCCAATTAGGTGCAAAACACCATCGCCCTCTCTCTCAGTGTCTGGCCACTTGTGGTGTGTCTCCTGGGGGAGCTGAGTGGGATGGGAGCAAGTCACAGGGGCAGGAGAGAGAGGGACCCTGCTGCCTCTAGCCCAGGGTGTTTGCCTCCCTTCAAACAAAAAGCAAAACAAAGCACTCCTCAATATCATTTTGTACCTAAAAATATAAATATAAGTCCTTTTACCATAAAATATCCAGTTAATGTTTTTTTGGTGCTAGTGTAACTGTCTTTAAAATTTTCTTTATCTTTGTGTCTTTCTGGTATGTAGATATTTTTATATGTTTGTCTTCTATCCAGTATTTTGCTAAAGTTATTTATTCTAATAATTTATCCCCAGATTATTTTGGCTTCCTATATACAAAATCATGTTATTCGTTGATATAATGACAGTCCACCTCAAGGGACAATAAAATTTGCCTGGTTTAGTAACCATCAGTTTAAAAAATGAAAGAAATAAACAGATGAAAAGTGAATGAATTTGACATTAAGATTCCGTCATCTAAGATGGAAAGAAAATTGAAGACTTTTTAGTAATCCTGTCACTATGTATTGTATTATCATTTTTGTAAGTTGCTAAAATTATTTATTCTATGTTTTTTTTAGCTTCCCATCACCAATTGTTCTTGGAGTTGGACAGGTAAGTGAAAAAAAGGATTAACCTCTTAATTAATCAGTACACATTAAATTTTAAGTGCTTTTGTTTAAGATTGTGGTTTACCAATTTATTCATCTGGTCACAGTACTCTTGGTGGAACAATGTGAAATAACACATTTTATTTCATTTTAGAATTTAGGAAGAGTGTATTTTTAGGAAAAAGACACACTTATTTTAATTTCCTTAGTAGAATTTAATTACTTTAAAATAAAGGGCCAGAAGACCGAAATCCTGCATGGTTGGCTGGGTAAGCAAGGAATGGGTTGGGGCCTGGGGTGGGGCCCCAGGGCATGGTGGCCCATTGAGGTGTGCACTTGCCAGCCGAGTGAGCCAGCTGAGTGAGCCAGCCGCTGCGCCAGAGAGGGGAGGGGCAGGGGAGATGCCGTGGGGCCTGCTAGGCCCTTATTATCAGAACTCCAGAGTTTTTTAAAGGGAAGCAGGGAATTTGAATTTCTTACATCAGATTTCCCAATTTGTAAATGCTGGCAGTGGATTCCAGTTTTTATAAGACAGAAAATGTTTGCTTCCTGTGGTTTGTGATTTTTGTTCTCAGGTATAAAGTTAACCTTGGAAAAGCTTTCAGACTAACCTGTTTGGCTGTTTCCCATTCATGTGAATTTGTGGCTTGTTCACTCTTTTGGTCATATGCTGGCGATTTCTAGCAGACAAGTGGGAACAATTATCAGGAATTTTTTTTCCTGGTTTAATTTAGAGGGAGAAAAAAATTAAAATTATGAAAATCATGTCTTAACAAAATGTCTAATTGCGAATCTGGAAAAAGCTGTCATTTATACCATCAAACATTAGTCTGGTTAAATGTTTTGCTAATAATGGTTACTCTTTGTAACATCATATTAGGGAGGAAAAAATAACAAACAATGTATTTCCTTAAAGTCAAAAAATATATTATGTTTATGTTTCAATGTGAAAATATGTAGAAAAAAACATTTTAAAAGATCAGTGAATATGTGATTATGTACGCTTTGGGCCTTTGTACTTCCTGAAGCAGATAAAATCACTGGCTGTACTCAGTAAAGGTAAAGTCTTTTTGATTTGTAATTTGTTGGTGGAAGGAGCAAGCAGACCTAATTTTAAAAGTCTGAATTACAGAATATTTTAAATAAGTGTTAGTATATGTCTGTAAGAATTGTAAAGTAAGTTATAAATATAAACTTTATAACTCAGCATGGGTTCTAGTTGTATAAATCTATTCTAAGTATTAAGTCTGTAATGTAAACTCATCGGGATCAAAGTTTGGGATTATAATCATATTGAAGTATTCCTTATATTTTTGCATGGAGAAAATTTTAATATGGAGAAAATTAAGTTCTCAATTTGCATAGGAAGATGATATTAAAATTTATATTTAATAATGATAATCTGGAGTATTACTAATATACCTGGCATGCTCCAGGATAATAGGATTTGAATGAGACTTTTTTTTGCAACACTGGACACATTGTAGAAAATATAAATACCTTTTAAAATTTGTTTTCCTCTTAATTTGCTTTTTGTGTTATAGAAATACTGGACTTTACCAAAAAGTGTATTTATGTGTGGAGTTTGTCCCCCCACTCACACCCCCACACTCACTTTATGGGAGAAGGTGACCGCATGCTTAGTATGTGGAAAGTATGGTCCAGGGTCCAGGGTTCTCACTGACTGTGGTCACTCTGGTCAGTTTGGGGGATACTGTTTCTTTTTGCCCTTTGTCACCATTCCTTAAGCCCCTTGAGATAAGGTGTATGTATGAGTCTATTTGATGCTATACTTTTTTGCCCATAGGTCTGCTGTAGGGCTAAAAATTTTCTTGCTTTTCAGTATTTTTTCTAAATTCATACAGTAGCAAGAAAATCAATTTTAATATTACAAGAAATAGTTAATTTTTCTTGGAACCTAGAAAATGATTTTTTTTGTATATATTTCTTTTTGATGAATCTGTTTTCTTCTGATGTCTTTGTAACTCAAACAGTCCGGATATTTTGCTGAAGTTTCTTTTCCCCTTTTCCTTAGATGGCAGCTACCATAATGATACTGTATGTGTCCAAGCTAAATAAAATAATTCACTTCCCTGATTTTGACAAGAAAATTCCTATAAAGGTATGTGATAAAAAATACATATAGCTATGATGGAAGATGTGAAATTATCACAGAATTACAAATTGATCTTACAGTACTGGTCCATTCCTGTATACACTGTGGTTCCTGTTTGCACTAAGTAGAAACACTTTAAACATTTAAAAATTGTAAATATGATTACCCTTGTAATCATTACCTGAGTCATAAAATGGGATCACAAAATCCTCCTTAACAAATTCTTAGGACTTTTGTAATAAAAATTTCCTTGCTTTTCAGTAATTTTTCTAAATGTGTATGCTTACCTGAATTTTGCAGTTTAGTTTTGCGTATATGTAAAGGGAATTAAACTCAATGTATTCTTTTGTATCTTGCTACTTTCATTTAATATTATAATGGTAAGATTCATCCATGTTGTGTGTAGCTGTATGCTTTTATTTACTTATCCGCTTTACAGTGTAAGGTAATTTTGGTTTCTAGTTTGGGAACTAGAAAAATTAAAAGTACTGTTTTGAACATACTTATAGTTAGATCTCAGCTAGCATTCCCGTAACAAAATACCACAGACTAGGTAGCTTAAACAATAGTAATGTATTTTCTCCCAGTTCTGGAGGCAGGAAGTTCAAGGTCAAGGTGAGAGCAGTGTTAGTTTCTGCTGAGAGTTCCATCCCTGGCTTGTAGACAGCTGCCTTCTTGCTGTGTCCTCACATGGTCTTTACTCTGTGTGCCTGCACTCCTGGTGTCTTCCTCTTATAAGGACACTGGTCCTTTTGGATTAGGGGCCCACTCTTATGGCCTCATTTAACCTTAATTACCTCCTTAAGTATCCTGTGTTCAAATACAGCCATCTGGGAATTAGGGCTTCAAAATGTGAATTTGGAGGGCACACACTTTAGTCCAAAACAGCATACATGCATGAGTTTCTCTGGGAGGTTATCAAGAAATGGAACTGCTGGCTCATAGTGAGCTCATCATGTCTTCAACTAGAGTAGGTAATACCAGATTGTTCTCCAAAGTGATTGTACCAATTCACTCTCATGACAGAAGTGCACTCCTGTTGCTTCTCATTCTTGCCATGTCAGCCGTTTTAAATTGTGCTAATATGGTAGATCTGTAAGAACATCTTCTTAGCTTTTACTTGCGTTTCTCTAGTTATTAATTCATTTTATTTCTCAAGTTGTTAAATTTTAATCCTCACCCGAGGATATTTTTATTGATTTGAGAGAGAGAGGAAGGGAGAGAAAGAAACATAGATGTGGGAGAGAAACATATATTGGTTGCCACCTGTGTGTATCCTGACCAGGAATCAAACTCACAACCCAAGTATGTGCTCTGACCCAGGAATGAACCTGCAACCTTTTGGTGCATGGGATGACGCTCTAATCAACTGAGCCACCCAGCCAGGACCCTTTTCATTTTTCTTTTAAAAGGATTTTATTTATTTATTTTTAGAGAGGAAGAGAGGGAGAGAAACATTGATGTGCAAGAGAAACATTGATGGGTTGCCTCTGGCACGTGTTCCCAACTGGGATCCTGGCCCACAGCCCAGCCATGTGCTCTGACTGGGAATCGAACCTGTGGCCCTTCAGTTTGTGGGACAATGCCCATCCCCCAAGCCACAACAGCCAGGGCCCCTTTTTATTTTTTAATGCCCACTTGGGTATCCTCTTTCGTGAAGTACTTGTTTAAGACTTTTGCCCATTTTTCTATTTGGTGGAAGTCTCTTTCTTACTGATTTGTGTAGGAGTTGTAAAAAATATATTAATGATAGTCCTTTTGTTACTTACATACAGTATTACAAGTACATTTTTTCTCTTTGTGGCATATTTTATGATGTATTCTTTATCGTGTGAAGGAATCTTAATTTTAAAACAGCTGAATTTTATCGGTCTTTTCCTTTATGATTAATCTCTATTTTTCTTATTTGGATAATTCTACTCTGAGGCAATAAAGATATTTTTCTAGATAAATAGTATATCGTTTTTCAGAATTAGATTTTTAATCTACTTGGAGTTGAGTTTTGTGGATGGTGTGAGATAATGGTCCAATTTCATTTTTTCCCTAAATAGGCACTTAGTTGTTACAGACTCAACCAAAAAGTCTGTCCTTAAAATTGTGCCACTGTCTTCACATATGCATGGGTCTGTTTCTGGGCTCTGTCTGCTTTTTCACTTGTCTATTTGTGTTTTCTGCACCATCACCATAAAATCTTAATTTTTATAGTTTTAGGAAAAGTCTTGTTATCTGGTACGACAAGTCTTTCCTTCCTGGTTCTTGATCTTTCACATTTCTATATAAATATTGGAAGCAGCTTTTCAAGCTTCAGAAAAATAACCTTTTGGGATTTTGATTAGGATTGCATAGAAGCTGTAAATCAATTTGGGATGCATTGACATTTTTAAAGTATTGAATCTTTCAATGCATGGAATATATATATGGGTGTGTGTATATATCCCCTCCTTAATTGCCCTTAGTAAAATTTAATAATTTTCTTTGTAGAGTTCTAATGTTTTTATTAGATTTATTCTGAGGTACTTATTTCTTTCATTTTATTTTTGCTATGAACATATCTTTAAAAAATACAGTATTTGGAAAATTAGAGGGCATATTTTTATATTGCTTTTTGTATCTGCAAAACTATGAACTATTAATCACAATTCATTTGTAGTTTCTTTTGGCAATTTCTACTTTCACAAGCAGGCAATTTGCAAAAAGTGACAATTTTCTTTCATTCTTTTCAACATTCTAACTTTTATTTCTTTTATTTGCTTTATCTATAACATAGGACTTCTAATGCAGGTTTGATAGAAATGGTAACACTGAGCATCTTTGCTCTCAGAGGAAAAGCTTTTAACAATTCACCATTAAGTAAAGTTTTGCTGTTTGTGCTTGAGGGGAAGTGAAGGAGAAAGAGAGGGAGGGAACCATAAATGTGTGAGAGAAACATCAATGCATTGCCTGTTGCAGGCCCCTAACAGGGAGCCTGACCGGAATTGAACCTGCAGCCTTTCCATTTGTGGGATGATGCCCAACCCACTGAGCCATACCTGTCAGGGATGCTGTTGGTTTTTTATAGATAACCTCTGTTTTTTTTTTTTTTTTTTCTTTTCTGTATCCTTCCTGAAGTCCTCCAAGATTTTCCTTATATATTTGGGTGCTCTCATGTTGGGTACATATATGTTTATAATGTTTATGTCTTCTTGATGGAATCTTCCTTTGAATATTTTGAAGTATACTTCTGGGTCTCTTTTAATGGCCTTTGTTTTGAAGTCTGTTTTGTCTAATATAAGCATTGCTACCCCTGCTTTTTTTTCCCTGTTCATGTCCTTGGAATATTTTTTTCCATCCCTTTACTTTCAGTCTGTGTAGGTCCTTTGTACTGAGGTAGGTCTCTTGTAGGCAGAATATGTGTGGGTCATGTTTTCTTATCCATTTGGCTATCCTATGTCTTCTGATTGGGGCATTTAATCTACTTACATTTAAAGTTGTTATTGATAGGTACTTATTCATTTTTCCCCTTTGTTCCTGTGTTCCTCTCTTTCACTCTTTTTCTTCATCTTCTTAAAGCAGTCCCTTTAGCATATCTTGCAGTGCTGGTTTGGTGGAGGTGTATTCTTTTAGCCTTCTTTTGTCTGGGAAACTCCTTATTTCGCCTTCCATTTTAATTGAGAGTCTTGCTGGGTAGAGCAGTCTTGGTGGCAAGCCTTTGTTTTCATGAATTGGGATATTTCTTGCCATTCCCTTCTGGCTTGTAGTGTTTCTCTTGAGGAGTCAGCTGCTAGCCTTATCAGGAATCTCTTGTATGTTATTACCTCTTTCTCCCTTGCCGCCTTTAGGATTCTCTATTTGTCTTTGATATTTGCCATTTTAATGATGTGTCTTGGAGTGGGGTTCATTGGGTTCCTCTTGAATGGGACCCTCTGTGCTTCCTGGACTTGTGACTTTTTCTCTCCTCCAAGTAGGGAAGTTTTCCATCATTACTTTTTCAAACAGGTTCTCTATCCCTTGCTCCTCTTCTTCTTCTGGTATCCCTACTATACAGATATTATTACGTTTCACGTTGTCCTGCATTTCCCTAAACGCCTCTTCATTCTTTTTGAGTCTTTTCATTTTCTTGCTATTTCTGGGAGCTTTTTTCTACTCGGTCCTGCAGTTCACTGATTCAGTCCTCAGCTTCATTGAGCCTGTTTTTGACTCCTTCTACTGTGTTCTTCAATTCAGAAATTGTATTCTTCATTTCCTCTTGCCTCTTATTGATAGTTGTATGTCCTTTTTCATGCTGATATAGTTTGCAGTAAGTTCCTCTTAGTTTCCCTATAGTTTTTTGTAATTCTCTCTGAGCTCACTGAGCTCATTGAGCTTCCATAGAACCATTGTTTTGAAATCACTATCTAATAGTTTACTTTGCCTCTATTTCATTTAGTTCTCTTTCTGGGGATTTCTCCTTTCCCTTCAATTGGGGTGGTGTTTCTTTTTCTTCCCATTATTTGTGAGACTCTTCTTTTTTGCTTCTGCTTTTTAAATTGATCTGTCTTGACTTCCTGACTTTGTGGTGTCAACTTCTATGGTAGGAGACCAATTTTTTTTCCCCCTTCTTTCTGGATCTTCCTCTGATGATGTCAGCTATTGACAACCATGTGACCTTAGGCAGTCTTTTTTTTTTTTTTCATGGTTAATAGGGTTTTTTTTTTTAAGGGAAAAAAGTTCTACAAACCTTTAATCAATAAATGGATAAAGAATACCAAAAAGTCATTTAAACCTTTTTTAAAAAAAATAATAGAAATAGGCAAGAAATATATTAAAACAGGTTTAGTTTCAACAAATAGTAAAGGAACAATTAAAATAACATCATTGTTACAATCAGGTTAATGAGTATTAAAAATATTGGTAATATCAAGTATTGGCAATTGTAAAAGGAACTGGGTATTCATAGAAACTTTTTCTTCATCTTAAAGCAGTCCATTTAGCATATTTTGCAGTGCTGGTTTGGTGGAGGTGTATTCTTTTAGCCTTCTTTTATCTGGGAAACTCCTTATTTTACCTTCCGTGTTAATTGAGAGTCTTGCTGGGTAGAGCAGTCTTGGTGGCAGGCCTTTGCTTTTCATTCCTTGGAATATTTCTTGCCATTCCCTTCTGGCTTGCAGGGTTTCTGTTGAGAAGTCAGATGCTAGCCATATTGGGGCTCCCTTATATGTTACTACCTCTTTCTCCCTTGCTGCCTTTAGGATTCTCTGTTTGTCTTTGATATTTGCCATTTTAATAATGATGTGCCGTGGAGTGGGCCTCATTGGGTTCCTCTTGAATGGGACCCTCTGTGCTTCCTGGACTTGTGTGTCTTTTCCTCTCCTCCAAATAGGGAAGTTTTCCATCATTACTTTTTCAAACAGGTTCTCTATCCCTTCCTCATCCTCCTCTGCTTCTGGTATCCCTATTATATGGATATTATTACGTTTCAGGTTGTCCGACCTTAGGCAGTCTTTAACAGACTTCCAGGAATCTACTGTTTTCGTCTGTCTCATCTAGTTGTTAATCTTTTTATAGATACCTCTTGCCTATGATATCTTTTGCCACATAACTTAGTGATTCAAAACAATTATCATTGTGCCACCAGTTTCGCTCAGATGGTTGGGTGTCCTTCCATAAAGCTATGGATCGCTGGTTTCATTCCTGGTCGGGGCACATGCCTAGGTTTTGGGTTCAGTCCCCAGTCAGTTGGGGCGTGAACTGGAGGCAGCTGATTGATCTTTCTCACATCAATATTTCTCTCCCTCTCCTCCCCTCTCTCTAGAAATATGTAAATAGAAAAAAAAAGGAATCATTTAATTATCTCTCAGTTACTGTGGTTAAGGAATTCAGGAAGATCTCAACTGGGCAGTTCTAGCTAGAGCTCCCATATAGTTGCAAACTGATGATGTCGAGCTGAAACAATGATGGGGGTGGGGTTGGTTAGCGCAGCTGGGGGCTGGTTGTGTATCTCTCTCTTCCGATAAGCTCAGGTCTCTCCCTAAGTGGGTGTGGTCACCCATCTAGACTAGTTTGGGCCTTTTTACAAAATGGCAGGTTCAGGTAGTCATCATAATGGTTACATGCTGGCCGAAGTCTTCAGGGGTGAGAGTATTCCAGCAAGGGGGCACCAAACTGCCTTGCTCTTTATGACCTAGCCTTAGAGGTCACATAGCACCATTGCATTTGTACATTGGTAATTAAAATAGCCCCACCTAATTTTAAGAGGAAGGGATGTAGATCCTACCTCTGGATGGAAGTGTCAAAGTACTATTTTAAGAGCATGTGGAATGGGAGATAATTGTTAACAGCCATCATCTCCAATTGTAGATTTATTTCTGTCAGTATTTCTGTCAGGTTTTTTGTTTTGTTTTATTTATTTTGTGACTGTATCTTTAGGTGCCAAAAAATTACCTAGTTAAATCTTTCTGGTGATGTAAAGCATTTAATTACATGAAGTGGACCACTTCTGTTTCAGTTCTTTTAGTGTTACCCTGGAAATTACAACAGGCATAACTAACTTATCAGTCTCCAAAGTTGATTAATACACGTACCCTCCCCCTCAACAATGCCAGGCCTTTCACCCATTTACCTCTCCTCACAATTTATATGCTTTTGTCAGCAGACACTTTAATGTATACTCTACCTTTATTTAAATTTAACAATATGTTTTATTTTCTTTTTTAAAAAACTATCAATGTATATTCATATTGTCAATATAGACACAGTCAAACCTGTAGAGAATTTTTGTGAGTTTATTTGAGCCAAACTGATGACAATTGCCAGGAAGCAAAACCTCAACCAGTTGAGATGACACTCCGAAGAATGGCAGTTTTGTACCTTATTTTATACATTATAATAAAAGAGGAGTCATAAGTGGGTTACATGAAATCCATTGGTGATAGATTAGGGAGGTGAGAGGAAGCAAAGTGGGGAAACCTCTGGGATTGGATAAAAAGGAAAATGATGGACGCATCTTTTACATAGGTGGGTACAGGATAGTAACAGTTAACAATTTACATGATAACAATAACAATGAAGGGATTTGTGATCTCCCCCTAGTTCAGTGCCTGTGCTTTGAGGGGTCTGGAAAAAGGAAATTTGACATTCCAAAGGTATGTTATTATAGATGCAAAAAGACAACAGACAGGCTCAGTTAAGGTAGAGATCAGCCTTTGTCAGGGGAAACGTGCCGGCCCAGGACATGACTGCCGCCATGACCTGCCTTTAGTTAGGGTAGGTTGCTAGGCTGAGCGTGTGCCCCATTTCTTCCACAACACTTACCCAGGTATTTACTGCTTCCTTTGCTTTTCTTTCCTATTTCATCTCACACTTCACATTTTCCTCCTGATGAAGCACCTACTTAAGAATTTACAGCTGGTGGTCAAGTCCCTTAGTTTTCATTTGTCGGAAAAAGTTTGAATTTTTCCTTTGTTCTTGAAGAATAGTCTTGTTGGCAGAATTTTGAAGATGAAATTCTGCTGTCCTCTGGCTTCTATTTTTTCTCTCTGAGTTTCTGTTCTCCCTTTAAGTTTTGGCCTGGGAATTCCTATTTTTCTTGTCCTTTTGTGCTTTTATGAAGGTTTTATAAGTTATTTTATCTAGCATTTTTAATTGTTTTCAGCAGCAGGATTAGCATAGATAATTTAACCCACTGTTGCTAGAAACTACAAGTCAGTATTGTTTTTATTTTGAAATTTTTATGGAAATGAAGACAACTGATTCTTTTCAATGCCTAAGACCCTCTAAAGTTGTAATATCACCAACTGTGTTATTGTTGGATCAGTTGTAGGCTGTTAACCTGAATAGCTATTGATGAATAAAGGGGAGGGTCCTGGATCTATTAACCTTTCTTCCTCAGATCTTTATTGCGCAAATTTCTTCATAGTAGAGTTCTATAACTTTTTTGGCACATGGTACTTAGTATTTCAGAACCCATATCTTAAACCCATAAGATAAAGGATATCTTATCTGAGTTACATGCTTAATGTCTTTTTAGTACGAAAAGAAATGTTAGACTCTCCTTGATAGCTATGGACTATTATGTCAGTTGAACTGTTCTGAAAAGTTAACATATGTGAAAGGATATTTATTTTTTTCACTTAAGAAAGACTAGGTATTACATTCTGTTTCTTCATTATGTTCTGAACAGTATATCTCTTGACAATCTGAAAATAATTCAGGAGGTCAGAGCTCAGTAAACCTAAATTCAAGTATAGGGTGAGGATGTGCATTGTTTGCCTTATGTAGATAATTATTTTAGGCTTTTAAGACAAAGTAATTTGAAAGTAATGTGGCTGGTATGCACATCTTTTTGAACGGGTCACCAATCTCGTGACATTCCAGTGAGAGATGTGAACAAACTTTGCCTTTGTCCAGAAAAGTGCAATATATGAGTGCACAAAATACAGAAGTTTGCACTTTTTACAGCCTTTTGAACTTCATGCATGAACTGTAAGCACCCCTCCTTAACTCAACAAGAAAGGTCCCTGTCCAGAGGCTTCCTTTAGGAACATAGTCTATTATGGGCAAAGTCAAGATTTCTATTTCTATCCAGCTTCCCCATGAATATGGATATCAGTGCCCACCTAGCTATTTTGATCACGTGGACAGACTTGTGAATGTGTTTTGGATTCTGCACAATTCACATTCATTGCAGAGAAAAAAACTCAGAAGTGTTTGCTTACTTCTGGGGAGTGAATGTCACCATTTTTATATATGAAGGAAAATATGTTATTGAAATTCTAACCAAATATTCTTTCTTTTTTATTGAAGCTGTTTCCCCTGCCTCTTCTCTACGTTGGAAACCACATAAGTGGATTATCAAGCACAAGTAAATTAAGGTAGAATGCAGGGTAATGGTTCTTCACTTGTTTGCTTCTAATGATATAAAGGCCACATTCAATTTTTCAAGATACTGCTTGGGCTACATATAGAACACAATAATATTTAATAATTTGTAAAATAAGATAGAGTTTTGGGTTTAACTTGTTAGTGCTTTTAGAAATGTTAAAAAAACTGTTTTTTTCTTCTTTTTTTTGTTTATGTTCAAGTCTGACCATAGAAAGTGAGATCTCTAGGATCAAGATACCTGCGGGGGGCGCGATTTATTCAGGAAGAACCATTTATATAAGTGTAGTTCTGTGTAACTTGGTTTCATCACAGTTTTAGAAAAGCAGAAACATTCTGTCATTTGGTACAGGTCATATTTGGTACAGGGAAAAAGAAATAGCAGACATTATCTTCAAGTGTGTGCTATATACTTCTACAATTTTCATTTAAATTTATTTCAGAGTCCCTTCATTGACTACATTTGTTAAAAGTAACTATAAAATATAAAAATGGAAGTGTAGAAAGACCCAACCATCCTATAAATCAGGACACTTGGTATGAAATATGTAGCCTAATGAACACACATCAGAGTCACTAATCTTATTTCAAAGATGTAAATAATGAAGTTTGTACAAAGAGTGACAAAAATGGAGGAGAACCGGCTTGAATAGTGAGAATGGAAAAGAGGCAGGTACAAGGTAGGCCAGAAGGAGAAGGACATATAAAACAGAGAAGGATGAAATTTGGCCTGTTGCCTTTCTCTTGTTTAGAAAGGAAAGGACAGGTGTGCTTATGAAAGAAATGTGAAATACTGTTTTCAGTTACACATATTAGTTGGTTTGTTGTTTTCTTATCTGATCAGGGCAATAATTTTTCCTTAATTACCTCAAATTTGTTTTAAAGCTTCCTGTGGTAGATGTTATTGCTGTGTTACCATGTATCCTTTTGGCCTTTCTCTGAGTGGTCTGCAGGCCTGCGGGCCTGGGTGGTGCCCTCAGTTAACAATGACAGCTGGCCACCTCTCACATTGCAGGTCTCTGCCTCCCATATGAGGGCCTTTTTCTTTTCCTTTTTTTTCTTTTTTAGTGATCCTAGTGGAAACTTGTTTTGTAGAAACATTCAATTTGTTGGGGGTAATACTGGTTAATAACTTTATATACATTTTGGATGTACAACTTTATAGTACAACATCTATATACGCTCTTGTACACTTACCTGCTGATGTCTAGTTTCCTTCCTTCACCATATATTTGACTCCCTTTACCCTCTTTGTCCTCCCCTAGACCCCTTTCCCCTCTGGTAACCACCATTCTGTTGCCTGTATGTATGAGGGTTTGTTTTTTTTTTTTTACGATTTTGTTTATTTTTTTTTAGAGAGATGAGAAGGGAGGGAGAGAAACATCAAATGATTACCTCTCACATGCTCCCAACCAGGGACCTGGGGCACAACCCAGGCATTTGCCTTGTCCTGGAATTGTAGGGGCAACTTTTCACTTTGCAGGATGGCACCCAACCATCTGAACCACACTGGTCAGGGCGGTATCTATGAGTTTTTTGTTTGTTAATTTTGTTTCTTCATTTGTTGTTTTTTTTTTGTTGAAAATATGAGTGAAACCATATGGTTCTTTTCCTTTTCCACCTGACTTATTTAACTTAAGATTTCTCCATGTTGTTCCAAGTGGCAGTATTTTATCTTTATTTATGAATTAGCATTATTTCGTTGTGCATATGTGAAGGGGAGCAGCCTCTGTCTTGCGGAGCCGCTCCGGATCGCTCCGGATGGAGAAATAAAATAAGTCGTTCCAGACGTTTCTCAGTCTGCCAGGGAAAGGGGCTGGCAATCCCCTCTAGTGGAGAATGCCCTGAGCCCCTGTGTTGAGTGGCTTTTTCTGAAAGGGTTATCAATGGGGACTAGGTAGTAGGAATGTACAGGTATTCTCATTACATCAATATGTTAATGTTTACAGAGAATAGATGATGTTTTGAAGAAAACAAATGGCAGGAACACACCGATTTACAAGGGTCCGAGATGAGTAAACATAAGAGCGCCAAGTGGTTTAGGGTCAGGGTCTGTGAATAATGTAAATTTCCTTCCCAGCGTGAGGCGGTTGTCATAGCTTTGAGGGCAGAACACAGCATGCTTCAAGTAATTTACTTCACGGCCTGATTTCCCCGCAGGAACCGTCTGATCCAGTCTAGGGCTGCCTCTAGTATTGTTTCAAGCCTTAGCCAGGCGGGTGCAGCAGACTAGCCAAGAGATAAGGAGACTTCTTTCAGATAGAACAGGGACTCCGGCCATATCAAAGCTGAAGGGTGAGGGTCTTTTGCCCCTTCTCCGTGTCCCCCAAGTCCTTCCCTAATGGCCCCCATGGGACTGTGCCTGTCTTAGGTTGCCCCTGCCATCGAGGGGTCTTACCCATCATTGACTGACCAGCCATCCTCCAGGACTAAGCAGGGTGAATGTGAGGGAAGCAGGGGCTGCACCCCTGCCAGGGGGACAGGTTTTGTCTCCTCAGTGGCCTATTTTCCCAAGGCCCCCTCGCTCAGCTCCAGCCTTAAGGCATTTTCGCCATTGGAAAGGCTACAGTTCCTGAAACCAGGCGGGACAGTTCCCAACATATATGTACCACATATTCGTATCCAGTCATCTGTCAAAGGACATTTAGATAGTATCCATGTCTTGGCTATTGTAAATAATGCTGCAATAAATGTAGGAGTAAAATATATATATTTATGAGTACGCATTTTCAGTTTTTTTCAGAAGATATCCAGAATAGGGGTTGTTGGGTAGCATAGTAGGTGTATTTTTAATTTTTTGAGGAACCTCCGTACTGTACCAATTTACTTTCCCACCAGCAGAAAAGAGTCTTTTCAACAAATGGTGCTCAAACAATTGGACATCACACAAAAAATTGAATCTAGACACAAGCTTTACATCTTTCCCAAAAATTAACTTTAAAATGATCATATACCTAAGTATAAAATGTAAACTATAAAACTTCTGGAAGAAAACTTAGGAGTAAATCTAGATGATCTTGGGCTTGGCAATGAGCTTTTAGACACAATGCCAAAAGCACAGTCTATGAAAGAAAAAAATGAAAGCAGAACTTCATTAAAATTTAAAGTGTCTGCCCTGAAAGAGTGTTAAGAGAACGAAAAGACAAGCCACAGACTGAGAGAAAATATTTGCAAACACGTATCTGATAAAAAACTTGAATCAAGCAAATGAAAATTTATGAGTTCATGACAGCAAAAAACAAAAACAACTCTCATTGGTTACCAGTGAAGATGACACACTATTATTTCTCTGAACATTTAAAAATGATGCTCTTATCCTGCCTTTCCTATGTGAAATGGTGAAAATTTGTATTTATTTAAGAAGTTTACACAATAAATACAGAAGGGGTAACATAGGTAAAAAAAAAAATCACCATTTTGCAACTTGCAGTGAAATAATGGGTCTAGATAATAATCATCAATGTATACTAAACCTATTAGGTGAAAAATTGATGTTCCCCTGTCCCAGCATCATTTGTTCAAAAGACTGTTCTTTCCTTGTTGTATTGTCTTGGCACCCATGTTGAAAATAATTGACCATTATTGTAAGGATTTATTTCTTGATTATCTATCCTATTCTATCGATTATAGGAGTGTGCCTGTCCTTAAACCAGTGCTTACTATTGTAGCTTTGTATTAAGTTTTGAAATTGGGTCTACCAACTTTTTTCTGCTTTCTTTCTTTCTTTTTCTTTAATGATATTTTTTTGCTTGTGTCTCCCCTTTATTCCCTTCCACCCTACACCGCCCCATCCCCCTGTTTTCCGCTCCCCATCCCTCCCACTTAGTTCATGTCCATGTGTCATACATATAAGTTCTTTGGCTTCTCCATTTCTTATACTCTTCTTAACCTCCCCCTGTCTATTTTGTACCTACCAATTATCCTTCTTATTCCCTGTACCTTTTCCCCCATTCTTCCCCTTCCCCTATGTTTTACTGTTCATAGTTTTTTATTTTCTTTTTCTTAGATAAGTCCCTTTGACATTTCATATAGTAAGAGCTTGGTGATGATGAACTCCGTTCACTTTACATCCTCTGGGAAGCCCTCCCATTCTAAATGATAGCTTTGCTGGATAGAGTAATCTTGGATGTAGGTCCTTGCTTTTCATGACTTTGAAAACTTCTTGCCAGCCCCTTCTTGCTTTCAAGGTTTCTTTTGAGAAATCAGCAGATAGTCTTATGGGAACTCCTCTGTAGGTAACTATCTCCTTTTTCTCTTTCTGCTTTTAAGATTCTCTCCTTATCTTTAATCTTGGGTAATATAATTATGATGTGCCTTGGAGTGTACTTCCTTGGGTCTATCTTCTTTAGGACTCACATTTCTTTGTCTCAGCACTCTTGTTATACTGTGAGGGGCAGAGCCCTAGGTATTCACCAGGGTGGGGCAACTCATGTCTCTGTGTTATGACACTGTATATGGGGGAGGTGTCAGAGAGGAAACAGTGCCACTTGCTCAGTTCTCAACTGGGTTTTAGTCACTTCCCCTGCTACCCACAAGCAAATTGGGCACTTCTGGTGCTGATATCCAGGTGGGTGGGTTTATGTACATTCTAGGACCCTATGCATCTCTCCAGTGTACTCTCCTATGAGGCTGGGTGTTTTTCTTGCCACTGCAACCCCTATAGGTTTTTACAGCCAGAGGTTTCTTTTCCCACTCTGGAACCCTAGGTTTCGCGGTCTTTCTTGCTCTTCTGTTCCTACTGGTTTATCCACACGCAAATGTGGGACCACTAGCCACTCCCAGTCCTCCAGCTGCTGCCTTGCCACACATCCTCTCCACCCCAACTGCCCATCTCTGCCCCTCCTACTGGTCTGAATTGGTGTTTCTTCTTTCACTCCTTGGTTGTCAGACTTCCATACAGTTCAATTTTCTGGCATTTCTGGGGTTTTTTTTTTTCTCTTAAATTTCTTGTCCTACTTTTGGTTGTGTGAGGAGGCAAAGTGTATCTATCTATGCCTCCATCTTGGCCAGAAGTCCGAAAATCACCAGCAGTAATTTTGATGGGGATTGTGTTGAATCTGTTGGACTGCTTTGGGGAATATTTCCATTTTAATGACATTATGCCTTCTGACCCATAAACATAAGAATGTCTTGTCACTTAATCATCTTTACCCTTTTAACAATATTCTGTAGTTTTTAGTGTATGAATCTTACATTTCTTTTCTTAAATTTATTCCTAAGAATTTTTTTCTCTTTGATGCTATCATAAGTGGAATTGTTTTAATCTCTTTTAGGATTACTCATTGCTAATGAATATTAGTAGAGCTGATTTTTGTATATTCATTTGTTTCTGGCATACTTCTTTAACTCATTAGTTGTAATAAGTTTTATACATTTTTAAATACAATTTATTTATTTATTTGAGAGAGGGGAAGGGAGGGAGAAGGAGAGGGGGAGAAGCATCGATGTGGGAGACAAACATCAATGTGATAGAGAAGCATTGAATAGTTCCCTCTTGCACATGCCTGACTGGGACTGAACCCAGAACCCAGGCATGTGCCCTGGCCAGGAATCGAACCGGCAACCTTTCAGTTTGTGGGACAACACCCAACCAACTGAGCGACACTGGTCAGAGCTGTAATAATTTTTAAATGAATTCCTTAGGCTTTTCTATATATATCATCTGTATATAAAGGTAACTTTATTTCTTCCTTTCCAAACTGTGCTTCCCCCCGCCCCCTTGCCTAATTGCCTTGTCTAGAACCTCAAGGACAATGGTGAATAGACTTAATGGTGAGAGAGACCTTCATGGTCCTATTCTTGGTCTGAGGAGGAAAACATTTAACTTTCGATTATTAAGTATATCTTACCTGCTTTTAAAAGACATTATCTAAAAATATTTTTTAAAGTTAATTGAAAGCAGCAAGGCTTTTATTTGACTACTCTGACTAAGGCAATTCAAACAAGTCTCATCTCTTTTTCTTTTTTATTTGAAGCTGTTTATTAAGAAACAAAAGACCCAGAAAGAACCTTTGACCCTCCCCTCTTTCCTGCCCAAGAGATTAAGCTCTCATAAGAAATCTTTCAGTGTGGACATAAAGTTCCTGAAAATCCTTTCCACACTTGGTCTCTGGTTGTAGTGCCACTGTTAATGTGAAATCTCTCCTCAGGTCTGGTCGGGAGGAGCTGGCCACTCCCACTCTGGGTTGTGGTTCTGACTTTCCTTCCCAAGGCCACCATCTCCTGAGGGTCACATCTGGAAGCAGGTAGAGGTGGACTGTTCCAGCCCTGGCAGTCTGTTGGCTGTACATTGATCTGTGTCCTGGAATCTCCGGGGTTTAAGAGTTGGTAAAAGTAGTTTTTTAAAGCACTGAATGTAGCCTCATTACATGAAATTTTGAAGGAGAAATCACTGGTAATTCTCTCTGCTAACACACTATTTTAAATATTTATTTTTAGTCTTTTTTATCTACAGAATATGCCTTGTTACAGTTGTAGACTCTACATAATTTTATATCTTCCTTGTTTTAATTAATACTTATTTTCTAATAGTAGTAGAGTTATCATATATGTTTCCTCAGTGTATTTATCATAATTTATTTAACCATCGTTTCGTTGTCTGACATTTTGTTGTTTCTGATGTTTTTTCCCAAAGATACTACTGCAGCGAACAATTTTGTGCACATGGTTTTGTTTTTTCTTTGGATTATTACTTAGGATACGTTTGCCAACAAGAAGTAATTAGGTCCAGGGTTAGGCACATTTAATGACTCTTGATATATAGCGCCAATTTGTTTTGCCAAAGGGTGTATTGGTTCACATCGTGTACTAGTTTAGCACAATTTTGTAGTAGTTGGATATTGTTGTTTTAAATAGCTAATAGGTGAAAGCGACATGAGATTATTTAATCTTCTGTTTTTAAATTATTTAATGTGATTTGTAAGTAGCATACATGAGAATTAGGTTAATTCTTCATATTTAATTTGGAAAATTAGTGGCTTAATTAAAAATGTAAAACAGGTTAAAAATTTTTTTGGTGCCTGATGGTATTCTACTTAAATCTTTTCCTGACAGCTTGCCGATGTTCACAGTGCTCAGGAAATTTACCATTCCACTTACTTTACTCTTGGAAACCATAATACTCAGGTGATTTTTGTTTTTCTTCTGTTCCTCTGATGTCCTCTTTCCCCTTTCCTGCAGTATTTTTACATAGCAAATTCTCAACGTCTAGTCTTCTTTCCAAATAGTTGATTTGAATTGTTAGTAGCAATAACTTAAGGACAAATAGTTTGTTAACTTAAAAGCAGCCTCCTGTTTCCATGATTCCCTATGAACTTAATGAGTGAATTTTTAATTATAATTTTACATTAGACAAATAATACATGTTGGTGTAGAAACTTATTTTTTTTAAAACCAACAACCCTTAAACAGGTATAAATGTTTCCTTAGCCAGGTGGCCTATACACTGATTTTGGAACACAGGAAAAATTGTCCATGTGTACATCTAGGCTAGGAGGGGAGACAATCAGGGAAATCCATTCTGATGCAGTGATAATGATGGAACATCAGAATACTTATTTTTATAATGTTGGGTTAGAAATTTTTCATAAGGATACTCAGGCTGACATCCAAAAAGGTAATTCCTGATTTTGCTGTGAAGGTAATTTAGCAATGAATTTGGATGATGGCCCAATTTTATCTTAACCTTTGGATGCTTGATTTATAAGTATGTACCAACTAGACCTACCAGCAAGAGCTGTTCTGCATTTTGTCTCGGCGTCTCTCTAGTGAGAACAGAGAAATACATTCATAATTAGATTAAGGCAGTTCTTAAGTAATGCAGTAAATTTGGTCCAATTTACTAATCTCCTTACAGATACTTTTAATGTGTTCCCTAGGTAAAGCATTATTCATTTGACTTTAGCTATAAAACTGTTAGCAATGTTTATATTCAGTTTGTTTTTAAAATATGTTCTATCTTTTTTTACTCTCTTGCTTCATTGGTCTGTCTGTCTCTCTCTCGACCCATCTGTGTATTTATTACAGGAAACAATATTCCTCGGACATCATTGTCAGTGTCTTTGCCATCATTCTCGGTGCTTTCATAGCAGCTGGGTAAGACTTTGGGCAGTTTCTGCTCAATAACTTCTTTGTGTCTTTGACAATAGGCCAAGCCTCGTACTCATTTTTTATTTTCCTTCTGGCTGCTGTTGAACTGAGCAGCCAAGAGACAACCTGTTGGTGTTAGGGAACCTCCCTGTGTTCCTGTGAAAGGCAAACTGGATTCCATGTTAGCCGGAACATTTCTGAGAATATATAAAGAGAGCATTATAACATGTGAATATAACATCTCTTCATAAAAAAGGAATGAACTATTTACTTTTATTACTGAATATTTGTCTTCAGTATAAAAATTTTACTTGAAAACTTCTTAGGCATTTGATTAAGAAGAGTAACAGATTTATTAAGCTCTTGAATGCTGACTTGTTTTATCGTCCTGTGATGCCTTAGCGGTTAGTGTTTCCAAGGCAGAACACTCTCATGAAATATCTTGCAATGTTTGGGACAGGAGCCCACAATACCAGTGCATGACTAATACCTTACTCACTAATATGCAAGACCAGGAATGAGAACTCCAAGTCTGCATTTGAAGCAGGCATTCAGACTCCTATTTTTTATAGCATGGTGTTTACAGCATGTGGGCAGTTACAGTCCCTGGGTTTAAAACTTAGTCTTGCCTCCATCAGTTCTTTCTCAGCCTACCTGTGCCTCAGTGTCTTCATCTATAAAGATTATAATAGAAAAGAAAAACCAACTTGAATGAAGGGAAGAAAGAAAAGGTTAGAGGAATTCCAGTTAAACTAGTGTCGTCATTTAGAAACGGCAGTTCTGGATCATTACTTGCAAATTAAATAAGGGTGTGGGCTACAGTGCCAGGATGTCTGGGATTTTATTCTGGCCGCCTCCCTTACTGGCTGTGTAAACAGGGACAAGCTATTCAACCTCCCTATGCCCGTTATTTCAACTGTAAAGTAGAGATTAGAATACCATCCACCTAATAGGCTCCTCGTGAGAAGTAAATGAGGGAATAATAAACTAGGATTTACACTAGTGTGTGGCCAAGGTCAACAAAAATGTATTGAGTGTTCACTGTATGCCAGGCATCATTCCGGGTGCTGAGGAATCTACCAGTTAACAAAACAGACAAGATTCCTTGCCTTCATGGTGCTTCCATTCTATTTGATGGACAGACAATAACCCAAAGAAATAGACTTAAAAATATAGCAGACCAAATGGTAACAGACAATAAGTTTTATTATTATTATCATAGTAAATGTACAGACCACAGTTTATTAGTGGTGTTTTCATGTGTATCTTGCTCCTCCCCAGTCCAGCTGAGGCTGAGTTCAGCCCCTTGGAGGCTGGCCCCTGTGTCAGCGCTGTGTTCCCTCATGTGTTCATGGCACAGACATGAAGCAGAAGTACTCAGAGCCTGTTTTAGTCATGAAGACATTTGCTCAGACAAAATCAGATGAGTGAAGTAGCTAAGAAAGGGAGGTGCCCTGTTGTAAGTTCCCTCCCTCCATGGCACTCTGGGGATCACCCCCAGGCAGCCTCTCTCTCCTGCATTTCTTTGAGCTCAATTTGAAATCCATTGACTTAGAGCCAGTTGAAGACTTTTACAAAAAAATGGTTTATAAACATGTCTGTAAGTCTTTGGTGAGGAATAGCACTTCAGGGGCTGTGTGTGTGTGGAAGCATGTTCCAGGACCAGTTAGTAGAAATTCAGCTCATAGTTGACATATATGATGCTCTAATGAGCTGGAAGGGTAGCTGGCATTACCTAAGAGCCAGCTTGCAATAGTGATTCTTGACTTTCCCCTCTCTCAGCACCCACAGAATGGAGAACATCCTCGTGAGTGACAAGTACAGACAGTTCCTAGCTGTAGGCCAGCTGAGGCCCTAACCTTCCGTCCTGTCACTGAAATTAACTCATCCAAATGCAAGTAATCCTAGAATGGACTCAGTTCAATCAGCCAGTTAATGCTGCTATTACAAACAGCCCCCACATTTCATCTTGATGGTTTAGCATATCAAACGTATTCTGCTCACACCACACATGCAAACCAATACCATTTAATGTGTGTGCTCTACTCAGTGTAGCTGCTCAGAGATTCAGGTTGATGGGACCCTGCCTCAAAGGGAGCTTCTTACTCATCCAGGCTGGAAGGGGGGATATGGGAAATTGTGCACTCACTTCTGCAAGCTTTGGCCCTGAAGTGAGGTGTTAATTCTTCTTAGACTTTATTTGCCCAAGTCACATGTCCAGAAAAAGTTGAAGTAGAATGTCTAAACAGCCCTAAATGACAACCATATTTAACCACAAGGGTTAACCATGAATCTGCTCATTTATAAACAAGTAAATTCTTCTCAAACTTCTGTGCTTTCACTACTGGCTTAACCAAATGCTGTTTGGAACTGCCCTGGCCCCAACTGCTCACCCCCACAATCCCCAGAGAGAGACCTGAGAATTCTGGGGATTTCCTTCAGGCTCTCTGAGGAAGTGAGCAACACCTCCCTTCATTCCTCTAGAAACCTGGCTATTTTGCTTTTTCTACTCTTTGCCAGTTAAGGGAATGGCCAACTTTCAATCACTGAGCCTAATGTGAGTACGCGGGAGGTTTGAACCCTTGTTTTGAGAGATTCTATTTCTGTGAGTGAGCCGCAGAATTCTGATTTGTGATCTAAAATTAACCTACATTCTCACAAATATATTTGTAGATAATAATGCCAGTGGTAGCTTTAAGCAAAATGTGGTTTAAAGTGTGTTCTGATCTTGATGCAGTTTTTGCCTCTCTCTGCTTTTCTCTTTGGTTAGAAATTATCTTATTTTGATATTGAAGAGGGGACCAGGATATGCTGCTCCAAAATATGAAGCTTTGGCACAGACATTGTTTTGAGCTGAAGGCAATTGAGAATCAACAGATGTAGGAATTCTCTGCCCTCCCTTTTCTGCCTAAAAGCAGATCATAAATTTCTCTTTGTGAAGGTGTCCCCTTTCCTGGACCAGGAAATAGGAAAGCAGTTCTTATCACCAACAGTGAGAGTCAATATAAACAGACCTTACTAAAATAATCCTTATCTTCCATTAGTTTTCCCAATATATTTCCTAGTCCCTTGCCCATAATTTATTTGTTCCTCAAAACCTAAATCCTCTTTGTTAAAATGGTATATAAGCCATAGAATCTAACAACTTGAGTTTTACTTTGCATAAAATATTTACTACAGTTTGTGTGTGTGTGTGTGTGTGTGTGTGTGTGTGTGTGTGTGTGTGTGTTTTACTGTTTACCTATCTATTGTCAGTTCAATTCACAGATCTCCAGTCACTGAACTTAAGAGGGTAGAGGACACCTCCTTGGCAATGTATATTATGAATTATGACATGGGTCTTATACTGTCTGCGGGGTCAAGTGCAGGTGGATGACACATCTTGGCTGAGCTGTTGTTCTGTGTTTCCTCCCCATGTCACAACCCCCCAAATATTTTTATACTAGTATTATTTATTTAAGTAAAAATTGAAGAGAAGATGTTTCACAAGAATGGGAAGAAGGGAGCCTTAGGAGGAGTTGCAGGGAAGGAATGGCTTCCTCTGCCTTTTTGATGGACAGGGAATTCTGGTGGATGATGTGACTGTTTGGACACCAGATGTACGTGTCACTTTCTCAAATGACCCCTCTTGCCCCAGTCACTGCCCAGCTGTCTCTGCAGGGCTGTACCCTGCCGATGGCCCTATTTACTATAATAAGGAACTGCCACTGGCTATGTTAAATAAGTCATTCCCTTAGAAACGCAGAGCTCACCAATTATTATGCCAGTTTATCAGTTAGCAAAAGAAAGGGCTTTGCAGTTAAAAGAAGATGGTTAATGTCCTCTGGTTCTACGCCACTCAAGATTAAGTTCAAGCCATGAATGACTTGGTTTTGTTTTTGCCTGGAGGCAAAGCAGAGGAATTAACCATTCACCAAGACTGAGGGGGAAACTATACTAGAGAAAAGTAGTTACTAGCGTCACAAATGGATTTGATTGGGGAACGATGAAACGGGCAGAGCTTTGAGGCCAAGATGTGAATTTCTGAATAATCATCCTGTTCTGTTGTCCCTCCCAGTTCCGACCTTGCCTTTAACCTGGAAGGTTATATTTTTGTATTCCTGAATGATATCTTCACGGCAGCGAATGGAGTTTATACCAAACAGAAAATGGACCCAAAGGTACCATATATTCACTCTTACGTCTTTTAGGCTTTGTCATCTGCCCCCTGAAATTACATGAAAAAATAAAATGAATTTGTAAAGTTGGCATGTAATTTAATTTACATAATGTCACTAATTTCTTTTCAGTGATTTTGTCTGTAGAGTTTCTTGTTACTCCTTGTCTTTCAAAGTTTTGATTGCAAATTTGATAGGATGGGAAAAGATGCCACTCCTATTGATGCAAAATCAGAATATATAAAAGGGATTATTACGAAAAGCAAATTAAAATTAAAAGACTTTTTTTTTTAACCGCCATCATCAGTGACCAGTTTGAAGTCTGAGAGCAGCTCCAGCTTGAGAGTCTAGAAATAAGGGTTCCAGTTACAAGTTTTGCTGCTTACTGGCCGTCATTGTGACTTTGAACCTGAACTTCTACTAACCTCAGTTTCTTTATCTGTGGAATGAGATGTTTGGAGTGGGTGATTTATAAGGTCCTGTCCAGCAGTAACTGCCTCTCACAGACTTGGGGGATGGTGGGCAGATGAGCTTTTCTGCTGAGGTGCTGCCCCCAGCCCTCACCCCAACCCCAGCTGTTCCGGAAGTGCAGGAGGATGAGCCAGACAGACAGACGGTTCTTTGTACTAAGTTCTTTGTGTTAAGTGAGGGGTTTCCTCGGATGGACAGGCTTATTTCTATGAGCTGGGTTTTTTCTTTCTTTTTTTTTTTTCTGCTCAGCCATTTGTATTTTAATGGTGGAAGTTTTACAAAAACACTTTTGTTGCCTTTGAGAATCACAATATGTCACCCTTTATGGAAAGTGGTGGGGAAGTAGTGTTAGTGCTTTAATGAAAAGTAAATTTATGGAAGACTGCAAAATTAGATACCCAGCATTTTAACCCTGCTGTTCTTTAATAGAAAGAGCAGATATTTTTAAGAAGTTCTGTTCATATTAACATTTTTAAGTGTTTTTTATTTTGTTCCAAATTTTTCTATTTTGAAATGCATGCTTTAAAAACAATTAGAATATCAGAGAAGAGTGGAACCTTGGAGGCTACCCATCTCCATCTATTTTATCGGTCATTTTTGTGTTAAATAAATGTTTATTCTGAGATTACAGAATTCCTGAAAGGAAGCATTTTACATTAGAGATTTACTGAAGATATTCCAATGTAGAGTTAGTCAAGAAACATTTTGTAACTGCATAAATGTATAGTTTATAAGTGGAAATTTGATGCTTCATGTTCCTAAAATCAAGTGGGGTTTTCTCTGTTTTCGCAGGAGCTAGGGAAGTACGGAGTGCTTTTTTACAATGCCTGCTTCATGATTATCCCGACCCTCATCCTTAGTGTCTCCACGGGAGACCTTCAGCAGGTGAGCGGATGGCAGTCACTGCATTCTTACTCAGCAGTCTTTTACATAACAATCTTAATATTTAACCTTCAGCACTCACTGCAATACAACATGTAAAGGTTACTAGGGTTCCATGAGAGCAAGATATTTGATATCCCATGAATACCTTTGGCACTATCCTTTCGATTGGCATTTACCTTTAGACACCTGCGAGGTGGCAGGAAGTAGTCCCAAGAACTCTGGACTGCAAGCTTGTCGGAAAATGGCCACAAAAACCTGAGTTTGAGCCTTAATACCCTGTGTTGATATGGGGAGACTGGGAACATTACTTAACTTAGAAGGGGATTTTGACATTAAATAGTGAATTTATTTATTATTACCTTGATTATGGACATTTTAAAACATATGCAAAACAGAATAATTTAATGAACTCATGCACCCTTCCAGCTTCCACACTTTTTGGTATTTTGCCATTGATATTTCATCTCTCCTCTCTGCTCTCACTTTTCCCCCCACTGGAATAATTTAAAGCACGTTCCAGACATCATGCCATTTTGTCTCTAAATATTCCAGGATCTGTGCTTGAATTCTGAGAGAGTATTTTTCTTCTGGTATCTGCCCTGCTCCCTTGTGTGGGCACACCAGTGAGGGACAAATAAAGTGGTGAATTAATAGAAATATAGGTGGCCCAGCTGGAGAGAATGGAGGCCAGTCTCTCAGGAGAGGCCAGTGTGCACCCCAGGACACCAACAGCAGTCACCTTAAAGTGTGCCGGCTCTGCCAGCCCTGTTTCTTCAGGAAGTTGCTGGCCACACCACCTCTAGGAATGTTGCCTGTGTCTTAAGGGGATGTTTAAAGTCAAGTGAAAATCTAGGGTGTGGCCTCAGCCCACAGAACCAAAGCCCTGCGGCCTGTGGCAGAGGCCGGGCGGTCAGATAGGCCCTGTGCAGCAGCCGTTTTTCTCCCACAGGCAGCAGTTTCTGTGTGTTTAACAGTCGGCGTGGGTGTGTGGTGCACACAGGCTGAGAGTCAGTCCCATATGTAGCACTTTTTTTAAGAAAAAATATTTTTTTTATTTATTTTTAGAGAGTAGAAGGAGAGAGGGAAAGAAACACCAATGTGTGGCTGCCTCTTGCGCGCCCCCTGCTGGGACCTGGCCCGCAACCCAGACGTGTGCCCTAGACTGGGATTCAAACCAGCAACACTTTGGTTCTCAGGCCAGCACTCAGTCCACTGAGCCACACAAGCCAGGGCCCATTTGCAGCACTTTTATAGATTTGAAGGCTGTGGGTTTCTGGGGACTCCTGGGGGTAAATGTCAAGGCCTATTGTCCTTTCTCAAAACTGTACTTTCTCGCTTGTATATTTCCTCTCCAAAAAGCAGTGGACAGCAGAAGGGCTTAGCCACAGCATTCCTGGGTAAACAGCCATTTCCACGTGTTTCTATTGAAAATCACCCAGAAAGAGCAGGTTTGCTAATGAGCTCTCATTGTGTGAGCTGAGGCCTCCTGTAGTTCAGAGTGTTGGAAGGTAGAGCAGGCACCCACACCTCTCTATGAATAACATGCAGAGCAGGATATCAGAAAACACAATATTTACTTTTCAGCCCCCGTCAATTGATTTTAAAATGCATTTGGGGCTTTTAATTTTATTTTTTATTTATTTTTAATCCTTGCCTGAGGATATGTCTTGATTTTAGAGAGAGAGGAAGGGAGAGAGCAAGAGAGAGAAACATCGATGTGAGAAACACCAATTGGTTGCCTCCTCTACGTGCCCCAACCATGGATCGAACCTGCAATCTAATTATGGGCCCTGACTGGAAATCAAAAGGGAAGTTATGAACCCTCAGTGAAATAGTCTCTAACAGCTTGTCTCATTTCATTATCATAGAAATGAGGTTTTCTTTTGAAGTCAGTGGAGTGTATCTATTCTGAAATCCTGGTGTTTCAGAGCTGTTTCAGATATATATTTATTTCTAGAAATAGAAATCTAGGAATTCCCAGAAACTCTGTGAGTACCTGATGGAAACTAAAAGCATACTTCCCTGTAGGAATAATGTTATGAATGTCATGGTGACCAGAAACTTAATTTTAGTACCTTATGAGCAAAATAGGCTAAATAGTATGTATGTATTAAATGTGGTTATTTTCTCTTGCTAATCTGTGTCATGTCTATTTGGTTATTAAGCCAGCCAAAGGAACCTTGAGGATAAAGGAGAATTTGTTCCTCCACAGCAATGGATTCAGGACAAACTTCTTCCAGTCACTTTTGACCATGACTGCTTCCATGTTAGATTGTTCGCTAGATGCAATAAAAAAGCAAATTACTGTATATAGGTGTGTTAGTCTGCAATGTAAAATTGCATTTTACTTGCCAAGTTTGGCTTGATTGTACCAGAAGTTGATGGATGAATTAAACTAAATGTTAACTTCTCTTCTTGGTGGAAGGAGCACTTCGATGAGTTATAGGGGAGGTTCACAGGAGAAGGTCAGAGATTGTGTTAGGACTCGGTGTGAGTCACTGTACTGGGGGTTCACTCCTGGACCTTGAACTTACACAGTTGGTAGATCTAATAGCACTTTGATTCTATCTCTGATTAACAGTTAGTGATTGTTAACAAAATAGGCCTCTGGAAAACATTCAATAGGTGAACTAAAGTCATTTGAATCATTGAATTATAGAATCAAAGCACATTTATTTTTTTTATTAAAGGTTTATTTAAAAATTCAATTACAGTTGACATACATATTATATTAGTTTCAGGTGTACATCATAGTAATTAGACATTTATATTACTTAAGTGATTACCTCAACAAGTCTAGTATCCATCCACCTAACACCATGAGCAGTTATGACAATATTATTTACTATATTCTCTGTGCTGCACTTTACATTCCCGTGACTGTTTTTATAACCAGCAATTTGTCAAAGTACATTTAGTGTATTACAGTTGATGAATAGGGGTAAATATGACTTTTTGCTGATTAAAAATCCATAAATGCAAAATGAAAATGATTCACATACCAGCATATGTTTACAGCAATAATAAGTCTAAAGGAAAAAGTACTGTTATTGTTATTCATCTTGAATTATTTTCTGTTTTAAAATAAATGTCATGCTATATTATTTTTTAAAATGCTACTCACACAGCCTCATCATTAGAGAGACAAAATAAAGCTGAAATCTGTCAAACTTTAGGTTGGCAAAGAATCCAAAGGTTTATGAAATTACTTCATTGCCCTCTATGGTTTATGTGGTATCAGGAACATATAACTTTGATTTACTGTTTACTTGGTTTAAGTTTGTGTTGTATGGTTTTCTACTAGTTTCAATTCTATCTGACTTTCAGACGCAGAGTGTTTTGCATGGTTTTTGTTTGGTTTTACTCTTTTGCCCTGGCGTCAGAAGTTGGTTTCTGCCCCTTTGGTATGAGGCTTGCTAGTATGACCTATTTTCTCTTTCACAAGTAAGCATTTTAAAAAAATGCTTTAAGATGGAAAATTTCAAATCTATGCAGAAGGAGAGAGAATAGTATAACAAACCCATGTAGGCAGCAATCAGTTTCAGTAGTTATTACCATTTAAAATGTATTATCTTTTTGATAAGAGAGGTAGGCAAAGCATTACTAACGAAACACTGAGAATAAAGTGTAACAAGGTTGTAGTAATCAGACAAGAGAATTCCATTTTAATTTGTTTAAACAATTTGAATTATAAACTTAAGCAAGATTTAAATAATGTTAAACATATGAAGTTATTAAAACTTGGCCAGCAAAATACTGCTTAACAGGAAGTAAATACAACTTATATTTAATTATATTATTCAGCAATTTAGGATAGTCTTTTTTAAAAAGACTTTATTTATTTTTAGAGAGAGGGAGAAGAGGGAAAGAAACATCGATGATCAGTTGCTTCTCACATGTGTCCCCACCAGATATCTAACCCACAACCCAGGCCTGTGCTCTGACCAGGAATTGAACTGGTGACCTTTTCTTTTGTGGAATGACACCCAACCTACTGAGCCACACTGGTCAAGGCAAATCTTGAATTCCTTTAAAATAATTTTTGGAGGCAGGCAAGGGACAAGTCATGAGTAAAATACTTCTTTTTATTGTCACCTGTCATTTCAAGAGGGTTAATTTTATTTTCTCAGCTAGGGACTAAGAAGAGAAATTGAGTCTTAAACTTTTCTGTCTGCCAGTGCCTCCACCAAATTATTTTATTGCTTTGTAAATAGCAAATAAGTTTTTATTTTTGATGATACTTCCTACGCATTTGCAAATTCTTGAAAATCAGAGTAATACCAACATTATTCATTTTATAATAAACTTTGTCCTAAGGTTATTTTTATGGAAAGTAAACCAAACCTGTTTTTGTGACTACAATTTTAGTAAAAATTTAATGATAACCATAGGAACAATAGCTGTCATTTTGTGTTTGCCACCTGCAAGATTCTAAACAATTTCATTAAATCCTCACATTGATTGTTTGAGGAAGTTTTAAGAAAATAATCCTCATTTTGTAAAATGGACCTCCGGTTTAGGGAAGAAAAAATAGTTTGCCCAATGTCACATAACTGGTACTACCTAGGGTTTTTAAAATAACGTTTTCTTCCTTAACTGGTGTGGCTCAGTGGACTGAGTGCCAGACTGTGAAGCAAAGGGTCGCCAGTTTGATTTCCCGTCAGGGCACATGCCTGGGTTGCGGACTAGGTCCCCAGTGGGGCGTGCGTGAGAAGCAACCACACATTGATGTTTCTCTCCCTCCCTTCCCTTCTTCTCTCTTAAAAAAGAAGAAGAAGAAGAAGAAATAAAATCTGAAAAAAAAATAATGTTTTCTCTTTGGGAAATTGGCTTCTGTACTAAATAAAATTCACAATTTGGTAAAACCAATAGATTTAAACTGTAATTTATTAATATAATCATTAGTTTTCTTTCTTTTTGATACTAGGCTACTGAATTCAACCAATGGAAGAATGTTCTATTTATCATACAGTTTCTTCTTTCCTGTTTTTTGGGGTAAGAAACCAAAGATAAATATAAGCTTTGGTCTATGGTATCTCTTGACAAGTCAAATCAAAATATACATTCTGTCTGTTCTGTCAAAATTCCTTTGTCCTTCAACTTTCTCTTGGAAGTACCCCTGTAACAGAGTAGTGGACTGGACTCATGTTACATGCCACATTCTGCTACAGATGTTGCCTACTGATTTCTGAAAGTTAGCTTCGAATGAAGTTAGCTGACATGTCAGATTCTGTACTGTGTTTGTTTTTGTCACAATGTCCCATGTTTACCAAGCTCCCCATTTTCTGTAGTGCTGTACCTACTATATTCAGGGAAATTTCTGAGCGATGTTGAGGCCATTATGTTGTCCAATAATTTTAAGCTTTTGCTTTTCAAATATTCCTTAGGTCTGTCTTCCTATCCAAAACCATGGAGTTGTATCTTATTTTCTTTTTTATGTTCCCAAATTTGAAAATTTTCATGTATAGATAATAATGCAGCTAGCACATAATCCAAAAGCTGCAAAGAAATGCACAGGTAACAGAAGCCACCCTTCCTCCCTCCCTCCTTCTCATTCATTCATTCGTTCACTCACTAGGAATTCCTTTCTTCCCTGCCCTGTAGCACTGCAGTTTTCCCCTCCAGAGGCTGTCACTGTTTGAAGACTTGGGAGTAGCCTTGCTGGGCTGGGCTCCCTGTGTAAACAAGCACCTGGGTCTTATCCCATATGAAAGGGTCTTTGAATGACTGTCTCAGAGAAGTACTTATCAAAACGCTTTTTCTGTAAAGAAACATGAATTTCTTTCGTATTTTTTAAATCATGAATACTACAGTTTTAATGATGTGTAAGTGAACTAAGACAATTCATGACTTCTTTGATCAATACTCAGTTATCAAACTGGGTTTTAATTGTATAAATTAGTCACATACAGTAAAAATATTTTATGTATATCCTCTAGTTCAGTAATCCCCTCTTCAGCTGCGTCTGATCTAATGTTTAACCTGATGATGGAGCTTTTGATTTTAGCATTTCATATTTTATTTGCCAACATTTAGCAGCTTTTCTTCTCAAACTTATTCTTAACATTCTTTCATTGGTGATCTTTGTGACTGTACCTTTTATTTCTTTAAATATTACATGCATAGCTATTCTGTATTCTGTATCTGATTATCCAACACTTGCAGTTCTTAAGAATCGAAATATGCACTTTGTTGACTAACTGTGTAGTTTGTCTTTATGGTTACTTCCTAGTGTGTTTGGTGACTTGTGATTGTGAGCATATTGCTTAATATTAATCAGTCCTATTGACTGAAATTGGGAATTTGAGAAACTTTCCTACAGGGACAAGTTGATTTTGCTCTAGCTGGTTGCCAGGTGTTGCCCCTGACCTAGACCACTTCAGGCTTTTTGGAGGGCCTGGGTTCAGTGGGCCACATTGGGCCATCTTCCCCATGTGGAGTTGGGCCCAGGGCTCCGTTTCCAGACTGTGCTGTTCTGCTGTGCCTCTGCCCTGAGGCAACCGCATCCTGCCCCACTGTCTGCTGCTCTGACTCTTGCGGGGCCGTCATTCCTTACTGCTGTGTACCCACTTCCCCCTCCTTCACAGGGGTGATTTTGAATGATCTCTTGTGCCTCTTTCAAGACCATCAGTCTCTCAAATAATGTATCCTTTCCAGTTATTGATTGTTCTGCAGTGGGAGAGTATTAAGTACTCTAAGTACTTAAGTAGCCACTGCTGGAAGCATGAGTTTAGTAAGATATTTGTTGTTTACCCAGTTGTTGACTGAGAATGTTCAACTTTGAAAAAAAATCTACTAAGCTACTAAGAGGGTAACTCATGTTGTGAGTTACCTTCTGTTAAACTATCTTTTTTTTCTTTTCCAATTAAGAAAAAAATCAACCCGTATCACACAAATTCAGACCAGCACCTTTCCCTGGCTCAGCCCAGTCACATGTGAACAGCAGAGCTAAGTGTCAAAGTCTTTTTTTCACGTGATTATAAACTTGATGAGATTCTTGTGCTTTATTATTTAACTGTCCCATGAGTGATATGGTCCGGCAGTGCCTGGATGTGAGCTGTCACTCTGGGGCCTGCCTGTGAGAGACTTGATTGACCCCATCTGTGTACAACTCCATACAATTTTTTTCCCATTTAAAAATATGCTTCTCAGCACTCAAATACTCTCTTGTTCAAAGTTCTTAATATATTAATCAGTGGCCACTTTGCAAATGGAAATGTCCCAAAGGCATAGTAATTATAAATAAATCAGTAAAATGATGAAATCATTAACATTTCAGATTTCACCCAACTTTAAGGATGAAAACATGGTAGGTCTCAGTTTTTTAAGTGGGTCTTTTGAGGCCACTAAAATTGTCACACCATTCCAAAAGTGAAGTGCCGGGGCTCTGGAATCAGACAGTCTGGGTTTCGGTTCTGGCTTTGCCACTTATAGTTCTGGGTCCTTGGATAAGCTCTTTAACCTTGCCAAGTCTTAATTTCCTCACCTTTAAAATAAGAACAGTGAGCTAAAGTGCCTGATTTATAAGATGGGGTTCTGTGGATTGAATGAGTAAAGAGCACTTAGAACAGGGCAGGTCACATAGAAAATGCTCAGTAAGTATTAAATATTATTGTTGTTAATATTTCCGTTTCTTATTCATAGATAGAGAGCAGGATGGCAGCTACGGTGGGGGTGGGTGGGTGGACGGATCAAGCAATAAGGAAAAAGGACTCGTGGACACGGACAACAGTGGGGTGGTTCCAGGGGGAAGGGGGGATAAGGGGGATAAATGGAAATGGAAAAAATAAAAAATATTTATTTCTTGATGGTGTCCTCTTCGGTTGGGCTGTCTTTTTTTACTTCAGATGATTTTGGTTTCTACCTATAGCAATGGGTTTTCAAGAGTGGTCTTTCTGTTACGTATACCTTACCTTCAGTGGTCAAGTTTTAATTATGAAACTGCTCTAGAAGGATGCTTCAATTTTGGCATGGTGGATTTTTCAGAATCCTTCTTTTTTGCAGTTTCTCACTCAGAGGACAGTATCTGATGGGGTCATTTGCTTCTTCATAGTAGTTGAGACCATTGTGAGCTTCTGAGAACATCCTTGGTTTCAGAGCAGCTGGCGCTGGGCTCAGGCTGTGCCCTTCTCTCAGGCCCCTGCTCAAGGAGCTTCTAACCCTAGACTCCAGAGGGCTCTGAGGCTCAGCTTCTTACTTACGTTTGCTGCTTTCAGGTTTGCATTTCATACTTAACTTTTTCCAACCATTGACTCTCTGTTCCAAGGTGAAAATAAATTTAAAAAAGTTACTCCACTTTAAAAATGTAATTTAAAAGTCAATGGAATTGTGAAGAGGAGAGACTTTTCTGTTGAGTTATGGTGAAGGACTCAGCTTTAAGAAATGCTACTTGTAATGCTACTTGTAATGTAAAGCATATAACAGAGTGAAATTATGTCAGGAAGACAAATTGGGCTGTAGAAGCTAAGATAGTAAAATATAGACTGTAACTTAAGTTGACCAGCTTTATTTTAAAAAGCTAGTTCTGCAGACCTTTTTAACCTTGCTGAGAAATGACAAGGTTCTGGTTCATTCATACCAGCCACTGGGACCAGCCCCTAGGCTCAAAGACGATTATCCTAATCTGTTTCTGCCCCAATAAGAGTGCCCCCCCTTTTAAAGATTTTATGTACTTATTTTTAGAGAGAAGGGAAGGAAGAAAGAGAGGGAAAGAAACATTAATGTGTGGTTGCCTGTCATGTGCCCCCAACTGGGGACCTGGCCCACAACACAGGCATGTGCCCTGACTGGGAATTGAACCTGCGACTCTTTGGTTCACAGGCTGGCACTCAGTCCACTGAGCCACGCCAGCCAAGGCAAGGCCCTTTAATCCCACTGAAACAATAATAGGTTCCTTAATAAAAACACCAATGCATCAAATTTCCCTACTTACGGGATAAAAAAATGTTTTGTTCTTTGAACTTTCATTGATCATGCCAAGATGTAGCATACAGGAGAAAACAGGATTCTGTAGATTCTTGGGCACAGGAACTGCAGAACTGTTAAAGACAGCAGATATTCCCATCATTTCCCAGCAAACCAAATCATAGTGTGTAATCCACGCACTAGGAAGATGGGCCGTACCTATCCCATGACTTCAGCATTCTTGCACATCATGGAGTGCTGGATTTGGAGTGAGTTTCTACCAGAGATGGGCAAGGTGAGACTTCTTCAAATTCTTTGAAACCTAGAATTAGGAAAGAGGAATGTTCTGGGGCACCATTGTAGTTGGTGCAAGGAGTGTTAAAGTGGCCTTTTATTATTTGAACATTTGTTTTGAATTTCTGTATGTGTTTGTACATGGAATGGTAACCAGAAACAGGTTGTAAACGAGGTCATTTCAGTTCTGTTGTGACTGGCACGATTGTGTCAGACAGGCGTAGGTAAATGGTTTCGTTGTTGTTGTTTTTTTGGTGGGTGTGTCATTTACAGAAACAGGAAGAAACCTTCGAGCAGGGGTTCTGGCCCAGGGCTGTCCACATGGGCACCTCTGTCCCTGGGGCCCTATCAGCCAAAACATGCAGCTGGCATTTGCTGTCGGAATAAATGTGTATCACATATATGTGCTATTATTTTTCAAACGTACACAGATGATATATGATTTTAAAAATGCAGAATGGCAAAAGCTGATGAGCATTTGCAGTGCTTTTAAATATCTTTGCATTTTATTCACCCACAGGTGCTAAACTCAAAACTCCTATCATGTGAAGGTTGACTTTCTGGTGTTAAAAGTGGTGTAGTTTCCTTTGGACTGGGTTCCTAGAGGTTCTTTTGGTTTAGAACCTTTGTCTTTGCCAAAGGACTGCATAGGTACTTATTTACATGTAGAAATACATTATGTTTCTTAGATAAAAAATTAATACACTACTTTGATCTTAGTGGTCTTATATTCATCCTCTTTGGGGACATCTAGTGGTTACACTAAGAGGTGCAGCCGTTTTGTCTGGACACCATCTGTTGCAGAGAACTGCTTGCTAATGCAGGCTCCTCCTGGGTGTTAGAGAGGGTCACTCTTCCCGGCTCACCCCAGCTGGTGAGTGAGTGTCCTAGTTGCCCCACTCTTGGGTATTAGAACCTTAGATCCAAGGTGTCTGTGATTCTGAATGCAGGCCAAGATGGTTTCACTAAAATGTTAGTGTGGAGAAAATGCTGCATGATGGGAACCCTGGAATAGCAATTTTTAAGTAACAATAAAAATAAAGAACATCCATGCTCGTCCTGGGTTTAAGGCCACACTGCAGTTGGGGAAGCCTGCGGGAAACTTTTCTGTGTTCCTTAAACTGGGTTGGTCCCCTCCCCTGACTTGTAATCTCTGTGATTTCAGTAGACCCTGAGCTCCTCCAGTAGATGCTGTGGGTACTGTTCTCTTACAAACCAGGCCCAGCAGAGCAGGCAGTAGTTAACGTCCGGCTGAGTTTTTTAATCCTTTCATTTCATGCAGGAGTAGGATTACTCATAGTTCTGCAGCGCCCTAAATTAATGTTGAACTTACTAATGTACAATTTTTAAAAACTTAGATTTCGTAAAGCCTTTAATACAAAAATACTGTTGCTCTATTTATAAAACTAGTAATTTTTGTAAAAATATAATTTTACTTTTATTATTTGATTAATGGTTTGTTATTTCAAGTTTAACTGATTAAAATCTCCTAAACAATTTACTATAAATTAGTCCCATTTACAACTTAGTGAATTAAAATTTGTTTAACCTTTTGAAACTGCATTTACAAACGTGATTTACTCCCCCCCCCCCAGTAATTTCTAGCCTTCAGAACTGCTCTAGCAAAGCTAATGAACCAGGTCGCTTTACACACCCAAGCAACTCTTTGAAACTTAGTAAACCCATGTTGAAAATGTAGTAAATCAGCTGCTTTTCAACATTCAGATACTTTGTACCAATTTCTCAGATTCTTACTCCTTTCAAATGAATATTGCAAGTTTAATATCAATTGCACATTTCAAATTAAAACTACAAAGGCCGAGATGTTGGCTTCTCTAACTTGTCAAATTGTTGTAATTATCTTAATAACAAATACACATTTTTCTGAGAATTACAAAATTTAAGATTGTAATTGAGTTAATTCCTCAACTTTATGTTACAACTTGGTATATTGTACTTTATCTCTAATTTTTTCTCTACCACATCTGCTAATATACATCTTAGACCAAAAATGATTACTGTGTTAATTTATGATTCTGTTACTAATGATGAGGGATTTGGGCCTGGACTGGAGACTGAGCACTAAATTCCTGCCGGATGTACTTACCAGGTGCACAGGCCGAGTCCTTTCTTATGGTCTGGTTCCCTCTGTCTGTCATTGGGGGATCCAAGTTCCTGCCTTCTAACTGGAATTTAGCTTTAAAATCCAACACCTCTTCTGCCCTCTCTATTTTTCCAGTTTCATTCTCAACCAGTTGTGATTGTAATCTCTTTCACCATTTAATCACCTGATTTAGGTGGATGGTATTTTGCATCCCATTTAGGTTGAAGCTAATTTTCTTCACAGTTTGATTGAAATGAATCTGTTTCTTTATCTGAGATTGGACTGTAGATTCTTTCCTGGGTATATATATAGTCTTGTCTGGTGCTTGGTCACAATTCTGCAGTCATTTTATTGACAAGTGAGTGTGTAAATACTGGACAGTGTCGAATGCCTGTTGAACTAACTTTGGTAACGGGTACAGGAGTACCGCTGACATGGGGAATCCATTCTTTTCACTCTCCTTTGTCCAAAGCCAGTGACTGCTTAGCTGATTTTCCTTTCTATTTTTCTTTTTAAAGATTTTATGTATTTACTTTTAGAGAGAGGGTAAGGGAGGGCAACAGAGAGGGAGAGAAACATTGTTATGTGAGAGATCAGTTGCCTCTCACACGCCCCCAACCTGGGACCTGGCTCATAACCCAGGCATGTGCCCTGACTGGGAATTGAACCAGCAAGCTCCTGGTTTGCAGGCTGGTGCTCAGTCCACTGACCCACACCAGCCAGGGCTGATTTGCTAAACACCTGTGGTTCTCAGAGCTGGCTGCACATGGGGTTCATCTGTGGAGTTTTGAGACTACACAAGGGATGCACCTCAAACTGCTGGAAAGAGAACCTCCTCCAAGGATCATTATGTGTTAAAAGTGCATCAGGTGATTCTGATGCACAGAGAGGGTTAAAAACCAGTGTGTAACGTAGCTATCAAATGAAAGGTTTCAGATCATTTAAAAAATCTCATTGTTCTTACCTCCTTTTCAAAGAAATGTGAATGAGAAAGAGACAAAATGAGAAGGACACAAGGTAGAAAGTTTGGCGAATGCACGACTAGACCATTTATCTGTAAAAAGTCAGAGTTAAAAAATGTTTTAAGATGTAGGTCCTACAAGTCTTTGTGGTATTAAAGTACCTGTGCGTGGGTCACTCGCTGACTCATTCTGAACTAGTCTGTCATTGTTACCCAGCACCGCCAGACGCGCACTCAGTGTTTGCTCCCTTGCCCAGGTTCCTGTTGATGTACTCCACGGTGCTGTGCAGCTATTACAACTCGGCCCTGACGACAGCGGTGGTTGGAGCCATCAAGGTAACTGGGGGAAGGCTTGCAATGTATAATCAGATTGAGAACTTGACTGTGAATCCAGTCTTTACAATAAACCTGAGTTTGACTCTATCTTTGATATCAGTGGTTGTCAGAATGGAGGCTTGTGACATTTTCAGCGGTGCCTGGGTGATCCTTTCTCCTGTCTTCTGATCTCCTAATTTATAGAACAGAGGGAGGACTAGCTACTTTAAAAAGGAGAGGCAAATTATATTTTTAAATTGGGAGGAGAGGATGATTTGGGAAAATGAAATAAAAAAGCTGAAAAATGCCCAGTTTCTGCACTGACCAAAATGTCTTGTCATCTACGGTTTGGTTTTCTGGGAGAATCTGCCAACTTAGCTAATTCTTGTGAAGAACAGTTTCAGTCTCTATATATGCTCAACTATAGGGTGATAAACCCGTAGATTGGCATGGGTATTTGCATGTGTGCGTACAAGCATTTGAATACACTCACGAATGACAGAGGGTAGGGTTGTTCTGAGTTCCCTTCTACAGGTGCTTTGTTTTTTTTCTTCACATGACTCCCAGTTGATGGTAAAGAGATGGGATCTGAAAGTTGATTACAGCCCAGCTCTTACATCTTTTTCCTGTGCATGAACTGGAAGGGGGTATGAATAATGCAGTTTTCTTGTGTTAGTCGTGCCATAGTTTACTTCATTTTTAAAATAAAGCCTAGCAATAAATTTTTATTCATCCATCCAACATCTGTGAATGCATGCTCTATGCAGAGTAACTAAAATATTTAGTTTCAGATTTCACCCTATTTTTCTCTTAAATTCTTTACTTTTGAAGTGACCAGTCCTCTCTTTTCCTGCAGAATGTATCCATTGCCTACATTGGGATGTTAGTTGGTGGAGACTACATTTTCTCTGTGTTAAACTTCGTAGGATTAAATATTTGGTAAGTGGGATTTTTAAATGAATTCATTTTAGCAAAATATGGATTTTTAAAAGTCTGATCAATAGGCTATAAGTGAAAGAATGAAAAGTGATTTGACATGACAATTTCTAAGGTAATTTTACCTAAACCACTCAGTTCACCTGTTTTTATGACATACTCCCTCATGTCGATCCTGGGGTCATGAGGAGTTAACATTCTAGGGGCTGAGGTCTGAAATCAAGTCGTGTGTCTTCCTCCCAGAAGAGGCCCCTGCATTATCTGTCTTCCTCTAGTGAAGTGGGCCTCGTTCGGCTTGTGCTCTCTCAAAGCACCACGTGCTAAGGGTGCTCAGGGGAGTGACGAATATACTTGTAAAAGGCCTTTTGGGGTCCCAGACATGGGATGCTTTTTAGGATAATAATGTATAGTTTTTTCAGTAATAACCAACTGCATATTTTCTCAGTAAGGTTCTATATTACATTTGATTTACTCTTTTTTTTCTGCCCCAGAAGATTTGTAAATAAGAGGGCTAATTCCAATCAAGTAATCTATAAACGAGGAGGACCAGGGGGCTCAGTAATTTCCCCAAGTTAAGCTGTGTTTATGAAGGTGGCAGTGACTGCTGGTTTTTAAAAAAATTTTTTTTTTTTTTATTTTCACTCTCATTTTTCCTCCTTTCAGCATGGCAGGGGGCTTGAGATACTCCTTTTTGACTTTGAGCGGCCAGTTAAAACCTAAACAACCTGTGGATGAAGAAAACATCCCCCCAGATTTGAAGAGTTAGACTCTGAGGCAGAACCGGAGACGGACCTGCTGTCTGGCGGCTACGAGGAGGGTCGTCCCAGATGTGGGAAAGCGAAGCCAGACGTTGGAGGTGTGGGATATCCTCTGGTGAAAGCAAGAAAAAAAAGGCTGCAAAATGAGAAAATCTACCTCACACGCACTGCACAGTGAGCCATCATCGCCCTGAGAAATGTGTCCGGACAAAGTCTTACCAGCCAAAAGTGAATCTTCTCAAAATAAGCCACTGTTTAAAGGGATTGTTTCCAGGGGTCCTGTGTGGTCGATCACTCTTCTTCTGTTCACTGCTATTGCGTGTGCTTAAGAGGAGGTACAAGGTCGACGCTGAGAAGGTGATTACTTTCTTATCAGCACCTTTGCCTTAATTTCAAAGGTCCCAGCCAAAGCAAAGTGACAGTGAGAGCATTTTTTTAGTTTAAACAGATGTATTTTTATTTTCATTAAATTACCCAGTTAACTGCCAGTAGAATTATGTGTTAGCTTTGATTTGATCTTACATGTTGGTATTTTTCCCAGTCTTCAAAGTAAAATAAAAAATAATTTATATGCATGTCTCTTACTGTGTATGATATTATGGTAGACAGGCAGAAAAATAAGTCTGTTCTTCCCCCTGCCTTCAAAAGTGATACTCCTTTTAAGGTTTGTATTGGGGAAAATTGCAAAATAACTCAATGGAGCATTCTACAAGACTCTCTGTGCCCTGCCAACATTTAAATATCTCATATTTTTCTCCTTATCCCCCTCCAAGTTTGTTCAGGGGGCTGTGAAATTCATATCATGTGGACTTTAACCAAAGTTATATGTCCTTCTAGGCCTGCTTGACCTCCCAGGTCCATAGTGTGTGGGAAGGAGCCCCAAGTGGGTGGAAGTCATCATTACTCCATGAAGAAATGTGCTGTCCCCATGGGGTTGGGGTGCAGGGTAGGGCCTCAGCCTGGGAGACAAGAGCCTTTCTGTAACTGAGCCAACCAGGGCCTGGTCACATGGTGCCTTGGTGTATGACCCAACAACTACTGCTGAGGGAAACAGGTTTTCATTTACAGGGGGTGGGGGGAAGCACTGAGAGTACTCCAGCTCAGAGCCCTGCTCTCCCTTGAGAGCCAGCACTTCCCTAGCTCCCCTCCAGGCTATAATCCAGAAACAAGCCCGGTTGTTCCCCATATCCTTACCTGTTCTTAAGCCACTGCACAAACAGTTCTCCATCCCCTCTGGAAATGTGCACTCCTGGGTTTCAGAATCGCCATCCTCTCGCAGCAGTTCTCTCCTTCAAGATCTGGGGGACGTTGTCCTCAGCCTCCATGTGATAGTCCAAGAAATCGTGCCTTGTTACACTGGATCATGGTGAAGTCTGGGAAGGAACATGTACCAAGAAAGTGGCTTCTCTGTATGTCTCAGAGAAGCAAGTCTACAGTCTCAGCATTCCCAGTCACAGTTCAGCATTCCAGGTGTCTCCCACTCATCTGTTTTTGGTTAGGCAGGTCCTCGCAGTTCCCAGCAGCATCAGCGTGCTGCAGTGTTCTCCAGGCAGGTTTCCCAGCGGGTCTCCTCTTTCTCCCTCCAGCTCCTTCCTTACTACAACAGGCCGCCTGGCAAAACTGCATATAAACTGCATAGCTGCTTGCTGCTTTCTCAGACTTCATGGCCGGATCCCTCATGACGCCGCTGATGGCTGCCTGCTCAGAGGAGCAGATGTAGCTTTTCCCTCACTACAGGCAGCATGGCTGCCCTCTTCGCTACAGACCAACACAGCTGCTACCTACTCACTCTCAGCCCTCATGGTGGACCAGCCTTTCTCTCTCTCTGCCCAACCTTAGTTTAAATCCTGACTCAGAGCTTCCTGTGTGACCTCATCTCCGGCCCCTCCTACAATGAGCTACATTTGCCAGTTTCCAGTGTCTTCTACCCTTTCTTGGTGGCCATCTTTAGTCAGGGCAAGAGTTCCCCTGACACGGGCTTCCAGGAAGGGCACTCACCTTCCCTGGCTATGTCCTGAGTCACTAAATGCTCCGAGTCAGGTAGATACCTTTCACTGGAGGAGGTAGCACAGCTTACCCTTCAGGAAAGACAGGGCTATCCACTTGCCATTGTAATGCAAAGTATCTTAAATGCTGTATCATCTGCTCTCCTTTTCCCCATCCCCCAACCATGGGCTCCTATATTTTTGAGGACCCTTGCTTTGATCCCTTTTCATTTCCTTCTACCCTTGTCTTTATTGCTAACCCACCAAGACCTTTGCAGTTCACCTTGCATTGCGGCCTCCATTATATTAACCTGTAAAACTGAGCTAGATCTTTAAATCCTCCCCCAGCTCTTTCTAAATTCCTAGAAGCTGAACCAGATATGGGCAGAACAGCAAATGAAGGAATGATTGTGCTGATGTATCGTTTCAATTTACTTAAAATTTTTTAAAAGACATTTTAATTGTAAAATACACATAAAATTTACTCTCAACCATTTTTGAGTGTACAGTTGAGTAGTGCTAAATACACTCACATTTTTGAACAACCAATCTTCAGAACTCTTTCATCTTGCAAACTGAAACTCTGTACCCATTAAAGAGTAACCCCTCATTCCCCTCTGGCAACCACCATTCTACTTTTTGTCCATATGAATTGCACTGTTCTAGGTAACTCGTATAAGTGGTATCATACAGTATTTGCTTTTTGTGTCTGGGTCACTTCTCTTGAGGATAATAATGTCCTGAAGGTTCATCTATGTTATAGCATGTGTCAGAATTTCCTTCCCTTTAAAGGCTAATATACCATCATAGGGATATACCATGCTGTGTTGACCCATTTAGTGGACATCCTGTCGATGGATTTTTGGATTATTTCCACTTCTTGGCCATGTGTTGAATAATGTTGCTATAAACGTGGTATACAAATACATCTTTGAGACCATGCTTTTACTGTATTTTGCCATAAAATACACATCCACGTTTTTGGCCCAGACTTTTAGAAAAAAATCTTCTGTTTTAATTTTTTAATTCAATTTTTTATTTATTCATATTTAGAAACAAAACCGAGTATTGTATTCCATGGTATTATTTTGTATATGGGTATTGGTATTACTTTCTAGGGTTACACTTTTAATGCATAAGCATAAATAAAAGAATTAAAAACACTCATATAGATACAGAATTAGTGCTACCCATGTATAGTGCACATCCTTATTTTTCCCTTAAAAGTTTGGGCAAAATATTGTGCATTATACACAGCAAAATATTAAATGAAACTTGTTTCTTCTACACTCAGGGCACTCCTGAAAGCAAATATGTGGGGTCTCTTTTTCACATTAAACAGTTCTCCAACTCTCTGGACACCAACTGGATGTCCTATAATTGAATTCCGATACTACCCGCAGTTAGCACAAACCCCACAAGTAAAGGGCTCAGCCCCTCAAGACTGCCTCTCCAGTACAGATGCCAATTCTAAGTCCCAGGTTGTGACTGGTGCTCAAACTAGCCAGCCATAAACCAGGGGGTTCCCTTCCTGAGGTTCAATGATTTGCTAGAATGGCTTACAGAACTCTGAGAAGTGTTCTACTTTCTATCACCAATTTATTATAATGGATACAACTCAGGAACACTCAAAGGGAAGAGATGCAGAGGACAAGATAGGTGGGAAATGGTTTGGAGCTTCCACAAGCCCCCTGAGCCAGCTGCTCTCCCAGCACATCCATGTATTCACTCACCGGAAGCTCCCCAAACTCCCTTTTTAGGCTTCATTACTTTTAGCCACAGTAAAACGGACCAGAGCTGCACAATTTTACTTTCCTTGTACAATAATAGCCCACAAGGTTTCCAATGTCTTCACATTCTGTCTAACACTTGCATTTACTTATTTATTTATTTATTTATTATTTTTTTTGTAGGAACCATCCTAACGGTTATGAGGTGGTATCTCATTGTGGTTTTCATTTGCATTTCCCTGATGATTAGTGATATTGAGCATCTTTTTAAACGCTAATTGACCATTTGTATGTCTTCTCCAGAGAAATGTCTGTTCAAATCCTTTGCCCATTTTTGAATGGGATTGTTTGGTTTTTGTCGTTGAGTTGTAGGAATTCTTTATTTTATCAGTTTACTTTTTACTTTTTAAAAGGCTTGTGGATTGTGACCTTGGTGCTCCCAAGCTGTGTAACCGCTGTCTCTGGCATCATTAACATCATTTCTGAAACCCAGAGACCAAAGTGCTAAGATTTGAAAAATGTAAATGTAAATTTCTCATTTTTCCAGTGACAAAAAACAAAAAGATTTTGCTTTCTTCCAAAATTTCTTTCTAATTTTTATTTTTAGGAATCTTAAAGGAAATCACTTTTGTGTTTTCATAAAGTTTTAGTTTGGTCAATATTTTGTTTTCATTGCTAGAATGCCTGGGAGTGGGAGTTGTTACTGGAATTTTTTCTTTTGCAATCACCCCGGCACTGTTACCTTTTCTTAAATGACCCTTCTTTTTACTGGTGTGGAGACATCTACTCCTGCCTTCCATCTGTGGCCAGCAGAGGGCACCCTAAGAGCAGCACAGCACCCTTGTGACTGGGTTGAAACTCGGCAATTTCTGCTATATCGATAAAGAGCCAGATTCTAGAGGGGTGGGGTTGATGGCAGTTCCAATCTGGCTTTTAAATTAAGGTTAGTTGAGGGTGCTGGATGTAGGGAGGTGGTACAGAAAGGGTCCATGTGCTCCAAGGAGGCTGAAGAAATGTAACCCAATGCCTTAGGTCTCCAGATTTCTTTTTTTCTTACAAAAAATCACAAAAATCACTCTGGATGGGGCAAATAAAACTATCCTTGACATTCTGCTTATTTCTGGCTATTGTACTGCTAATAATAGCAATTTATTTGTTAATCTGGATTTTTTTCTGCTGTTAAAAAACAGGTTTTTTTTAATCCTCACCCGAGGATATGTTTATTGCTTTTAGAGAGAGAGGAAGGGAAAGGAAGAGAGAAACATCGATGTGAGAGAAACACCCCATTGGTGGCCTCCCGCAGGTGCTCCCTGACTGGGGATGGAACCTGCAGCTTTTTTGGTGCACCAGGCGATGCTCCAACCAACTGAGCAACTTGGCCAGGGCTTTTCTGATGTTTTAATATTTTTTCTGTATAGTAAATATATCTCAAGTACAGGAGTTTTGTAACAGCTGAGTTTGCTTCAATAAAAGAACCTAGTTTAGAGACTAAGCTTATATATGTTATATATTTTACATATGTGTATTATTATATAATACATATATAGTATATAACTATATATGACATATTTTATTTATATTCATTTCCTGTGCCTTCAGGAAAATGATGAAGGTACATATGTCAGTAATTCCAGAATCTTTAGTTATTTGTTTTCCTTTTGCATGACCACTTCAATTTTTAAGTCCTGGTGAATCCTTCTATGCCTTGCCAGTCATTTCTGTGTTCTGTGAATGGATATGGGTACTTGTGCTGAGACTTACCAAGGATCAGCAACTCAGCTGACCAGCAGCTCTTACTCGCTGGTATTTTTCAGTAAACAGAGGGAGCCCAGCAGCTCAGAATCTCGTTTCTTTTCTGTCATCAGACACTGGAGCACATGGAAAAAGACAGCACGCCCCATTAGGTTGAAGCCAGGTGAAGTCCCCAAGCCATTCCTGGGGGCTTCCTGGTGAGGAAATGCCAATCTCTGTGGCTTCTGAGTCTCACCTCCACTCCAGGTTGGAATCTCCCACGATGAGCCTCGGACCTTTTCCCCTCATCGTGTGCTTCCTGGGCCAGAACTTCTGCATTAGCTGGCAGCTTGTTAGAAATGCAGAATGTCAGGGTGCACACACTGAGTCAGAATCTGCATTTAGCCCAGGTGACCTGAGAAATGCTCCCCTAGTCTCGTGGTCTAGCCCATAATTTCAATACCAGGGGTTCTTTTCATGGGTTCACAGAATTCAGAGAGCTGGTTAACTTGGGTGGGGAAACAGAACATCTTGATTTTCCCTACTAAAATTTAGCATTTATTTCCATGTGAATGTAGGCAAAACCAAAGTAGTATTAGCTGTTTGTGACTTTGTTATTAATAGGAGTTGGGATATTTTCATATCACCTTATAGCTTTTACTGAAAAATCATTTATGCCCTGATCAGTATTTTGGCAGTTATTAGAGCCTCCACTAGTTCTTGTTATTTAATATTTCATAAAGAAGCATATTTTAGTACATCATATTTAGAAAATACTGTGATAACATTTTTTTGTAATTTGTTTCCTTTATAATTTTATGTATTTTATTATATGCATTTAAAAATTATTCAGCTCTGGCTGGTGTAGGTCAATGGATTGAGTTCCAGCCTGAGAACTGAAAGTTCGCTGGTTGGATTCCTGGTCAGGGCGCACGCCTCGGCTGCAGGACAGGTCCCTGGTTGGGGGCCTGCAAGAGGCAACCAGTGGATGGTTTCTCTTGCACACCCATGTTTCTCTCCCTCTCTTTCTCCCTCCCTCCCCTGTCTCTAAAAATGAATACATAAATAAGTTTTTTAAATCTACTCCAATGTTTAAAAAAAATTATTCAGGGAAGGAAGGTATAGCCAACCCTAGACTGCCACTGTGGCCTACAACATTGAAAACAGTAAAGGGCTTTGCTTCAGAAGAAAAGAAAATTCCAGGTTAATATGTTTTCTCAGTAATTGTTCCATTTTTGGCCTTAATACCAGTGGAGGTTTGCTGCCTGAATGTAGATGAGCCCTGGGCATTTTTTTGTATCTGACATGGTGGGAGGGGGCCATCCTCCAGCCAGTGGTGGTCAGCTGCCTGCAGCTGGGGGGAGGGAGGTGGAGAGAGGGAATGGGACAGGGCCAGTAGGCTTCACTGCCACATCGTCCTCATTCAAAGATCAGAACAGAGATGTAGATCCTCAATGTTACCGTACAGAACTTTATTCTTCAAATTCTGTGACTGCTTGCCTGGAGTACAATGTTAAAAGACTGAAAGCAGGATGACAGTGTGAGGAGGTTTGTGAACCCACTCCCCAGGGAAACAAGGAAACTTCATACGAGCAGCATGTACATTTGGTAGGCAGCTTCAAAAATGGAACTCAGTGATCCACGCCTCCTTATAGTCACATCCTGTGTAATGTCTGCTTGCTTCTCATGCAGAGAACACAGTAAAAGTGATGGGATAGTCCTTCCATGATTAGGTTACGAAGGAGTGTGGCTTCCACCTTTCTTATCTCTCTGACTCTTTTCACTTGCCTAACCTGAGGAAGCAAGCAAGGGTCCGTGCTGTGAGCTGCTTTAAGAAGAGGTCCATGTGGCGGAACAGCTGTGTGTGGAAGACTTCATCCTGGCAACAGACGTGTGTGAGCTTGGAATGCATCTTTCCTCAGCTGAGTCATGAGATGAAACTTATGATTTTTAGTCATCAAAATAATACACATTCGTTGTGAAAATTTAAAAATATAAAAAAGTACAAAGATGTACGTTAAAAAAACATTTTGTTTCATATCCTTATAAACTTTTTTCTCTTAATCACCACATTTCAAAGAATAATTGGGACTACACTATTTTGTCACCTGCATTGCTATAGAGGTAATTTTATTAATCTTCACAATAGTTCTGAAAAGTAAGACTAATTCTGAACCCATTTGATAGGAACGACTTGAGGGACAGACAGTTAGCTTGTAGAACGGCAGCACCAGATGCGCATCAGGCTGTTTTTCTCCTGAGCCTGTACTAGCCTGCATCCCAGCTGCTTCCAGAGGAGCTGGGCCACAGAGCTGACAGAACGTGGAAAGGAAACAGATCCCCAAAAGGAATTGTTTTTAATGTTGATTTTGGTTACTGCTTCTATCTAGAAAAGGGAGAAATTTAAAAATGACTCTTATTTTTCCAGACTGGGAAGCTGGGAGCAGGATGATCTGACAAATGACAGCAATTTCATAATCTGTTCAATAATATATGTAAATTCTAGGCAACGAGTATTGCCTCGTTCAGACTTTAACTCAGATAGGACTTCACATGCTGTGTGATCCAACGAGGCCTTATCGTATCTGTAATCCAGTCACTCTGCACCAAGGAGATCTGGCCCTGTGGGAGCCAGGGTAGGAACTGGGGCACCTCATGTTTGCTAGTCTGGTCTATCCTCACTGTGTTTCCCACAGTGGCCCCTCTGTAACCAGAGGGACACTTGGAACAGGTACCAGACTAGAGTTCAGTCAAGAAGAATGGCCCCTCCCCCACTCCACACCAAGTGGACTCTATTTCTGCCCCAGCAGGGATGGGAACAACAAGTTTTTGCCAAAAGAAAAGAAGAAATCAAAACATAAAATGTACTTTTTCCCTGGGCTGCATGTTCCTGGCTTGACTTATATCACTTCAGTAATAGTGATATTATCTGCTAGAACAGCACAGATTGTTTCAGAAAAGGCCAGAAATCCCGCCTGGGATTTGGTCCCCCAGAGTTCCCATCTTGAAATGTGTTAGATTGACACTAGGTCAACTACCAACCTCAAGAAAATCTCTGTGCGCTGTAAAACACCAGGTGGTTCCCGCCGAGACCTCGACCACGTGGTAGACCTCATCTACCACGGGGCTAACAGCCCCAGTACCGGCCCCTGTTGCCAATCCAGAAATCTAATGGGCAAAGATGGCAGCTTGTCCAAGACTTAAAAGCTATTAACAACGTAGTTGTTCCCCTTTCTCAGTTGTTGCAAACCCAACACCTTTCTGTCACAATTTCCACCAGACTCAGGATGGTTGACTATTGAAGACCTCTGTCATGCGTTTTCAGCATCCCTGTAGACCCCAACAGCTAATATCTCTTTGCCTTCACGCCATGCTGCATAACAATGTTGCAGTCAGAGACAAGTCAGATATGTGATGACTGCCCAAGAAGATTCTAATGACACTATTAACCCTTGCACGTTGCAGCACAAGGCATTACTTGCTGCTTGTGGTGATGCTGGTGTAAGCAAAGCGATTGTGCTGTGCCGTGTAAAGTACAGCACATACAATTTTGTACAGTACATAATATTGTACTTGATAATGATAGTGTCACAGATGGGCACACGTAACTAGGTTATTGGTGATCGTGGACAAAAAATTGAACTGAACACACAGAGTTTATAGCAGAAAGCGAGAAAAAGCAGATTTATTAAGCCACATGGAACATGGGAACAGGCCAACTCTGAGCAGAGTGGAGCAGAGAGGAAAGGAGAAGGGCCTAACAGCAGCAGCAGCAGCAGCAGGGGCAGCAGGAGCAGGGCAAAAGGACCGAACTCAGGGGCTAGAGGACTTTTATTCCTTAGGGTGGGTCTCCCATGATTTCCTTGATTGGTTACTGGGAAGAGGGTCCCACAATGCTAATTCATTATAATGAAGTAGGGGTCAGGTAGCATCTTCTGCGCAGGTGCAGTCCTGATTAACTAGGATTCGATGCTTCTCCAGATGCAGAAACTACCAGACTTAGGACAGGGTCTCCGCCCTTTATCCATGTTCTTTTTCTCCCGGGGTACCTCTGGAGTTTCCTCCTTCCTGACTCTCTCCTGCCTCAATAGTAAACAACTAAATGGTTTATGTATTTATTATACTTTATCTTTCATCATTAGTTTAGAGTGTTCTCTTTCTACATATAAAAAGAGTTTGCTGTAAAACAGTAGCTGGGTTACGCTACAGCAGCCTCACACATCTCTTGATTGCATCATTTTCTCTTGTGCTTAATTTAATCCCATGTGGCTTTGTACTGTAGCATGCTATACAGGCTTGTAGCCTGGCTATGGGCTATACTGTATAGCTTAGGTGTGTAATAGGCTGTACTATCTAGTTTCATGTAAGTATACACTATGACATTCGTACAGTGAGGAAATTGCTTATTGATGAATTTCTCAGAACGTATCCCTATTGTTGGGTAGCACCTGACTATACTTGGAAAAATCAACAATATATCGGAAAAGTCGTGCCTCAAGGGTTCACTGAGGCTTCTTCTTATTTCTCCTAGGTACTCCACCAAGATTTAAACTTCCTCCAATTCCCTGGGAAATGGGTCCTTTTAGAGTAGGTAGACAATCTCTTGCTGAGCTCAGTTGTTGGTAAAGGATTCCATTTATTTGCTATAACAGCTACCTCAAAGAGACATAACATCTTCAAAGAGAACTTACAATTGCCTCTAGGCACTGCTGCTCATTACCTAGATTGTAATCTAAGCATTGAAAGTAGACATTCAGCTATCTCCAAAAAGAAGCTAATCTAAGAATTCCCTAGATTTCTAACTAAGCAACAGCTTCATGGATTTTTGGTCTAGCTGGCTATTGCAGACTATCATTCCTAATTTTTCTCGTTGACTTCCCCACTGTATGAATTCACTAAAATTTCAGTCCCTGAGCCCTTCCTTGGGAAGATAAACCTGAGCAGGCCTTTGTAAGCCTGAAACAAGTGCTTTCAGAACCACCTGTGCAAAGGTCACCTAACTCTTCAGAACCTTTCACCATATTTGTGCATGAAAAGGAACACTGAGCCCTGGGAATGCTCACATGAGAACATGGCAATGAACGTCGGCCTCCTGTCTATCGCAGCAGACAGCCAGATTCTGTTGGCTGGTGCCCATCCCAACTGCCTATGGTACAGCTGCAACTCAAAGTGAATAGAAGCCTCAGGGGATTTCACCCCAGGAAATAACATTCTTTTCCAAACTCCACAGGCTGTCTAAAGTCTTAACTCTGAATTGACTTAGCACTTCTCTGCCTGCAGCCAAACTTGTGAGATCCTTCTGCCGTCATCACAAACCTACATCTTGCATGTCTAAAAGTTTTTGTTCCTGCCAGGTTACTACCCCCGACTAAGGCGAGCCCCACGATTGGGAGGTAATAATGTACCATTTTGTGACACTGTGCCCTGATTTACAATACACTCCTTTAGTGATCTGAATCTAATTTTGTTTGTTGATGGTTCATACTGTAAAAATGAAAAAGGGGATTTCCAAGCTGGTTATGCTGCTACTACCCAATATGAACGACTTGGAGGGAGAAACCGCCCACAAGCTCAATTAGCCCCACATGCAGAGCTCCATGCTCTCACCAGAGCATGCCAGTTACCAAAAGGACACATTGTTAATATTTACACTGAGACCACTGTGACTTTGAAGTCATCCCGGATTTTGGGTTGTTATGGAAACAGAGGGGTTTTCTATTTCAAAAGGACCCCAATAAAAAATGAGCGCCAAGGAAACTAAGTTCTTACTGCTATCCTCTTACTCTCTGAAATTACTGTCAACAAAATTGAGGCTCACACGAACAGTACGGAACCTGAGTGTCAGAGAAATCCTCTCGCTAACTTTCACACAAAGACAACAGCAATGGAGTGCAGAAAGGTTATGACACATGTGGATAAAGTCTATGCTGCTTCTGCAAAAATAGCCACGGCCTTCGGCCATGATGATATCTTTGCAACATGAATCCAAGAAATCAAGATAAGCAAACAATGGTTGTAAATTAAATGAACGGTCCAGGCTATGGGAAATCCAGATGGCTGCTTGGATCTTTCAGGCTCCTTGGCAAATCCCATTTTTCAATTTTTGCATTCCTTCACCCACCATGGTGCAATTAAGATGACTCAAATTATAAAGAAATATTGGCAAGGAGTCTTCTCTAAAATTGCAAAGACAGTTTACCACGAATGCCTGACTTGCCAGGTCCACAATCCTGGAAAAACTATTTTTGTCCCCAGAAGTCTCAAACCTCTTCCCTCTCGATACTTTGAACACCAGCAGCTGGCCTGCCCCTCAGTATAGGTCACCTGTATGTCCTTGTTACTGAGTGTATGTTTTCCAGGTGGGTGGAAGCCTTCTCATTCTGCAAGGCCGATGCCCTCACAGTGGTGCAGAAACTGGTGGAAGATGAGCTTCCCACTTGGGATATACCATCCACAACCTCCAGAGACTGAGACGCCCACTTCACTGAGGAATCATATGAGCCTTAATAAAAACATTACAAACTGTTTGGACTTATCGCTGTCTTTATTACTCTCAATCACCAGGCAAGGTTGAGAGAACTAATGGGATCCTCAGACCTAAAGTCTCTCAACTTGCCCAAACTACTGGACTCCCTTAGCCGAAGATGTTGCCTCTGGTCTTCCTGAATGTTTGCAGTAACCCATTTGGGAAACCAAGTTATTTCACATGAGATGGTCACCAGTAGACCAATGTATACTGGTCTACACTTTCTGCAGATCCCTTGTTATCTCATACTAATAAGTCTTTAAAGTGTTATAGTAAAGCCTATCATCAACAGGTTAAAAAAGCTTTTCCAAATTTCAGTTCAGAGGGTTCTGTAGGTCATGGTCTGAGAACTGGTGACTGGGTATTCTGGAAATGTCACCAGAGAAGACAGCCCGGGACCCCACTGAAGGGGACCTTGTGGAGTGCTCCTGACCATGATTGCTGCTGCACAATCGAAAGGAATTTAGCCTTGGGTCTACATCCCACAGCTGCAGGAGGCTCCGTCTGACATCCCGTCCTGTACAGATGCTGGAGCCCTTCGAATGAGATTGACAGGGAAGAGACTAGCTGACATCGACTCAAGATACTGGGTCAAGACTTCACAGTTTAACTAACTACGGAACCCTTTACTTTTCTCTTTCTTTCCTTTGCTCTGGCATTGCCTGGAAAGACAGCATTCTCGTCCCTATCCCCAGGCCATTGCGAAGGGGGGTAACCTTTCAGACTGCTAGATTTGTCATTAGAGATTCTGACCTGTCCAAGATGCTGAAGACACCTCATACTCCCCTGACCAATTTCTCTTCTATCTCAATGTCACCACAACCTATGATTGACCACCACCCCACCCCCACAAGTCTCTTAGCAAATTCAGCCTTTCTGGCAAGAGCATCCAGTGCCTTGTTTTCACTGTTCTCTAATTACAATGATACTTGCCTGATTAGACATAAATACCTATGTAACTCTTAGTACATTTGCACCCTGATGTTCTCATGATTATCTAGTCCAGGTCTGCCCCAATCACAAAAAGATCTCACCAGCAGCACCCATCTTTGCAAGGGATTTAGAACAGCTCTGTATTTCAGGCTAGATTTATTTCCCAAATGCGCCCAAAACTTGACTGACCCTTAGCTTGAATGGGCAAATGCAACAATTCCTGCTAATGAGTTCATTAACATTACCAGATTAAGGGGAAGGGCTTGTGCCCCAACAGGGTGATCTTTGTGTTGGTCATTATCATTCTCCTTCTGTCTCTCATAGGTAGGTGACTTTGCCTGAAACAATCCACACTTTGCTAGAAATTTCCTTTTCTTACACCCTTCTGCCTATAAAAGCCTTTCATTTTGTTTAGCTCTTCGAGCTCCTTTTATTCTGCTGGATGGGATGCTGCCCGATTTATGAACAGTTGAATAAAGGCAACTAGATATTTAAATTTACTCAGTTGATTTTTTTTAAACACTGCTGACTGTCACTTTCCTCTCTGGGGCTCCTCTTCACCCACGAGAACTCACTAGTCATCTGACATACGGGCAAACCTGGGAACGGGGGAGATAATACGCCATGGGGCAAACGTCATCAGTGGGCGCAGGAGCCAACAGATAAACACACCCTACTTCTATACTTAAGTCAGAGGAGTCTGAGGTGCATTCTACAGCTTCTCAGAGGCTTCCCAGCAGGATGAGACCTCAGTCACCCAGAGCAGTGACCAGCTTTGCCTTTCCATCTTATCTTTCCCTCTTCAACCTCCCAAGGCCAACCCAACGCCTGTTCATCGGAGCCACTTCCCAAAATAATTGTCCTTACTAGGCCTTCATGGCAGAAAGCACTCAGGCTTAGATGGTCATACTGTACGTGTCAGTCTTTCCTCTTCCATTCTCTCTCTCAGTATAATATATTTTATATATAAATATGAAATATATATGTATGAAGTTATCAATAATCTCTTTTCTTCCTCATATCTCCTTCCAGTTAAGAGATCTCAATATCAGATTCTCCTACAGTTTCTCTCTCAAGGAGCTCTTAGACTTTGCTCTTTCAGTATATATTTGGCTCCATCTTGGACAAGCTGATTATTACTGTTTCTGTATATGTCAGCAAAACCCAGGAATCACATCGCTTATTACAGAAATTCTCTTAGAGTTACCATGTTTACATTGCATCCGCTATAACTGGGTAGAGGAAAGATATTACATTTTTTCAAGTTGGAAACTGTGATTTGGAGGGTGGCCATGAACTTCTGTATTTTAGGTTGCAGGCTGTCCTTTAATTCTGAAAGCAACTTTTGATGAACATTTCAGTAATGTTCATGCACCTACCACTCCCTCCATTGTAGTATTATACTAAGTAAAGTAAATGAACAAACAAAATGAAACAAATTTAAAGCAGCAGACAGCAGATTGCGGTTGTAAGAGCGGAAAGGGTTGAGAGGAGAACAAAATGGGTACGGGGAGTCGATTGCATGATGACAAATGGAAACTAGACTTTTGGTGGTGAGCACGCTGTAGTGTATACAGATGTGAAATTGTAATGTTGTACCTCTGAAATTTATAAAATGTTGTAAACCAATGTTACCTCACCTAAAAAAGTCCTTGCCACTTTGGGGAAGGGGTGAAAGTGGGTATGTGCAAAATAACATTGGACAACAAATGATAGTAAGTTTTACTATTAACTGTCATTACAGTTACTTATAATACGTGTAAATGGAGTCCATTAAATTAGTCTCCTTACTTTTATGTTTTTGATATTTTTCTTAATATAAATTTTTGTAAGTGCAAGAATTTTTGAAGAAATTATAAAAATTTATTGAGCGATATTAGAAGAACTAAAAGGAGAAATATGCCATGTTTACACGTTGAAAGGCTCAAGAGTGTCAAAATAAATGTGAGTGCCTCCCCAGCTGCGCCCCAGTAGAGTTCGCCCCAGTGATTTCAGCGCCCCCCCCTCCACCGGCTACTTCCCCGCAGGTTTTGTCAGCACTCCAGTGGGGTTTCCTGTTGAGGCAGCCGTTCCCTGAAACCAGACTCATCCTCCTGACTGTGAACAGCTGTCTCAGTGCAGCCCCGAGATCTCCACCGTTGATGGGCTGCAACCACACTCTTTCCAGTGAGGTCAGAACCCCAGTCTTGGCTCCAGGGCCCCCTTGCAAGCTTGTTTTTTCCTTAGACAATCTCCTTCAGCCCCTGGGTGTTCTTTTGAGTTCTTTTTTTATGCCCCCTTAGTTGCTAAATTCCTTCTAAGTAGTTAATAATTTTGTATATTGCATAGCCCTTCTTCAAATTGCTGTGTGATTTGTGTCTCCTAAGTGGATCTGAATGATATACTAGTAAAAATAAAATTGAAGTTGTACGTATGTAATATGTGTGACCAGAAATTGTGTGTGTGTGTGTGAGAGAGAGAGACAGAGGAACTTGCACACGTGTGGCCAAGTAGAAACACAAGAATATCCATAGCAGTGTTGTTCAGCATAATCTGAAGCTGAAAACAAATCCAACAGGAGACAAACTGGCTGTGGGATGTGAGAGAGAGAGATGAGTCAAAGATATTGCCAAGGTTTTTAACATGAGCAACTAGAAGAGTTGCCTTTTCCTGAGATTGGGAAGTCTGCAAGGTGATGAAGGTTTTGACATTGGAAGACAGTATCAGAAGCCAGTTTTAGACATTTTAGGCTTGAGATGAGGCATTCAAACGGAAGTGTCAAGCAGGCAGTTGGATATGCAAGTCTGGATGGTGAGCCTGGATTATCCCTGAAGTTGTATATTTGAGGGCCCTTGGCATACAGAGAGTCCTTAAGGTCAAGAGATTGGGTAATGTCACCAAATAAGCATGAAATTGGGACATTTTTCTGGATGACTCTCCTCTAGGGGATAATCTCACCTCTCCCCCACTTCAGGTGTCATGCCCAGTGTCTATCTCTAGCCCAAAAAGGTCATCTTCCTTTGGCACCCAGAATGACCACCTAAAAGCATAATTTGGATTATAGAACTTCCTCGTCTAAGCCTCTTCAATGGCTTCCTGCTACCCGTAGACTGAAGTTCAAACTCCTTACCAAGAGGATCTGGCTGTTTCTCACAGCTGCATCTCACCTTATTCTTCTTTCCCTGTTCTCTCTAGACCAGTCCCCATACTGGGCTGTATTATTTATTTCTCAAATTCATGGATCGTTCTCATTTCAGGGCAGCTCTTCTTGTTGCCCCTTCAACCTAGATGGGGAAACTCATCTTTCTTGGCTCCTTCTTCTCACTCACATTTCAGTTCAATGTGCCACATCTTTACAGAATCCCTTGCTGGACATCCTGGCTAGAGTATTCGATCATTAGTCACTTTAACAGGATATTCTGTAGCACTTTCTCACGGCACTGATATATGCCATTGTGTTAGCTCTTTGCATATCGTTTGTGTCCCCTTCTGGAAGCTCAGCTCCCCCAGTCTAGCTTGCTACTGCGTACTCATATTTCCAGTGCCTTGGACAGCAGTGCCACTTGGGAGGCAGTCAATCAATACTTGCTGAATAAATGACTTACAGCATGCTGCATCCTTTTCAGCTTCCAAACCAGGGAAAGTCCTTGCCTGTGGGGCTTAGTTGATCGGAGCATTGTCCCACAGACTGAAAGGTCGCAGGTCTGATTCAGGGTCAGGGCACATACCCAGATTGCAAGTTCAATTCTCAATCAGGGAGTGTATGAGAAGGAAACTGATCATGTTTCTCCCTCTTTCTCCTTCCTCTCTCTCTAAAAGCAATCTTAGGGTGAGAATTAAAAAAAAAAAAGTCAGGGAGAGGACCTTGAACCTAATTTTGTTCAGGCTTTATCTTTCCTCATGTCCTCCTTTTACTCCTTTCCCAGCTCCTCAGCAGTCACAAAAGCCCAGCAGCATTATAAAGATATTAGAAAGAATACATTAGTTCAAAGTCTGTGAATCAGAGGATTGTGTAAAGAAGTTACTCTTATCTAAAGGTCTCTCTACATAGTGGATCAAACTGGGTGACTCCAGGCAGTGACTGTCTTGCCTCCCCAGCAGCCAAGCCCCATCCGGGAGGCCTGCAGAGGCCCCGGCCAGGCCTGCGAAGGCATCAGCTGCGGTGCCATCATGGCAGAGGCTCTGGAGACCTTCTTCGTCTTCGTAGGGCTGCTGGTGTGCCTGGTCTGCCTGGGAAAGTGGGTGAGATTCTCCAGATGTGTTTTCCTGCACTTCTGGAAAGGTGTGCCAAGATCTTTTTTGAAGTCAATGGGACAGTGGGCAGGTAAAGAGAACATTCCATCTGTTGGTTTCTGCTGTTCTTGCTTATCATTATCTATGTCTCAAAAGACACATTGCATCTTTTCCCTTTGAGGGCAAAGATGTAATTCCTTTGGGTGATTTTAACTTGGGGGGTTCTGGAAAGCACGAGTAAAGATCAAATTGTTGGAAAACAAGATGTGGGGTCTGAGGAGGTGAACGGGGAGGACTGTGCCTGTCTGCTCATCCTCACCAGCTGCGCTTTCTTCCTCGTGGAGTTTCTGATGATATAAGTCATAAATGGTGCAGAAACTGCATCCTGTTCTCCACATTTTCCAAAGCTGGGAGTTCCTCTGTTTTGTTGCAGTGTTTCAAAATTCTGAAATCCAAATAATTTTAATTCACTTTATTAAAAAATTTTTCTCCAAGCCCTTTTTGAAAGTGAGGGTATTACAAAATCTAGGCAGCAATGATCTCCTTGGAGACACTTTCATAAAATAGTGAGATGGACTCGGTCTGGTATGCGTCCCAAGTAGGGTAGTTGCTGCCTCCTAATGGGACTTATCTCCTGGAACTGACACAAGGAATTTTAGCCCATGATTGCGTTTAAGGTAAAGGGCATGAAGCTGGTTTCCGCATCTCCTCAAATAAAGTACTAAAGTACACTTCCAAGTTGGGCACCAAGAGAGCCAATGCCTTAAAAGGAAATCAAGCAGCTTTAGAAATATCATGCCAGACTAAATAGGAGAAATTGTAAACAACCCTATAGAGCTGCCAGATAAAATACAGGACACTCAGTTAAATTTGAAGTTCAGATAAACAAGGAGTAATTTTTTTAGTATATGATAACCCAAACACTGCCTGGGACATAAGTATACTAAAAAATTATTCATTGCTTACTTGAAAAAATCAAATTTAACCAGGCGTTTTGCATCCTTACTTGCTAAAGCTGGCCATCTTACAACTCTAGCAATGGAAATAAAAAATTTTAGCATATGAAAATTGTTAAGAATGAGAAATAGGTTTTTAACTGTTGCGTGTTCCATTTGCAGTGCATGTGTGAATATTCGCCCATTCCCAGGGCCATGTGCTGGGTTCAGGGTACTTGCTAAGCACTTGACCTGGAGCGATCTGGATCCGTGTGGTCTGCTCTACACAGACACGAATGCCTGCATCCTGAGGGGGCTTAGAACTCTGGGCAAGTGCTGCCCATCAGTGCTGGGCAGAGCCCCTCTAAGAACATACATTCCAGAAAAGGTTCACATGTGGCTAGAGACTAGAGTGTTTGTTGACTCAGACAACATAATTGTAATCAGTCTTTTGAGTCAGTATGAATAACGTTATTATTAACAGGAGTAAAATGTCTTTGAGCATAGGCAGATATTGGGGAGATAATATATTTTAAGTGAGGGGATAGGAGAGAATAAAATCCAATCATTAGAGCCTAAAATTTTAAACTTCCCAGAGCTCTGTGGTTGATTTGCTAATTATGTTATAGGTATATCTTAAGAGACTTGTAGCTCCAAAATCAGACAATTTGGCTTCAAATCCCATCATCAAAATTTTTAGCATTGTGACTTTGATAGAGTTAAGAATTTCCTCTCTTGGCTTCTGATCTATAAATTAACAATAATGATGGTCCTTACATTAGAGTCTTATTTTAAATATTAAGTGAGATGATGCATCTATAACACTTGAAACTGTGTGTAGCAGAAAGGAAGTGCTCAATATATACCAGACATTGATTGCTGTTTTTATCTTAACTATGTATGGTACAGGCCTTGTATTGGGTGATTTTGAATATCCCTGTTACAGTGGGAAAGGTGAGGTGGAAGACAACCCTGAGCATAGGTAGCACAGGAGCTCCACACTCAAACTGGGAGATGCTTAAGTGTTTGTGATGTTAGGAAAAAGCCACCCAGAGGACTGGCTGGTATGGCCATGTCATTTATTATTCACATTACAAGGGAGTACATCCCTCCTGCCGGGTTGGTGCGAGGGAGACCGCCCCTTGTCCAGGCTGAGGCTCGTTATAAGGGGTCCCAGACAGAGGAGGCCTATGTCCTAAGAGGACCCTAAATTACACGACTTCAGTGTGTAAAAGGCCTCAAGAAGCTGTCCCATGACAAGAAGCTGCTCCCAAAAGGAGCTAAAGAGGGTGTTACAATCCACTCCCAAAACAATACACATTCCTCTGGCCAGTGGCTATCTGACCAGCCCTCAGCCATGGGAGGGGGAAGGGCCATGTCCATTGACCCCACAGCATAGTAAACACTTCTGCTACAGTAAACAGGTAAGATGCATGTATTCACTTAAATGTACCTAATTAAGCAGATAATCACTAGCAATTACTGAAATCAGGGTGCTTCTGCCTGTGTGCTCCTGGAAGCTCATACAACTTGGTCTGCTCTCAGCCTCAGATAAGCTAAATGTACATGTAACTTTTGTTCACAGTTTTAGAAAGCATAACTTTTCAGAAGGCCAATCTGATTGTTGTATACGAAACAATAGGGTCATTGAGTACAGATTCTTCAGGTACCTTCATTATTTCATCCTCCTTTTGCGTTTCTGTATTTTCCTCTTTGTTAAGTTCCCTACCTTCCCTGGCCTTTGATTGCCATTGACCTGGGGGGCTGGAGATGGGAAGGGGGAGGACTCCACTTTTAGGAGGAACCTTGAAATGTCCTTACAGTACAGTTGGATATGCAGGGAGAGAGAGAACAGGGTGCATTGCTTGCCCTTGATGAATTGAGGCTTATGGGTCTGAACGAAATATCCCCTGGCTGAGGTTCTTTATTTCATTTTGGAATGTGTTTTCTCCAGCTTCACCAACCCCTCAGCAGAGGAAAAACCATGTCGTTTTGAACGTTCAGTGAGGGAAGTCGAGGGCTGGAAACTTCCCGAGCTGGGCAGGGTGGGCTCGGGAGCAGAAGAGCTCTGCTTTGCAGCATTGTCCCAGAGAGCAGGCCTGCAAGAAAACATAGCCAGTGAGAAAGAGGACTTAAAGGTTACCTCCGTGCTCTAAAACCACTTCTGCTTTTTGCAGTGATCACTGGAGCAGGGGATGGCATTGGGAAAGCTTATTCATTTGAGGTAAGTTGGGTTCTTGGAGACTTTCTCTGACTCTTGTACTGAACACATCATGGTCATGTGGTGCCCTCCCCAAGCACTAGTGTCTGATTTTAAAGACTAGACATTCATTTATGGAGGAAAACATTTCCTGTAAAACAAAGAAAGGTGAAAGTCATAATTTCACTCCCTGGATACCTTTTAAAAAATGCAATGATATTCAAAAGGTGGCAGTATCTCTGCTTAGGAGTTGTTTTAAAATTTTAAGGGGTATTGTTATTTTTTAGTGTAATTGTATACAAGCATTTGTATACTTAAACACAATTTTTTAAAAAAATTATAAATTACTTTTATTTATCCTTTACATTATAGTTAGGGCATATATTGACTTAAAAAATTATTTGTGTAGGCAGGACATATTACCTATGACTATACTTTCAAGAAGATTAACAGACATTACCAGGTGTCATGTAAAGAAAGGATCTGATAGGGCTGGGAGTTCCTGGCACCGCATTAGCGTCTTCTGTATTTCCAGGCTTCTTGTTTCTCTGCAGATCGATAGATAAATAGATAGATAGACAGATAATTGATGAGTACCTTTAAAAATACACTTATAGCATATGTAGTTTTATATGCTGTTTTTCTTATTATTACAATCGTTCCTGGAATTAATGAATTGTTTCCTGGAATTCCTACATACTTTATTTCTTCCTAGTGTCATTTTACACTGACCTCTAGAACTTTGTAAAATACAAAAGAAGAAATAGAAGGAATCTTAGAAATTATGAGGATGGCTGTTAAAAATCAGTAACACCTGAAATACATGAAACGCACTTCGGTGATGAAAACAGCGCTGAGCGCCAGCGCAGTACCCGCGCGCTTCCTAGTCCCCCAAAGCCTTCACCGCTACAGACGCTAAACCACCGGGTGTGCAATGTACAGTGCTGTGCGAGGCACTCGGCGGAAACCTTTGGGACTTTAAAAAACCTAAACCATGCCAGTTAAAGAAGCCCCTAGGGCTGGTCTTTCAGGTCTGCCCCCTCATCCTTCATTCTCTGATAATTTCTTTGGTCCTGACCTTCTGCTTTAATTCTTTGCTCTTATCCTAATTCGTGTATAACACCTTTCTGATGGCCTTTCTGAGTGCTCAGCAGGTGAGTGGTCATATCTGAGTGTTGAGGTTGGGGAGATCACCCAGCAACTGCTTTCCAAAGTCTTGTGCCTTCCATACCCACAAATGAGAAGGAAAGCTCTCCTAGCTATTTACATTGAAACTGTATCATCTTTTATGTAACTATTTTCTACTTTAGACCAGATTCCTGGAAAAGGCCTAATCCCTCATCCAAAAGATCTGTGGCCTTACCTCTCAGTTCTCTGGAATGCTGAGAAATTTAGGTCCTTAATGATTTTCCTTAAATTCATGCTGACAACTTACTTGTGGCCCCCTTGATGTCTTGACTCAGATATTTCTCATTCTTCTCTTAGGAGACCCATCTGGAAAGTCTCCTTAGTCACTCGTTTCTTTACTGTTTCCAAAAGCAATGGCCTAGGGGTCAGGAGCTGTGGGTTCCAGTCCTCACTCTGGTACTAACGGGAGATTTTGGACAAGTTGCATGTCCTTTCTGGGCTTCCAGTCTTCACCAGCACAAAAGATATCTCCCAAGATCTTTCAAGTTCTAAATTCTGTTTCTGTTCTAGAGTAATTCTTGCCTTGCTCCTCTTGTATAATCTTTTTCTTCTTTTTTAAGGCTGTTGGACAATTTTCTGGGCTCTGTATCTTTCCTTGATGCAGGCTTTGCTCCCTTCCGGAGAGCCTGTTCTTGTCTCCACGGTAAGTACCACCCCAAGGAAAGCAGTGCACGGCCTGGGATACTGCGGACTGGAATGGTTGAGCCCACGTTTGGGAACTGACTAGACATCTTTGTGTTCAAACCCTGACTTTGATGTTTGCTGCAGAATTTGCACGTCGATAAACTGGAAGCGATGACAGTCCTGCCTGGGCTATTGCACAGGTTAAATGGCACGACGAAGACAACACGCTTTGCACAGAGTAAGCTCTTCAAGTTCCAAGTTTAGCCACTATTATTATTGGATATTTAGAGTGTGTTTCCTTTCCCATATGTTCCTTTGTACTTATCCATATTTTTTATTCTTTCCATTGTTCTTTCTTCCTCCCTGATGTTCCAAGAATCTTTCTTTTGTTATTTTCTATTTGGAGAACTCCTTTTGCTATTCTTTTAAGGTAAGCCTGCTGGTGACCAATTCTCTTTGTTTTCCTTCAGCAGATAATGTCTTGACTTCCCCTTCATTCCTGAAGGATAATTTTGCTGGATAATTTATGGTTGATGGTCCTTTCTTTCAGCACTTGAAAAGTGTTGTGCCACTTGCTTCTGGCCTCATAGTTTCTGATGAGCCTGATGTCATTCAAATTGCTTTCCCCCTTTAAGTAAGGTGTTGTTTTTCTCCCTCAGTTTTCAAGATTTTTTTTCTTTGTCTTTAGTTTTCAAAAGTTTAGCTATGATGTTTCTTGCTGTGCCTTTCTTTCAGTTTATCTTGTTTGAGTTTCACACAGCCTCTTGAATCTGTAAGTTTATGTCTTTTTCACAAATTTTTCATTCCTTTCTTCAAATACTTTTTCTGCTCAGCCCTCCTCCTTCTGGGACTCCAATGACACGGATGTTAGATCTTTCTTACACTCCAATGAGCATTCAAGAGGCTGTTCTTTTTCACTGTATTTTTCTTTGTTGTTTAGATTGGGGAATTTCTATTGTTTTATATTTAAGGTCACTAATTCTTTCCTTAGTCGCCTCCATTCTGCTGTTGAGCCCACCCATCGAGTTTTTAATTTTGGTTATTGCATTTTTTTTTGTTCTAAAATTTCCATTTTGTTCTTTTTCTTATACTTTCTATTACTTTGCTAAAGCTTTCTATTTTTAATTTTTTTAATTGTGTTCATCGTTGCTCATTAAAGCATTTTTGTGATGGCTTCTTTAAAATCCTACTCCTATAATTCTAACATCTGTGTCATCTTAATGTTGGCATCTGTTGATGGTTTTTATTTCACTCAAATTGAGATCTTCCTGGTTCTTGGTGTGAAGAGTGATTTTTTAATTGAATTTCAGACATTTTTGGTTTTATGTTAGAGACTCTGGATCTTATTTAAATCTCCTTTTTAGGTCTATACCAACATTGCTTCAGCAGGGACGTGGGGGCTGACTTGTTCCTACGACGTGAGATAGAAGCCCAGGTTCCCACCTGGCCTTCGTGGGAGTGTGCTGCCTCCTAGTTACTGTTGGGTGGGGTGAGGGTGCTGGCCCCCATTAGGTCACTCTGGATGGAAAGGCGAGAGTGCCTCCGTGCTGCTCCCCACGAGGCCTCCACCGGCGCCTGGGGAAGATGGCCTCCTGGCCATGGGGTGACAGGGTAAGTTCTGAGTGTCCTCTATGCCTTTCCTGTCACCATCCCAGGAGAAGAGAAGAAGGGGAAGAGGTGCCTTGGCATTGCCAGGTGGTAGTAGAAATTCAGGTTCCTTTAGACATGGTGGGATGGGTGGGATGGAAGCCCCGGCTCCCTGTGTGGCCTTCCTTGAGACCTGCCTCGCTGGGGGCTGGGGCCATTGTTGCAGCAGCTTTGGCTCCTCACTTAGTGTTTACAGGCAGGGGTGGCTGTAGGACCATACAATTTTTTTTTGAGTTGTTTACTTGGAATAAAGCAGTTTTTGTCTAAAGTTCTCTGCCTTGCTGATCCTTTGGTTAGAGAGAGCAGGCTTCTGTTGGGCCTTATGCCTGCACTGGCTGGTGTTCTGAAGTTGGGGATCCGCAAGCCCTCTAGCTGATCTTTTCTTCATCCTTTGGAGTCTTCTTATGTTTCTTTTCAGTATTATGTCCAGGTTGCACTTTGTAGATTCATTAATGGTAGGAATGGGGAAAAGTACTTCTCTTCCATCCTTCTGGAAGACTATTCTACATTACATTTTAACTTAATCTGTAGTTATATATGAAGTGGCAAAAGAGGCTTCATCTCCTGCTAAAGGAATTTCAAGCATTACTGGAAGCAAGTGGGAAAAATTATGGAGAAGGATGAGCCTGGGAGAAAGGACGGGAGAGGGCCTGCCTTCTGTGACTCTGAGGCCGTACCCCACAGTGTCTCTCACACCATTTCTCCTCCTTTAGCACTTGAATTCAGGCCGCTGCTTTTATTCACCGTTATAGAGAGGAAGCTCTGTCTTCCCTGCAAGTCCCACCATGTGTCATAGATTAGCAGTGATAAGCACCTTCCTTGACTGAGGCCCTAACATGCAGTAGAAGGAAAAAGGCCCATTCATCAGGGCAGCAGCCATTCTTCAGGCCAGTGCCCTGCAGTGAATTCTGGGAAAGAAAGAAAGTGCTTCTGTGGCTTAACTCCAGAGAAAAGGGGGACAGCAAAACCTGCATATGGAGCCTGACAGCCTGACATTCTGGAAATGAGATTGAGCTCTGCTCAAGTGGACAAAGGGAACATTGCTGGCCCAGACAATCGAGTGCTCTCTGTACCCTCTTCTGGCCCAGACCACTTCACATGGCTCTTGAGAGGACGGAAAGCCCACCAGGCAGGGAGCATCCTTTGTGCTGAAAATGCAAATTGTTTCCCATTTTATGGACAATCTCCCTTTCAGGAGGCCAATGAAGTGAACTGAGACAAAGGTTCTCTCTTTTTCGGCCATCCTAGGATGGATCCCAGGACTCAAAGGCGAGGGCTGGAGGTGGGGGTGGGGGTGTGACCCTCTGCCAAGGATCGCAGCTTTGCGGGGCAGCCGCCTTCACACAGCTCTCTTACTCTCGTTCCGCTCACTGCCCATTCCTCAAACCTTTCAGGGGGTGGAGATTTTCCATGCAGAGAAGGGAGAGAAGACTCCAGGATACCATTGTCAGGGTCCTCCTGGAAATGAGACCATCATCGGTTTTTATTTTTTAATCTTTTAATTTTCTACTTATTTTTAAGTTTGTTAATAAGCTTTACTTTTCAGAGCAGTTTTAGGTTGACCATAAAAAGGAGTTGAGGGTACAGAGATTTTCCGTATACCCCTTCCCCCCACAGATACGCAACTGCCCCAGTATCGGCATCCCCGGGCAGAGTGGGACATCCGTCACAACCAATGAACCTCCACTGGCACGTCTTATCACTCAGAATCCATAGCTGACCTTAGTTATGGATATAGCTCTTTTTGGTTAGTTTTTCCGCGGTGGTGGTTTTTCAGAGGGAAGAGTGAGACAGGCACAGCTGAAGATGCATTTCTTTTAGGGAATCTGCCTCCTGCCTTCCCACTTTTTGCTCAGTCCGGCCAGAATGGAGCTTTATCTAGGATCCATCAAAATGGACATGAAGTCTTGACAGATTTTTCTGTGGTTTATTTTTTATTTAAATCATAGCTGTGTTCCAACTTAGGTTTTTGAGTAAACTTTTTTGTATGTCATGTTTAAGTACACTAGGAAATCGACTATTGAAAAGGAACAGCAGATGCAGAGAATCACCTCTAATTATCTTTTTTAAAAAAGATTTTATTTATTTATTTTCAGAGAGAGGGGAAGGGAGGGAGAAAGAGAGGGAGAGGAACGTCAGTGTGTGGTTGCCTTTTGTGTGCCCCCTGCTGGGGACCTGGCCAGCAACCCAGGCATGTGCTCTAACCAGGAATCGAACCAGTGACCCTTTGATTTGCTGGCCGGCACTCAATCCACTACGCCACACCAGTTAGGGCTCTATTTATTTATTTTTTAATGTCTGGATATTGGTTGATTATTTTAATAATGTGAAACCTTATTGTACATATTCCAGGTCAGGGAATTTATGGCTGAAGATCATCTGTTAGAGTGAATGTAATTTATTTAAAACTTCAGCATAGATGATATGATATGCATGTGGGTCAATTAATTTTTATGTTTTAAACAGTTCCTTGAGATATAATTTACAAAGAAAAAATTTACTTGTCTTAAGTGTACAACTCCATGATTTTTAGTAAATTAACTAAGTTGTTCACCATCATCACTATTCAGTTTTAGAACATTTCCATCACTCTAATACAATCATAATAAGCTCTTTCATGCTGGGTCACAGTTGATTTCTCATTCCCATCCCTAGCCCTAGGCTGCCACTAATCCTTTCTGGACGCTTTATACAAATGCCACGACACAGTATATAGTCTTCTGTGACTGGCTCTTTCATTTAGCATAATGTTTTTCAGGTTCATCCATGTTGTTGCATGTGTTAGTGGTTCCTTTATTTTTGTTGCAGAATAATATTGCATTTTCTAGATATACCACAACTGGTTTATGCATTTACCAGTTGATGAATGTTTGGATTGTTTCCATTTTCTGACAATATAATAACGTCACTATGAAGATTCATATGTGAGTTTTTATGTGGACATATGTTTCCATTTCTCTTGGGTAGATTACTCAGCAGGGGAATCACTGGACTGTATGGTAAATTTATGTTTAAGGTTAATGAGTTTTAGTCCCCATTTCTGCAGCACTTGGTTAATAGCTGAAGTTAACATCCAGAGGTGGTGTTTACTGTATTTCTCTACCTGCTCCCCCAGGCCCACTCTCTGTCCTTTACCCTGCTCTTTTCCCCACAAGGCTGACTTGCACCAACAAACTTGGGTAGGCTCTGGTTTCAGCTGGGTTTGGCCACTGGTGGACACTGGCAACAGGTGAGGGGAGTGAGGTCAGGGTTTTTTCTGCTCCCTCTCCGTTGGTCACGAAAGGTTAGCTGTGACCTCTGCTGAAGATCTCAGCTTTGCGGGGCAGCTGTCTTCACACAGCTCTCTTACTCTAGTTCTGCTCACTGCCCATTCCTCAAACCTTTCAGGCCCACAAGTGACAACAGGCCTATTGTTATTAGCCTCAGGGTATCGTGGTTTCTCTACGCCCTACAAGCACTTTGTAAATTGTCCTTTTATTTAACTCTCCCCAAGGTACTCAATTTGAGTGTACTGTTTCGCTCAGGACCCTGCTACTTCCAGTGTTTAGTTAATTTTTTTTATTAACTAAAATAAAAGGACATGCTTACAGATTTTAAAGAGAGGGAAAGGGAGGGAGGGAGAGGGAGAGAAACATGGATGGAAGAGAGAAACATCAATTGGTTGCCTCTTGTACTTGACCCAACCAGGGACAGGACCCTCAACACAGGCATGTGCCCTGACTGGGAATTCAACCAGCAACTCTTTGGTTCTCAGACCAGTGCTCAACCCACTGAGCCAGAGTGAATTTAATATATTTAAAAATATTATACATTTTACTTTTTATCACTCTGATGTATGTAAGTAAACCTGTATTCTTGGCTACTAAATGCCCAGAGAATGCTAGAAGGAAAATACTCAACTAAAGATTGTCTGGCTTTATTCCTCCGCATCTGGGCAGCTCTAGTGCCATGCCCACCTTCTGGGATAGCATGGATGCAGGCACTGCTCCCAACTCCTATGTGACAGACAGGGGAGTTGGAATTCTTCTCAAGACAGTTCTTGGGGAAGTTACAGGGAATGGCACAGAGCTGGCCCTTGGATTCATTCAGTGGCCTAGCTCTGCTTCAGACCAACCCAAGAAAGATAACCACCGTGCCCGGTTCTTGACTGTCATCACACACTTACTCAGCAATATAGGGTGGTACTTTATGCTGTTTCAGCAGGGAAATTCTTCTTCCTAATGTCTCCATTACTCGAGTTTAAATTACTCTAGCTGCACTCTCAGCTTATTCTCTTTCATCTTGCCTTAAATGGAAACAGTAGCTTTTGATTATTTTTATATTCCCCTGGATTCATTGCTTTGTTCCTGTGTGGCTTGGCTTCAACCCTATAGTTTCTGATCTAGGCTTTGACTATCTTAAGTTCGTTGTAGTCTGCCATGACTACGTGTGTGTGTGAGACAGAGAGAGGTGTGAGAGGAAGAGAGAGAGGAAAATGCATCAAAAAAGAGTGTATATAATCCATAGCTGTAGTTAAAAAAATAACATGAATACTGTGTCCCTTATCACCCAGTTTAAGAAATAGAACATCAGCTGAGTCCTTGCAGTATGCCCTGCAGTTGCATGTCATGTTTTGTGTTTCTCCTCCCTCACCCTACAGATGTAAGGACTATTATAGCATTGTGTTAATAATTGCCTTACTTAAAAATTCTATTATGTATGCATGTATCCCCAAACAATATGTTGGTTGCATTGCTTGCTTTGAATTTCATGTTAAATTGATTCATATATTAATATCTTCTGCGGTCTGCTTATCGATCAATATTATGCTTTTGAAATTCATCCATGCCAATATGTGTGGAACACAGTTCATTCATTTTCAGAATTGTGTAGTGTTCCATTATGTAAACATATCCCAATTTATCTTTTCCTCTGTTGATATACATTTCTGTAGTTTCTCTTTTCTGATCTGAACACCTTGCCCTGTGTCTCCTGGACTCTGTGGGAGTCAAGGACATGCCTGGGAGTAGAACTACTGGCTCATAAATTAGGCAGAGTCAACATTACTAGATAATGTTGTTGCAACCAGTTTCTCAAATTTCAGTCTTGAGGTTGTATTAGCCTCATAAATTGAGTGGGGAAATTTTACTTCTTTTTGTTCTTTTGGAATTATTGTTTTTTTTTAAATGTTTAATAGAGTTTATCTGTAAAGCCATCTGTATTTTAAACTACTTATTTATATTACTACCATCATCACTTCATTATTGTTATTATATTTTAGTGGTCATAGGGCTATTTGAGTTTTTAATATTTTTTGAATAAGTCTTGGACTTACATTTTTCTAGATATATATCTATTTCACCTAAGTTTTCAATATTGACTTTTTTGGTAACATTCCTTTACTATGTTTAAAAAACTTTAGCAGGAAACATGTTTCTCTAAGGCTATCATCTAAATCACAAAATCACTGGGAAGGATCAACAGCTTTGTTTTGTAAATGAGCAGAGATATTGAGGGGCTATTAGTGGGGTACATTCATCCCCTCCATTTTCTCTCTTTTTTTGTAGAACTCCAATTACTCAAATGTCGGGTAATATCATTTCTGGAACTCCTATTATTCAGATCCTGAATTCATCTTCTGTTTGTCTTTTTATCCTCATAATTTCTATTTCTTTGCCTCTTCACTTTCCTATTTGCAAAAGCATTTCATCAACTTTATCCTTTAACTCTTCTACTAAATTTTTCATTTTTTGCTCTATTTCTTTTTAAACTTTACATTTCCAAAGACATTAAAAGTGAAAACTTTTAAAATAAATTAAATTTTTTTTTATCAATTCTGATAGGTATTTTTTACTCTCCTTGCAGTTCTATGTGAAGATATTTTATTAGGTAATCCAGGATTAGAATTGCTATATTTCTCTAATGAATTGAATCTTTTACTGATCTTTATTTCCAGTAATACTTATTTTCTTTAATGCTTGTCTTGACTGATACTAATACAGCTGTGCCTTTTGTCTTTTGGTTGGTATTCACCTTGTGTGTATAATATTTTTTCTCATTTTAGTTTCAACCTTTTTGTGAACTTATGTTCTAGGTGTGTTTCTTGAAACTATCCTAAAGCCTGATTTTAATTTAACTCCTCTGTGATATTCTTTGTCTTTATTAGGGCTTGGTAGTACATTAATTTGTGAAATCTTGGAGATATTATGGTTATAGTATAACTATTGTGTTCATTTAGCCAAATAACTCAAAGAATCACTAATATATTTTATCTTCGGTACTTTAGAAGCACAAAGATACGTGTTAAAACTTGTTAAACTTTTACTTAACTTAGTAAGGAAGGGTACAGCCAGAAGACAAAAGAGCTGATTGAGAGCATTTGAGAAATAAGGACTTAAGTAGTCAGACAGGAAAGGAATGTGAAGTACTGTTGCCAAGTTAGATACCAGATGGGCTAACTTTCTATGGGATAATAATCACATCATTTTTGGGTTAGCTTCTCTGCCAGGCTATGAAGTCCCCCAGACTCTTCTCTTTCTAACCTTGTTGGCTGTGAGCTCTCTGCACATTTGTCAGTTGAGGATTGTTAAACAAAAATTCTCTAACAGTGGCGTAACCTTCCCCAAGTTGTGAGATGAAGTCAAGCAGGCTTTTTAGAAAACATTCTAGGATGATATTAATAAAAAACATAAAGCAGTTACCATTTTGCCAATGGGACAGTGCACGGTGCTGTGGTCCAGTTCCCCTCTTTCCTGCCCTAGCATTTCTCGTTTCCCTGGCTGCTAACTGAGGAGTCTGCACCTGCCAGGGATGGAGGAGCAGGAGACTCAGAGAGGGTGGGCAGAGAGGAGAAGGAAAGGAGGTCCTGAAGGTCTTTTGTGTTTGGTACCCTCCCTCATAAGAGGGCATCTAGGTCTCTCGTCCTGGTGACTAACACCACTTATGGAGTAATTTTCTCAGTTCTCCACCACGGTGAGTGCCTCTCCCTTTGGCCCTGGTTAACGAGCCCTCATCCTGCATCTGCCTCGCACTCTTCCTCCAGGTGCGCTTCTGTGGAGGTCTCTTTGCTTTTGAGATAATTGTTGTGGATAGAATGCAATCCCCTACCAGTTCTCTCCCACATGCAGTCAAAGAAAAACACTCAGACAAGTCTGTGTGGTGGCAGCAGAATCCTCCAATATCAGAGCACCAATAAGACGCGACCTCTGCTCATGAGATTGGGAGGGGGCTTTCACTAAAGGTGGGTCTACAGTTCAAGCATAATGAATAAGAAATAAGCCTTGTTATGTTAAACTGCTGAGATTTTAGTGTTAACTTGGCAGTGCCTATGCTATCTTAACGAACTCAGGCAAAAAAAATGGGAGAGGAGGGGATAAGAACAAGAAAGTACAATGTATGTAAAACATGCAATAAGATGGGATGCTACTGTTCTCTGTTGGCTCAGGCGAGAGGAAGGTAATGCTCCTCCCTCCTGTGGCCGTTGGGGATGGGAGTCACAGTTAGAAAGCAGGAAGAACCAAAGCAATCCTCTTGACAAATCCTTCCTAATTGCCACTCTGTCATGTATTTTATATGAGTGAGGGGTCCACCAGGGAAGTGCTCAAGAATCACATTACTTTGACTTTTTTTTCTTGGTTTTCTCGTTGAAATTGCTTTGTGATCTGATTACCTTTTGAGTCTTAGCACTTTTGTTGAGAATTCTAATTTAGCATCTTATTACATGAATCAAAAACAATTAAGGGTATAAGAAATTTAGATATCTTCTCATACTGGTTAAACTAATATTTGGTAAGCCATTATAGTGTATTGAGGTAAACCCAAGTTTAGTTGAAGAGACAACAGTATATAAAACTGAGTGGACAAAAAGGTCAAATACACATTCTTTAAGAACATATATGGAACAATCATAAAATCTGCTTATTAGGCTACAAAGAAAATTGCAATAAATTACAAATAGCAAAAAATGTATCTTTACATTCACTGAATACTATGTACTAAAATTAAAAATAATCTTAGAAAATGATAGCCACATCCTCATCTATATTGAAAAATTGGCTGGTGTGGCTCATTGGACTGAATGTTGGCCTGTGAACCAAAGAGTCGCTGGTTCAATTCCCAGGCAGGGCACATGCTTAGGTGGCAGGCCAGGTCCCCAGTAGGAGGCACATGAGAGACAACCACACATTGATGTTTCTCTCCCTCTCTTTCTCCTTCCTTTCTTGTCTCTCTAAAAATATATAAATAAAATCTTAAAATAAAAAAGAAAAATAATTCTTCGATGTAGCTTTAAGACTAAAGAAAAAATAAAAACGGACACCCCTGTGAATCAGAGTGCTGTGCAGATGAAAAGTTTTGGCTTTAAATGCATTAAATAGAAAATAAGAAAGACTGTAAGTAGTCTTGGCTTTCAAGAAATTGTAGAAGAGGAACAATTAAATAAATCAAAAAGAGATAGAAGGATTAAATTAATAAAGGGAAAAGCAAAAATTGATGACATAAGAAACATAGGAATAAACAAAACTGATGAGTTTAAACTGAACTGATCAACCAAACTGATTCTTGAAAAAGACCAAAAAAGAAAACAAATCTTTAAAAAAACTTAGGCTAGGGGGAAAAAAAGAAAGAGAAATAACAACAGTAGGAACCTAGCTACAGACAAGATTAAAAAAAAAAGTAAAGAAGAAGAGGAGCCCTGGCTGATGTGGTTCTTTGGTTGGAACATTGTCCCATAAATCAAAAGGCTGCAGGTTTGATCCCCAGTCAGGGCGAATGTAGGAGGCAACCGACAGATGTTTCTCTGTCACATTGATGTTTCTCTCTCTCTTTCCCTTCCTCTCTCTCTATAAGCAATGAAAAATGTCCTTGTGTGAGAATACTAAAAAAAAAAGAGGAGGAAGAAAAAGAAAGGAAAAAATAGTATTTAAATTTTTAAATTGAAAGTTTAAATGAAAGAAATGATTTTCTTCCTATGGAAATAGAAATGATCAAAGTTGACTCAAGAGGAAGTAGAAAAACATCAAGAGATCAATACTCAAAGAAGAAATGGGAAAGGCTATACTTAAATAAAACACCCAAACATTTCTATAAGTAAACATTACTAAATTTTCAAGGAGTCGTAGGTAAAAAATTTCTAGGATGACTAAACATTTTGATTTGCTTGGATCTGAGGCAGTTCCTGGGATGTGGGAATTTCAGTTTTAAAATTAGGAAAATCCTAGGACAAGTTGTTTATCCCACATGTTTCATGAATTGTATAGACAAATTAACATGACTTGTACCAAAATGGGACAAAGATAGTATAGGAGTATTAGAATCCAAGTTAAATATTAGCAAACTGAAGTTTAAAAAAAGAAGTAATTTAGAAAATGGAATTCATTTTTTAAAATATTCTGGAATTGATAAACGTTATCTTCGAGAAATACTGGAAACATCATGCTTCATATTGAGAAACACTAAAGTGTTCTCAGTATAGTAAGAAACAGACAATATGTTTGCTTAACATTGTTCAGGAGGTGTTAGTGAAGATAATGAGGACAAAGTATGCAAATATTGTAAAGGAAGGGACAAATTATACTTTGTAGAGAATATTGTCGTCCATGATAAAAAGCCAAACATTGAAGAACAAGCTATTACAATGCATAAATTTTTTTTTACCTAGGTGGCTGGGCAGAGTTTCTAATTACAAGTAATAACAAATTAAAATATATAGAAAAAAGGCCCTGGCTGGGTAGCTCAGTTGGTTAGAGTGTCGTCCCAATATGCCAAGGTTGTGGATTTGATCTCTGGTCAAGGTACCAATGAACGCATAAATACATGAAATAACGAATTGATCTCTCTCTCTCTCTTTCTCTCTCTGTCTTCCCCCCTTCATCTCTCTAAAATCAGTCAAAATATAAAGAAAAAAATAACTAATACTATTTGAGATTTTCAATATGACAGGTTCAATGCCTTAAACTTTTAAATGCATTTCATAATTTAATCTCAGAACAAGTCTATAAAGTAGGTCTACTGATGTTCTTGTTTTGCAAATGAGGAAACCAAAAGACCAAGTTGTGCACACAGGTGCAAATGGGGAAAACAGGAATTGAATCTAGGTATTTAATTCTAGACTTTTTTCTTCTTTCTTTAATAAGTTAATTCACCAAGCCAATATGTAAATTTAAGATTATTGGGGTTAAGAACAACTACACGTGCCCCTGGGTCCCCACTCTTTCTTCCATTGGTGTAGAGTTGCAGCTGATAAGTGGTTGCTCAGCCAGAAAATTTACCAGAGTCCCTTACATCTAGATGGGGCCAGGTAACTAATTTTGCTAATGAAATCAATCAGAAACAATGCGTGTCACTTCTTGGTCAAGGTGGCTAAGGCAGGACATCTTCTCCACCCTCTTGGAATCTTTGCGCTGGCTGGCTGTCAATGGCCAGGGCAATCTTAAATCTAGTGTTGCGTGGTAAAGCCTTTCTTACCTGTGGACCTTGAATGACTATTTGCAATAGAGTCTGTTATATAAGACAAAAACAAACAAACAAACAAACTTCACTGTGTTAAGCCACTGAAATTTGGAGTTATTTTCTACAGCAGCTCACGTTATCCTAACTAATGCAAATTAATAAGAAATGTTCAAGATTTACATGAAGAAACTCTTAAAAGTATTTAGAAGAATTATGAAATCTGAATAAATATGAATATTTATGGCTGAGACACTGATTACTGCCAAGATGTAACTTCCCTCCTAAATATCTCTAATTTCAATATAATACTTTTTAAAGAATATATAATTTTATCTGGAAAATCACACTAAGAAGATAAAACAATATGCTTTGAAAGAGAATAATAAATGGTAGAGACTTCCTCTATCAGACAGCATATACCAAAGCCGATTATAAAATTATGATTAAATTGTAAATGACAGTGGTATATAAATTAACAAATAGGTCAATGAAACAGAACACATAGACCAGAAACAGACCCATGTACCACTGAAAATTTTGCATATGTCTAAGTTAGCATTTCAAATCAGGAAAGAATGGACAAATAGAAAAATATTGTTGAGACAATTAACCACCCATTTTGGAAAAAATAACTCTGGATGATTCTAACCTCACACTATTTGCAAAAATAAACAATAACAATGAAACAAACTACAGAAGATTATAGGAGAATCAATTTATATTCTTGGAATTAGGGAAAATCATAAAGAAAAATGTTTTAAAACCCTAAGAAAAATATTCACAAACTTGGTGACATTAAAATTAATATATCATGTATGCCAAGACACCATAAAGGAGAAAACACTTACTACGTATATAGTAAGCAAAAAGTTAATACACAGAACATAAAAGAACTCCTCCAAATTTATAAGAAAATGACAAATAATCCAGTAGAGGAATGGACAAAAGGAATATACACTGATATTTCACACATAAATATACGATAAGGTGCTCAGTCCCACTGTTAATTGGAGAAATGCACATTAAAACACTAACGGGATATAATTTATTGACCATGACGTTGGAAGAAGTTGAAAAGTTTATTAATATAAATTATTGGCCAGAGAGTGAAGAAATACCTATAATTGTATTTTTAATGATACAGCTTTAAGGGAGGGTATTTGGGTAATAGTGTTAAAATTTAAAAAACATGTACTCTTTGACTCAACGATTCTGCCTCTTGTCTATCTACCCTAGGAATTAATTCATTTGTATATACAAAGAACTATATAAGGTTTTTTATTGTTGCAGTATTGGTAATGAGAGAACTTGACAACAACTTAAATGCTCTCTGAAAGTGAACTACAAACACCTTGAAGCAGTAAAAAAGAATCGAGGGGCTCAACATGGACTGATATAGAAATAGATACCATATTTGGGATAAGATACAATATTAAGTTAAAAAGACAATACTTACAACACTATTTATAACGTGTGAAAAGAAAGAAAACTCACAAAATGAATATTTGTTTCTGCATGTATTTATACAATATGTATATGTGTGTAGAGGCCGAGATGAAGTTAGGAAGTAGGAGCACCAACCTGAGACAGCGAGAGCCTGCGGTGAGTGAGGAGATGGGCTGGTGGCAACAGGGACACCTTTCACAATGTGAATGGATTTGTGTATTTAATAGAATAAGTTAATAAATTAAATTAGAGAATATGTAAATGCTAATGCTTCAAACCCCAGAGATTTTTATTTGGATGGTTTGGTAGGAATTGGTGTTTTTAGACATCTTCCTGGGTGATTCTGAGACCACTGGCTTGAAGATCTATTTACTGGTTATTGTAGAGCCTATATTATAGTCTTTCATTTAACATCTTATGTGTTTTCTAAAATATATAATCCTTTATTAAAATACTGGCATGGTGCTTGCTTTGGCAGCATATGATATATACTAAAACTGGAATGATACAGAGAGGTTAGCATAGACCCTGTGCAAGGTAACATGCAAATTCAGGGAACATTCCATATATTCCTTAACATTGAAAATTTTCTGTCGTGTGTAATTTACCACAATTAAAGCAGTATAAATCATTTAATTAAAGCCATAGAGAAAGAGTATTAAGAGGGACTCAAATGTCATCAGTCTCTGTTTATATGAACATTGGTTTTTCGTTTTGTCTTTAGGAAAAGCGTAATTTTTCTCCTGTGTAATATTTTTAGGTGTGAGGCCCAGCACATGGAGTTCCCATGTCCCCTGTGCCATGTTAATGCGTACCACTTCTGCACTGTGTCACTCAGCTCCCATGAGTCTAGGCAGTATATATTCCAAAGAGAACTCCTTACTGATCTCATGGAAACATCCACTTACCCTTTGCTTCCCTACTCCATATTCTGTTCTGATGGGAACCAGAGAACAGGGAGAAAAGGCTCCAGTCCATGACCATGCCTGTGTAAAATGAACCATAAGAAGAACATCCATGTGAATAAGAAGCAGCTCAAAAGTTGATGCAGAATTATGGTTTTTTATTAAGGGGTGATGCCCTGGAGCCTGATACATAACTTATAATGTCCTCCAAATTCTGATTTCCAGCATACATCCCATCCCAGGAGGTTCAGATGAGAGGGCATTCAGATTGCGGGAATCTGCACAAAAGGAAACGTAGAATAGTTCTTGGTATGTCATAAATACACACACATGAATTATTATGGTTATGTCACATTTAGCCTGACCCAGTTGTGGCTGTTTTGCTCATAACGTTTGTCACATTCTGCACATTTAGACCCAGGAGAAGTAGGCACATCCTCTTGCGACCAGTGGGTGATGTCCCAGTTCACCTTTATATCCAGCCTTCCTGTCTGCTGATAGGCTTTGTCTTTTTTGGTTTTCCCACCCCTAGCTAGCAAGACAAGGACTCAACGTTGTGCTGATCAGCAGGACACTGGAAAAACTACAGGCTATTGCCATGGAGATTGGTGAGTGACTCCAAGGAATAAGGGGGATGTCTGTGGAGCCCACTGGTCAGATCTGTTCCACTCTGCCTGTTGATGCACCCTCAGCATCCCTTCATCTGTTCCCTGAGCCTGGGATGCAGGAGCTCAGTTTGCAAAGTTAAGCTAAGGCTGCTTAGCAGAGGCTTCAGTTCACCAGTGAGTCTTTGGGCTCGATGAAGCAGGATCGGACTCATGCACACATAGGTCTACTCTCTCCATGTCTAGATCTGGTGTCTTCATCTCTAGAATCGGACTCCTCATCCAGAGGCCCCAGCTTCCTGGCTACATCTGCCATTCCCTTCAAAAACAGATCTGTGTTTGAGACTTCACTTCCCTGTGTCTATGCTCTGCTCCTTGCAGGAGGGTGAGGGGTGATGATTAGTGGTCGTTGTAAGGTTTTAAAAAAAGATTTGATCCAGGGCTGCTCTGTATGGTTGTAAAGATTGTAGACTGTACAGTCCTAGGAGGCAGCATTCATATTACAAAGTTTTATTATTATGATCCTCCCTGAAGTGTTCTTAGTGAATAATGATCATAATGTCCTTTTTGGGTATTTGCATTTTAATGATTAATGATTAATTTAGAAATTAATAAACTCATTAACTCAAAGGAATAAATCTTTAATTATAAAAAGACTTGCAAAGACCATTGCAGGCTGTCTGGGAGACAGCTTTGTGTTCCCAGGAGAGATTAGGGTTAGGAGACAGATGTGGGAGGCCCAGGCTGAGCAATCACACCGTAAAGGCTCTGTGCCGTTAGTCCAATGAATTCTGCTTTTGTTTTATGACTGGATATCAGAAGTAACTTTGACCAGGATTAGGACATTCTTTAGTGTTCCTCTCACAATGTTGAAACTTGCTTTTTATTGTTATCTTGAAAAGCAAGTACTGTCTTTAGTCTGAAAGCATCCCCCACCCCCAAATTATGCCTCAAGATCACTTGCCACGGAAACACTGAGTCTGAATACAATGCTGAGCAGGCAGCAACTGGTGAAATCTGTCTGCTGCTTTCAGATCTGCCCGAACGCTCTTGCACACGCCAAGTCCATGTGGAAGAATGGAAGGAGCCTTGGCAGGGCGGGAGCAGAGTGTGTGTGCCCTTGGGCAAGGTAGACAGCGTCTCTGAGCCTAGCTTTCTCCTCTGGAAAGCGGGGGTGATATTTACTTTACACGGCTGTAGGGAGGATTAAAATAAGATATTGTCTACACAATTCTATTCTGAAGAATTGTGTAGAATTCATGCTTTATGAATTCTATAGTGTTGGACAAATGCAGAGGATTGCTGTGTCTATGAGGAGGGGCCCTGGCAGGGCACGGGCAGCATCACTCTTGGCCCTTACAGTTCTTAGTCCAGGGGTCTTGAAGTTGAGCATGCAACAGAGTCACCTGGAGTTCATGTGCAAACTGGTCACTGGGCCCACTCCCAGGTTTTTCTGGTTCGGGGCGGAGCCTGAGATTTTGTGTTTCTAACAAGTTGGCAGTGATGCTCCTGCTGAGAAGCACTGCATTAAATCTGTTGTAATGCATATACTTGTTACTATAGTGACTCTTAGACTCATACAGAAACCACCATTCACAAATCTTTTAGCACACCCCAGCATTTATCAGGGGCTATTTCTTTTTTCCAGTGGGGAGGCAGCTTTGTGCTCTTCAGTGTCTGCTCAGGTTGTGTGGGAGCACCAGGGGAGCTCCACAAGCAAAATCCTATCCTGTTCATTAAAGGATAACTATTGTTTCTAATGCAGAGTGGACTACAGGGAGAAGTGTGAGAATTATACAAGCAGATTTTACCAAGGATGACATCTATGAATATATTAAAGAAAAACTTAAAGGCTTAGAAATTGGAATTTTAGGTAAGTTGATTGCAAAATTCAAAGCTTGTTGTAATGCATCAATGAAATAATTATCTAGTGACACTTGAGTATTCCATGATGGCTTAAACTTAACTCATAACTGTATTTTAAGGTGTAGCATTAAACAAATATTAAATCCCAATTCTTCAAGAGGCATTACTGAATTAGTAGATTTCTATATTAGCTTTAGAACGTAACAGATTTACGCATTTCAACCTTCCCAACCATATTTCCTAATATTAAAATGAATTTTCTTTCACTGAACTGATATTGACACTTGACAGGAAGAGGGGTTCTCAGAAACATTGGCTTAAAGGAGCAAACATTGCTGTAATCGATCCATGAAATGGCAAGTAAATGTGGTTATTTGAGATTTGACTACCTTATACAGGAAACAAGAATATTTTTTCTGTTCTGATTTATAACCAAGCTATTTTGTAACTATATACACAGTACAGTGTTTGCATTATGCATAGAAGGAAGATATGATTTCTGAACTTCCTGCTGAATTTAAAAAATATGCCCTGTGTGGTTCAGTTGGTTGAGCATCATCCCCCAAAACAAAAGGATGTTGTTTTAATTCCTGGTCAGTGCACAAGTCTGGGTTGCAGGTCTAGTGGCCTGGTTGGGGTGTGAGAGGCAACCAATCAATGTTTCTCTCTCACTTTGATATTTTTCTCCCTCTTTTTCTCCCTACCTTCCCCTCTCTGTAAATAAATAAATAAAATATCAAAAAAATAATTACAGATTCTTTTTACTAATAAAAATGTAAAACATCATTGCAGAAAAACTGGAAAGAGTAGAGAAGCACATAAAAGAATTATGAATTTCTTAAAATCCTGACAGCCTGAATTAGCATTTTGGTGCATATCCTTCCAAATGCATAGTTTCACATATTTATATGCATTTTACATATTTACACATATTTTCAAAACTGGGATTAAATTTACTGTTTTGTAACATTTTAAGAAGCTATACATCACATAAGAGTTCCTACGTCTTTCACACATGACAACTCTAAGCGGTCGTAGCTGGGAAAGACTGCGCTGCTTCCCAGCATACGGCTATACCACAACGCACTCCATGTGCTGCCGTTGTCAGACCACAGTATTTCCCTCAAATTTCCTCACTGTTATCAAATCATGTTGCAATGAACAACCTTGTATAGGAATCTTTTTGTACATATTTCTTTAAAAAAAATTTTCCAAGAAAAGAATTTCTGGGTTGAATGTGATTATTTTTAAGACTTTCAATAAACATTTGCCACCGGCTCACCTGACATCTTTTTGCTTTGCCTCTCCCTGTCAGTCAACAATGTTGGAATGCTTCCAAGCCTTCTCCCGACAAATTTCCTTCATACACCAGGTGAAATCCAGGTATGTCTGTGCTTTCTGGGAATGATGTCCTCCCACCAGGTACTGGGCCTCCCAGCTGGACCACCTCCAGGGACTGGGAAGGGTTTCTGAATTCTAGCTGGATATCTGTGGGTTTCCCTTTCTTTTCATCTTAGTACTTGACACACAGTCAAGAGCACCGCTGTTCATGGCCCTCTCTAGAATATGGTCATCTTACCCCTTCTCTGCACATCAAAACTAACCTGCCTACTGTCCCAGTCTTTTGGGGGCTCTGTGTTCTGCTTTATAAGGGGTAGAACTGCCTGAAAAATTTACAGTTGTGTATGCAAATGGGAGAAGGCCAGCTCTTTGTTTGTTTGTCTTTTTCCTTTTTTATGTCTTTTCAGACATACAATTTGTTTAATTTTCAGTGTGAGAGATGTCAACGATACAGACTCTGTGGTTGGGGGTATTTTAAGTTCAGCAAGCTTGGCTCAGAACCATGGCTATCCTTGTTGGTCATGAGTAAATTTGTGATATATTTAGCAGTCCTTGAAGGTATTATTTGTTAAGTCTTCCCCAGGCCCTGACCTTCAAAGTCATGAGGTTATACCAGTTCTGAGCAGGTTGTCATGTTTCCATTCTGTGATTCTTCAGGTATTCCTATGTTCCTATGTAAACCCTTAGTCTATTGCATGGGAATGCCAGATTGTTTGGACGTCATTCCACATCCTTGCCAAACCCTTCTTTGCCATACCTCTAACCCCATGGTCCTTGTTTCTGGCATAAATATGTGTCTCCCCATTAAGCAGATTACATTCTTGCTTCTCTTTCTCTATGTCTGTATTTGTGCTAGTTTCTGTGTCTGTCTCTCTTTCCCTCTCTGTCTTGGGTGATTCTAGTAGTTTCATTATCTGGCCTCTGTAGCCCATAATCTCTGCCATGTATTCTACAATCATTTGCCTTTCTGTTCTCTATGTTGTTGTCTTCTAGACCCACATATGCTAACCTTTCTCCCTGCACCTAGAAATTAACAATCTCCCTTTGAAAAACTATGTCCATATTCCTCTTTAAATTTTAGAGGATACTTTTAGTTAACTTCTATTCAAGATCACACTTCACAGAAGCACACAGTATGGATGTCAGATCTTCCCTAGTTCTAGTGCATACTGGCTGAACATCAATCAGGAGCCTAATATGCCAGCTAGGCCAATGAGGAAACAGCTCAGACACATGCTTTGCCCGCTTTATGGTTTTGAAGCACTGACGACATCTCAAGAGAATTTCTGAAATGATCTGGCTGATTTGTGGTTATGATTATTTATTACAGAGCCTCATCCATTGTAACATCACCTCAGTGGTAAAGGTATGTGGTTAATGTATGTGCTAAATGCATTAAGAGGTAGCAGCTATTGGAATGTGACAACTCAGGAGAATTGGCCCCTTTCCTGTAGAAGGAGAATTCCCTGAAATTGAACTGCACTTGATTGAGAGGTCACGTAGTGGCCTTTTAATTGTCTTATTCTGTTTTCATCAAGTACGAAGATGAATTTATTCTCCCTAGTGTTTAAAACCTATCTCTGCATTCAGTTTTGTCAGATGTCAGAGCATATTAGACCTTATGATGCTGAAACTGATTCTGGATTTCAAGTGACTTTTAAAAAATTTCAATACTGTGCTCTGATTTTAATCTTGTAAATAGAGGAAAACTCACTCTGTTTGGAAAAAAGACAGAGGGTTTGGCGTGGATTTTATGGACTCTTGTTGTTTAATAAATATGAGGAGGGAACCCCCCCCCCAAAAAAGCCAGATTTATCTTCTGGAGGGTAGGTCCCTTGTAGTACAGGCCTCCTCCATGAGGTGGCTATTGTAAGAAGCCATCTATATCAGTGTACCAACAGGTATTGTTATGAGAGGATGCCTTCAGCTTCACTGAATTTTTTGTGAAGATTCTTTCAATGTGCTTGTCCATTTCACAAGGGGTGATTTATGAGCGCACCTGCCCACACTGCGCAGAGTGTTCAGCAGTTTTGACCAATAATGGTATGACCCCCGTGCCCCACCCTCCCTGTTCACCCGATCTCACCCCAAGTGACCTTTGTTTGTTTGTTTCCCCGGATGAAAAAAGTCCTCAAAGGGAAATGTTTTGCCAAAGTGGAAGAGGTGAAACAAAAACAGCAGAAGCATTAAAAGGCATCAAAATCAACAACTTCAAAAACTGTTCTGAGCAGTGGAAAAACGTCTTGATAACTATATTGCATCAAATGGAGAGTACTTTGAAGGTGATTGAAGTTTAGGCATGTCAGAATAAATACACGATTTTTTACAAATAAATTCTGGGCTTTTTGGGGTTGCCTCCCCTTGTATTTGTTGAACTGAAGTTCAACAAATGTATTTCTGATCCCAGCTCAGCTCCTAGTTAGTTGGACAGTATTGGGTGTGCTATTTAATTCCCTTGAATTTCAGATTCTTCATCTGTTATTAAAAGTGTTGGACTAAACTCTGGCCCATAGGGCTCAGTTGGTTGAAGTGTCGTCCTGTAAACTGGAAGGTTGTGGGAAAGTCAGGGCACATAGCCAGGTTTTGGGTTCAGTCCCTGGTTGGGGCAGGTATAAGAGGCAACTCATTGATTTTTTTTTCTCACATCAGTGTTTTTCTCCCTCTCTCTCTCCCTCCCTTCCCCTCTCTCTAAAATCAATAAGCCTGTCCTCAGGTGAGGGTTAAAAGAAAAAGTGTTGGACTAAGTGTTGTGTCAGGTACCATTTAGCATAAGAAATTACAGACATAACTACCACAAGGTTGTCCTATACTGTGCCTTTGATTGAATAAGAAAAAGGCACTGCTTTTGGGCAGACAGTTTGGGAAAGGGTGCTGCTTAAGAGTGGACACAACCCGCTGCTTGGTGAGTAGATGGTACTTTTATGTGAACACAATGTTTTCCTTTCCTCTGAATGGCGAGAGCCCTCTAAATGTCTCATGAGTGAACCTGGGGCTTTCATGCGAAGATTCTTAGCCCACAGCTGGGCACCTGGCTCAGTGCATAGAATTCTCAACTGCATGTGGGGACCATTCCATTAGGCCGGTGAACCTGCAGCAGTGAATCAGGTACGATCCCTGATTTCATGGATCTGGACCCTAGTTGGGGAGCAGTAGGAGGCTCAGTCTAATCATGAAAACATGGACTGGCAGTGGAGGGCTGCTTTCTCAAAGGAAAATCAGTTGCTTTCAACCTAAGGTGAGGGGATGGATGCTGAGAAGACCAAAAAACAGACATTTTTTTCCCCAGGGGTTAAGTTGGGCTGACAATTTTTTTTTTTTACACCATTGGTTGTTTTTCTATAAGCACACTAGTATTTTATAGTTTCCTGCTCAGTTTTTTTGATACACACATTCTTTTTTGCTGAGCAGTCAATGGCTTTTTAAAACTCCCAGTTGATGTAATTCTAAGTTTTATATGTCCAATTGTTGGCAGCCTTACCACTAAAGTCTCGCACATTATTTTACATGTTGATCTTTCAGTTTTGGTTCATTTGATCACAGGGCTTCCCAAATATATTTGATAAACTCTGACTCCTTTAGCAGAGAAATTTAATTTGCTAAAAAAAATATTTCATATATTGCTAGACACCAATTTCCCTAAAAACTGAGAAAACACAATGCAGGTTACGTTGTAAGTATGCCATCCCCGGTTGCCTGTGCTGGTTGGAGGCATGGCAAATGTCACTTTATTATTCCAAAAGAGCCATCTGGAAATAGGAGAGATCTCTGTCAAGGGCAGAGATGGGAGATGAGTTTGAGGGCAAAGGAAGGTGAGATCAGAGACTAAATATTGGGAGCTTTGTGACAGAGATTCACAAAGTCTGCTGTTATCTCTCTAATCGGCATTACTTGCCCAATGAGGCTAGTGAATTCATTTGGGAGACTGTAAGGATGTGCTCCATGGACACCCTCAACAAAGTTGGAAAAGCCAAGGAAGGGTGATGACACAATCTGGTCCTTAGCCTTCTCTCACCGCGTTTAAAATCCAGGATTTCAAGAGGCAGTTGCGCGGGTTCTAGGGAGCACCCTCCCCACCACTACCATGGCTGCCGCTGACCCAGCACAGTGAAAACATTGCTCTGGAGGCCCCTGCAGATGGGCTTAAGGGCCTGGCCTGTGAAACGGGAGCGGTGGCAGGGCTCCCAAGCAACATGGTGAAATAGGCAAAACTTGTCTTCTGACCCTCAGTCTTTTTTATTTCACTGCCTCTCTCTATCTGTTTGGTTCCTCTCTGTCTCAAGCCTGCTCCCCAGATAGGGCCTGAGTCTGTTTAAATGTACTTTTGAGAACATTTTGGTCCACACTGTTTCTTCTTCCTCAATTCTTAAAATATGTGCCTTATAATTATAATGTGCAAAGCTCTTTTCATGGGATATTTAAGCTCCAGAAGTTGCAGAGAAGATTTCTTTGAGGGCAGAAGTTTGGAAGGGGGAAGGGACTTCCTAATATTGGCATAATTCCAACAGACAGACAGACAGACACACACACACACACAGACAGACAGACAGACAGACATGTTCTGTTTAGGGAGATATTTCACAGACCACATGCAGGTTACTTATGCGGCTGCTGCTGAGTTGACAGATGTCCTTTTCCACCTCATCCTTTGTACTTGAGATGCTTATGGACACTTGTGTGGTTTCCCGATGGTCCCCTAATCCTAACTAACTCATGGCTGAGGTTTATGATGGCCAGCCTGCTTTTGCCTGCCTCCCAAAGTAAAGAGTATTTGGGGAACCTCAGTGTTGGTCGCACAGCCAGAAACCAATTTCCACAATTTTCCACTGCTCTCATTTTGCAGGAAGACTTTAGCTTTATGGAGGAGAAACCAGAGGCCTCTGAGCAGTTGCCATTTGTCTATGTTGCCTCCTGTGGGTCTCAGCCAGACTCTAGTGTTGCCAGAATTACCTCCAATAAGTGTCAGCAGATTTTCAAGTCCATCTGAGAAGATTAAGCAGTTCTCCAGCTTCTTCCCACACCCACCTCCCCAAGTCACCCTGTGCATTGCTGTTTACTTACTTTGTTGAGGCTTAACTTTGGCCTTCTCTTGTAGATGACACAGCTAGTTCTGAAACACATGGAATCAAGGTAAGGCCTTTTTTTGAAAAGGAGTAGAGTGGCAAGGTCTCCCTTGTCTGGCAGTCGGGCTCAGAGCCTGGGGGGATTGAGTTCATCTGGCTGCTACTTTAACAAATGATAAAACTATGATGAAAGGACATTGAGATTACAGGAAAAGAACCACAATCTGAGCCAGGCCAGCTTTGCAAACAGATAAGCATATTGGAAGGTCAAATGTAACATATACTGGAGGGAAGAGGAGAACAGCAGACTCAGCACACATTGTATTAAAAAAAAATTAACTTATGTTGAGCATAAAAGAAACTTCAGAAGTTGGCCTGAGACCACGACCATCTCTTTGTTATTATGAATTTCAGCTCTTGTCAGAATGAATACTGCAATTTAGTGGTAAAAATCACCACCCCATCAGTGCCTCCATTTATTCCATGTTTTTATCACTCTATTACAACACCCATTTGGGAGCTGTTTGTGTGTGTGTGTGTGTGTGTGTGTGTGTGTGTTTTCAGATGGTATTCATTAAAAGCAAATGGTCGATAGTTTTATCTTCCCTAGAGGAAGAAGGGGCTTGGCTGTGGATTCTAAAGTGCAGTTTCTTGGTTTTTCTGAATTGAACCCATTTCATTGGGATGAGTTAAAGATTTAAATTTCAAAAGGGTATTTAAGGACCCCAGAGGCTTGTGCGGGGTGCCTGTGTGAGCAGATGATGGGCTGTCAAATTCCACCCAGGACACATGGCATCTGTCTTGTTGTGGGTCATTTTTATGATTTAGAAGGGATCTTGAGCTTCCGTGGCCACATTTGAGAGAGAAAGAGCTCTTCCCCCGATCTTGTCTGAGCTCAGCCGGTTTGCTGGATTTCGGTGGGGGAGCCTTTATTGCAGCAGCGCCCATTTCCAGTCACAAGCCCTGTTGTCAACTGACTGCCGAGCGACGTCGTTGCGAGGTGCCATAGCCCATGATGAAGGGAAGTTACGTTCCCAGTCCCTGAAGCAGAGCAGTTAGTGCATGTGGAAGCCTAGAGAGGATGGAGTCTCCCCAGTGTTCACACGAGCTCCTTTGTTTTCTTCCTTCTCAAGGTGTGATAAGCAGCAAAGTAACCAAAACTTTACTTCTTTGCCTTTTAGGCAGAAAGGGCTCATCTTGAACATTTCTTCTGGGATGGCCCTCTTTCCCTGGCCTCTATACTCCACGTATGCAGCTTCAAAGGTGAGTAATAACGTGTAGTTTGAGTCCCCTTCTCCTTCTTCCTCTTGTTTTTCCCAGTCGGCATTTTCCTTTGGATCATCTGACCAGCGGATGGACAGATCTGCCAGGAGGCACTGTTCTGTGTACAGGGTGGAGCTTTAGTCAGCAGGAGTTTGGGTGCAAATTGGGAGAAGGCGCTGCCACCACACTGACTGAGGCCTGCAGGCAAGCGCAGCTGGGCATGCACAGTCCCCTGGGGGCCTCCAGCCCTCACTCACCTCCTCCGTTTGGAGCTCTACTGCCTTCCTGTCAGCAAGTAACACTGGTTTCCTTCCTGCCCTCGAGGTCTAGCCAGGTGTTCCCAGGCTCTAGTCTTAAAAACGAACTCTCAGAGGAGGGGGTGCTCTACACAAGGCATAGCTCCCCCTGGTTTGGGTCACTTATGTGCAGTGGCCCGAGGTATGTATTTATCCCAAAATGTATGTTCCCACTGACTGAGGGAGCTCTTCTCAAACCAAGAAATGAAGTCCTAACTCCAATCAGGAAAAGCTGCTACATTTTAAGGTGAAGTGGTAATGCTCTCTTGGTGCCCTTTAACATCTGAGTAAGTTGGCTCTGATGGAGAAAGCAAGCTCTGGGTCCTGAGGTGTTTTTCCTCCTTGCTCCAGGCTTTTGTGTGCACCTTTTCGAAGGCACTTCAAGCGGAATACAAAGCAAAAGGAATCATCATCCAGGTGAGGTTAACAGTTCTGAGTCCATGGCAATGGGAACTCCAGATCCCCATTGAGCTGGGGCCACTGCCCCCTGCAGGACTGGTGGTGCAAGCGCAGCCAGGAGGAAGGTGATCTGGACAAGCTCCTGCGACCATTGCTGTGGCCTCTGTGCCACCTTGGTACCACCTGCTGCCGACCTCCCCCATGCCCTGGGTGCTAAAGTAGGAATTGGGGCAAGGTAATTGAGCTCTCAGAATGCTGTCGACCCTTTTGCTACCTGATGCGGCATCACGACAGAAAATGGGGTCCTGTTGACCATCCTCCACTCTCTGATAGAGGTACAGAGGACAGGCTTATGCGGGAGGAACGGCGGAGGGGGAACAGAACACTGGGCACTCAGTCCATGTTGGAAGGAATGGGGGCCTCCCTTGCGGGCTGTTCACCTGTGGTGGCCACAGAGCAGCTCACACTCGGGTTCCTGAGCAGTCGGGGAAGAGGTGCTCTGCTTCCCCTTTCACCAGCAATGACAAGGCCGCTGTGGAGGTGACCCCCTAAGCGTAAAGGGATTGGGTTGTCACTGTTGTCTATAGACTGAACAATATGACATCTTGAGCTATCAGTGGCATACATGTGGTTGGTTCAGCAACACAGAGTCAACTGGCTTCTAGAACCTGGAATAAAAAGTTCAGAGAGGTTTTTTGTTGTTGTTGCTTGGGAAGAAAGTGTATGACATACTATCGGAAATGAAAAAGGCACATTTGCAATGATATCTTTAAAATTATTGGCATGCATACTGATTTTCAATGAACATGCTCAGGTGAGACCATCTCAGGTGGCTATTCTTATAAATTAACCAGCTATAGGATAAAGCTTATTCAAAAGGCATATCTGAATTAATGGTGAGAACTTTGCAAATAACATCAACTTCCCAGCCATAGAAATGGAACTAGACCACAGTGCTGTTCTTTGCCTTGGTGAACTAAAACCTCATCTGTGAGATATTTTTCTTCCCTATCTCTCTTCCAACTCTCAGCTGAAGACAGATTCCTTTTGCAAAAGCACTATCCCATACAGGCTGTTTGCTGAGTAAAAAAATAACCCTTAAAATCTCACTGACTTAAAACCACAGAGATTTATTTGTCATTCATGATGCATCATTCACTGTGAGCCACCCAGGGGGGGTCAGCTAATAATAGTTATGCAGACACACAGGCTGATGGAGTTTTTGGATATCCATTTTGGATATCATCAGTTGACATGCCAGAGAAAAAGTGGTAGGAGTTCTAGAGGATCTTGGTTTGATAATTAAAGACTCTGGCTCAGAAAGATGTGTCACTTTTGCTTATACTCACTGACCAGATGTGGCCACATGGACCCACCCAACCACAGGAGACCAGGAAGTGCAATTCTATCATGTGTATGAGGGAAAAAAAGAACTAGAAATAGTTGGTGAACAACACTAATGATTGCTAGAGCTACTTGCTTACTAGCCGTGTGAATGTGACAGTCTTAGTCTCATCTTGATCTTGATAACTGTGGTCCAGAGATGCTGTGACTGCCAAATTAGTGGGTTCTTCAGGGCAGTAGGGGTGGGAGTGGGTCAGACAGGGAAGGGAGCCCCTCCCTTGGTGCAGAAACTTTGGCGCTGCTCTCCTAGCAAGTATGAGGTGAAAAGACTGTGATCTTTCAGAAATCAACTGGCCTCTCCAAACACTTAAGTAATTGGTGCTCAATAAATAAAAATTTGTTAAATGAGCAAGGAAGTATGAACTACATAGACTTGAGTTTGATTTTCAAATCCCAGCTTGGCCTCTTATCATCTGAATGATCCTGGAAAACTTGCTTAAATTTCATGAGCCTCAGTTTCCCATCTGTAAAGAGGGTTTTACAATACCTGTCTACTTCTCTAGGTTATTACAAAGATCTAATGAATGACCAGGTATACAAGTTTCACCACTATTTTCTACAATAAGGTGTTTTGTCTGCCAAATCTCACCATAGGGATGAAAATACTTATTATTTTAATACCTGGAAATGGGTTGGGAATACATGCTCCTATATCTCTCTAAGAGTAACACTTTGAGATCTTTGGAGGAAAAGTGTTATGCACATTAATGGCTGCATTCATTTCCATGAGAACAAATTCAATTAGATTGATTGATTCATAATTAGATTCAGTTATGCACGATGTCATTTCAAGTGCAATGTGAAGAGAATGTGATATGACACAAATCGCCAATGTGATTTGAAGAAAAAGAAAACAACAGCAAAAAGAACCAAACCAAGCATGGATCTTTTTTCTCTCTAAAGATGCTGCCAAGGTCTGCATGAATAAAGTAAGAAACCCCATGCCAGGCCACCAGGTGGTGAGACCATGGGTAGAAACGCGATGTTGGATTTGGAGGATACGATGTGTGGCTGGTTTATTTTTCTTACGAGAACTGGACAGATTATGAGATCTGTGCCTCTCCTGGCTCCTAACAGAAGTGTGCAAGTGGGAACCCAACTGCTTTAAATTGCTCCAGCTTTGGCTTATAGGTTAGAAATAAACTTCTGAGATAGCATTGCCAGATAAAATACAGGGGAGCCAATTAAATTTGAATTTCAGATAAACAAGTACATTTTTAAATGTAAGTATAGCTCATGGAATACTTGGGACATAATTATACTGAATTATTTTGTTGTTGTTTTCTTGGATTCAGTTTATCTGAGTGTCCTGCACTTTTATTTTCAAAGTCTGGCAACTGTGTTCTAAGAGATGCCTCGTGTCCTCAGTCAGCCATTTGAACCAGTTGGTGGTGTGTGGCTAAGGCCTCCCCTTGAGTTAGTGGCAGGGTGGAGCTAGAAACCTGATTGCCCGCTCTGTGCCAGTTCTGTGCCTTTTCAATGCTCCCTTGTCGTTTTGGATCCTGAAACTTTTTCAGGAAGAGCAGAGTTGGAAAATAAAGGGATGGTGAAATTTGGATTCATTTTTCAGGGTTGGGCAGATTGCTCCGGAGTTATAGCTTTATTTCCCATTGCAGGTGCTGACCCCATATTCTGTTTCAACCCCAATGACAAAGTGTCTCAATACCAGCCTCATAACCAAGACTGCTGATGAGTTTGTTAAAGAATCACTAAATTATGTCATGATTGGAGATCAAACCTGCGGCTGCCTCGTCCATGAAATCTTGGTAATTGATAACTAACTTCTCCTTTCTTGAAGCAAATGAGGACAGGTACGCAGGTGGCCCTCTCAGAGTTGAGGTAACTCTTCCTTGCTATTGGAGGCCTGGGTTCTCAGCCTATAAATAGCCTCCAAGTGAGCAAATCTCACCCTTGGCTGCATCCCTTTTCCCCTCAGAGGGTAAAGTGGCTCCCAGAGCTCCTGGGAAGAGTTGACCAAGACACAGGGAGCTTTTCTGTGGGGCTGCTGTCATCTCTGATCCTCTGGGTTTGTAAATAATTACTCTCTGGCTCTCCAGAAAAAACTAAAACAAAACACCTTGATTTGTAGCATTTGTTGATTTCCATTATTTAAGTCCTCCCAGATGGTCGATTTTAAGCTTCCAGTGTGTTGTCAGTGCACAATGAATTTAGGAGTGTGTGTGACGGGTTTTTGTGAGAGGTGCAAGCTGGTTCCTGCACACCGTGGACTCCATCAAATATGGAAATGGGGTTTAATGGCCTGCATCCCCAGCAGTCCTCTCCTTTCCTGGGCCACTTTTAGAAACAAAAAACAAACATGAAACAAAGGTAAATGTGAATATTGCATGCTAATAGTGAAAACAAATAGAGTTTCCATGTAGTTCTGTTTCTAGCATCACCAAAAAATTTTAAACATCTTTTCCTGCAATCTCATTTTAATAGAGCCTTGGTAGAAAGAAAATGATGATGCTGGGAGATGGAGCACCAGGAAAAGAAAGTGCTCACTAAGAGAAAGAATCAGGGGAAGGTGTTTTACCATGGACATGGTTCTCTTAATTTAGAATTTCCTCAGGGCTGATCCTATAAGCGACTGTTTTGGTTTCTGAGAAAACCTTGTTTGCTGAGAAAGTGTCACAAAACCTTTATACTTTGGCAACTACAGTTATGCACTGTATAATTATGTTTCTGTCAACAACAAGCCACATATATGATGGTGGTCCCATAGACTACAATGGAGCAAAGATTAAAATTGCCATTGCTGAGTGACTGGTAGCTATCATAGTGTTGTAGCAGAACGTATCGTGTATTTATGGTGATGCTGGTGTGAACATACCTACTGTGCTGCAATTTATATAAAAGTGTAGGACATACAATTATCTGTAGTGTATATCACTTGATATGATGAAAGTAACTATGTTAATGGTTTATGTATTTACTGTATTATACTTTTTATTATTTTTTTTAAGGCATGCTCTTCCTACTTATAAAAAGTCTGCTGTGTTACAATGGCAGCCACCTTTTACATCTTGTGTTTGCCACGTCTCTTGAGTGCATTTTTTCTTGTGCTTGAGTTAACTTTGTGTTGTTTTGTTCACCGTGGCTCCTAACGGTACAAAACACATATTAATATGGCCAGTTAAGAGGCCACTTTGAGTGATTGACCTAGAAATGAAATTAACTGTGATTAAGGACTACGAAGGTGGAAAATCAGTAATGGTTATTGTTTGCCAGTCAGGCATGTCCCATTCCACCAGAGCTACGATCTTGAAGAGCAAGAACAAGTGATGGGAGCTGTTAAAGGATCTGCTTTATTGAAGGCACCAAGACAACAAATTGAGAGGAGAGTATATCACACAAGGAGAGACTTCCAATGACCTGGATGAAGACTGGACACAGAAGCATATACCTTCCAGAACCATGATGATCATGGCCTAAGACAAACATCTGTGATGTTGAAAGAAAAGGCTGCATCTAACTATGATGTTGAATTTACTGCTAGCTCTGGGTGTTTTAAATAATTCAAGAATCATTATTCATAACATAATGTGAAAGAGAGCGGTGAATCTGCAAGTGCTGCTCTGAAGACAATGAAGAATTCTGGTAACTCTAGATAAGCTGATTGTGGAGGAGAATTACTTGCCAGAGCAACTATTCAGTATGGATGAAATGTCCCTGTTTTGGAATGGATGCCCAAAAAGACTTCCATCCACAGGGAAGTAAAGTCAATGCCAGGCCTCAAGACATTTAAGGACAGAATAGCAGTCTTGCTTGGGGGCAATGTCACAGGCTACAAACTGAAACACTGTTCAGTCTGGCACAATGAGAACTCCAGGGCCCTCAACGTGTCAGTCAGCACACACTGCCAGTGCACTGCAGGGGCAACAAGAAGTCCCAGGGGATCCAGCTTCTCTTCCAAGATGCCCTCCTTAATGGCTATCCAGCAAAATGGAGAAGTACTTTTTGGAGAATAACATACTTTTCAAGATTTTGCTTATTGTTGACAATGTCCCCTGATATCCTACTTTTATTGGCAATCTTCATCCTAATAATAATATTAATATTATTAACAATATTATATGAATAATAATAATAATATTGGCATCTCTCCCTCCAAACACAACCTCTTTGATCCAACCAATGGATCAAGGAGTTATAGCAGCTTTTAAAACCTCCTACCTGAGGAGGGCCCTTGCCCAGGCTATTGCTGCAACTGAGGAAGACACTGATGCAATTTTGGAAAAATTACATCTTTGACTGCATCAAGAACCTTGCTTGGGCTTGGGGTGCTGTCACCAAGGAGCGTATAAATGGCACCTGGAAAAAACACTAAAGAAGTTCTCCCAGGGCTTCAAAGGATTTGCCAAGAATGAGGAGGGTGCAAAATCAACAAGGCTGTGGTTGAGAGGGCTAACAACTTTAACCTGGGTGTGAGGATGACAACCAGGAGCTCCTAGAGGGGGTTCCCAAAGAATTTACTAATGAGGAGTTGCTGGAACTGGGACAGGAATGCATAGCTTAAGACCACACAAGGGAAAAGGAAACTGCAGGAGGAGAAAAAGAACCTTCAAGAAAACTCACAGTGAGGAGTTTAGCAGAAGTTTTGCAGACCTCAACAAGCTCCTGATAAAATTTTTAATTAAAAATACACCAAAAAGTTTTTATTTATAGAGAGGAATGTTCATGTTGCACTATCTGCTTATAAATATATATATGATGAAAAAAAGAAACAAATTAAACAAAACACCATGGACATACTTCCAAAAAGAGTGACAGTTCCTCAAGAGGAGCCTGGGCAGGTCCTTCAGAAGTTATTCTAGAAGAAGGCATTGTTTTCATAGGAGACGACAGCTCTATGCGTGTTATTGCCCCTGAAGACGTTCCAATGGGACAAGATATGCAGGGGAAGACAATGATAGTAAGGATTCTGACCCTGTGTAGGCTGGGCTAATGTGTGTGTTTGTATCTTCGTTTTTAACAAAGAAAGTTTAAAAAGCAAAATAAGAACTTTTAAATTTAAAAATAGGAAAATGCTTATAGAATAAGGATATGAAGGAAGAAAATATTTTTGTACAGCTGCAAAATGAGTTTGTGTTTTAAGCTAAGTGTTACTACAAAAGAATTGAAAGATAAAAGAAACTGAAAAGTTGACTAAGTGAAAAAGTTATGGTAAGCTAAGTTTAATTTATTATTGAAGAATGAAAATTTAAAAATAAATTTAGTGTAGCTTAAGTATACAGTGTTTATAAAGTCTACAGTAACATACAGTATTGTCCTAGGCCTTCTAATTCACTCAGTACCCACTGAATCACCAAGAGCAACTTCTAGTCTTGCAAGCTCCATTCATGGTGAGTGTCCTGTATAGATGTAGCATTTTCATCTTTAAGACTGTATTTTAACCATATTTAAAATTTTAAAATGTACGTTTTCTATGTTTAGATAGGTTTAGATATACAAATACTATCGTGTTATGATAGCCTACAATATACAGGACAGTAATATGCTATACTGGTCAGTTGCCTAGGTGCAATAGGCTATAACATACACCCCAGGTGGGCAGTAGGAGATACCATCTAGGTTTGTGCAAGTGCACCCTGTGATGTTTGCACAATGATGGAATCATGTAATGGTACGTTTTTTAGAATGTGTCCTTCTGGTTAAGTGACACATCACTATACTAGAAGATTTTGGGACTTCTGCAGTGAGAAAAAACATTTAAAAAATGATGAATATAAACTGAGATGTTTTAGTTATAACTTCCGTGCTCTTTTTCTCACCCAGACACTCATGTTTTTGTCTATTTAAGGCAAGCTTTCTGACCCTGATTCCATCGTGGGCCATCTACAGCAGCATGTTCAAGAAGCTACTCCTGATTCACTACACCAACTACCTTAAGCGGAACACCAACATCAGTAGTGCAGGTGGAGGGATGGGCCATCCAGCATCATTTTCTTCACCAAGTTCTTCATTGGCTACCAAAGACCAAGAAGCAGACCATCACCCATCACCCCTTGAAGCTGGAGGGCCATGCCATAGATACAGTACTTAGAAAATACAGCTTTTGTGTCATTTTGCTCATGTTAAAATTGAGGACAAGTGAAGACTGGCCTTGAAAATTCCCTGGGCAGAAAAAGCCAGTTTACTCATACAAACAAAAAATTTAATTTAGCTTATTTTGTAAGACTAGTGATGGGATTCAGGGCAGGCTGCCCCAAAATGTGTCACTTTGGCATATTGATTATTTTGAATTAAAGTTTCTTAAGGAACAGCAAGAACATTCTGACCCTTATTTGTCCCTGTGTAATAGGAAATATTGTTGTGACCATCTTTGGAAAATACAACGAGCCACACAAATTAATCTCACTATAAGTGTTTGTCTTGGCATGTGCCAATTGTGAGAAATCACTTGGCATTTCAACTACTGATGGAGCAATTTATAAAAGTGTAGACATTGTGTTTCTAAACCATCACATCAAATCCTGGTAAATTTGCCTTGGGGGAAGAACTTCCACAACCAGCAGCTTAAGTGAGAAAAGAAATGTACTTTAGCTTGTATGGCCTGGGTCAGATTTTAGAAATAATTTTTTAGTTGTGTGACATAGGAGTTTTCCTAATATATTAATCCTGGCTTGATTTGAATGACTGTCTACAACCTTTTTAAGGGTCTTTAAATTAAGAGAGAATTTCCTCAAAATAAAGGCCCCAGGATGTTGGACTGGCTTATGAAACAAGGGTAGAAAAGCTCTATATTTTAAGATTTTTATACCCATCACCACTAGCACTAGATAATAGTAAACATTTGTTACACACTAATAATGTGTCAGGGACTATGTAAATCCTCATAACTTAGAAAGTAGGGATTATTACTATTATTGCCTTCATTTTACAGATGAGGAAACTGAGGCACATAAAAAACTGAGTAACTTGCAAAGGTTCACCTGATCAGTGAGTGGGAGAGCTGGGATTTGAACTTGGGTCATCTTCCAGCATACGTAAACTAAGGCACCACAATAGAGCCCTACCTGTCTGGGATGAGGTTCTTTAATTGGACTTAATGGAAATGGGTGAGCCCTATTTCCCCCAATTCTGTATTTTTCACTTTCATATGTTGTGAAGAGAGGTGAGGAATTGGGTTTTGCAGCCAGGCCCACGTGTCTCCACTCAACACTGACCACTTTCCCAATATACCATTGTCTGGGAATCATTTCAGAATGGGGAGGCTTGCCAAATTTCACTGAACTTTTGTTCCTGCTGAGGAATACTGGGCTCTTGATTCTCTTCTTTTTGTTTGGAGGGTGTGGGACCCCAAGGAACAGCATCCACAGCTGGTCATTTTGATAGAAGCATTCACTTTCTGTCCTTCCAGCCTTCCATCTGTGCTGCCTCCCCGCATGCCAAAAGCCAGGGATCCCTCTGACAGCACTTGGAGCAGGGAAGTAAGGTGATTATGGGCTGCTGCTCTGAAAAAAAGTTGGAAGCTGTTGCTGCGGCTGTTTCCTGGTGTGTCATTTTTTTCTTGTTCTCATGGGATGGGAACCAGAATGCCCTACTTCAAAAAGACTCCTTTAGCTAATCCTTGCCAGGAAAAGCTGAAGACGGTCATCCCAGGGTCAGCATGATTTTAATCATCCTTGTCTGCTTCTGATGCCAAAAACAAGATGATTATTCTCACTGTAGTTTATCCACTGTGCTTGGGACTTAGCCTGGCTTGACTTGCTAGTGCCCTCTAATGGTCTGGGAGAGAGAGCCTGTTGGGTCTTTCTATCTAATCTTGCAGGAATTTTAGAACAGAATCCAATCTGGGGAAAGAAATCCCTCAAAAAAAATTTTAGTCCTTTTTAAATAAATAGAGATATAATTGACATATAACATTATATTGGTTTCAGGTGTTCAGGTGTATAACATAATGATTCGATGTCATATTTTGCAAGAAAATTACCACAAGTATAGATAACATCCATCACCACACATGGTTACAATTTTTTGTTCCTGTGATGAAAACTTTTAAGATCTGCTCTCAACAACTTTCAAATATACAATAAAGTATTATTAGCTATAGTCACCATGCTGTGCATTATTTCCCCAGGACTTACTTATTTTATACTGGATGTTTGTACATTTTGACCATCTTCACCCATTTCTCTCACACTCCCTACCCTCTGCACCCCAACCTCTGGTAACAACCAATCTGTTCTCTGTATTGTTGTTGTCATTGTTTTTAGATGCCACAGATAGGTGAGATCATATGGCACCTGTTTTTCTTCGTTCTGGCTTACTGGTCTTGGCATAATGCCCCCAAGGGCCATTCGTCAAAAAAAATTTTTTTTTCGAGATACCTTTGAGTGTATGTAGGGGAGTCATCAAGAAAGAAAGAAAAGGGGGCATTCGGAGAAGAGAAATGGAGTTGTCTGAGTTTCACATACTCTGACAAGGTGGCTGACAACCGGCCAGGACACCTAGCCTTTTTGGACTCTGGTTACATTACCAGTAAAATTAAAGTTTGATTACATGGTCTATAATTTTCTCTTCAGCTCTTATAGTCTATACATTTCAAGTAAGTTTTGGAAATAAACTTTCTCAATCTTTAAAAAATAATTTCATTGATTATAAACATATATTCAGTAGGAAATATAATAATTATAGAAGAAAACAAAAATTGCCATTTCTTTCACCGCCTGATAGTAAGTATTCTTCATTGATTGCTGATTTTCTTTTATACATTTTCTGTGTGTGAGTGAGTGTGTGTGTGTGTGTATCTAAGTGCATATTTTACATTTTGTCTTTTCCCTTAATATTACAGCATAAGATATCTTGGTGTTGTAAAGTGTTCAGAAGATGATTTACAATGGTCACTTAATACTTATTCATATGACTGAATGTAATGTATTTTACCATCCTTTTTGCATTTAGGTACTTTCTGATTTTTATAATCTTATAAATAACATACAATCTACATCTTTGCATGTGCATTATCTCCTTGTGGTTTGAGTATTTTTATAGTGGTTTTATTAATTTCCATGCTATACAATTCACCCATTTAACATATACTCCCTATTATTTTTATTACATTCATGGAGTTGCACAAACATTGCCACAGCCAATTTTAGAACATTTCATTACCCAACACAGGAACCTCAAACCCATTGGCAGTCACTCCTCGTTGCACATCCCCTTTCCCGAGCTCCAGGTGACACCTAATCTACTTTATGTCTCTGTGGATTTTCCTATTCTGGACTTTTAATATAACTGTAATCATATACTATGTAGATTTTTGTTATTGGCTCCTTTCACTTAGTATAATGTTTTCAAGGTTCATCCATGTTGTAGCATGTATAAGTACTTCCATTTTTTTCTGAATAATATTCTATTGTATCGATAGGACATATTTATCAGTTCATTAGTTGTTTAACATTTAGGTTGTTCCCATTTTGGGGGCTACTATGAATTATGAAGCTATGAGCATTCATTTACAAGTTTTGCGTGCATATATGTTCTCATTTCTTTTGGGTATATACCTAGGAATGGAATTGCTTGGTCTTATGGTAACTTTATCTCTCAACTTTGGAGCAACTGCCAAGCTGTCTTCCAAAGCGGCTATACTGCCCTGGCTGGTATGGGTTAGTTGGTTGGAGAGTTGCCCTGTAACCAAAAGGTTGAGGGTTCAATTCCCAGGCAGGGCATGTGGCTAGGTTGCAGGTTCGATCTCCCACCTACCTGTGCAATTCCCGGACTGGATGCCTACAGGAGGCAACCAGTCGATGCTTCTCCCTTGCATCAATGTTTCTTTTTCTCCCTTTCTTTCTTTCTTTCTTTCTTTCTTTCTTTCTTTCTTTCTTTCTTTCTTTCTTTCTTTCTTTCTTTCTTTCTTTCTTTCTTTCTTTCTCTCTTTCTTTCTTTCTCTCTTTCTTTCTCTCTTTCTTTCTCTCTCTCTTTTCTTTCTCTTCTTTCTTCTTTTCTCTTTCTTTCTCTTTCTTTCTCCCTTTCTTTCTTTCTCCCTTTCTTTCTTTCTCTCTTTCTTTCTCCCTTTCTTTCTTTCTCCCTTTCTTTCTTTCTCTCTCTTTCTTTCTTTCTCTCTCTCTCTCTTTCTTTCTTTCTTTCTTTCTTTCTTTCTTTCTTTCTTTCTCTTCCTTCCTTCCTTCCTTCCTTCCTTCCTTCCTTCCTTCCTTCCTTCCTTCCTTCCTTCCTTCCTTTCTTTCTTTCTTTCTTTCTTTCTTTCTTTCTTTCTTTCTTTCTTTCTTTCTTCCTCTTTCGCTAAAAGTAATGAGAAAAATGACCTCTGGTGAGGATAAAATATATATATCTCCCAAAGTGGCTAATACTATTTTTACATTACCTCCAGCAAAGTATGAGGGTTCCAATTTCTCGACATTCTCACCAACAGTTGTTCTTATCTGTCCTTTTGATTATAGCCATCCTAGTGTATGTGAAGTGCTATCTCATTGTGATTTTGGCTTCCATTTCTCTGGTGACCAATGATGTGGAGCATCTTTTTAGGTGCTCATTGGCCATTTCTCTGTCTTCTTTGGAGAAATGAATACTACAATTGTTTGTCCATTTATAAAAGATGTCGTTTTTTATTGATGTGTGTGCGTCTTTATATTTCTGATTTTTTTCCCTGAAGTGGGATTTCTGGATAAAAACATCTAAACATTTTTTTAGAGTTACTGGTGCTTATTACCAAGTTGTTTCTATGTATAAATGTATACCTCCATCTTCAGCAGTGGTTCTCAACACAGGGTGTGATTTTTTCCCTGACGGGAACTTTTGTAATGTCTGAAGACATTTTTGATTATCCCAGCTCAGGGAAGGAGGGTGCAACTGAAAGGAGATCTCTTTCGCTCTCTCTTTTTTTTTTTATCCTCACCCAAAGACATTGTTTCATTGTTTTTAGAGAAAGAGGAAGGGAGAGAGGAAATGTGAGAGAGAATCATGATGCAAAAGAGAAGCATTGATTGGTTGCCTCCTGTATGCACCCGGACCAGGGAAGGAGCCCACAATCCAGGTATCTGCTCTGAGTGGGAATTGAACTCACAACCTTTCAATTACAGGACAATACTTCAACCAACTAAGCCACACCAACCAGGACACGACTGGTATCTTTTATAGGGATAGGTCAGGGGTGCTTCTCAACATCCTACACTGCACAGCACAGCTCCCTTCCCTCCACCTAAGATGGAATTATCTGGCCCCAAATATCAACAGCACTAATGTTGAGAAAATTAGATCTTTGTTTTATGAAGCTGTCTGTCTCAGTATACCACTGTTTCCACCCATCAAGTCTTGGTTTTAGAATTATGTTAAATCCTGCCTATTTTAGATGATTAACCATTACACTTTTTAATTATTCCCCTTTGGATCAATATGTCTTCTGTTAATAAAAACTGGAGAGCAATACATTCAACTCGCTCCCACTAGTATTTGTTGAGGCCTACTATGTGTTACTTCTTGCTAGACCCACAGTGGGTTACAGTAAACCAATAAGACGTTAACCATTACTGAGGATGTAATGATAACAATTATTTACTACTATTTTTGATACTTAATATGTTTTATAACACATACATTTTCACTCATCACAGCACACTACGAAGTATGCATTGCACTAGTTAGGTTTAAGTTCACTTGTGAACTTGTAATTGTGTAACAGAGACTTCGACAGTGGCTTAGAAATGGAAGACATTTATTTCTTTTTTGCACCGAAATCTGTAGATAGGCAGTCCAGAGTAGGAAAGGCAGCTCTGCTGGATGACATTTTAGAGCATCCAGGTTCCTGCCAGTTTAATCTCTATTCCTGGGGTATCTAAGGTGGTGGCTGGATCTCGAGCCATCACATCCACATTCAGGCAGCAAGATGGAAGAAAAGGATGGCAAAAAAGGAGCAAAGAGTGTGTGCCAAGTTCATTTTAAGGAAGATTCGTAGGAGCTGTCCCATGATACATTCTTTTATTTCTCATAGGCAGAACTTAGCTGTGCAGCCACACCTAGCTGCAAGGAGGGCTGACATTCTGCAACACCATACACACATCTCTAGACTTCTATTACTGTGAAAAAAAGGGTAGCAGATATGAGGAAACAACAGCAGTCTATGCATGGTTTTCCCCTGCTTTTACAGGTAAAGACATGGAAATTCAGAGACATTTAATAGTCACAAGTTACATGGATTAAAAATGCCAGACTTGGTATCTGACCTTAGCTTTGTCTGATAATAAAAAAATCAAGTTTTTGCCCTGGCTGGGTAGCTAAGTTTGTTAGAGCATCATTCTGATATGCCAAGATTGCAGGTTCAAGAAGCAACCGATGAATGCATAATAGGTAGAACAAGTTGATGCCTTTCTCCCTCTCTTTTCCCCCCTCCCTTCCCCCCTCTCTCTAAAATCAGCAAATACAAATTTACGATGCATAATAAAAAAATATGTGAATGTTGGACCTCTTGAAGTTGTCCCAGAGGCTGCTTACTCTATCCTCATTTTTTTTTTGGTTTTTTTTTTGCATTTTTTTCCTTCTTGTTGTTCTGATTGCTTGTTTTTTTGCTTCATTATGTTCCAAATCATTGATTTGATTCTTAGCTTCATCCACCCTGCTGTTATTTCTCTGTAAATTGTTCTTTATTTCAATTAACGTATCTTTCATTTCTGACTGGATCTTTTTTATGCTGTTGAGGTTCTCACTGAGTTCCTTGAGCATCCTTATAACCAGTGTTTTGAACTCCACATCTGATGGATTGCCTATCTCCATTTTGTTCTTTTTTTTTGGAGTTTAGATCTGTTCTTTCATTTGGGCCATGTTTCTTTGCTCACTTTGGAAGCCTCCCCGTGTTTGTTTCTATGTATTAGGTAGAGCAGTTATGACTCCCTGTCTTGGTATCATGGCCTAATGTAGTAGGTCTCCTACAGAGTCCAATGGCACAGCTTCCCCTATTGCCCAAGCTGGGTACTTGAGGTGCACCGTTTGTGTGGGTTGAGTACCCCTCCTCTTGTAGTTGAGTCTTGGCTGCTGTTGGCAGGTGAATGAGAGGGATTTAGCCCAGCAAGTCAGCTGTAAGGACTGGCTGTGACCACTAACCACCAACCTTTGCCCTCTGTGGAGTATCAGTTCTGCAGGGGCAAGATGGTGGTGCTTTGATGTGGTCTGTAGCTGTCCACCGGGTACAGAGGCTCTGGGTTTTCCTGGGCGGTGCAGACCAAGGTCAGACCCCACCTGTGTTCTGCTGGGGGCCAACCTGTCTGAGCTGTAAAGCAATCTGAGACGGCTGCTACCTGTGCTGGGCTTGGAGATTCCACAGCAAAGTCGAGCTGTGAATCTAGTCTAGTTGCTGCTAGTGGCCTGACTGGGGTCACTTAGCAAGTGGTAGGGAGGCTGGGGGCTCACTGAGGCCAGCTATTTCTTGTGTGGGAGGCTCTAGGAAGTTGTGAAGCATGAGCTAAGGCAGTCACTCATATAGAAAAGTCACTGAGATGGACTCATAAATTGGGTAGGATGGAATCTCAAGGAATCTCTAGAACAGGGCAAACAGTGTGAGCCAGGTCGATGGAGTCTCAGATATGGCACCTGCCTGCTGGCTCTGTGGCTCTGTTAGGGGGAGGGCTTAGAAAAGGGCCAGTGGCCTCTGCCCACCTTTCTGCCTGGGATAAATATGTCCCCCAGCTCTTGCCTTGATGCCAGACACTTCAGTTCCTCTCTGTGTGCCACTGGAGCCTTTCAAGCAGCTTCCTGGTTCCAGAGTTAGAGGGATTGTGTCTGAGTAAGTCCATGTGTGGGTTCTTTGAGAAGAACTGCTTGGAACTCCAGAAGTTTCTTCCATCAACTCAATCCCTGCTGGTTTTTGCAGCCAGAAGTTATGGGAACTTACCATATTTTGCCACGTATAATGTGCACCCATGGCTCAGTGCTACCCCTGTATAATGCAAACTCTTATTTTTCCCTCAAAAATTTGGGCAAAACAGTGTGCATTATACGTGGCAAAATGTGGTATCTTCCTGGCACTGGAACCCTGGGCTGGGGGACCTGTGGTGGGGCTAGGACTCTCTGCTCCCAAGATATCCTTCCTGAATTTTTATCCACTGCACATAGATGTGGGACAAGCCCGTTCTGCATCTCCACCCCTCCTACCAGTCTAGATGATGTGGTTTCTTTAATTCTGTAGTTGTCAGACTTCCATTCAACTCGATTTCTTAGGGTTCTGAGTGATGGTTATCCTGTAGTTTGGTTGTAATTTTGATGTGGTTGTGCTGGGAGGCGAACTATGTTTACCTATGCTCTATCTTTACTGGAAGTCAGCAGATATTTTTAAAGTGATAGACTATGTGGTAGAGAACAGAAGCCCCCCAGTCCTGGCTGTGATTTTAAAAGCTCCCATGTGTGCTGACCTCACACCAGAGCTGTGACTCAGCCTTCTGGGGAGAACACACAGGGGCCCGAGCGGCAGAGAGCCCCCACTGGGGCGGGGAGTGGGCAGCTCATCAAAAAGGATGGTTAAAAAAACAACAAAATATTGGTTAAATGGGGGGAAAATAGAGGATAACACATACCTTAAACATTTTTACTTCAATTGTTATTTAAATAAAACTTCAAACACAAAGCAATCAGAATAAAATGATGCACCTTCATGATACTATTCAACAATTATCAACATTTGCCATTCTTCCTTTATCTGTAACTTCATCTTCTCCCCACCCCCACTCAAGTTTTTAAATTCTGTTTTCTTTAAGTAAAATTTACATACATTAAAGTACACTAATTTAACTGCACAATTTTGGCAAATGGAGGTAGCATGTATCCATAATCCTATCAAGATATTGAACATTTCCTGAGTTCTATCACTGTAGGTCAGTTTTGCTTGTGAAAGAATTTTATGTGAATGAAATCATACAGTAGGGATCTTCTAAGTCTGGCTCCTTCCTCAGTGTCATGTCTTTGAGTCACCCATGTTGCTGCATTCATTGCTCTTTTACTGCTGAGTATTATTTTATGTAGGAATGTATCAAAATTTGTTCATTCATTCTCCTCTTAATGGATATTTGGTTTTCCACTTTGGATTATCATGAAAAGTGCTGCTATGAACATCTTTGCCTAGGGATTTTTGTGGACATATGTTTTCATTTCTCTTAGGTTTATACCCAGGAGTGAATTTACTGGGTCAAAGGGTAGGTGTATTAAACATTTTATTTTAACTTAAAACATATAAAAGTGTAGTCCTTTGCCAATCTTTTGATATAGGGCTAAGTCTTTTAAGTATGGGTCCACTGATTGGAACTGCAGCTTGTTTTTCTTACATAAATCACACCATTGACTATAAGATAATAGTTTTTATTTCTTTAAAAAGAAATTAGAACTTAAAGACATTTAAAAGCAATCTAAATGTAGAATCTTTCTGAAATTTCAAAATCCTTCTACAATTGCATCCACATCTAATTCTACTGTAATTTTTTTATTAATTTGCCCGTATTCTTTGCAAAGAATTCACCTTAGTTTTTATAATAATAATAACTCTCTTTTCATACCAAGATTTTATTGGTTTATATAATTTTTAGTTCAATTGTGTAAGTATAATAATAAGTACAACTGTCATAGGTTTGGGAACAACACGGTGCTTCTTCACAAGCACAGAATGCAACTGATAGAAAGAAAAGAAAGGGTACAAAAGAGAGAGGAGGGACTTTACACTTGGTAGTAGATATTTAGTAAGTACACTCACTGATTTGTAGTCAGTTTGTTTTGCTGAGAGAACAAAGATTGCCAGTTTGCTCTGTTTACTGTTACTGGGTAATTAGTACTCCCTCTTTAGTAGCTTAATGCAACTATTTTATTACGCTCATGGACTCTACAGGTTACAAATTTGTACAGGGTTAGATGGAAAAGACATATATGCTTTAAGATTCAAGGAGCCTCATCCGGGAAGGCTTGATGGATGGGGGTGACAATGGCTGAGGACTGGAGTCATCTGGAGGTCTTTTTATTTCACATCTGGCAGCTGATGTGAGCTACTGGCTGGGACCTCAGCTGGGCCTGTCAGTTGAAGACTCTCCATGTGACATGGATGTCCTCACAGCCTAGAGATCTTCTTACTTGACAACTCAGGGCTTCAACAGAGTGTCCAGGTGAATTTGTAGAAAATACATTGGTTTTTTGTTTGTTTGTTTTACCTAGTCTAGAGATACTTCTTTTCATTACAAATAAATGATACTGAACATCTTCTTATGAATATTTTTTTCCCGTCCACATATCTTTTTTGGTGGAATGTCTGTTCCAGTCTTTTAACAATATTCTAATTGGATAGCTTGCTTTCTTATTGTAGAGACTAGAAAGTTTCCTATGTATTCTGTATACAAGTGCTTTGACTTTTGCTGATTTGATTTGCAATTTTACTCCCAGCCTGTGGCTTGTGGTCTTTTGCCAAACATTTTAATTTTAGTGAAGCTCAATTGATCACTATTTTCTTTTATGGATTGTGCCTTTGGTGTCATATCTAAATTTGCTTTTTTTTTTTTTTTCCTAATCAGAGACCACAAACATTTTTCCTGTTTTCCTCTGAAAGTTTGATATTAACATCTATGATGCATTTTTAGTTAATTTTTATATAATGTATAAAGTTCAGGTTGAAGTTCATGTTTTTGCCTATGAATGTCCACGTAGTCAAATACCATTTGTTGAAAGAAATGATCTCTTTTTCATTGAGTTGCTATTGCATCTTTGCTGAAAACTTGCCATTCCTGTGTGCGTCTATTACTGAACCTTCTATTCTGTTTCATTGATTTATGTGTTTATGCCTCTGCCAAAGCATATTATCTTTATTACTGTTGCTATAGTAAGTTTTAAAATCAGGTTATACTCTTAAACTATTATCTTAGTGATTTGGTTACTCAGTCTTTTCATATAAATATTAAATATAGCTTGTCTGTGTCTACAAAAAAAATCTCACTAGGATTTTTCACAGGAATGGTGCTAAACCTGTAGGCTAGTTTGAGGAGAATTGCCTATTTTACTATGTTGAGTTCTAACAATCCACAAAGGTGATATGTCTCTTCATTTATTTAGATCTTAGATTTCTTTCATTCAAATTTTTAGTTTTTAGCATATAGATCTTGTCATATTTTATTAGAGTTATACCTAACCTTTTATGTCTTTCTTCTCTTCCCCTAGCAATTATTATTGTATTATGTTTTTAATTTCAATTTCCAATTGTCCATTGCTAGTATAAAAAAAAGCACAATTTATTTGTGTGTACTAGTCTTGTATCGTGTGGCTTCACTAAAACCACCTATTAGCACTAAGAATTTTTTTTGTAGACTCCTTGGGATTTTCTACATAGGCAGTTATCCATCTAAAAAAAAAGGAGGACATTTTTATTTCTTTTATTTTTCCTAACCTGTATGCGTTTTATTTCCTTTTCTTGCCTTATGGCACTGGCCAAGACCTCCGACACTACGCTGAATAGGAATGATGAGAGCAATAATCTTTTCCTTATTCCCAGTGTTAGGTCTTTACCATTCAGTAAAATGTTAGCTCTAGGTATAATATCTTTGTTATGGCTGCATAATATTCTGGAATATTTAGTCAATGCCTCTATTAAACATTTAGCTTGTTTCTTATTTTTTGCTATTATAAATGATATTTCAATGAATATTCTTACCGCAAAAGCTTTATGCACATCATAATTGCCCACCACCAAATGTTATCTATATTCTCTACTTCCCTCCCTTCACTGTAGATGAAAAGTCCTTGTTCTCATGAAAAGCCACTGGTCCTCTGGCTTCCATCTCATCTTGCGTGTAATTATCTCCTTTCTTTGTTTCACCACCAGTTTATCTCTCACTCCTGGATCCTTCTCATCAGTATATAAACAAGCTCTAGTATATGCCATTAAAGAAACCTTCCTTCTTTGTCTCTTTGTTATTCTCCAACTTCTGTGTCCTCTCTCTGTGCCTTTCATGGAGCTTCTCAAAAGAATTATCCTTTGTCACTGTCTCTACTTCTTCACTTCACATGCTTTCTTCAACCCATTCCAATCAGCCTCTGCTCTTACCTATCCACTGAGACTATGTTTGCCAAGGTCAGCAATGACCCTTACACTACTAATCCAGTGGTCACTTTCTGATTTTTATTTTGATGGTCACCCATTAACCCTTCTTGGAACACCTTCTTCATGTGACCTCATAACACCACATCTTAGTTTCCTTCTACCTCACTGGCTGCTGAAGAACACATCTGCTAACTGATCCTCCCACCAGCCATGGCATCAGGATTGTGTTAATTTAGTAAAATGGATTTGGAAGTTTTCATTTGTTTATAACTTACAGAACAGTTTATATAACAAAGATGTTTTCTGATTCCTAGAAGGTTTTAAGGAACTTGTCTCTAAAACTATATGAATGAGCATATTTTTTGGAGATGACTCTTAGTTGATACAGTCAGCTTAATACATATCTATTAACTCATCAATATTTTTCTCTTTTTCTTTTGCCTAATTCTTCTTTCGTTCTTGGCTAGTGACCTAAAAAGCATGGACTGCTCGCTTATATGGTTTTATTTATTTATTTTACATTTAATGGACCCTATTCTTTTCATTCTAATCTATTTTATTGCAGTCCATCTAGAGGATGTTGGTTCCATAACATGAATGAGGATGTCTGCAATGCTAAGCAGTGAATCTTCCCCCCACACACTGTAGAATTAAAGAAAATAAAAGAAAATGTAAGATCTCCAGGATTTTTCCACTTGGCACAAATTGCAGAATTGCTTGAAATGACCCTGGGACTCGGCTCTGCTTTGCTTTGACAGTTAACTCGCTGGGACTTCACCTCTCCCAGCATGAGATACTGTATTGGGCTCAGTCATCCGCAGGATCCTTGGCCTCTTCCCCTCCACGGGCTGGAAGGGCTATAATTTCCCCAGGTCCCTAGGTGATGGGTGATTAGCTTCCCCTGATAACTCTTGAACTGCTGGCGCCCAAATCCAGACTTGTGTCCAAGCGGTTTGCACATTTCTTTGCTGACGTGGTTCCCCTGGTGCTTTCCTTATAACAGAGGGCAATGAGATTTGAAGATCTTCCTCTGGAATGCAAGTTCACACTAAGTCTCCAGCTGAGAGCCCTGACCCTGGAACTCATCTTGTGAGAACAATGCTGATTTGTCCTATCAAGTTTTGCCTGTGGTATGGGATAGACTGTGTCTCCCACATTTCATACATGGAAATCCTAACCCTCAGGATCTCAGAATGTGACCATGTTTGGAGATAAGATATTTAAGAAGTAATTAAGTTAAAATGAGGCCATTAGGGTAAATCCTAATACAATCTGACTGGTGTCCTTTAAGAGGAAATTTGGACACACAGAGAGACACCGGGGTGCTCATACAGAGGGAAAGACCATGTGAGGACCCTGGGAGAAGGAAGCCACCTGCAAGCTAAGGAGACAGCCCTTAGAAGAAACAAAACCTGTGAACACCTTGATCCTACCCCTCTAGCCACCTGAACTATGAGAAATACAATCCTGTTGTTTAAGCTGCCGTGTCTGGGGTATTTTGTTATGGCAGCTAAGCACACAAAGACACCCAGTAAAGCCTGTTCCTTAGCTCATGATATGGGATGTGGAGTTTATTCTAAGCCCAGTGGTGGACCAGTAGGTGGTGTTTGGAACGGGACTGATTTGCATGGCATGAACCTAAACTCCTGTCAACTCCCACAGTAGAAAGCAGAACAAAACAATACTCATGCATATCAAGAAATGTCAATAGAAGTTATCAAAAGCATAAAGGTAACCAGAATAGCTGAGGGAGAGGGAACTGCTACACTAACAGCATCAGTGCCTTAAGGCAGCCAGTCCTGAGGATCTCGTTATATTAAATTTATAGATAAGAAAATTGCAGCTCAGGGAAGTTAATGACTACCTAAGTTCAACCCTGTTAGAACCAAGACCAGAACCATTACAACATGATCTTAAATATGAAGCCCCTTTACCTATCACTCCTACCCAGACAGATAACACAATGCATGCTGGGAAGTTTTCTGTAACTAAGAGGGAACTGTAAAGATCCAGCCACTACTCCCCCTGGTGGCTAATGGGTGCATGTTCGGCAACAGGAAGATAAAGGATGGGGTGGCAATATGAATTAGGTAAGGATGTTTTATTTCCCAGAAGACTTATAGTCATGAATCACCGTGTAGTGGAGTAGTGGTAGCAGTGCCACTGATTTAGGAATTAGGAATTAATTCCTAAAGAGGAGAAGGAGCTTTATGGCTGAGAATTCTTATTTAAGAGAGTTTTAGAAACAGTCATCAGGAAGGGAATTTGCTATTCCTTCCCGGAAGGGAAGGGCTATTACGAGTGAAGCTGTTATGAACATTCATGTTCAAGTCTCCTTATTGACATATATTTCCATGTCTCGTGGGTAAATACCTAGGAGTAGAGTGGCTGGATCCCTAGATGAACCATTTTACTTAGATTGTATGTTACTGGGGTAGCTTAGGATGTGGGGAGATGGTGTTTTTGAAAGGTTTACTTTCCCACACTGCCTTTGCAGTGTGTTTCCTTTGCTTGATGTTGCTTGTCCAGGCAGCTGATACTTTGCAAACATTTCCAAAAATGCCTGCCTGTGGAGGCTGGTGCTGCATGTGGGCTTTGGGCTGCTGCTCTTTCCTCTTTGGTCCACCTAAACCATTGGTTTCCTAGCCTGATTGCGCATGAGAGGCATTAAGACAAGTTGGAAATAGAGATTTTCAGGCTCTATTCCTGACTGCCTGAATTAACCTGTTTCTGAGGGGTGCAGGCCAAGGGTCTGATGTTTGTTGTTATTGTTTCTTTAAACAGCTTTATTGAGGTGACATTCACATACGATAAACTTGTGTATATTAAAAGTGTATGATCTTATAGGTTTTGAAACTATCACCACAACCAATCATGATCACCACAATTTTGATTGCTACCTGTTAAACTATTGTTTAGGCTACCCAGTCTGTGGTATTTTGTTATGGCCACCCCAAACTTCCTTGTGCCCCATACCAACCTACCCCAGAAAACCAGTGATCTGACTTCTGCCATTATAGATTAATTTTCATTTTCTGCAAATTTATATAAATGGTATCATTCAATATATACACACACACACACACACATATATATATACACACTTTTGGTTTGGCTTCTTCCACTCAACATAGTAATTCTGAAATGTTGTTGTGTGTATAGATCATTCTTTTTTACTGCTGAGTAGTATTCTGTGGATTGGCTGCACAATTTATTTATCCATTCACCTGTTGATGGACACTTAGGTGTTTCCAGTTTGGGGCTCTTATGAGTGAAGCTGTTATGAACGTTCATGTTCAAGTCTCCTTATTAACATATATTTCCATGTCTCGTGGGTAAATACCTAGGAGTTGGCTGGGTCATATAATATGTATGTGTTTATATATTTTTATGTAACAGCTTTCCAAAGCAGTTAATACCACTTTACATTTCCATCAACAGTGTGCAAGGATCCCACAGGTGCTTCACATTCTTGCAGGATTTGAGTTTTTAACTAACTCCTCAGTGATTGCGAAGCAACAGGCATACCAGATCTGAGACTGTTCTTGGGCCACCAAAGATTAAGGCAGTGCTTCCAGGGACCCTAGTCAGTGGGGTGAAAGCAGGTGAGCGGGGAGGGGGTTTGGAATGCAGCACCTCTGGCTGAGACATGATGAAATATCGCATGCACCTGAACTGTGAGCTGCTCCAAGATCCTGCAGTTTTGCCCTTCTAGAACATCTGTAGCATCTCTGCCAGTTGAAATCCTAATGTCAAGGCCTATCTCAAATTCTCTATCTTGTCTCTCAGAGTGCACTTCTCACTTGGCACGTCTTTAACATGATGCTGCAAAAAGAATAGAGGGTATAGAGTTAGGTACATGTAAATTTTAAATACTATTTAATCTCTTAAACTAAGTTCCTTAGCTGCAGAATGGAGAGAAGATGTGACACTTGGGGCTCTTGTGAAATAACACAGGCAGGTGAAGTCTCTGAGACCTGGCTCATGAAAGGCACCTAACAAATGCCATCTCTATCCTGTTACCACCTGCTCTGTAGTTAGACATGGAGGCACTTGGCTTCTTTTCCCTCCAGGGCAGGAACTGAGCCCCATCCCCCTCCAACTTTATTACCTACATAGGACTTTGTGTACCCACAGCACATGCTGGAGGAACATGTGCTGGGTCGAGGAATATCGCTGAGGAAATTGCCAGATCTTCCTCTCTGGGTTAGGACATTTGGGGTGACCTCTTTTGGAGGGCCATTAGAATCCTCTGCCCTTCTGGAATCCCCATTCTCCTGACTCTGACCGGACTCCAGAGGTTTTGTCATCTTGCTGAGTTTTTTTTTTTCCTATTCAATCAACAAGTATTTATTGTGTATCTAATGTACACGTAGTGATGTCACGGCACTGAAGATCTGGTGAGGCTGCCTGGAGCTGATGGTCCAGCTGGGGAGATACAGCCCATTCACCATAGAAACAAAGGTAGAATTACAGCTGTGACAAACACGACAGAGAAGGGGTGCCAGTGCTAACAAATCTACTGACGATTTGTGCTCCTGATGGAGGATGAGAAACAGGGCAGGGACTAAAGCGAGTCAGGTGAGGCTTCCAGAAGGCAAAATTTAAGGAATACTCACTTTCAAGTTCCTGGCCTTAGCGGCCTCAGCTCTAGGTGTTCCTTTTACAGGGGGTTGGAAATAAAGATCAGCCATTGTTTGGGCACAGAAGAGCTTGCTCTTATTTTGCTGTGAGCAAAAGAAGTTATGGAAAGAATGCGATTTATGAAAAATAGTTCTTGATAATCGGAATATTTTTACCTCCTGGGTGAAAACATTCGAAGTGCAAGAAGCCGAGGGCTCAGGTCGGGTTCAGGGTGGCCGAGAGGGGCACGTCTGTCCTCTCACCTTGCTGGCGGGTTTCCGAGCACACCCGCCGACGTGCTCAGAGGCTTCTCCGCTAGGGGGCGCTGGAAGACAGGCCCTCCCGCCTCACAGCTACCAAGGGTACCGCTGCCCAGGCCACAGAGGCTCACAGGACTGGCGAGGCACAGCTGGGTCCCACCTTTCACAGTCACGAAGCTCTGCTGTCTGGTTCAGAGTACCTTTATAGTTCCTGGAGCTCAAGGAAAATCAAAGAAAAAAGCATACATCATCAGCATCCAAGAAGAGGGTGCGGCCTTCACTGTCCCCACCTTCCACCTTGGTCTTCAGCCCACGTCACCCCACTGTTTGGCTCATGGTCCTGTAGAAAGGCACAAGCATTTTTATGCGAAATCACAGTTTCCTGGGACCTAAGTAAAGTCCATTCAGTAACCCCATTGTATTGGCTCTACAAGTTGACTAGGGCCAATTAGATTTCTGGTTCATGAGCCTGAGGACAGGAAATGGAGCGCCTGAGGCCCGCGCGCCTGAGGCCCGCGGCAAGATTTGCGAATGCGCAAATGTGAACGGATAGGGTACTTTAAACTGGGGTACAGCCTCTCCAAGGCAGAAAGGAGAGCACAGCACAGCTGTGAGTGCTGTCAGGTGGAGGAAGGCCACTTACAGGAGCCGTGATGTGGCACAGTGACCCGGACGCCCCGAGGCTGGGCCTGCGTCGCAGTTGAAGGACTGGTCCTGTCCTGGGATATTTCCAGGCTGCAGTTCAGAAACCCAGAGTGCATGCCCCACCCCATCCTTGAGCTTCGTGTAGGTGGGTGGGATCCCCACTTCTTTCAACCAAAGACCCCGGGAGAGCTGGACTGGGAAGTGTGGGAGGGTGTTAGAAAGAACAGTGTTTTGTTTACAGTCCCTTTAAAACTGGGCAGTTACTATGTGTGTCTAGTAACTGCTGTGTGCGCATGTGGGCTGGGAGTGGTCAAGCCTATATCACACGCATTACTTCATGTAATCTTTGTAACAGCCCTGTGATGAAAGCAACACAGCTTTAAATTTTTGTTTCCCTCCCTTTGCGGAGGAGAACAGAGATTTCAAGCACCTTGCCTGGAATTCCAGATCCAGACCTTAAACCTGAGGTTTTAATTCCCCATTTGGAATGTTCTCCTTCCCAGCCTCGGATCGACCAGATGCCCACACACTAGTCTTTAGTTATAATGCAGACAAGTCACATTGCAGTTTAACTTCCATACCTTGGGGAGACTCGGGTAGTGAGTGAGGGGCCCCACTGAAACAGCCCGCTCTGCCTGTCGCTCCCTGAGCCGCCGCACGAGGGCAGTGTGCCTCCGCGCTGTAGTGCTCCAGCCGTCTTCGGTCTCGGGGTTACCCATTCCGCTTTCATAATACAGTTGTGAGGTATTAGAACGGGTTTGTTTCATGGGTACATCTTCCAGAAGGTAAAGAAACCCCAGGGGGCTGGATAAAGAGGGACCCCCAATTAAAGTGGGGTAGAACAGCGTCTTGCATCTGTTGTAAGCATGGCCTCTGCCCTTGTTGATTCAGCTGGGGCCTGCCTGTCCAGGGTCCTACGGAGATGCCTAGCTCCAGCACTTAATTGGGGACCAGGCACAGGCCTGGACTGGACAGTGTTTCCAAGTAACACTTCCTTGGGACAGCGAGTCAGTGTGGTCAGCCGGGCCGGGGAATACTTTCTGGGTTGTTAGGGAGAGTTTGGTCCACAGGGAATTGGTCTTTTGCCCTATAAAGTGCAGTGTCCAAGGTCAGCGGCCACTGAACGAGCTGCGACCTCTACTCAGGCCTGGTGGGTATTGCCCAAAGGCGGGCAAAGGACACAGTTTCCTAGGTCTTCTCTGCACTGGGCTTAATGAGCGAGACACTGGTTTAGGTCACTCATTGGTTTGATAGCTTATCTTTTTAATGAGTGATGTTGGTTTTTTAATTAAAAAATTTTTTCAGTTCCAGCTGGCTTTCAATATTATAATAGCTTCAGGTGTACAGTGGTTAGACATGTATATAATTTATGAAATAATCCCCCTGATAAGTCAAGCATCCCTGCCAACAGACACACACACACACACACACACACACACACACCCCCACCCACCCCACCCCCCATGTCTGGTTTCCTGAATGGATCCAAACAAAATGCCATCCCTGTAAATCTGAACGAGACTTTGGCTGTGACCTTCCTTGCTTCCCTGGGCAGGGGCCCAGCAGTGTCCCCACTCTGGCAGGCACCCGGCCCAGGGGCTGCTCAGACCCTGGGGGGAGCACCAGCTGCTGCTTTCAACTTAAAAGAAACTGGCTCTGCTCTGGCTTATGTCGGACAGAGCTCTGGAAGGGCTGGCTTCCTCTCAGCGAGCTGGGGGGCCGGAGGCTGCCGGAGATGACCTGCAGGCCTTATCAGCACTTATCTTTCAGTAAAGCCCCTCAGAGGCCTAGCTTTGTGTGTGTCTGGAACTCTGACAGCTCGAGGGCAGGGCAGGGCTTTTGTTCCTTGTTCTTCCCGGCTGTTGGGAACTTTGCTGACAGCAAAAATCTATCCCATGAGTTTGTAGCACAGGCTATGAATATGGACACATTTTCTTTCTGAAACTTTTTTTTTTAATTAATAAAGTTAATATACATTTTATTTTTTAAAACTTACTCTTTTAAAATAACTTTTGGCTTATAAAAATAAGGGAAAGTTCTGCAAAGACTTCCCCTATACCCTTCCACCAGAGCCCGTCAAGAACAACATTATGCAGCATTTGAGAGTGAGTTGCGGATATGATGCCCCTTTAGATTTCAGTGCTTCGGTTTTTATTTCCTAAAGCCGTGATCACAGGCTGATGGTCCAGTCAGGAAGTTAACACAGATACACTGTTTCATCTACAGACCTATTCATGTTTCTCCTGTTGCCCCATAGATGTCCTTTTCTGGATTACACCATAGGTCATTGTTGAGTCTCTAGTCTCTAATCTGGAACAGCACCACGCTGGCTTTCTCTTTTATGACCTGGATATTTTTGAAGAGTCTAGGCCAGTTATTTTTAAAAACTTCCCTGAATTTGGGCTTGTCTGACCTTCTTTCAGGATTAGTCTGGGCAGAGTCCCACAGAACATCCTGTCAGGAGGCCTATAATATCCTTGCTTGATTAAGCGGTGTCTACCAGGTTTCTCCAAGGTGAAGTTACAGTTTACCCTCTCATGATCAATAACTATCTTGTAAGTATCCTATTTCTCATGCACCTTGTACATTTTAGATAATTTCACAAGCATAGTCAAGGAGAAGGGAGGAACACCCCTCAAGGCCAACATCTGCCCCCTGCCCCCATCATCACCATTTTCCTAGTGAGTATTTACTCTTACTTTCACTAGAGGCTTTGTTCTCTTTTGCTGCTAATTCTCTAACACCAGAGATAGTGCTTTCCTACACTGCTGAGTGCTCACAGTAGCCCTTCTCACCTTGGTCCCATTCCTGGTGGGGGTGGGGATTGCCTGAAGCAGAGGTGTGACTCTAATTGAATTTTAGGTCTGGCACAGGGAGGAGGGAGACGTTTTAAGTAGGTGAAGCCTTTTGGTTTCTTAGAAGTCAGCACTCTGGGGCCTCCCTTCAGGTGAAGAAAAGGAGAATGAAGGCAACCACTCAGAAAACCTGGGCCCTCATCATTTGAGGACTACAGAAGGGCCTTGGCCAAACTTGTGTCCATGACTGCCACCAGAGTTTGGTACTTCCTGCCATGCTCTGGGGGAACCTGTCAGGAAAGAGGACAAGGTAGCCAATAACAGGTGAACACTAAGCTGGCTAATGCCATGGAAGACTGGAGCACAGTTCCATGGGAAAATTTAGGGAAACACACATCCCCAAATTAGCCCACCCAACCGGGCAAGGCAGCCAGGCAACTGACACATCAAACTTGAGAGTCCCTGACTCGGGGCTGCTAGTGAGGGTGGCTGGGGTGTTGTCATTCCACAGGCCTTCCTGCCTGCTTCAGGCACATGGCAGGTTGACTTCGGAGGTTCTGGGGGACAGAGTGACTTCTGAGAGGCGGGGGTGGAGAGGGTGGGTCAATGAGATGCACACCATTCACCAGTAAGTCCAGTGAGCACTACATCCAAAGGACATCTTGTCCACTCATTTCTGTCTAGTTCAACTGCTGCCAGGGCCACTACCCTGGCCTGAGCCACTTCCCTGTCCACCTTCCTGAGGCAGGAGCCTCCTATTGGATCTCACTTTGACAGTGAATTCGCTGCACAGTAGCCAAAATGATTTTTTAAAAATATGATTCAGACGAGCCATCCCCTTGTGGAAGCCCTCCCTGAGCTGTCCATGGGGTTAGGGAGCTTTGCCCTTGCCTGTTGGCCCTGCGTGATCAGGCCACATCTGACATTATTTTCAATGCAAGAAGATGGGGAGTGTTTGGATGCTCTTTGACAGAGAAGGAAAGGGAACAGTTTGACTGAACAGAGGCTAGTGCTGCTCCCCAAGCTATGTTGCCACACACATATGTTTATTTAGTGTTGCATCATGTTCTCCTTCCACATCTCACTCATTCACCCCCATCCAGGACACTGGTCTCCTTTCCATTCCTGGGATCTGGTAAGCTGGCCCCCACCTTGGGACCTGTGTACCTGCTTCTCATTCTGCCTAGAAGGCTCCTGCTCCAATTATGCACAGCTGCTGCCACCTGGCACTCAAGCCTCAGGTCAGAGTTGAGAGAACTGAGTGCAGATGCCCCCAGTAGGGCCAGGAAGTCCAGCTGGGTGGAGTCAGTATAAAGAGAGATGTAGAGTCCAAAGTGAGCCCAGGGCAACAGAGAGGCGGGCGGGCTCTGCTGCAGAGCACGGGGGGAGGAGAGTGACCCAGGAGCCTGCTTGGTTCTGGGAGCTGTGGGGTGGTGGTGCTGTGGGTGGTTGATTTGAGTGCTAGTGACATTTGTAGGAGTCAAGAAAATAAGTTCCAGACTGGACCTCATGAGTTATGCACACTGTTATTGAAGTGGAAAATGGTTGTTCAAAGAAGAGTGCAGAGATCTTGATGCAGGTAAAGATGGTTTTGGATCACCATTAACCAAACTGGTTAGGTTAGCAGAAAAGTCATTAGTTTCCATGGAATGAATTTTGGCCAGATTAATTTTTAAAATTAATTAATTTATTTTTAGAGAGAGGGGAAGGGAGGGAAAAAGAGAGGGAGAGAAACATCAATGTGTGGTTGCCTTTTCTGCACCCCCTACTGGGGTCCTGACCTGCAACCCACACATGCACCCTGACTGGGAATTGAACCAGCAACCCTTTGGTTCACAGGCCAGCACTCAGTCCCCTGAGTCACACCAACCAGGGCTGGCCAGATCAATTTTGAGGGTATCATGAATTGGGGGAGGATTCCAGGGCTTGGAGCACTAAGAGCAGGTCCTGGTGGGCTCCTTAATGAGGGAAAGTGGGCCAATTATTCAGGGAACAACAGAGGGCCCCAATAGTTGGAAATATAAGGAGTGCAGTAGCTTCTCTTGTGATTCAGGTAGGAGTGAAAACAATGAAGGAAGGAGGAAAGGGACAGAAAAGCCACCCAAACAGCATCTTTAATTTTCCAGCCACTTTCAATGTCAGGAAATTAAGCTGCTAGTCTGCTACTGTGCATCTGCATGTTGGGGGACAGTCCTCCTATTCTAATACTCTGTCTCTTTTTGCTAAAATGTCCTCATGTCTTGGTGTGGTCAGATGTGGTCCTTGGTGCTTCTCCTGTAATAGGCCCCGTAAGCTTTAAATGAAAGCCTGGTGCCTTAATCCTGTTTCTGCTGCTTCTCACTCATAATGCCTTTTCCTGGTACACTTGGTTATTTTTCACTATGTCACTTGTTGCTTTCTTGTAGGGATTCTTTTCTTTTTTAATCCTTACCAAGGATCTGTTTACTGATTTGAGAGAGAAAGAGAGAGAGAGAGAGAGAGAGAGAGAAGCATTGAGGTGAAAAACATTGACTGGTTGCCTCCCGTATGTGCCCTGACTGGGAATGGAGCCTGCACCCTTTCAGTGTACGAGATGATGCTCCAAACAACTGAACTACTGGGCCAGGGCTTGTAGGGATTCTTTGAGGCTTAAAATGAGGGAATGTCTTCAGGGAGCACCTGTACTTTCCTCTGCCACCCGAGGCCCCTGTCCATCTAGAACACTTTTAACTAAATTCCCAGCTTGAGGTTTTGTATATTTGGCTGCAAACACCAGTGAGAGTGAGCCTGTGGGTGCAACTTTTCAGGGAAGATTTTCCCTTCTCCTGCTCAGCATGGAGACAGCTTTTCTTTGCAGCTTCTGGAGGAGGGTGGGGCAGCCTTATGGGTCTCACTTTTATATTAGACTTCCCACCTTGGGTGGTCCTTAGGTGTCATCTTTTCCCCCAGAGTTCCATAAGGCTTTAAAAATTGGAGCTCAAATGTGCCAGGTTCAGCAAAACCCTGGGGAAAAAGAGCTTCAAATCACAGCAATCTCTTTGGGTTTGTGATTTCATTTAGATTTGGTGTGATAATGATCAAATCTTTGATGCTTTTAAAAAATAAAAAGAAAAGAAAACATTATCAGCATTTTGGTTGTTTTCAGTTGGAGGTGGGGTTAAATACGAGCCAACTGCAGCACCAGAATTCTTAGCAACTCCTTATTGAGACCTTTATGCTGGTCACCTTTCCTCTGAGCCTTGCCCCTTATCAGTCACATGGGCAGTGGCTGGGAGGCAAAACTGTGTTGCTTCACATGGATTTTGCCTCCTCTGCTCCGCGTCAGAGCCTTTTGTGGTGACCCAAGAGCTGAGCAATTCCTGAGTACTCAGCAGCTGCGTCAAGCAATGAGCTATTGGTGTTTGGGGTGTTGGTAGCTGTGGGGAAGCAGCTTTCTTCCCCTTACATCTCCCATCCTAAGATGTTTAAAGAGGTTTCTTTGGGAAGCCTCTACTCTAGATCCTTGAGAGAACACTTGAGAAAGACAATGTTCTTTAGCTGGAGGCATGAGGCAGAATCTAACAAAGGAATTTATACTCCAAGGTTTTCAACAAAGATCCCAAAGACAGAGCATTTTCCCCTTTATCTGGCTTTAAACAGACTTAAAGAACTTGCCCATCCCATCCCCAGAAAGAAGAATTTCATTTTATTATTATGGTTTTGTGCCTGTCACAATCATTCTTAGAGCCACTGGACTATCATGGGTCCTCTGTAGTTTGAGTGTGTGTGTGTGTGTGTGTGTGTGTGCGCGCGCGCGTGCAGGCACAGGTGTGGCTGCTCCAGGTAAAGGAGGACTCAGAGTTCCCTTGTCCATCAGACTTCTCACCATAGTCCCTGTTGAGGCAAATTCTTTAGATTGGTGGACACTGAACAAAATTCAGGACTCAGAAATGCCCTGCTAATTACTGAGTGGTTTTTAAATAATCTCCTTAACTTTTCCATTAGTTGAAAGTAACAGCACATACCTCATTGGGTTGTTGTAGGTATCTGACTAGATAGGGCATGTGGATGGGCTCTGAAGCCAGCCACCGGGTACTGCTATCATCTTGACTAACCGCATTTCTGCCTGTGCTGAGCATCTGCTGGGTTGGGTTCTCTCTTCTAAACTCAGGGCATCCAGAGCTGAGTGGGAGATGGCTTTGCGTTTCTGGTCAGGCCATTGTAAGGCCTTAGAGTGTGTCATGGGTATGGCACCTTAAAACCACTTGAGTTTGAGAGTACAACTTCTCACAATGGTAACTTAGGCTTCAAGAAAAAGCATTGACAATACGAAGATAATAATACTTTGCATTTTTAAATTTTTATACTATTTGAATGTTAACTCAGTTGAATCTCAAATTAGTTATGAGTAGGGAGTAAAGTAAGTATATCTGTATTTTTCAAGTGAAATTCAGAGAAAGCCAGGGTTTCATGTGAAAGTGACCTGCCAGGCCTGTAAGTCAAGACCTAAGCATGGCCCAAGAGACACTGCTGGTGTTCCAATTAAAAAATCATTCTGGGTTAGCCTAGCGGTCCAGTGTATTTTTAGAAACAAGGGTATCAGGAATTCTTTGGTGGAGGAATGGGGTTCTTTTTTTCCTGTCGCGTTACCTACAAAAGCTGACTGACCCTTTCACAATAATCCCTTGGAGTCCATCTTCAGGTCTTCTGAGATGACAAAGTTGAGATGCTCTCACAGTGAAGACTGTCATGTAGGGTACTCATATTAAAGTAAATGATCAAGTTTCCCTGTTCATACTGACTGCCAGAAAAGCCAATTTTAAGGTGACTCTTTTGAGAGCATAGGACTTGGTAGATGATAGTACATGTTTATGTTTTTTTTTTTTTCATTTTATGTCTTCATACTGGCTTTTCCTTGTCCTCTAACACTCTCTTAATGGGTATTGTACTTTATGATCCCTAAAAAAACACCTAAGAGACTTTTAGAAATAAGTTATCAAATAATGAGAAAAGAAATGAATGCATGAATAAATAAATATATAGAGTTAGAATACATGGCACAAGCTGCAGAGGTTAAAAGAACTTGAGAACCAAATACTATATGGGCTAAACCAGTCATTGAATGCTTAATGGAAGCAAGTGATATTTGAGGTCAAATGAGTTCAAAATAAATATGGAACTGATATCAAGTGAAGAAAGCAATCTGAACAAAAGAATGAAATTGGGAATGGGTGTGGCATTTGCTTAAATTTAAAGGCCTGCATGAATAAATAGAGGGAGGCAAAAATGGGTATGTAAGTGGGCCCAGTTGATGGATAAAGGCTGGATAGAGAACTTGAATTTGTTTCAAAAACCAAAGAAGGCTCTTATTAGACATGGTAGATCAGACACATGTGTTTATCTCCTGTCCCTCCAAAGAAACTTACTAAGATAGCAATAAAGGAAATACAAAGCTACAACTTGTAAGGACCAGCACTTCAGTGGGAGAGAGACTTGGAGAAGTCTGGGAAGACAGAGAGCCCCTAGAGAGGTAGTAATAGATATTCAGTCATAGACATTAGAATAGACATTAAAGCAGGGACCCAAATGTTCATTCTAAATGTTGAAAGAGGGGAGACAGGTGAGAAGAGAGCATGCTTGTCACTCAGAACTGTCAGGTCTCAAGGACACCAGGTACCATGAAAGGTGGAATCAAAAGCCAAGGGTAGATATAGGTCTGGGTGAAGTTGCCTATTTATTGCAGCAACTACCACTCCTCCTCTAAGGAAGCTGGAGGTTTATCTGTGAGACATTGAGCCAGATCGGCTTTGGGCCAGAAGACCCCAGGCCCAGCAGGGAGAAAAGGGTTAGATACTGAGCTGACAATGGGAAAGTCTTCATACTGAGTGGTGGGAGCTCCAGCTTTCTCATTAAACTTCTTTGCTCTCAGAACATCAGAAGACAAGCACATCACTGGCCCTGTCATAGGCAAAAGTGCCCTGTCACCACCGCTGCCTGTGGGCAATATCCTGGGAGGGCAGGTGTCTTTGATTTGACCTTTGACCCATTGCAAGTTTTCCTATTCCAGGGGCTAAGTGCATGGTAAAACCCAGAAACTCCAAAGGAATGATCCTTCTCTGTGATTGAATGTCAAGACTAGCAGGTTTAGATGATTTTAAGGGAAGGTTTCCTCATGTTGCCTCAAGTCACAGCCCACAGTCACTTAATCCAAGTAACTCCCCATCATAGGGTTGCCTTCTGCTGGCCCCCACTCATAGCTCTGTCCCTTAGCAAAGCAATTGAAGGCCCTGAGGGAGGGCGGGGGTGGAGGGGAGAAGTGGTGACCCCCTCCTTGAACTCAAGAAGCCTTAGTGCTTTCATTACCTGTGGTGCAGAGGGAAGAATTAAGGGCTGAGAACCCTTTCAATAAAAACTACAAAGGAAGCCCCAGCTGTGGCATCTAATGTAGGATACACAAGCCTTGTGGGAGGCTTTAACTTCTCAGAACCTGTCTGTAGGCTGCTACCCTGCTTGTCCCAAGTTTCAGAAGTTACCTCCGTTTCTATCCCTTTGTTTATTTGTGCTTCATTCTAAGGTACTTCAAAGTGTGGCCACAGTGCTCGTTTTCTCTTTACAACTTGCTCCTTTTCATACTGCTATTCACTAATTTCAAAAACACCATTCAATTTTGATACCAGCGCATTTTTTTCTGCTATGAAATTGAAGTTTGTTCATGGGCAAAAATAATAAGACACAGGTGGTTCCAAGTTGAGGAGGCAGGAGGGCGTGTGGGGTGCGTGTGTAAGGTAAGGATGGGACCAGAGGGCACAAAATGGCCTCAGATACTGATATGGCAAGGAATAAAGACAAAGAAAGAAAAAAGTAGAAAAGTTGTGCTGCCACGTGATTGTTTTGTGGCAAGGTAAACATTTCCTCATTCCATAACCACTTGCAGCTCACATGGGCCGTCCTTGCTCTGCCACAGAATACTGTTTGTTGGGGGTGGAGAGACATCCCAGATATCTAGTCTGAACCACAGTGGAAGAGCCCTGTCCTTGTGGAAGAGGGAGTGTACCCATGTTTGTTCGTGTAAACAGCCCATGTGTCCCCAGTTCACATGACTTCAACCTGTTAGGAGCACTGAGTTGTCAACTAAACCTGAAATCAGACCCAGAGTTTTCAGGGCCTCTTTTTGATGGGGTAAGCCCAGTTTTGGTAACTGACCGCACAATGGGAAACATGAAGTTCTGCCCTGAGAGCCTATGCAGGGGCCTCAGGGAATGGCTTTCCAGAACGTTGGTTGAATTTCCACAGCCAAACTGGAAATGTCTTGGTAACTGAATGGGAACCATTCTAGCTGCAGGCAAGTCTGTTTTCAGCCAGGGCCCTGAGGCAAGCAGCAGTTCTCCCTCTTGAAAGATTCACTGATAAGCTTGGAGTTGATTCAAAGGAACAGGATTCCTTTTCATTAACCAAAGTAGGCACTATTGTAAAAATTTGATTTTTACCAATCCACCTCCAGAAAGATTAGATCAGACACCAAGATGAAAGTGTTTAAGATATAATCCTACTTCGAGAGAGCCCACACGTGTGTAAAGCAGAGAGGTGCGTCATAACCCACAAGTATATTCTGCCAACTCCCTCTCCTTGCTCTAAATTGAGACCCTTACACTATGGTATCAGTGTTGGGAAAGTTTGAGGCTTTTTTTGGCCTGGGTTCCCAGCTTTTATTAAGTTTTGTTACTGACACAATGCTTCTTAAGCAAATTTTTGGGCTTTCAGTCCTGACACTGTTCTTAGTTGTAAAAACCTAATGTACGATAGGCTTTCATTAAATCTCTAGTATTCCCTCTAAATTTTGTTGCTGCAAAGACATTTTTACACTTTCTAATGGAAACTTCTGACACCTTGCAGTCAGGTGTATAAAGGGTATGGTGGTGGTGTAGGCTAGAGATCATATCTGTAGGGATATATATGCCAGTATTTCCTGCAAAAACAATCAAGCCCCGAATTTCAGTGGTTTAAAAAGAAAGGCTTATTTCTCATTCACATCATAGCATTGTTACAGGTTGGCCACTGCTCTGCTGCATGTCAGCTGTGCTCTGGGTTCCAGGCTTAAGGAGCGCCTCTGTCTGGAACTTGCTGGGGTGGCAGAGGGAAGAGAGAGATGGCCAGCCGCATGTTGGCTTTGAATGCTTCTGCCTGGAGGGGGCACATTTGACTTCTGTCTGCATTTCATTGACTAATGTGAGTTACTTGGCCATTCCCAAGTTCCGTGGGAAGCGAATATGAAATCTTCCCTGAAAGAGAGGCACTGTAGGGAGGGAAAGCCCGATAATCCATGGAACAAGGAGGACTAACACTGGAAAGGGGCCTTCTGTCCATTCTTGGTCTCTGGCTTGAAATTAATGGACAATACTTCTCTACATGCACAAGTTCTCAGGAAAAGCCTAAAGTTGATTATTCCTATGTGGGAGTTACCCTACAAGCCTGGCATTACTACTCCCCAAAGGAGCATACAGAGTGAAGAATATTTTCTTTCAGTCCCACCCTGCCTTTGAAGATGAGCCACACATAAAAGTCCCAGCTCAGGCCTAGGCCTGCCCAGCCCTGGCCAAGCCACACTCTTCTCCCAGGCTTGGGAGAGCCTGCCTGTGTACCCTGGGTGGCCCAGCCCTCTGGAGGCATCTTCCTCAGGAGAGCGGAGGCCCCTCCATCCCATCTGGACCCCAGAGCCCAACCATCTTGGCCAAGGCTGCCCAGGGTGTCAGTCAAACTCAAGAATATTCTTTTAATACTGAATAACCATGTAGGGCTGGCAGGGATCCCTCCGCCTGACAGATGGCGAACACATGCCTCAGGCAGCCCAGCTCTGCACATCAATCTCTCTCTGCTGGCTTTCAGCACATCCTTTCAGCCAAAGGCCTTCTCTAGCTTGAGTTCATGATTGTAACGCAGGGTCTCTTCTGAGGACTTGGGGGTGTGGAGAGATTTGGGGGAGGAGGGGCAGGAAGTTCGGGTGTTGCTATCAGATGTTGTTAGGTAGATAATCAGATTTTCCCCGGGCTGGATCTGGCTGGTCCTCTGCTGATTGGCCACCACAGCGGCTCCTACTGTGTGGGCAGAGGGGCCTAGAAATCACGCCAGCAACTGGGAACCATTTTGGGTTTGTAAGATCGGACTCTTCCCATTATAACCAGGCTTTTCTTGTACTTTGGGTTTCATAATCAGTCTTCTTTCACATCTCCTTATGAAGCAAGAGCATGTTGGAGAAGACAGCTTGTACAATTTCTTGGCGATTGTTGAGAGGGAGGGGGATTTTTGTGAGCCGAGCCCAGGTGGCACCTGGAGACAGGGGCCCCAGGGCAGGCAAGCAGCCTTCTCAGTCGCGGACCCAGAACTTGGGGAAGGTCTGAGTGCCCAAGCCACCCCAAGTGCTCAGCTCATTGTCACGGGCTGAAAGACCACCCACACGTCAACAGCATCCAGACACCTTTCCCCAGAGCTCCAGCTCTACTCTGGACTGCCAAACGCCTTCTGGATGTCTCTGTTTGGCTGTTTTGTGCATCTCAAATGTCCCACATCCAAAACCAAACTCATGATTTGTAATCTGAAACTTGCTTTTCCTCCAGTTTTCACAATCTCAGTAAAAGTTGCCACCCTCTCCTTTTGCTCAAGACAGAAAGCTGGAAGTTAATCTTGGATTTTTCCACCTCTCTCCTCAATCCACCCTACCTTTCACACATCTGCTCCACCCGTGAATCCTTTCCAATCTGCCTCCGACCTATATCTTAAGTCTGTAAACTTCTCTTTGCCTTCAGGCTCACCAGTCCTATGCAAGTCTGTGTCACTTCATCCCAGATGTTACAATAGCATCACTTCTGCCCTTGTCCCATCCACAGCCACCCTGATCCATTCTCCATGCAGTTGCCATTGGGATCTTCCAACACAAACTGGACCCTGTCAGCATTAGGCTAGGTGCCCTTCAGTGACTAGAGAGCTAACCTCTTCTTGGCGTGCTCAGGCTGGGCCTTGGCTTGCATTCCTGACCCATGTGTTCCCTTTCTTCCAAAACACAGGTCCCTTGCAGTCCTTTGATTTTATCCAAAGTTCTTTCCAGCCTCAGAGACTCTGCACATGCTTTAGCCACTGTCCGGACTATGCTTGCTGCCTCTCCATGTTACTGACCCTTTTTGGTCAGATAGATCTCAGTTCAGAAGTTTGTAGCTTGAGAGAGATGCAGAGATGACTCAGGAAGGGGTGATTTGAGGCTCAGTGTCAGGCAAGGATTTGTAGAAAGGTTGAATATCTGGGGTGGACTGGCCGAAGCTGCCCTGTAAGGCATTAGCAGGGCATGTTTGAATGCAGGCATGCTCAAGGCAATAGACCAGTTAGGAAGGTGATACCATAAGCTAGGTGAAAGTTTAGAAAGGGCCTGAACTGGGCAGGTGGTCTAACTTCAGCAGAGTAATAGGGGCCCCATAGCATGGATGTGGTGAAAATAGGTCCACTTCTAATTGCTGACCTGTGATCTGAGAACAGCCTGTGTCCAAGGTGGAGGAGCACACTGTACCAGTTGCTTTTCTTTTTTCATCCCTCTCACTGGTCCTGCCCCAGGGGCTGGCATTTCCAGCTTAGCTGATTCTAAGGGATCGTTTTATGTCTATAGTTTGGGGGGGGGTGCCATAGTCTTTGTTGCCCAGGATTTGGGGTAAATTACCCATGCTTAAGTTAAGTAACTCTGGTATCATGCACATATGCTGGAAGAAAAGAAATCAAGGGCAGAAAGTGGCCCAGTTTTTCCAGAGGAAGAGCTGCAATATTCCCATAGGTATTTTGGGGGGATCCCCTGAGGGGAAGCCTATGTCCCCAGGAGCAGTCTCTGCTGGAACATCCTGGGGCCATCTATCCAACACCCTGGTCAAGTAGAAACCTTCCAGAAAATGATGTGAATCACTGCTTACCAAAAATAGTACGGGGTGTGTGTGTGCGTGGGGAGGACCCAAAGCCAGGACCAGCCCTCTGTGTATTTGAAGTCTGTTTTCACATTGTTCATTGACACTGAATTTTACTTTCATGTATTTCCTCCTGTAGTGGTTCATCTTCCACCTCAATGCATTACCTGTCTTTTGGGTCCTTGGCTTGTCTACCACCTAGGTCGGTGATGAGCTACTTGAGATAGTGCAGAGGCAAAGGTCTTATTTTTTTTTTCCCCCTTAATTTGAATTCATCTACTGAGAAGTTTTCATTATCTTGTAATTCTTTGTTCACTATGGAACCTGCAAAGCCCTGTCTAGTGGGGAATGAAAAGGCAATGCTGATTTTGTGAAATAGCCCTAGGGCCTCTAGCGAGAACTAGAGATGCAGAGATGGAGTGGGAGAAACAAGGAGTCACTGGTTGCTGTCTGGACCACAATCCACTTAAACAGCTATGCAAATGCAAGGTTTAGGGAATTTAAATGCTTATGATGCTTGAGACATGCAACCATCATTAGATATTTTGGGGAAAAAAAAAACCCAAGCACACTGGTACTCTGTTCTATAGGTACTTTTGTAGACAGTAAATAATTTCTTATTCCATAGAACATGCTTAAATCCTGAGTAGATTCACATCTGAGCAGATCAATGTATTTTAGGCAATGCATCTACAAGCTAAGATTTACCCCCAGGAGAACAAAAGGAAGGAAGCTAGGATAGATCATTTGTAGTATCCCTCATCTCCTGGCTCATTCTGTTGAGATTTGGAAGTAATATGGGGGACATGGGGGTTTGAATGAGAGTTACACAATGCTTATCCTTGCATGAAGCTCAGACAATATGTATGAATTTTTTCAGGGGCTTAACATTTTATCTATTTCCTGCCTCCATTTCTGTTTTTAATAGGTAAAATGTACTATATTTCAAAAGCATATACAATATTTAAAAGGGTATATAATGAACAATAAGTTATTCTTCTACCCCTGGCTACCCACCAATCTCTGTTGTCAGTTGCTTTTCTCTCATACCAGAGACAGCCACCACACACATGTGTGTGGTGTGTGTGTATGTGCATGAATATGTGTGCATATATATATATATATATATGATAAAGAACATAAATGGTAGTATGCTACATCTGCTGCTTCATTGTTTACTTCAGCGTTTCCTTTTGGGATTGAAATACCCTAGTAAATAAGTGAGCCCAACTAGGGAACACTTCTGTGAGCAACTATTAGTAGCAGCTCGAGTGAGCCTGGTGTTTGCACAGTTTGTTTCATATCTCAGTTGCTGAGGGAAAAGAAACATGATGCATTTACTTCCCAACTTTCTTTCAGCTTCCTTAGTTATTAATTCCCACTTTCTCATGTTTATTCAATGTCTCTCATCTTTCCTTCTTTTTTTCTCCTACAATTTCTCCCCTTCTCTCTCTCACATGCTCTCTATTTCAGCTTCGCCCCCTAAGAGCTGTTCCTGCTCCCTCTGATGTGTTGTCATTTCATTCTGGCAACTTTTCTTCTCCCTGATGAATTAGCTTGGCTTTGCATGAGGCAGCCTCTTCAAGTCAGTGATTGACACAAGATGCTCTTTTTGGCAATGGAATGTTTATCTTTTTGGTAAAATATTATAGTACAGAGAGTTCTGCTTGGCTGATGCTATTACTGGTCTGTAGGGAGGGGTTGCTCATCTTCTGGTTTTCCAAGGGCAAGGGTGGGGTGGACAGAAGAAGGTAGGAGTGACTTCTCTAGCATATCAGAAAGGGCGTCAGCCACTAGGCAAAATGAGGGTTTGTCGTCACCTTGTTCCCCTTATCCAACAATGAACAGTTGTCTGTGAGGCACAGAGAGAAGGAAGGAAGGAGAAGCAGATAGTCATGGGAACAAAAGGAAGGGAAGTTGGGAGACACTGAATAAACCTGAGAAAATGGAAGTTAGTTACAGAGAAAGCTGCTTTGGGAAGATGACTCAGTGCAGCTTTAAGCCTTCTGCTGGGGTGGGGGGGGGTCCAACCTGCGGCCCGCCGGCCGCGTGCGGCCCAGGATGACTATGAATGCAGCCCAACACAAAATCGTAAGTTTACTTGAAAGCTTTTTTTTTTTTTTGCTCATCAGTTTTTGTTAGTGTTTGTGTATTTAAGGTGTGGCCCAAGAAAATTGTTCTTCCAGTGTGGCCCAGCGATGCCAAACGGTTGGACACCCCTGCAGGATTTCCTCTCTTTATCCTTGCAGCAACCCTGTGTTCAGACATCAGTTATGAGTGTTGTCTTCTTGCACCCGGGGGTCAAGAGCAATGTAAACAAGTGGAGAAGGTGTCGGCTTGTAGAAAGGGGGCAGGTGGGAGAAGCAGGGCCCTGTGGCAGGGAGAGAAGTCTGAGGTGGTGAATACATAATATGGAAAAGAGGATACTGCCTTCGCTACTCAGCCAGGTCTTGGTTCAGAGACTAGAGGTGCTGGGTGCATGGGCACTTCCCCCTCCTGTCAGGCTGCAGCCAGGAGAGAAACCAAGGGGCTCTGCAAACAATGTCCTTCAGGCGGGGCCCCAGGATCTCCTCCTTACCAAAGGCTTCCCTGAGCCTCCTGCCCCTCCCCCACCCCACCCGGCATATTTCTGACCCCTCCCAGCCTTGTTTTTCTCCCCAGAAGTGGTCAACTGCTAACATCCTAGTTTCCTTGCTATTTTATTATATTTATTTTATTATTTTATTTTGTAGTACTTTCTACCTTCTTCCATTAGAATGTAAACTCCACCAGGGAAGAGATTTTAATCTGATTTTTTTTTCATTCTATTTTGTTCTCTGTAATATCCCCCAGTGCACAGGGCAGGGCCTGGAAATTTAGTAGGTGCTTTGTAAGCATTGTTGAATGAATGAGTGAGTGAGTGAGTGAGTGAGTGAGTGAGTGAATGGACAGAGAGTTAGTATGAGGACACTTTGCGATATAACCAGGGAGGGAGGGAGGGAATGTGTGTTTCCTTAGCAAAATCGTGCTAGGCTTATTATTCCATAAGAAATATGGCCAAAATTACATGAATCAAAGGGATGCGAATCTCTTGTACAGATAAGAAAGGAGCATCTTAGGAATGAAATCAGTCCTTGCTGAAGCATGACGTGCTTGCTTTCGGATGTTTTCAGAGCAAATCAGCTGCAGCAGAATGGAACCTGCTCACCACCCTACTGCAATTGTCTGCCCCTTCCCTCTGAGAGCCCACCACTGAGGACCCTCAAGACCTGGGCCTTCCTCATCTGAAGATTGGGATTGGTCTTCTCAGGGAAGAAAAGAGAATGAGGTATGGAGAAGGTGACAGTTTAGGGGTTCTTCCTTCCTACCAGGAGGGAGGCCTGAGGGGGTGGTCCCATTGAATTGCACCCGCTGTACCACTGTACGTGGCCTAGAGAAAAAGCAGAGGACCTCAGAGGAAAGCATTCAGGGTCTCAGGTTTGATTCCCTGATCTCCCTCCCAGACCCACTCTGGGCCTCATATTCCTGTTTACCTCAGGTACCTCGGGCTCCTCAGTCATCCTCAACTCCTTTAGCTTTTGACCTTGTCTCCCCTGCTTCCCCATGTCCTGAGGAGCTGACCCCCCCACTTCCCTAGTCTCCTCTGGGCATCGCTGTGGTGTCCTGCCTTTATAGGAGCTGGTTTGCCACTGAGTGTGGAGCACCCCACTTGGTATTATGAAGGCAGATTTTTTCCTTACACTCAGCCCTCAGGGCCAAAGGTGGAGCTTGGTGGCTTCCTCACTCTCTGTTTCTGCTTCTCAATATCTCTGTCCCTCTTCTTGTGTAGACTCCTGCTCCTTTGAAGATCAAGACATACAGCTATGCCCCTCCTGGCTTCTTACTGGGACAGTGGGACTCCTAGGCATCATGGCCTCCTGGTTGCTCTGGGTACAGATTTGGGCCTGTGATGTGCCCCTCCACCCCAGTGCAGGCCCATTCTCAGGGACTTCAGTATCCACATAGATGACCCATCTGACCCCTCGCCTACCTGTCCTTCACGTTTTTTCACTAATGACCCTTTCTTTTCCTCCATTTTAATTAGCCACTTCCAAGATCACATCCTGGATCTTGTCATTCACAGAAGTGGTTTTATCCAAATCTCATTTTCAAACACCCCATTCTCTGGCAAGCCCTCCCTATTGTTCCGGTCTTCTAGCTGCTAAAAACTCCATCTCATTGTGACTTCTAATCCTTATACTTTCTACCTATCAGCGAATCTGTTCAGGGGCCCACTTAATTCATTACCCACTTGGATTTCCTGGTCATATGAATAACCATCCCCTTGCTCTCCCTCTGGAATGCTCAGTGAGGAAGACTGCATTTTCCAATCCATGTGGCCCTTCCACATGGTCATCTGCAATATGACTTTGTCACTGTCCATTGAGAGCTGCATTCTCACTCCCTGTCCTCCAATCTGAGCTGGCTTATGACTCAATTATAAGTAAAAGGATGCAGTGGTAGTAGCACTAAGTAAATTGCAAAGCTGGCTTAGAAATGGCCATGCAGCTCTCCCCTTAGTCTTTTGGGTTTCTTATTCTGGGGAAGCCAGCCAACCAAGCAAGGATCACCCTCAAATGTCCATGCTCCTCCTTACAGTGACAGAGGACCATGTATAGGCTCTTGGATCAGCAGTCTTAGTGGACCTAGCCTTCCAGTCACCTCCACCTACATGCCAGACATGCAAGTAAAGCTGACTTTGATGCTCCAGACCAGCCTATTTGCCAGCTGAGTACCAATGAATGACCTCTGTCATGCCATGAGGAGCAGAAGAATCACCCACTGAGCCCTGCCTGAATTCCCAGCCTGTCAAACAAAATAAAATTGATGTTTTTTTTTCTTTCTTTTTTTTAAGTCACCAGGCTTTGGAAGATTTTTCATGCAGTAATCATAGCAGTAATACCCTACTTGAAATCTTTAGCTTGGTTGAATGAAATCTGTGTTCTTATCCCTGAGCAGTTAGAGAAAATGACAAAGTAAGGGTGACTGACCTTTCTTTAAACAGTAAGTGGACACGAAGCCTAACCATCCTCCTGTGCTTGTCTGGTGAGCTTACCCCATCCAGAGTCATCTATTTCATATATTACTTCTGCCTCAAATCTCCTCTCCTCCCTTCTTATTCCCCAAGTCATCCCAGGAGAGATGTCAAACAGGTAGCTGGATCTGGAATGAGTGTGGTGTTAGGGGAAAGCTTGGGAATAGAGATAAAAATTTGAGAGTCACCAGGGTAAGTGGCATTTAAAATTGTGAAACTGGATTATATGGCTAGGCAGCGGTATGAATGGAGAAGAGGAGAAATTCAAGGACTAGACAGACCTCAAGCTCTCCAAGGTTTAGAGATCCAGCAGAAAAAGCCCTAAAATGCACTGAGAAAGATGCCAGGGGTTAGAGGACAGCCAGCAGAGCATATGCCAAGGACTGACAATAGAATTTTTTCCAAAGGCAAGTTCTTGAATGGGTGCAAGGAGATAGGGGGAAGAATGGAAATGGAGGGATCGTTCTTTGACACTTGAAACTTTCTTCATGGCAATAGGAAGTGACAGTGAGAAGGTATGCACAGATGCTTCAGGATTCTAGATTAGATGGTGGGAAGATGAGGGAGCTCCCGTTTGATGGTGTCTATTTTCTCTGTGAAGTATACCTGTTAAATAAGCATTTCAACCTTTATATGTCTACAACACAACTCCTTCCTCACCTCCAATCCCATTCCTACCTCAGCCTTTCCCAGCTCAATTAGTGCACTGCCCACCCATCTGCTGCTTTGACTAGAAACACTTGGTTCCTCACTTTCTCTCATACCCCATATCCAATCCAACAGTAAGTCTTTTTGGTTCTAGCATAGAAATGCGCCTCAAAAATCTGATTCCGTCTGGCTGGTGGGGCTCAGTTGGTTGGAGCGTACTCCCACAACGAAATGGTTGTAGGTTTGATTCCCGGTTGGGGCACATACGTGGGTTGTGGGTTAGATCCCTGGTCTGGGCACGTATTGGAGGCGACCAATTGATGACTCTCTCTCACATCTATGTTTCTCTCTCTCCCTTCCTCTCTCTCTTAAAACAATGAAAAAATGTTCTTGGGTGAGGATAAAAAATAATTGATCCCTTCCCACTGATTCTTTCACCTTCTTTAAGCCACCCGGTCCATTACCTGATTACCGCTCTTGCTTATCTCTCTCCCTTTCCCCAAATTCATTGCCCACAATGCTGTAAAAGGAGAGAAACTTAAAAGCCACAAATAAAATTTGATACCCCTCCACCTAGAACCCTGCAGTGGTTTTCATCATACTTAAAATAAAATCCCAATGTTATGGGGACCAGTAGGCAATTGATTTTGGATTTGGTAAATGTTGGATTTGGTGAAACAGAGGACTAAGCTGGAGAAATAGAAAACTGAGACCCTGACAATGGCCTTCACCAAAGTTGACAGGTCCCAAAATCAAGGTCACAATTGGAATTATTTTTGCAGTTGTGGCTGTCATTTAAGGCTATTCCAGCCACACGAATGAGGTCTTGTAAGATAGCGGGGCAGGCTTACCATGAGAAAATAGTCCTGTGGCCTGCTAAGAGTATCATCTGCTGTCTCCCATCCTCAGGCCTGTGGTCACAAGCTGGGGCCACAGAGTCTCTTGCAGAATAAACAATATTTAAATTTCAAAATTTAAGCTCCAGCGTAGCGTCCGTGAGCACGGGGGATGTGGCCTTCTTACTGCTGAATGGTGGTGAAGGCCCTGACTCTGCATGGGGCCTCCTGATGCTAACCTAGTGGGGAAGGGGAGCTACTTTGTTACTGCACCTTGCGGGTAGGGGGACGTCCAGGCTCCTGGTATGGTCTCCATGTGGTGGGGTTGGGGAGAGGCTTGTGCTCGCAGTGGGCTGAAAGTTCTGGCTCCTCAGTTGGCCTGCCCTGACCCACCCTGGTGAGAGGGTTGGGTGCCTTGTTACAAGTTAGTGAGAATGGAAGTCTAGGCTGCTCAGCCTTTGCTAGCAGAAAGGTTTGGGGTCTCTGTTTTGTCCTGTGATGTTTGGCTGGAAGAGGGCTGTTGTTGTCTAAAAGTTTTCCGTCTTCACAGGCTGCCTCTTCTCTGGTCTTTGGCTAGAGAGAGCAGGCTTTTCTTGCAGATTGCTGTTATCTGTGCCCATTGGCATTTTTGGATTGGCAAAAGAGTGTATGTCTACCGCAGAGTCCGCAGCTTGCTGATTGTGCAGGCAATCACCATCATCCAGTGAGCCCTGCAAATGCTGAGGCTCACTTCCAAAATGGCTCTACTTTAGCTAAAAGTACTGAAAAGAAGTACGATTTATTAGAGGCCCCAGAAGATATATAAGTATGAGAGCAGAGGACTTTCAGAATTAGCTGCGAATATTCAGAAAGGTTTAATGAATCCTAGTCTGCAGGGTGTCTACATAACAGGCTCCTGGCTTGTGATCATAGCCCACACAGTAAGATTCTGACCATGATTAATTCTGAGAACCTTCCAGGGGTGCACTAGAATAAGTTGCTGTGATGCTAGGCAAACAATGCTTAAAGAAAGATGGCACTGAGTTTAGTTGTGGTTCCAAAAATTTTAAAACACATCTGAAAAAAATACCCCAAAATAAAACCAGTTATATACTGAGGCAGTTGCTCCAGTCCCACCAGCCACATTTGGCCTCAGAACAGCCAACAACTCTCCTGTTACCTATTAAACCTCTTTTCCTCAGGAGAGGGATCTTCCTTTAGAAGAGCAGCCGTGTGAGGCTGCAGACCCCTGTAAGCTCCCCCAGATTGACCCTTCTTTCTTGAGTTGTCAGCTGCCAGTCCAGCTGTTAGATCCTCCACTTGGGATCATCAATATTTCTTTTTATAGAGTCAGACTGTGGGATGGTATGGACTTTTTGCTTCACTCAAATCGTATGATCCCTTTTAGCTTTAATTTCTAAAACCAGATAAATGTAAGTCCTAAAGTTAAGAAATTGACTGTGGAATGTAACACATTTTTCCCCACTCTGCTCTGAAGATAAATTTTGGAGTGGGGCTGGCTATTTAAGATAGACTGTTGCGGTCTTTGGAACTGCCCATAGGGACCTGTTATTTAAAGATAATCTCTTCTGATTGAACCTAGAGGCTTTAGTGAACCTTAAATTTTACTAAGGCTATTTATCTAGTTGTGTCTAAAACTTACTAGATGAAATAAACCAGTTGGTGGAAGACAAATACCATATGATCTCACCTATAAGTGGAATCTATTCAACAAAATAAACTAAAGAACAAAATAAACCACAGGCATGGAGACATGGAGCAGATTGACAGTGACCAGAGGGGATGAGGAAGGAGGACAATGGTGGAAAGAAGGGGAAGGGACTAGACAAAGAACATGTATGAATGACCCATGGACACGGACAACAGAGTGGGAATTGACTGTGGGAGAGGGGGGCAGGGTGGGATGGGTGGAGGAGGGCAAAGGGGGAAAAATTGAGACAACCGTAATAGAATAAACATGATTTAAAAATAAAAAATAAATAAATATGTAATAAAAAGAGAATAATGTTCACATCGTAGGTACTCAATAAATTAAATTTAAATATTAAAAAAAAAAAAAAACCTTACTAGATGAATCCCAGGTAGCGATCATGGCAATTCCAGAAGATGATCCAAGTACTCGCTCTTTAGAAGTCCCAGTCATGATGTTCTCAAGGACATAGTCTAGCCGAGCAGGTAGGACCTCAATGTATAAAAATGTGAATGGCAATAAAAGATTTAAATACTTTGAAACCAATGAGTGTCACGTGATTAATTGATCAATGGCTTGTATCTATTATGCTTTTCAGGAAGGAGAGAATGCTTTCCAGTCTGGATGGGTTGGAGTCTGAGTTGGTTCAAGGAAGAATGAAAGATGAAGTCTGGGAATGTGGAGTGGCCAGAAGAATCAGCCGAGATATGCAGGAAACACATTCCCAGCAGGGGGCAGAAGCTAACGGGTTCCCAGCAAAGACCAGGTTAACTATTAGCTTATGGTGAATATTTACTTAAGAGTGCTATTGGAACCCCAGGCTTTTACCGAGATTGCATCTGCATTTTATTCTTGGGGGACCATGGAAAAGTATTACCAATTGTCCCAGATATCTGAGTCTAGGCACAGCAGGAAGGGTGAGATGGGGTGACTATAAATCCCTCCAAGTGGTTGGGGATAGAGGGCTCTGATCCAGTTGTGTGGAATCTCACATTGAGTCCAAAGGATCTGGGGTCCTGCCAGTGGGGTTGAGAAGTCAGCCCGGGGAATGACATTAACTTATTTTTTAATTCATTCACACAACCTGTAGTAATTGAGTGCTGTCCATGTGTCAGGAACTGAACTGGGTGCAAAGAATAAATGCAAACTGCTCTCATGTAGCTTAAGATTAATTATTGACATTATTCTACATGTCTGTGTGAACAGAGTGATGTGATAAGGAGTAGATAGGTGGCGGGGAGAGACCTGAGTTTATGGCACACAGGATGAAGCTGAAGATTCAAAAGAGATGGTCAGGTGAAGGAGGGGGGCAGACATTCTTGTGTGCAAAGGAAGTACAAAGGCCTTGAAGGGAGGATGAGCCTGGTGAGTTGGAGAAAAGAAAGGCCAGTGTGGCTGATGAAGACAGGTGCGGCGGAGTAGCAAGAAATAAAAGCTCAGAGAGGTGGCAGAGTCAGGCCAGCTCGGGCCTGCCGGAGTTGGCGGTAAGGAGTTTGGATTTTAATCTCTGCATGTTGGGAAGTCACTTAAGTTTTTGATCTGGGGAATAGAGAAGACTCATTTCATTAACATGTCTAGAAGAGTTTAAAAAGGAGAAAGATTTATACTATCTGAAGAGAAACCAGAGTTGGAAGAGTGTAAATAAGTTTTGTCAAATTGCCCTTCTGAGGAAGAGTGTGGTACAAATAACTGGTGATACATACCTGCTATTGCAGGTAGTGGCTGGGTGAGAGGTGCATGTACTTCCATGAGGGGCCCTCTAAGGTGGGGCAGGGGGTAGGTGGCCTTGGACTCTTCAATTATTATGCAGACCAGGGAAACCAAGGTTCTGAGGGAGCAGTTCTTGGGAATGGTAGAGGAGGCCTCTTCTAGTTGTTGTTTTTTTTTTTTTTTGACATACTTTACACGGGCAGATGGGTTCCATATCCCCACCCCTTGAATCTGGGCATGTTTGTGACCGTTTTTGTTGATGGGAGAGACCTGGTTCTTTTTACTGGCTCCAGCATGTGGCTGATGCATGTAAAGAATTACGCATCAGCAAATCTATTAGCGTGCAATCAGAGTTTATTAGGGATCCGTTCCCATGGAAGAGAATGGGCCTCTAGCTAAGGTGGGGGAGGGGGTGAAAGGCAGCGGTTCAGGGCAAAGTAGGGTGGCAAAAGCAAGGGCGGCTGAAGGTGAGGGTGGCACACCTCTCAGTGGCCAAAGCCCCAAGAGCACCTCCCTCCCAGCAAGTTCTACGTCTTGAGGACTTATAGAGTTGGTGGTATGGGAGTAAAGAAGGCACATATTGATCAACAGGTTAAGTGTGGCGCCAGCTTTCCTGGGGGAATGTGACTACTCAAACTTAGGTATGTGTGGGGGTCTGTAAGCCCGGATCCTTACCTTGCTCCGGATTCCATTTGTTCATCTTGTTGTAAAACAGATACATGACAAGAGGCAGTTAATTAAAGTTGGGGTAGTTACCCAAAGTTATTCATGGCCTCTTCTTTGGGCACTGTGGACCGTCTCCTGCATTTCAGGCCTTGGGATGAAAGCACAGTTTCAAGGCCTTCTTTCCCAGGTAGTGGAAACGCTACATAGAATTTCAAGGACTCTCCTCCTTCCTTGCTAACATAGTGTTTCCTTTGATGTTGGAACACCTGGCAATATTATCAGACCAGGCTCAGGACTGCTGAGTTAGTGGGTGAGACATGTCTTCCTCCTTCTCCCTGCCTTGGTTTACTATTCATTCTACCTAAATGATAAAAGGTATTTCTTGGCAACTAGGATGCTAGATGTTGGCCAGTAATAGCAGTGCAGTCTCAGAGTTCTTCCTGTGCTGTCTCCTGCCTCATTTTGGCCAACAGAATGCGGTGAAGGGATACTACAGGACTTCTGAGGCTGAGTCATAAAAAACCTTGTGGCTGGAGCAGGCACTCTGGAGCGGGTAGTCCAGGTGAGGAGTCCAGCTTTCCTGAGTTGGCCAGGCTATAGAGTCCACAAAGGCCATAGCCCTAAGTGAGCCCAGCTTTCCAACCATCCCTGCCAAAGTACTGGACATGACTGTGAAGCTGTCTTCCTGCTGAATTACCATGGAATGACCTCAGTGTCTGCCTGAGGAAACTGAGAGATTGCTCTGCTGAGCTCGGTCCAAATTCCTGGCAATAAAATCTCACCCATGAAATCATGAAACATAAAAAAATGACTGCTGTTTTAAGCCACTAAGTTTGGGAGTAGTTTGTGAAGGAGCAATAGTAACTGGAATGAGGTTGTCTTGCTACCGAGCCTGCCTCCCTTCTTTGTAAGATCTCCTGTGAAAGCCTAGAGAATGTAATCCCCTGTGAGAGTCAACACCAAGGAATTTGATTTCTCCCACCTGTTACCTGGAAATAGACTCTGCTGGAGGCAGGGATCGTCTCCAATGAGACCTAAAGTGGTAGATTTACCTGAGGTCCCTGGGGCTTCTTACTATATAGACTCTGGTACTCTGGAGTTTGGGGTCCCAGGCATTCTTCCCTCTGCAGAAGGCGGGGCTCTTCGGCTGGGGCTGACAGAGGGTCGTGGCCAGGGCCCCAGAGGAGGGCCAGGCAGACCCTGTGGCTCCAGCTCTTCAGGAGGACCCTCATGCTAGTGTTTCTTAGGATCACTTCCTCAGGGACTTCCTAGGAAAATACACTCAGCCTTCAAAAGACCCTCAGCTACCTTTGGAGGCTACTGCCCTAGGCCGCAATCAGACACTGTAAATACTAACTGGGACTGTTGCAAGACCAAATGCGTTATGGCTTCTGGGTCACCTTGGTTTGAAAAGTGATTCCATTCTGAGACCAAAAAAAAAAATAAAAATAAAAAAATAAAAATAGGGGCAGTTCTTTCAAATAAGACAAATCGGAATTTACAGTTTCTTTTTGTAGGGATTGTTTGTGAAAAGAAAAATCTATGTTGGTCTCAGGCCTCTGGGTTTGCAGGGTGAGCTTAGGTTTGACCGCTTTTCTGTGTCTCGCAAAATGAGTTTATAAATGAGTGCTTCAGAAAACCCCCCAAACAAAAGAGAAAACCTCTTTGGCAAAATGATCCTGAGAATGGAGGTATCTTTCTCCGGGACAAATTTCTTATGAGGATTCCATGTGGCTATTCCTAGTGGCAATATAAGTTGGGTTCCCTTTATTTCATTTATGTTTTATAGCTTGTTCTTAAATTGGCCAAGGAGCTTATCCTCTTTTTCCAAAGGTGGAGAGCCTCCAGACAGAGGCAGGGTGGCCTCTGAAAGTCAGAGATGGAGCATCCCCACAGTTCTCCCCTCTGTACCTGGGTACTCCCTGTAGGCCGCTCCACCGTGTCCTTGACAAGAAGGAGGTTGTGCCAATAGGTAGAAACTAATAACCAGAATGGAGATTTCCACTTTCCAGAATTTGTTGACTGCACGTTGATCTTTTGATCTTTAATCTTTCTTAATATTCTATTACTTATTGTTAAACACTTTTGGGAGCGCATTTCAGTAATGTCTATACAGTTAGCTTTTCAAGAATATTCATACACATATACACATGTGCATGTATTTCTATTAGGTTAATCTCAATCTCTGTTGTTCACTGATTCCAAGTTGGCATATTTATTTCTATAGTAGCTAGCAAGAGTTGGGGCAAGAGGATTTTATGGAATTAGAAAAATTTGTAACCATAACATAGGTTTCCCATTTCTTGAGTCCAATACCTAACAGGCCCTGACGGCATCACCCATTGTTATTAGCCACATGTGGGTGCAGATAGCTTTAAGGCAGGCAGAACATCTTAGTAATAATAAAGGAATAATTCTGGACCTTGAAAAGACAGAAATATCAGCCAACTGCTAGTTATTCTTAGGTACTAAGACCTTCACTTGTTGTTAATCTTTTTGTGATTTATATAATTTGCCTGAAACCCAGAGGTGGGACTCTGAATGACAAAAGGTCTTCCTAAAGGCTGTTGTATGAGATCAATGGGTCTTTCTCTTCCCTGTAAAAACTTAGTGAAACACATTCTTAAATTACAATATCCTAATAACTGAGTTTTTGACAATCAATTTGCTGAGAACAGTTGTACTGTGAATTAACAGACCCCACATAATTCACTTTCACTTTCATCTGTTTTAATATTTCGGTTCACTGGGTTACGATATTCAGAATCCATCCTGTTTCAGTTACCTTCTCACTTCTCCTGCTTGACTAGGATGCCACAAACTTGTGCGCAGCCTTGTTAGGAGCACAGCATTGATGTATCTTTTCCTGAAATCACCTGGAAGCCGTGTCGAGGCCACATTGTCCTTCCCTTCCATGGACAGGGGAGGCTGCTTTGCAGAACGGTTAGGCGCCTTGTGCAGATTCGGCCAGGCTTGCTGTCTCCTGAGCTCCGCATGCTGTTTCGTTTATTATTTCTGTTTATTGCCTCTGTGCTGGCAATAAAGTCGGGGTCATAAAATTAGAGTGCGGTCGCCACGTCCGGTTTCCCAGATTTCCATGTCATGTTGGGAAGCCCAAAAGTTCCTGATTGGAGCCGCTGGGTATTTTCAAGAGTCTTAGTTGAGGGTTGTAGAGATTGACAGAGTATAATTTTTAAAAAGGGGAGCAAAGCCAAGGTTGACATTTTGGAGCAAACATATGCCTTATATGGAAGAGAGGTTAGTTACTTAAGGCAAATTTGCCATCTTGACAGCCCTTCTCTTGCATGAGGACGGTGTAGGCCGCAGGCAGCCCCAGGCCTCCCCGGCCCCCCGCCCCCCCCTGCAGCTGGGACCACACAGGGAGAACCCTCGACCAGCAGAACCAAGCGGAGAGCAGGCCTGGGCAGCCGCCCTCAGAGTGTGCACCGGGGCCTGCATGGGCGGCCACCCTGGCCTGTCACGGAGCAACCTCCCCAAGCCCTCAGCTAACCAGCATGTTGCCTGACTTTTGTCTCCACTGGCCACGCCTTTCTAAGGGACAAGGAGAGGCTGTCTTTGAAGAGGGAAAAGTTGAGGAGGTCTAGCCACAAAAATAGTCTGTAGAGAAGTTTTCTTTGTTTCTCTTCCAAAGCAGGGCTCTGATTTAAAAAGAAAAAGAAAAACAAACAACCAAACACTCCCCCACACCCTCCTCCTGCAAAGCACAGTTCTCCTGAAACACACAATCTAAAAAAAAATGTGTTTTTGTTACAGTGCCAGAAAATAGCTAATGGTATTGATAACCACCTTGGGGTGAGGGCTGTGTATACATGATTTCATGTAACTTTTCAACCACCACGTGAGGTACAGATGAAAGGAGGCGTATCTACTTGTCCAAGGTCACACAGTTGCTAAGTTCATCCCCAGCTCATGCCCCTGAACCCCATGGAGTATTTTTGTCCTTGAACTTCATGCTGCTGCGGGGTGGCAATGGCTGACTCCAGAGAGCAGTGGTTCTTAACATTTTCAGTTGCCACAACTTGTACTTGGCCAGGGATGCTACTAAACAATTCACAGGATGATCCCCACGGCAAAAAATTATCAAGCTAAAAATGTCAATAGTGCTTTTATTTTTTGACATTTAATGTGATTTACTATGTTGTGAATAATTAGAAAAAGAGAAAACTGGAAGGTGAGAGGGAAACAATTCACAAAAATTGTTACCCAATGCAATGCCAGCCCATATCCTGATGCACAAAATGCTTTGGAAATCAAATGAAACCTACAATATCTCCTTAAACTTGGGCAAGATGTGTGCACCTTGGGCTCAGTGTCATGGACAATTGACTGTTGCCTTCCTACTATTGTTGTGTTCACTCTCTCCTTCCTCTTCGTAACAGCTGCCTCTGGGTCTCCAGAAGATTCCAGGTGAGCTGATGTCACCCTGGATGCTGGGGTGGAGCATGTTGACTTAAGCAAGGGGAACGTCTGGATATTTTCTGGGAATGCTGGGACAGCAGCTCTCCTCCTAAGGGTGGGTGGGAGTGAGGTCAGAGGTCAAGAGCAGCTCTGGCTATTTTTCTAATGTGAGGGGAGCCCTACTGCTAGTCATAGCCCTGCATCCGGCTGGCTGCCAGCACCTGTCACCTGTGATAACCTTCTGCCTGCAGCCTGTTCACTATTTCTCTGCGTACAAGCCTTATCTTAAGCAGTTCCCTCTGCCTGAAACAGCCTTCCAGGGCTGATATCCTGACCTTCTTCCAGGCTCAGCCCCATGCTCTGTCCCTCCAGGAAACCTTTTTTCTTTTCTTTTCTTTCTTTCCTTTTTTTTTTTTTTAGGATAAATTTCTTTTTTTTCTAAAAAAAGATTTTATTTATTTTTTATAGAGGGGAAGGGAGGGAGAAAGAGGAGAGAAACATCAATATGTGTTTGTCTCTTGCATGCCCCCTTCTGGGGACCTGGCCCACAACCCAGGCATATGCCCTGACTGGGAACCGAACCAGCAACCCTTTGGTTCACAGGTCAGTGCTCAATCCACTGAGCCACACAAGCCAGGGAAGAAACCTTTCTTGATTACTCTGAATTCTTAGTCTGTTTAATGACAGTAAGGGCTGCAGTACACAATGTATTTCCATTACCTACCCAACTAGATTATAAGCCTCTGGAAGGCAGGTTTGTGTCTTATATTTCTTTGTATCCTGTGCAGTAGGTACCAATATGTGTTGTCTGACTAGGTGAGAGGGCTGCCGCAAGCACAGAGCCACATGGCGCAGAGTGACTGGGGTCCCACTTTGCATGACTTTGTTTGGGAGATCGGACAGATGAGTACAGAGGGACTTCCAAGTCCCTCTCTGCCACCCAAGGGACCCACATATTTGTGTAACATTTATGATCTCAGGTGGATCTAGTATCTCAGCCTACTTATTGCACCTGTCTTCCTTTCTCCTCCTTCCTTTGCGATCATTTCTTACTGCTTCATGCAGCCTCCCCACTTCTCAGTGAGGAAACTGCTAGCAAGTTCTTCACTTCCTGTGTCTCCTTTCCTCACCGGAATCTAGCTTGCAGGGCTGTTATGTGGCTTAAATGTGCCATTCCATGTACTATGGGTGCTCACTGACTGGAAGCTGTTATGAAGAGCAACAGGGCAGGTGAATGAAGAGGAAAAAGGAAATAAGCAATTTTGGCTACTAACATGCAGCTGGTCAGGGCTGGGGCTGTCTTACTTGCGGTCACTCAGTAGACCTCTGCTGTCCAATGCCATAGCTGCCAGGCACAGGTGGCTACTGAGTGTTTGAGATGTAGCAGGCACAAATTGACAGGAGCAGCTAATGCAAAACACACACTGGATTTCAAAGGCTTAGTATGAAAAAAGAAATAGATAATATATTATTAATATTTCTTTTTATATCAATCACATGTTGAAGTAATATTTTTGGATATATTTGGTTTAATAAAATGTATTATTAAAGTGAATTTCATCTGCTTCTCTTTGTTTAATGTGGTTATTAGAAAATTTAAAATTATATTACTGATTCCCGTTGTATTTCTATTGAACAGCATTGGTCTCAGCAGAGCCTTCAATAATGTGATTTATGGGTGTTGAATGGAGTTTCTGGCTTTCAAAATGTCTCTTGCATTGGACTGTGATGGCTGAAATCCCACTTTAGCAGCCTCATTCCTTAAAGACCTTGAGCCCTGGGAAATTTTTAGTCTCTTGGGGGAATTTAAAATGTTATTAGCCTGTCTTTTTCTTTTTCTTTTCTTTTCTTTTCTTTTCTTTTCTTCCCTCCCTCCCTTCCTTCTTCCCTCCCTCCCTCCCTTCCTTCCTCCCTCCCTTCCTTCCTTCTTCCTTTCCATGGAAAGCAGACTTGGTATGAGGAAGTAGAGCTGAAGGGAGGTAGAGATGAACAGGGACCATGAGAAGGATGAGTAGGTAACAGTGGGACAAGGATGCCCACACAAGTGGGTGAAAGGGATGTTGAGGGAGACGATGGTGGAATTGACCCACAAACGTTTCCTTCACAGCTTGGTGTCCTTATTCCTCTTGTAGTTCTCACAGTACCGTCATGGTGGTCTCATATGCAGGGGAGCCCACAGTAACAGTATAGATTGGTGACCAAAGATGAGATTTGAAAGAAGGATTCTGCTATACAGGATGATGTCCCACTTGACAGGATTCGGCCTTGAGCCTGCAAACCATGACCGGATGTATGTCATTCTTCTTTGGGAAAGGTGTTTTTATTAAGAATTTTCTTTCTTATCTATTTTCATAGACTATTGAGATGGGGTCAGGAACCTGAGGATCAGACAGTGGTGAGTGGTCTGCTTTTGATCACACAGGATCTAAGACCAAAAGTTTGGTTTCTATCATTGAACCATACAATGGATGGGCCATTTGTTTCTTAAAGATGTTCAGGAGGTGAATGCTTATAGAATTCTCTCATTCAGAATTTCAGGGCAGCACCAAGTTGGAGAGATGGGTCATTTCTAAATGGGTCATTTCCTGAGAAAGCAAGGCTTCCTTGAGCCTAATATTTCATTTGGTGCCACTGAAGTGACTTCAGTTTCCTGATATAAAGGACTGGGTTCGTAAATCCTGAGGACAATACTACCAGTTTTTAATTTTTTTTTTTAAAAAGAACTTAAGTGAGGGAGAAAAATAGTTCCCCCAACTATATGGAAAAGCTAACAAGTCTGTGACATATATGTTGAAGTACTTGGAAATGCCTGTGCTTCCAGGTCTGAGTCTTGGGAAGACCAAGTTTACAGAAGATTCGGAGCTTTAAATGCAATTCCAATCTCTCTCCCCTCTCTTTAAAACTGTCCTCGAGTAAACTAACTCAGTTAACTCCTCCTCCTGAATGTGAAAGATGATGACAAAACATTTTAGTACAGAGAAACAGTGAACTCAGCTCACCCACTTAATTAGGAAACCTTGAAGGAAACTTTCCTCATTAAATTTTTCTTATTAGAAAGCTGTGAAGTCATAAAGTTACTGAACAATAGCTCACACAAAGGCATGCTTCCATCAGTCCTTCCCCATGAGCTTTAAGGCGCCCCCAGGGACCAGCAGGGAGCATGAAGGTTTTGTGTGGGTCCCCTCTGTCCTCTTTGACTTTCTTTGCATTTGGTTTCATCACCATTTTCTCCCCCTTGTCTTTTCCTTTCTCTGTCCATTAGATAGGCTATGAGACAACTAGTTTTTAAAGTTTTTACTCAAGACACTTGTTTTGAGCCAAATGTTTGTTAGGGCTGTGATTAGAGGTTTTTGAAAGTCTAGCACTTGACTTGAGAATATTGTCTGAAATCTACATCAGAAATATATTTGTACAGGTGATTTGCAATCTAGTAAAATGGTTTCATTTTCTTTTGTTTCATTTATTTATTTTTAGAACACTGCCAGGAATTCCTGAAATGAAATAAAAGGTTTTCAGTAATTAGAACTTGAAAGGCATAGGTCCCTGTTGGTAGGAAGTTCCTGGTGGCTTCCCTTCCTCCCTTCTTTCCTTCCCTCCCTCCCTCTCCCCCACCCCTCCTTCCCTCTCTTCCTCCCTCCCTCCCTGTGGTGACTCATGGCCTCTAGCAAGGGTGAAAATTTGCCTATCTGGCCCATTTGGCAACCCCAGGTACACTTGCAAGGTCAAAGGTGACAAAGATCTAGTCTCTGCCCTCAAGAAACAGTCAGCGGTTATTTTGGCAGGCTGGGTGCCAGTTGTGTGAATTTGCTAGTATCCTGTGTACTAAATGCTCTCCCTGTCATGCCCATTTTTTTTGGAAACATTTAATGCATTTTGCCAGCCTCCAACTGCTAGTATCTGTACTCGTGTCATTTCCTACCAACCCTGCCCCCCAACTACTGCAGAACATATAGTCCACTTGTGACCCAGAAGAAGTGCAGAAGAAAAATTCACCCTAGGAATGGCCCTCAGCAATGACTTTAGGGAGCAGTGGATGGTTCTGGGGAAATCCTTTAAACCACACAATAACACTGTGAGGTAGGCCATTGTTTCTCCTGGTTAACCCAGGAAGACAGGGATGCTTGGAGACTTAGAAAACCTCCTTGGGAGACCCTGCCTTTTGAATTTAGGACTGCCTGATCTAGCAGTATAAGAGCAGAATGCGTGGCAGGAGGGTACACATCCTTCCAAACTCCAGTTTCAGTGACATAACTTTGGTAGCTTGAAATTGGCCACTGTGAGAGTATTTATACCACAGAAATTGGCAAATACTACAATCAGGGCTTTTTTCTTTTTCCTTAGAGAGTCTGCTGTTAAACATTTACCAGCATACCACTGGGCTGACCTACACTCATACTTTAACTCAGGAGTACAAGGCCACCTCCCCCAGGGGACAGGATACATAGAGGATGAGGCAGGCAGAGTGGGCTCCCGGCATCTGCTGAACGGTGTGCCCTTCTAAAGCAAGCAGCTGATACAGGGCTCCAGCTGACACTTGTTATTATGTGGGATGTGGACCCAGTGTTAACATCTTCTAAGTTCTTCAAGAGTAGCCACAAAATCCAGAGTTTTATGTGAAATCTCAATTTAAAAATGCTGGCAACTAATTCAAAAAATTTTTTAAACACTACTCTGGCCAAACAAAACACATCTGTTGGCTGGCTTTGGCAATGGGCTGCCAGTGTGCAAGTTCCCGTTTTAACCAATAAATTCCATTGCTCTGCGTCTGTGTTCCTTTCCCTAGATGCCCCCCTACCTGTCAAGATCCAGCTTAAATGACAGCTCCTCCATGTTTTATCCATAAGCCTTCCATCTAGAAGTCATTTCCTGAACATTAAGAAGATGGTTCTGAATATTTTCCCTTAAAGAAGCACTTACGTGTTTGATATTATTTGTGCACACATTTCTTTTTCTCCTTTGGTAGTTTGTAACTTCCCTGAAGATCAAGATCTATGTTTTGCCCTGGCTGGTGTGGCTTATTTGGTTGGAGTGTTGTCCCATAACCAAAACATTGCAGGTTCGAGTCCTGGTCAGGACACACACCTAGGTTGCGGGTTCAATCCCTGGTCTGGGAGTGGACGATCCCCCGTATAGTCTCCAGTACAGGTGCAGGTGATCCCCACTATGGGTACGTAAAGGAGGCAACCAATTGATGCTTCTTTCTTGCATTGATGTTTCTCTCCCTCCCTTTCTTTCTATAAAGCAATAAGAAAAATGTCCTGAGGGTAGGATAAAAAAACCCAAAAATCTCTGTCTTGGCCATCTTTGTTTCCCTGGAAATCATCAGCAAGCCCCCTGTATATAATAGACATTCAACAAATATTAGGTAAAATTTAAAACTAGGAACTTAGTAGATGTTTGCTTGAATCATATTTTATACTTCCCTTGAGAATTGTGACTCGTCTGCTTGGCCTGGAAGACCAAGAGTTTAGATGGGAAATGTCAAAGCTATGTTGACAGCACTGGGGACATTTCTCATCATTCCTAGTTTTATGAGACATGCTAAGGGAAACTTTTATTTTCCTGTGTGTGTTGATGCATATGAATGGGGGTTTCTGAGCTAAGTTCTGTGGTCCAAGGAGGGATAGTCCCATAGTCGGGGCTAACTGAGGTGATAGAATGTAGAGCATTTTCCTACTTAGGCAAGCTTTCTTAGGTTCTTTCTAAATCAAAAGAACACTTATTAAGACAAAACATCATCAAGTTTTCTAATATTGGCATTTATAAGGATTTTTAAATGCCTTTTAATTTTGAAGTATAATGTCTCATAGAGTAAGATACAAGGACTTCGGCACAATTCTCAGATGAAAACTTGATACTGATTACTTTTCCTCCTCATTTTTCTGTGCTGTTTTAAATAAAGACTCTTTAGATCTTTTTCTCACTTTCAATACTATAGATCTGTAGAGCTGGTAGCTCTTCATCTCTTGAGGTTCCCCTGAAACCTTCAATGTCGTTGGATAATCTTTCCATGACTGCTTTCTGCTAATTTCAGAAAAGAATTGATTAGTTATTATCTCTAAATTCCAGGATTTATACAAGGGTTCCTTTTCTTTCATGGGCTCTGTTTCTTTTATGTTTGTTTGTTTTTTTTTAATGGTGTTTTTTCTAAGCAGGACAATTAGAGCCTTCTGTTCCCAGCTGGTTCCTGTTTTCTGTTAAAGAGCTTAGAATTAGAAAAAAACCCAACTTATCAGTACTTTGTGTTAAAAATAAATTTAAACCAAATAGTAAAATAATATTAAATACATATTCAAAGATTTTCTTCTCGCATTAATCATTAACTTCATTTATTTCATACTTTGGGACAAGGTAGTAAAAAATGAAAGTGTGGGCTGCTCATTCTTTTCAAACAGACTTACAAGTATATTTTAAACTTTGATCCACTGCACAATTTTTTAAATTATTAAAATTCGTCCGAAAATGACATAGAAACAATCTATGTCATTTAAGTGTAAGTTGAATTTTCTTCTCGCAGTTCAGAAAGATTTCAACTCTGTTAGCTACTCCAGTTACCTTATTCCTAAAATTTTGGAGATTCCTGTGCATTGTGTACAATCATAAAACAGGTAAGGTATTTATTCAACACACATTGTTGAGGGCGTGCTCATTGCAGAGGTAAACGAAACAGACAGGCCTGGCCCCTACCCTGTGCCATCAACAGTGTGCAGCCATGAATGAGCCCATGTCTTCGACATTGTTACAATCACATTCTAACATCTATTGATCAGTTGCTTTCAAGTGTAATGTGATTACTTTCAATTGCCAGTAAGAGGTGATGTCTATTAGATCTAAGACCTAATTTATTAAGTTTGAAAAGAAAACTTCTCATCATTAGTGTCCATTCACTCCACTAGCTGAAGTCCTCAATCTCTCCTCTTCACCCATTATCCATGTTAGACTGGTCATCCTTAAAACAGATAGACAAACACTGGATGTGTGTGCTGTAGGTGAACTTGTCACCATCATAGGGCTGATTGCCTCTTGCTTTTGCTCCTCTTTGATTAGCCCTGCCCCTAGAACTGGAAAGATAGGAGGTTTCCTTCTTCAAGACTAAAATTCTCTTGAAACAATATAAGATAAACGGTGAGTTTTGTAGTCATGATTATCCACCCCATTCAATCCCCCTTTTCATTATTTAACATTGTCCTTCAAGATGGTGATGGTATAGCTCAAGAAAGTCATAGACAAGGAGGGAGGGACTGCCTTAGATGACCTGAATCCTGTCCTGTCTTATGACTGTCTTATGACTGAGTCCTGTCATAAGTCCTGTCTTATGACTGAGGCTCAGAGAGGTGAGTTGAGTTCCCAAGAGCCCAGAGCTGGTCATGGAGTAGGACCTATCTCTTGGTCCAAATAACAGAGCAATGCTCTCAGTATTCTAATCCCATGTTTTACGGCTCTTTAGATTGTTGCCCTATTATATCTTGTTATAGGTATAGAATATTAACTTCTCTGATGTGATGTGTTTATTTACCGAATATGAGAGTTTTAAGTTTTGTCCCACAAAGGACAATTTTTTTCCTTCTCTTGGTTGGTTCTGAGTTGGCATCTTCATGGACAATGTTCACCATTTGCTGCTTGAGCTTTTCCAAAGGAGAGATTCTATTTACAGCAGTTGATTTTTCAGAGGCCAAAGGAAAAGGGAAACCAAAAGGCACTGGGAGTTAGCGTATGTTGCTTCTTACTTATGCTCTAAGTGAGTTAGTGGATCTGAGGCCTTTACCTCTCCTGTTTTTGTTCCACTGACTTAATAGTGGTCACATGGCCAGAAGGAAATGGTTGGAGGTAGAACTGCTCAGTCTCTGGAAAAGAGAAGCATTATATGCCATGTGGGTAATTGGTGAGGGCTTTCCTCATCTATTAGATTGAACCAAGGGGAATTGTCAACATTGTACCATTTTTGACTTAGAAATGTGATCTTCCTTTCCCTCCTTCTTTCTCCTCTCTTATCCTCCCAAGACCTTGCAAGTGTTTTTCACTGGCTTGGTGGTAGGATCATTTCTTTGACTTACTATTAAATTAGTGTTTCTTCACCTTTCCTTATCATGATAGCCTTTTAGATTGTTTTAAGTGTCAAAGATTAGCTCCTTGGAAGACACAATCAGTTTCAGTCTAAGTTCAGAAGGGACACTTAAACATAGCTATCAACCCTAAAGCACTCCTTTACTGAGCCTTTGCCTGGTGCCCCTTGCTGCTTGCAGGGGCTTGGAAAAGTCGGTAGTTCAGCATTATTTCCTCATTAGAAGTGGTCCATCCCAATGATTCGGTTCAATATGCTTAATATTAACATATCTTGAAAGATGAGCTATTTTTTCCCCCACCCAGGGAAGGTTGAGACATGGTGCTTCTTTCTTATCCCCCAGAGGAACAAATATTGTTGACTCTCTACCGTCCCTGGACCTTAATGGAGGTGCCTTGTGTTTCATCAGAAAAGGAGGCTTCCTAGTTGTACTCACCAGGTAACAAAACTTGTATGTAAGTGATGGACAGCAGGCCACCTGGTGGGGGTCTATGGGCCATGGAGAAGCAGAAAATCTCATCCCAGACTTGTGAGGAACCAGTTCCTAGGGTGAGTCTCCAAATCTCAGTTGTTTGCCTCAGCCCCTTCATCCTTATGGTAGAGGAGCCAAGGAAACTTGCTAAGATCAGAAATAAATGCAAGCTTGGCTGTGAAGACCCGTAAGCCTGTGATGGAACTAGTTCTTAGTTGCAGAAATAGAATAGTAAGACATCAATTCTGGATAAGTACTCCATAAGGCAGTGTCAACTAATGCTGGAGAAGGGGAAGGCAGCATGAATTGAAAAGTTTTTGGATACTGTTGCTTATCTTTTACACATGGAGCAGATTTTGTTAATAAAACTTGGCCCTAAGGAAATTCCTACCTTGGTTGTTGTTGAACCAATGACCTTTAAGATTCTTCCTGAGTTCCAGAAACTCTGCAATGCAACCCAAAGCACTCAGCCTTCTCCACCCTTCACTGACAGAAACACAATCCAAGACACTGCCTTTTCCTACAACCAGCACATATTTATTGAACACCAAGTCTTACACTAGGCTAGTGGAAATCAATTGTGGTCGTCAGGTGGGAGCTTCAGTATTGCCCAGAAACTTGTGAGAAACACTAACACTCAGGTCAACCCATGACCTGAGGGACCACAGGCCTGGGCATGAGGCCCAGTGTCTGTGTCCTGACAAGCCCTCGAGGTGACTCTGGAGCAACCCCAAAGATGGAGAATGACTGTTCTAGGCATGGGACATGGACGAGCGAACAACACTTTTGGGCATGCCTTCGGTGGCTTTGTTCCTGTGTGGTAAGGATCATAAAATGTGCCTGACAAACTATTGCTTAGAAAAAATTCTTTACATTTGCCAACCAATGAAAAGGAGGCCACATTGAGGAAATGATGAATTGGTGTTTTGATGAAATGTCACCATGTTCTCTGAAGCTAGGCCACATATTAGGAAATTCTGGAATTGTTTAACCATGATGTAATGTTGTAATTTTGCTGTGAACAAGTTTAAGAGCCTTGATGAAGATTTTTCCTTTCTCCTAGTTTCTAATTAGAGCTTGCAATGGTGTTTTAATACTAGAAAGTAACGTTCCATGGCATTGCCTTACCTAAAAACTGGGGGTACAGTACAGCTGAAAAACTCTTCCATTAGTGTTGTCAAAAAAGCATGACCATTTTTGGTTTACGTTTTGTTTCTTTCCTTCCCTTTTCCCTTCTCTTTCTTTCTCTCTCCCTTCTTCCCTGACTGCCTTTCGTCCTTCTTATTTTATATCAAAAATTTAAAATCTGATGAGATGTCTCTATCCTCAGGCACTCATCTAAATTTATCTCACACATCTGGTTTCTTTTATAGAAAATAAACAATAAAGAAATAGCGTTGCTTTACGCACACTCATTAAAAGAAAACACATACTATTATGGTGAAGGAACCTTTCCATGTACTGACTTTTTATATCCCCACACAAGCTATGCCTTCTGACTATTCTCATTTTCAGGTAAATGGCAGTGGAATTGGAGTCAATATATTGTCCAAATTTCTCCCTCCCCAATGCATGCCCACTAGGCAATATGTTGTGATATGCCAGAGTCTCACCTTTTGCTTGGCCTATTTCTACCTCTGCTTAAAGGAGAACTGGGTCTGGAGCCTACTCTGAAGTCAGCTGGGTTAATTAATGGCCCCTTCCTCCCCTTACCCTCTCAGGTGCTTCCTCCTGTTCCATCTCTTTGGAGTCATCAGTCAGATATGCTGCCAGAGAAAGCTCTGAAGTTGTGGTATATCCATGGCATGAAAGAAAGCTCTGATGGTAGAATTTCAAGTGTCAAGTACCAGGTGGGGCACTGGGGGCTCCAGGCTACCCTTCTTAGAGTTGGGTGGATAGGGCAGACCGGTCGAACCTTAGTGCCTGAGCTCTCACCAATGGCTAGGACTTGGATTTCCGGTCCAAGCGATGTTGGCGGCATGGGTTTCAGACTTCCCCTTTGGGAAACTGCAATAGCACTTATCCAGCAATTGGGTTAGCTAGTGCTCTTCTTCAAAACTTTCAAAGTTGAGCTTCAACAGAGAACACATTTCTCTCCTAGCAAATGAACGGCTTTTAGTGTCAGATTAAGAGATACTTCATGCACTGAACTTAATTTTCTTCGAAAAATAGGATTTATTTAGGTGGAGCACAGGGAGAACTTTTAGGGTAGTGAAACTACTCTAAAACTATAATAATGGGTACATGTCATTATATATTTGTCCAAATCCATAGATTGTACCATACCAAGTGTCAACTCTAATGCAAACTACAGACTCTTGAGCGATGACAATGTGTTGGTGAAGGCTTATGCATTATAACCAATGTCCCACTCTGGAGGGGGATGTTGGTAGTGGAGGCGGCTGTGCATGTGTGAGGACAAGGGGAATCTGTACCTCCTGCTCTATTTTGCTGTGAATCCAAACTGCTCTAAAAATAAAAGCCTTTCTTTAAAATATAAATAGACTTTATCCTTAGAGAATGGGAAAATGAATTTTAAGGCAAATGTTTTTCCTCTCAATCTGTGTAGTACACATCACCCTGCAGTTAGGAAATTATTAGAGGAATTTGGATATCAGTCAGATCATTTTTTAAAAGCATAGTTGATTTAGTAGATGAAGGACAAATAGATAAGGAGAAAAGGCCAAACTGACACATGCAGCTATGCACATGGCCTTTTAGTTAAGTCTGAGAAAGCTTTAGAGAAATGGAAAACAAAAACAAACACCCAACCCTCCCTCAACTTTGCACTAACAAAAAAATCTGGTCAGCAATTCCTTTTTCAAGACATGGGTGATCTGTCAGAAAGTAATGATACAGGACATGCTAGAAAATGTGAGGGATAATAAAGGGTCTGTTTTATTTTATTTCGTTTCAGTGAGGTTTGAGGTTTCCAAGGTTGCCAGCATTTGCACAGGCTGACCTGGAGGGTTTAGCATCCTGATCTAAGTTACTGATCAGTCAACGCCCAAACCTCACAGGCCCAGCCTTCCCCCACCCCCACCATGCAGCTTCTAGAAAGCTTTTGGAAGTCCATCTGGTTCTTTCAGACTCAGTCTTGTTTGTCTTTTCAGTGACATTCTGTTTATTCAACACTGTTTTCCCTTCTGAGGGAGAAAGCTTAACATCTTTTTCTTTCTAAAGTTTTTATCTGCTTTTCTTTACCACCACAGAGAAGAATAAAAACTGCGGGCAAAATAAAGAGAGACTTAAAGCCAGGCAGAGAAAGGAGGGCCCTGGCGAGGGACTTTGCCTCGGGCTCTTGCAGCAGGCGGCTCTGGCGTCACCCACATTCCTGGGCAGCCAGCGACGCCCAGAGCGCAGCCTGTCATTTCCTCGAACCGAGGCAGGGCCGTTAAACCCTCCGAGCGCCGTGGGTGGGCTTCTGTGAAGACAGTGTCTCGTCCCATTCAGGAACTGCCCTGGGCCTGGCCCCACGGAAGGCGGGATGTTTGTTGTTTAAGTAAATAAACTGGTCTGGAGGCCCAGGCTGGCTGTGCCTGGCTCGCCTTCGCCCCCTCCATCAGCCCGGCCCAAACCGGGAAGGAGGCCCCGCCACCGGAGCCAGCGCTGCCACCCACTGCGACTGCGTCCTGGCGGTGCGGCGTGTCCCCGCTGAGGCCGTGACCACCGTCCTCCTAGACATTCCAGTAAACAGGAGAGAAGAGAAGCTCTGTCTTTGCCCGCGTCACAGTGAGGAACATGGGCTTGTTCATCTTGTTTTTTCAGATGTCCCCTTGGGTTCTCTTCCTTGCCCACCTACGGCCCCAAAGGCCAATTTGGATCTGATGCCTGAAAGCTGGAGTCAGGGATACTCAGGGTGGTCCCGGGGCCAGCAGTGCAGCTTCGCAGGGAAGCTTGTTAGAAATCCGTTCTCAGGCCCTGTTCCGACCTGCTGGATCAGAAACTCGGAAAGGGGCGCAGCCATCGTTTCTGCAGCCTCTCCAGGTGACTGGATGCACGCAGAGGCTGTGAGGCCAGGGGCCTGGCTGTTGGCTACCGAAGCGCAGGGTTTTTCCCTCTGTTCTGGGCACTGCTGGACGGAGGCCCCAGTCCCCATGCTGTCCCGCACGGAGCAGGTGCTCCTGCACGCTGGGCAAATTACAAATGGTGCATGTGGGGGCTGGGTGAAGGGGTCGGGGCAAGCGGACGGGGTCGCATTGGTGTTTCCTCTCTTTCCAGCCAAGAGCCCTGGCCTGGCCACTGGGCTTTGTCATGCACTTGCTTCATTGAGGGGATTAAACGCAGAGGAGGGCAGGATGGAGGGACAGGAGGGCTGTGGAACCGAGAAAATGTCTCTTCTGAGACTGCCTCTGAAATCTTCCCGCACATTTCTTTCCTATTGCTGAGCTCACACGCACACGCGCGCACACATTCTCTGTCACACACATACTGGCTTAAAGCCAGGGGATACATACAAGGTGGGGCAAAAGTAGGTTTACAGCTGTGGGTATGTGAGTCATTATTGTGTCATTTTCCACACAAAAAACTGTAAACCTACCTTTGCCCCACCCTGTATATATATGTTTTGTTTTTTAAATTAAAAATACTTCAGAAGTCCCTGACCAGATACAGTCAAGCATTCAGGTTGGCCCAGCCCACCTGGTTAGCAGTTAGTACCTGAAGCCACCTGGACAAAGGCCCCTTCAATGCCCTTTTTCCCAGGACAGGTCTGAGCCAGTGCATGGCTGTCCTTGGTAAGTAATGATCGGTTAGTGTGTCTAGCACTGGAGGAGGTCATCTGTAGTCAACAAAAAAGGTTCAGTGTCTAAGCTCATGGTGCTTCCATTTTACATAAGACAGATAATTAAATAATTTCAATACAATACAATGTATCGAGTGTTAAGAAAGTGTTATTTGAAATCCTGTGAATTACATACCATCTCTAGACATCTTTCCTTACCTGGGTCTGTTACTGTTTAAACATTTCACTGTGTAGTTTAGCAGGTTCACCTCTTGTCCTAGCTGGATGTGGAGTTGCTGGAGGATGAGAACAATGGCTTACACACTCTTTATCTTCCTTAGGTTTTAGTCTAGTGTGTTCCTAGACACCAGTGGATGTAGGGGACAATGAGGAGGGGGCAGCACATTTTCGCCCCTAGGGGACATGTGTCAATGTGTGGAGACATTTTTGGTTGTTACAACTTGTGCAACCTGGTCAGGGGGAAGGTGTTACTGACATTTACTGGATGGAAGCCAAGGACCCTGTTAACATCCCACAGTGCACAAGGCAGGCCCCTCACGCAAAACAGAATCATCCAGCCCTAAATGTCAGGAGGCGAGGTGGAGGAGCCCTGGTCTGAGGAAACCTTTTGGGTTCCTTCTGGCAGCATCCTCCTTCTAACAGATCATGCCTGCTAAGCTAGAGGAGCTATGTCGACCAGTGTGACGCTGACAGAGCTTCTCCCAGTGCTGCCTAATGCCTCCCCAGGTCCTCCTCTACTTGCAGACACTTGTTTGTGACAGCAAATTCCAACTTGAGCTTTGCAGGGAGGGACATGGTCTCACACCTCACATTCTTTAGCCTTCAAGACCAGATTTCTGGACACCAAGCTCTGAGGTCACCATTATACTGATCATACTTCAAGGTATGTCCAGCATCCCCAGGCTCAGCCTGCATGAGCCATTGTGGCTCCACCTGAAGCCTGAGCTGGCCTTGTGTGAAGAGAGAGATACGATGCTGAGAGAAGTTTGAAAACCACCACTTGCAATTATCTGGCTCCGACTTGGTTCTTTGAAAGTGGCAGAGTAGAAATGTTCCTGGAATGGCAATGAGTAAGTGCTACTCTTATAATTGGTGTCCCCACTACTAGGATGGTTCAAAGGGACAAAGATCAAAACTGGAAATTTCTTGACTTCTTAGCCCCACAAAATTGAAGTTATTAAAACAAGGAGTCCTGTTTCAGGGCTACATTGACTTCGATTATCGTAGCTGGTGTGATGCTGAGAAGGAAGAGGGTACTGAATGACGAGGCAGGGTGGGGTGGCTTTGTGACAATTGCTTCACATGGCTCATGAGACTTGGTATAGACCAAGCTCAGGAAGCTGCTCATGAAATGCCTGCTCACCATCTTTGTTGGAGTCCTCTCTACGGAGATGTGCAAATACAACTGGTTCACACATCATGCTATAATGTTCCATATTCTAGTTAATGAAAGGCAAATGTTGGTCTTCACCAGGGCAGGGTGCATCTCTGCAGAGATTATTGATCACCCTGGGGAAGGGGATGGCAGGGGCAGGGAGGAAGGACACTCAGTTTACATTGTGCTGAGCTTGTGTGGAGGGGCACACCAGGAGGAGATTCTCCCTTGCAAAGGAATGGTCACTGGTGCTTAAGTGTGAGAATATCTAATGCCTCTCCCCCCACCCCTTTTTAATCTGTACTTCCTCAAGATTGCTAGCTAAGACTGTTAAGCATGACCATCTTCTTCCGCCATGGCTTAGGGAAGACCCTGACCCTATATTTGGATGGGGTGATGATGTGGAGCAGCAGGGAAGTGATGAGAGTGTGGGGAGAGAGTGGAGAGCTGCCATCTGCAGAAACCCCCAAGAGAGAACGTTCTTGCCATTCCTCAGGGAGGGCACTCAGGCTAAAGCAATTTGAATGTTAGTGGGGAAGGGCAAGCCTGAATAGCTAGAAAGCTCAGGGACATCTGTTTCAACAGGTATTGTCAAATGCACAAAAGTTTTGGTGTCTGAAGATTGTGTTGAGAGACCCTGGTGGGATGGGGTGTACGTGCTATGCTGGGGAAAAGCAGCTTGGAGTCATCAGAACTGGACGAGCTTCACCAGCAAGACCAGTGGTCCTCAGATAGGTGATTTTATTTCCCAGGGGACATTCAGCAATGTCTGCAGATAGTTATTGGTTGTCACCAATTGGGCAGTGGGGTGCTACTGGCATCTAGTGGGTAGAATCCAAGAATGTTCTACAAAGCACAGGACAGTCTACACAACAAAGAATTAGCTGGCCTAAAGTGTAAATGATACCGTTATTTATGAGCTATGGGCTAGAGCAGAGAGAGAGAGAAGTTTCTTGAGAAAGACTTCAAGACAAGGTTCCTGTGGGATGGCCAGCACTGAGAAGGTCTGTGTCAGTTTCCATTTCACTGAGGAATGCATTGCAGACACAAGCCACCTGAGTCTACTTGGGATATACTGGCCTGTGTCTGCAAATTTAGCATCACTGCAGATCTAAATCCTAGAATATTTTTTTGCATGTATGATTCTGAGCCAGTCTCTTTTAGCCAGGTCCTTTGAGGCAGATTGGATGATTTCCTGTAGTGAAGGGAAGTGAACATCCCCACTGCTTCCTTAAAGGACCTGGAAGGATATGTGAGCGTGAATGCTGCCAGACTCCTGCCGAGCAGAGCTGGGCCTAAAGCCTGAGATATCCTAGGCCTTGAGGATTGGCTCTTCCCGTGCCAGAAGCATCAAATTCAAAGCACAAAACAGCTTTGTCAGTGCCAAGAACCAAGTTCAGGGGACAGGGGAAGGCATATGGGAGAATGCCTCACTGACAGAGGGATGGTCTAGATGAGCAAGCGGAAGACTTGCAGGCCTTCCTCTAAGGGAGGCACTTTCTTTTATGTTTGATCTGAGTCAGTGTCTTTATACTGCCTTGTCCCACACTTCCCTGGGGTCTTGGGAGAAGAGCAGGTACCCTCAATGACACTCAGAGTCTCCTGAGATTGCCAGTCAGGAATCTGTGGAAGGTCATCAATGGGGTGGACACACACTTTGTAACCCTTTTAGTCATGCCGTGGGATGTGAGCATGGACACCAGTGGTCCAAGTGGTGGGAAAGCCATCCTGTAAGTAGCTACAGTGGATGCAACACAAGCACGCTTAGAGAATAGTGATAACTATTAATCTGATATCTTTGTATCTGAAAAGCAACAGTCTTCAGGAATAAATGAGCTCAATTTGAATCCAATTCTGAAGGGCTTTTAATGATCATTTCACTTGAGACTTTTTTTAATCTATAAAATTGTGGAAAATCAAGATGGTGGAGGAGTGAGTGGAAGTTGCACTGACCTCCTCCCAGGATCAACCTGAAATTACAACTAAAATGCAGAGAAATCACCTGGAACAAACAACTGAACAATAGTGAGAGAGGAGCCTTGTAGCCTCGGAGACAGAAGAATTGGCTTTAGTGCAATCTAACTGGTAAGGAGTGTGGTACAGACCTGAGAAGGTGGGCGGAGCGCCCATGGGCGGCAGCACCAGAAGGATATAGAAACGGCCAGTTGGATCCCCCTGAGAAGAGCGGGGTCTAAACCAAAAGTGGGGATCTCTAGCCCACCGTACCGGAGCCCAAAAGGTACACAGAAAACAGTCAGCTGTAAAAGCGGCAGGGTTGCTCTCTACCAGAGACAGGCCGCTGGAGACGCAAAGAACTGTTTAAAGGGCCAATGCATAAGTTTTTACTTGCAGCCACTTGCCCTGGTCTCCGGGAAAGGTTGGGGGGAGTGGGCTAGAGACGCCAGAGGAGAGACTGGGGAAGGAGGCTTTGGGGAGAGAATTGATGGAGTAGCTGATGGGATGTCGGTGCTGACTCATCCCCCATGTGGAGCAGCCATTTTGCTTAGGCAGAGACCACTCCCCCTGAGTGGCACCAGCATCAAAGGATCCAATAGCCCTGCCCCCAGGTGTGATTCCACCCTGCCCTGTGTTGTCTAAGCTGCCTGCTGAGTGCAGAGTGGCAGCCACAGACAGTAGATCCCTGGCTAAAGGGGGCGTAGAGATGTCTGGCAACACTTGAGGAGAGACTGGGGATGGAGAGAGTAGCCGGCGGGATCCCAGTGCGGACTCCTCCCCCATACGGCAGCAGCATGAATGGACCCAATAACCCTGCCCCCAGGAGGGACTCCGCCCCACCCTGAGCTGTCTAAAGTGGCCTGCTGAATGCAGAGTGACTAGATTAATAGCTGAAGGAGACAGCCACAAACAGTAGATTCCTGGAAGTCTCGAACAGACTGTCTAAGGTCAGACAGGGTCAACATCTGACATCATCAGAGGCAGATTAACAAAGTAAAGACAGCAGTCTCCAACCATAGAAGTTCACACCACAAAGTCAGGAAATCAAGACAGATCAACTTAAGAAGCAGAAGCAAAAGTGAAGAGAGTCTCACAAATAATGAGAAGACAAAGAAATATGCCCCACTCGAAGGAAATGGAGGAATCCCCAGAAAGAGAACTAAATGAAATAGAGGCAAGTACACTATCAGATATTGAGTTCCAAACAACGGTCCTAAGGAAGCTCAATGAGCTCAGTGAGCTCAGAGAGAATTACAAAAACTACAGGGAAACTATGAGGAACTAACTGCAAACTATATCCCCATGAAAAAGGACGTAGAAACTATCAATAAGAGACAAGAGGAAATGAAGAATACAATTTCTGAATTGAAGAACACAGTAGAAGGAATCAAAAGCAGGCTAGATGAAGCTGAGGATTGAATCAGCGAGTTGGAGGACAAGGTAGAAAAAAGCTCCCAGAAAGAGCAAGAAAATGGAAAAAAGACTAAAAAAGAATGAAGAGGCATTTAGGGAAATGCAGGACAACCTGAAACGTAATAATATCCGTATAATAGGGATACCAGAAGGAGAAGAGGAGCAGGAAGGGATAGAGAACCTGTTTGAAAAAGTAATGATGGAGAACTTCCCTAATTGGAGGAGAGAAAAAGTCACACAAATCCAGGAATCACAGAGGATACAATTCAAGAGGAACACAATGAGGCCCACTCCAAGAAACATCATTAGTAAAATGGCAAATATCAGACAAAGAGAGAATCCTAAAGGCAGCAAGGGAGAAACAGGTAGTAACATACAAGGGAGCCACAGTACGGCTAGCAGCTGACTTCTCAACAGAAACCCTGCAAGCAGAAGAGACTGGCAAGAAATATTCCAAGTCATGAAAAGCAAAAGTCTGCAACCAAGACAGCTCTACCCAGCAAGGCTCTCAATAAAAATGGAAGGTGAAATAAGGAGTTTCCCAGACAAAAGAAGGCTAAAAGACTGCACCTCCACCAAACCAGCACTGCAAGATATGCTAAAAGGACTGCTTTAAGATGAAGAGAATGTTTCTATGAATACCCAGCTCCTTTCAGAGTTGCCAATACTTGATATTACCAATATTTTTAAAACTCATTAACCTGATTGTGACAATGATGTTATTTTAATTTTTCCTTTACTATTTGTTGAAACTAAACCTGTTTTAGTATATTTCTTGCCTATTTCTATTATTAAAAAAAAAGCTTTAAATGACTTTTTTGTTTTCTTTATCCATTTATTGATTAAATGTTTGTAGAACTGTTTTCCCTAAAAGAAAATTTATTAACTATGTTTTAGATGTGTTGCAAATACTTTTCTATTCTATTCTTTGTCCTTTAACTTTTTAATATGTATATTACTATATAGTTAAATGTTTAATTTAGTCATATTGTCAATATTTATAACTTCTGGGTTTGAATATTTTACTTTAGGTCATGAAAAATATTTGTTCTATTTTCTTCTAAAACTCCTTAGATTCTACATATTGATTTTTAACTCACTTGAATATTTCTTGTATAATGTGTGAAATAGGGCTCTATATTTGTTTTATTTCAAGTAATAGTGGTCCATGTATCTTACTTGTTGAATAAGCCTTATTTTACCCATTGATTTCAAATATCAACTTAATCATATATTATATTATTAGACAGATATATATGTTTGTGTCTAGAATGCTCATTATGTTTCATTGATCTACTTGATTATTTCTGTGCTGGTGTCATGTTGGTTTAATTGCTGAGACTTTATAATGGTTTAAAATTTTTAAAATATTTTATAATTAACTTGACATTTTAAAAAAATAAATAAAATCAATCTGCATTAAAGAAAGAGAGAGAGAGAGAGAGAGAGAGAGAGAGATGGAACTCCTACCTTTTGCAACAACCTGGATGGAACTGGAGAATATTAAGTTAGGTGAAATAAGCCAGTCGGTGAAAGACAAATACCATATGATCTCACCTATAAGTGGAATCTATTCAACAAAAGAAACTAATGAACAAAATAAACCACAGGCAAGGAACCATGGAGCAGACTGACAGTGACCAGAGAGGATGGGGAAGAAGGACAATGGTGGAAAGAAGGGGAAGGGACTAGAGAAAGAACATGTATGAATGACCCATGGACACGGACAACAGAGTGGGAATTGACTGTGGGAGTGAGGGGTGGGGGTGGGATGGGGGAGAGGGGCAAAGGGGTAAAACTTGAGACAACTGTGATAGAATAAACATGATGTATAAATAAAAAATATGTTTACAAAAAGACATTGTTAAAGGATTGAACGAATCATGGGATGTACTTTGCACAGTATCTGGGACAGAGCAGTACAACAGGGAAGCTGCTGCTTTTATTATTATTTTACTGCTATTATTGTTGTTTCATTCAAGGTTAGGGATGTCTGAACTCATGTGATATTTTGCAACTGGCACATAGGGAACATGCAGTTACTGTTCTTTAACTATAATTGCCTTAGAGCTTCTTAAAACTTTGGTGGTATTTGTAATAGCTAATGTGTGTAGGGATGAATTGATCAACACATAAGTCCAACTATTGTCTAAAAATAAGGATATAAGATGAATAGTTTTTTTAATACATTTGTCGCTAGATACTTAGAGTTCTACATCCTGGAATTCAACCAACCTCTGTATTTCCTATATTGTTGCTGACATGTACTAGGTAGACGGGCCTAGGATGGTTGGGTCTGTACTCAACATGTACAGATTTTTTTTCTTGTTATTATTCCCTAAACAATGTAGTATAGGAACTATGTACAGAGCATTTACATTTATTTAGGTATCATAGGTAATCCAGAGATGATTTATAGTATATGAGAGCATGTACATAGATTATATGAGAACATGTGCATAGATTATATGTACATACTATGCCATTTTATACAAGGTGAGCATCCACAGATTTTGGTGTCTCAGGGGGCCCAAGAACAAATTCCCCTCAAATAAAGAGGGATGATTTTAACTACTTGAAAATAAATTCTCTTTGAAAAACTCATACTCTAAATATAGTAACATTACCTGGGTCAAAACATTGCCTAAATTTTTGTCATTTGGTAATATGCTCAGTGAATTATCTGAGATGTTATTGCCATACATTGGAACCTAGAAAGGTAATTTTATCAAAATGCTTTTATATTATAAGCTTTAGCTTTTTAAACCTTTCATTAATTTTATATTAGCTATCTTAGGAACTCAGTGTGAATATAAATGAAGCAGTTTCTCAGGTTCTCTATATGAATAAGTTGGAGGAGTGTGTGTGTGTGTGTGTGTGTGTGCGTGCGCGCGCTGGAAGGGCAGGAGGAAGGCAGTTCAAAAAAGTCTTAACCATTCAGATAATCTTTTAGAGTAACTTTTCTGGAAGTAAGTATATAAACCCTTTTAGATTTAGGACCCAGTAGTTTAAACTTTAAATTCTGCACTGATATAAAGAAATTCAACATTATCTACAGTTTCAAAAAATGTCTATGTATCTGTTTCCTTATTCTTTAATATCTATATATTTATTCTTTAATATTCATTGAGCAGATCCAATGTGTATAAAAGGATGCCGAGCTTGGGGAGGCATAGTGGGGGACACCATACGAGGGACATTGTCCCTTTATTCCAGGAGTTTATAAGAGAGATAAGAGAAAATGTCTCTCTTGCCCTTTTCTCTTTGAAATAGTTAAATGTGATAGAGCTTGCTAGTTGTTCTCCAAATACCCATTCTCATCTTGCTGGTGGGATATGACTGAAGTAGAGGATGAAGCCTTTAAAAGGAAAGGATGTGCCCTCCTCTCCCCTCCCATTTCTTGGTGGCATGTACGCATGCTGGTGGTGAGCCACTCTCCACCACAGAGAGCGTGGCAGAGCAACAGCATGGAAGAAACCTGGGTCCTGCACTGTGGGGTTGCTGCAGCAGCCCAGGGTGCACATGCTTAGACAATTCTGGCAAGAGAAATCAACTGGTATCTTATTCAAGTTACTGTTCTCTTAGTCCCTGTTCTGGCAGCGAGACCTGTCTGCTAATTACTGCAGGAAGTGGCAGGGCCTGAGTGAACCTTAAACATGGTCCTGAGGTGAGCAGTAAGAGGAAACTTTATGGAAGGGCTGCACTTGACTTTGTTTCTGCAGTTATTTGTAGAAGCAGAGGAGAAAGTTGAGGTCACTTGAGATGGTTCAAAGGATGTTGCCTGTTTGGTGATGGCAAGGGGTTTGGCAGCCGGATGGAGTGGGAGTGCAGGAGGAAAGGCTGGGTGCTTGGGCTAGGGACAGGATTTGGAAAACCTGGGAATTCCAGGGCAGAATTTCAAAACTTATCCCAGAAGCAGTGAGAAACTTTGGAGCTTTGGAAGCAAATGGAAAAGAGACTCTGGAGCTGGCAATTTTACTTGTGGAAGGAGACCAATTAGGGACTGGTCCAGGGGTTTTCCAACTGTGTTCCACAGAAGCCCCAAGGCTCTTAGCAACCTCCTGGGGCCCCAGGGAGGGGCTGACTGAAGGAGGGGAGGAGCAGGCATCCTTACCTCTCTTCCTAATTTAATCCCTGTATTTCTATATGATTCATAGATTTGGGGCTTCTGTGCAAGGTTTGCTTGAAGAAAGGAGCCCACAGGGTCAAACCCTTTGAAAGCCATGGGATTGCAGGTGGTCTGGGAAAGTAGCAAACCCAGCCAGAAGTCTGTGTTCCATGGAGGGTGCTTAGTGTTTAGGTGTTCTGTATTCATGAGGTTAGGAGGTCTGGATTCACTGCCTGCTAGCACATTCTGCTCCCCTGCTAACTAGCTGAGTGATTTTAAGCCTCAGTTTACTGATATGTAAAATGATAACAAGATAGTCCCTTCCTCAAGGAAATGTGGTGAGGCATGAGTTAATATATATAGAGCACAAAAATCACTGCCTCACACATATTGAATATTCAATCAATGTAGGCTAGTATTCTTATCTCTGTGATTATTATACTTATCATTGTAAGCATCTTATAAGGATGAAACTTGTAGTAGAGTCTTAAGCCAATGTTGATAGGTAGGGGGTGGAGGACAGACAATATTGGTTGAAGCTAGCAGAAATTTGTAGCTTTCGTTGAAAATTTCCGGTGGGAATAAATTCTGGGTCTGGGGAATGTGGGTATAGTTGATGTTACATCAGAGACCTGTTAGCTGTCTTGAGAGACTGAAGTATGGTGGGAAAACTATTGGAGCACAGCTCTGCACAATCCAGTTTGCTTAGTACTCAACAAAATCTACCGGGAGTTTTTTGACTTGATGCCAGGAGGAAAATGGCTTTCATGGAGGTGAATTCCCTTGAGACAGTTCTTCTCAAGCCGATTCCACACTTCTGTGTCTTTTTCTCCCAGAGGACTTTGGGAGTTAGTTGCCTATTTTCCTAGTGTGTCTTCATTTGTATTTCTTCCAGAATTCTCTCAGTTGTACAGAACAGCAATGAGAGAGGATTCCTCTCTCATGCCCTCCAAAATAAATTCCATAAACTTTCTGCCATGTTTTGCTTTGTTTCAAGGGTTGTAATGGCTTGTAACTATCAGGAACACACAGAATCAAAAAAATAATAAGCAATGAGAACATTACGAGTTCCCAAGTAATCTATAAAATTCTGCTCAGCATTTCTGGCCTCCATTTATGTGCAGTAAGGACATACCCCCCACCCTCGCCCCAGCTCCCATAATATCTTCCCTGTGTTCTTTCTTAGATGTGTCCTTTCCTTTCTTTCTTCTGTCTTTCATTTTGTCCATCTCACTAGAAGCCAGAGATCCGTGAGGATAGACATTCCCACTTGAGAAGTCTGCCTGCTGCATCTTTTTTCTGCTTCCTCCTGTTTTGCACTTTATCCTAGACATTTCAAGTTCCCCTGTCTGCATTGTGTGCCTAAACTTGATGGATGTCAACCGTCTGTGGCCCTCCTCTTTCTCTACTGCCTGGTGGTGTTTGCCCATCCCCTTGGCAGTGGCCTTCACAACACAGTCACCAGCCTAATTGTGCTTTTCTGGGAGAGTTCAATACAAAAAGATATATAGGAACCTTTTATTCAGAGCCACTCAGATGACTTATCGGCAAGAACTACTTCACCTGACAATGTTAATTTAACAACAGAGGGAGGGTGAGAGAGGTTGGGGGAAGATTAGATAATGTATCAAGAGATGATTATTGGAATAAGTATTTTTACCTGAGAAAGTAAATCAACATATTTAGTACTTAAAGCCTTAAACATGTTGTGAAAATAAAATTTAGTTCCCAAGGGAAGAAAAGGATTGTTGCTCCTCCAGTTATAATGATGTGAGAGTCACTCCCAATTTTAAATAACCGCGAGTCAGATTTCAATAGGGCTTAAACTTAAAAGCTATGATAAGCAGTGGGCTCAGGGGTTAGTATGACCCAGGTATCGATGTCTGTACTTGTCTACCCAGACTTTGTCTTGTTTGAAAAGCCACATTTATTGAAGTGATTTCTATCAACAGCTGAATAATTAGAAAAGTTTCTCCAAGCAGAAGAGGAACTGATTCACTGCAGCCAATAAATGTCTTTGCAGTTTAGTCCCTTCATAGCTAAGCTTAATTTTTCCTTTTTTAAGAGGAAACCACAAAAAATACCTACTACAATTGTGCTGGAGGGTCTTGAGGCAGACACCCTGAGTAGCGGAGCAGGCAGGGCTCCTGGGGGGTTGCGAATGAAACCCCTCCAGGACCAGTGGGAGGTCGCCAGGGCTTCTTGCCTTGGAGACATTTATTTCTCTTCTAACTCGATCTGAAGTCTTGCCAGGGTGAAGTGAACTCGAATTGCTCCTGGCCTGTTGTTGTAATTTAATTTTTTCCTGCTGTTTGGGAGTGTGGATGGTCTGGGTTGCGCTAAATCTGTGGAGTGAAGACTTTGTTGTTATTTGTGGATTATCATGAGACCCAAGTGCCTCTCAGGAGAGCCTTCCTGCTTGCGATCACCTGAACCAACGGGGTTTATGAACCCAGAAGCAGGAAAGGACAGTGTTCACACCTTCTAAGAGGGCTGGGTTAGCAAGGCTATTCAGCCAACTCAAAACATTTACTGAACACCTTTTATATACTAGAGCGCAGCTAAGTGTTAGGTGGGTTACGAGCAATGGAGAGAAGGCAAAGAGAAGGCCAGGTGGACTCATTCCTGAGCCAGGAAACTCTGAAGCAGACCACAGCTGTGGTGGGAAAGACAGACTTTTCTAGTTTGGGGAATTCTTTGAAATGTACCAGTAGGACCATCCCTTGTTGGTATCATCCCAAGCTGATGGAAAAGCCACATTTTCCCCCCTTCCTTAGCCTCAACTTCAAGTGGGTGAACGCTGCTGTACCCACATGTTCAATATCAGCACAACACAAAGGCCCCTCTGAAGGACAGGGGCTGGGAGTTGGCTGCTCTGTTCCCCAATCCTTCCGCCCCAGTGAGGGGTTGCATCTACCCATGGGGGCACTTTTCTTCTCATTCTCACAGAGGTACCCTACAGGTGCATGGCTGTGAATCTGACCCACTGAAGTTCCTTATTGGACCAACTACATAAAGAAAGCTGAGTAAGGAGATAACGGAGCAAAAGACATGTGTTACCTGAGGCAGACAAAAGTGGAGACCTGGAGACATTCCTGGGCTTTTCAAAAGCTGTACTGAGAGCTGACACGCACACGCATATGTGACTTGCAGACATCTTGTCCTCTCTGTCTTCTGGCTTTATTATTTTTTTTGGAAAAGCAGCCAAGTTTTAATTTTGGGGGAACTATGATAAAGATCAAAATGTTTAATATCTTATGATAAAAAAATAGGCTATTAATGACTGAGTGCTTCTGCTTTGGGCCTGAAACTTGTTAGTGAATTCTCAACTTGGCCATTGTGTCCAGTTCTTGTGGTTTGCGGTGCCTGATATCCTTTCCCCACACCTGGCCTTGAAGGATCTTCCTGCTCAATAAACCACAGCTTCACCTGCTGAGAAGAACTGCATTTCTGAGCAGACAGGGCTTTGGGAGAGGACCAGGGCTGCGCTCCCCAGCAGGCAATTCCTAAGGGATGACACCAGGACTGTCTGCCAGGGCCAGACACACCTAGACCCACCAAGAGAAGTCTTAGCTTGAAGAAAAGTTAAAGGGAGTAGTTCTTCTATTAGTGGGGCTGACATTGCAGGCATCTGGGGAAAGAACAACAACAAAAGAACAGTGTTATTGAAACTTTCATCCTTTTTTGAGAAAAATAAAATCCTGCATTAAACACAGAACACAAAAAGAGAAACAGGGCTTTCCTATGGGACATGACACATAGGGCAAGAGTGAGGCCTGAGATTCTGTTTCAACACAATTTATATTTGCTCTAGTTACAAATGCATTCCTGCCTCCAGGGCTGCTGCTTGGCTGTCCCCAATCATGGCATCTGACTCCTGCCTTTGTTCCAAGAAGCAAAGGAAGCAAAAACCCAGAGAACCCATCCCTCCCTTCCTTTCTGCTCCTGCCCGCACACTTTCTGCCCCTCCAGACACACACACAGAGCCCTCTTAGTATTCAGAGGTGCTGACGGAGGCTGGAACCATCAACACCTGGCGTTTCCAGGGCCAAAAATTCCGTTAGATACTGCCTAGATGGGCTGTCAACAACGTCATGATTTAGCCAGTTTTGGAAAAGCAAATGGACTATTCTTCAGCATTGCTTTCAGTGACTAATGGGCGTACTGTATACATTGGTTTGTACACACGTTATGTGTACACGCCTGCACCTGGGCCCTCAAGCCCACACTCGCTGCATCTCAAAGCCCTTGTCAGTTGCACTTTCTCCAGTAACAGAAGTGATTACTCTGATGGGAAATGCAAAATTAAGCTATGAAGTGATTTCCCTAGAAATCAGTAAGACGGGTTTACTGGAACTTTTTTTTTTTAAAGATGAAAAGTTTGTTTTCCCTTGAGGGTTTGCTCCAAAAAAAGCAGCTCTCACCATATGTTTTCCTGGAGGGAGGAAGGAGGAGAAAGAGTGTACAATCCGAATGCTGACTAAATGTTGTAGCCCTGGAATTCCACTGGTGGCTTGTCACCAGGATCCTGGAAAGGCCTTGGCTGGCTGGTCAAGCTGAAGGCTGTTTAGGAAAGTCCTCGGCAGACTCAGTGCTTGGTAAGTATTGGAGTGGCCAGTAGCTCAATCTATGATCAATAAATACAATTTTTCCCCCAGGACAGGTGAGGAGGGGATAAGTCTATAAAGAGTTTTTAAGATTACCTGAGCCAGAGTTTTACACATTGTAAAACAAGGTGATGGTCAGCCTTTGAAAAGCAACGTGAACATGGTAAGCGGCCTGGCCCAGGGCACCAGTACTGGATAGAGAGCCATAAAACCATAGAATCAGGACTCTAAGTGACTGTCAGAGATTTTCCATTTCACTCCTGGTCTCCTGGTAGTATTATCACTGACCTCATTTGGATAGGGATAGGATCTTGCAGGCCCTTCTCTTAAAGTTCTCCAACAAATAAAATTTTATGGGCTACCTTGATAATTCCCTAGAGGGATTATCAATAATTCATTTATTCATTCAACAAATATTTGTCAAGTGCTGACTTTGTGCCTGGCCTTTTATTGAACTTTGGGGAAACAATAATTAATAAAATACCCAAATCTCTGTCTTCACGGGACTTACATTTTAATTGTGGGGAGGGTGGGGAGAGTTGAAAAATGTGAGGATAGAAATGAAACAAAATAGAGAAATATATAGTATGTTAGATGGTGAAAATGCTATTATGTGTAACCCTAATCTGTAACTTACTTCTGCATGAAGCTTCATAATTTCCATGGGCCAGGATATATATATTCTATGTGATCTTCACAAGGATAAATGGCCTGGAATGTTAAGAAATTTCTCCAGGTTACATGACTAAAAGTGACTTTTCTGGAATTGGAATGCAAGTCATTGGATGCTTAATGTCCTTCCCTTTTATCTAACTTAAGAAATGAGTAAGCAACTCAAATATCTGGCTCTTTTGGATGTTCACTAGAGATGGGACAAGAACTGCTCATTTCCCTGCCCCGGGAAGATTGGGAATTCAGGTGAAGAGCTGGCGAGGCAGCCTGTTTTTCAGTTTGAATATCAGGGTCATTCAATAACGGTGACTCTGGTTTCAAGGGCCCGTGAGAGCTGAACAGAAATAACCACAGAAGGATGGCATCAGAGCAACACCAATCCAGGAAGCCAAATCTGTCCCCAGTCAGAGGAATACTGCTGGGGAGGAGGCAAACGTTTTCTCTCCTTAGAACACTTTCAAGTGGGAACTTGAACATACAGCCTGAGCCAGGCTCTGCCCACATCAGGAGACCATGATGCAAAGTTGACCACCACAGGGGGTTTAGAAGAAGAAGAAGTAACTGAGTATTTACTCTCATAATATGCTGCGATTCCTTGTACCAGGAAATAAAATTCCTCTTTTATTCCCTTACCACTTCACCTGTTCTTCCCTGCCATAAACAAGGGAGGGCGGGGGGGAAGGGAACCAGAAGTGCTAAAATAGTCATCACAATACTGAATTTCAGTAGTTTTCTTTGAACTCAAGTTGGAAAGAACTGTGGACTTTTCATTCTCGAGGGGAGGGGGGAGTCATGAGGAAACATCAGTACTTGATGGTGATATTGGTACACCACATGGTATGGGAAATAAAAGAGTAGGAGTTTTGGAATCAGGCAGAACTGAAGGTGAGTTCCAGCTCTGCACTCGCTGGCCTCAGACCTCAGGCTTGGTTTGTAAACCTTGGGTCCCTTATTCACAACCTAGAGATGTTGCCTACCTGGCAAGATTATTTCAAAGAATGAATGGGATAATGCAACACCCATGAGCCAGGGCAGAATCTTGGTAACTATTACCAATCAGTTACATCATATGTGAGTTCAAATCTTGCAAATGCAACTATCCATGCTTGCAAGGGAAGAGTACAAGGAGAGATCAAGTTAAAAATGTGGGTAGTTCCAGCTTGTTCAATATGTTTTTTTTTAAAATTATATTTTATTGATTATGTTATTAAAGTTGTCCTGATTTTTTCTCCTTTGCCCTCCTCCACCCATGCCCCCTGCTCCCACAGGCAATCTCCCCACCGTTATCCATGTCCATGGGTCATGTGTGTAAGTTATTTGGCTACTCCATTTCCTATACTGTACTTTATATCCACATGGCTATTCTGTAACTACCTATCTGTACTTCTTAATCCCCTTACTTCTTTACCTATCCTTCTCCCCTCTTCTAGCTAGCAACTTTCTGGTAACTAACTTCCTTTCTCTTGCTTTTAAGAGTCTCTCTTTATCATTAACCTTTGGCCTTTTAATAATGATGTGTTTTGGAGTGGGCCTTTTTGCATCCATCATAACTGGGACTCTGTGCATTTCCTGGACTTGCATGACTATTCCCTTCACCAAATTAGGGAAGTTTTCTTTCATTATTTTTTCACATAGATTTCCAAATTCTTGCTCTTTCTCTTCTCCTTGTGGCACCCCTATGAGACAAATGTTGCACCTGTTAAAGTTGTCCCAGAGGCTGTTTATATTATCCTCATTTTTTGGATTCTTGTTGTTCTGTGTGGTTGTTTTTTGGTTCCTCATGTTCCAAATCATTGATTTGATTCTCAGCTTCATCCATTCTACTATTGTTTCCCTGTAAACTGTTTTTTATTTCAACGAGTGTATCCTTTGTTTCTGACTGGATCTTTTTTATGCTGCTGAGGTTCTCACTGAGTTCCTTGAGCATCCTTATAACCAGTGTTTTGAACTCTGCATCTGATAGATTACTTATCTCCATTTTGTTGAGCTCTTTTTCTAGAGTTTTGATCTGTTCCTTCATTTGGGCCATGTTTCTTTGTCTCCTCATTTTGGCAGCCTCCCTGTGTTTGTTTCTATGTATTAGGTAGAGCTGCTTTGACTGTGTCTTGGTAATGTGGCCTAGTGTAGTAGGTGTGCTATAGGGTTCAGAGCCACAGCCTCCCTTCTCATCCAAGTTGGGTAATCGAGTTGCGTCCTTTGTGTGGGCAGAGTACATCCTCCCCTTGTAGTTGAGCCTTGATTGCTGTCGGCAGGTCAATGGGAGGGATTTAACCAGGCCACTCAGCTTCAAGGATTGGCTGTGACTACTGACCACCAACCTCCACCCTCTGTGGAGGATCGGCTGTGCAGGGACAGGGTGGTGATGTTTTAACGTGGTCTGTAGCTGTCCACTGGGTACGCTGGCTCTGGGGTTTCCCAAGTGGTGCAGACCAAGGTCAGCCACCACCTGTGTTTTGTCTGGGGTCACCTTGCCTGAGCTATAAAGCAACCTGAGGTGGCTGCTACTTGTGCTGGGCTTGGAGATTCCCAGGTGAAGCCAAGCTATGAATCTAGGCTGGCTGCTGCTAGTGCAGGGCCTGGGGCTCACTGAGGCCAGCTGTTGCTTGTTTGATAGGATTTAGAAGCAAAGATCAGCCATTCTTATGGAAAAGTAGCTTGGGGGGTGCCTGTCAGTTGGGTGGGGTAGAGCCTCTGTGGATCTCCAAAGTGGGTTACGCAGTGTTAGCTAAGTTGGTGGAGTCTCAGATATGGCACCAGCCTACTGGCTCTGTAGGGGGAGAGCTCGGCAAAGGGACAACGGCCTCTGATCACCCTGATGACACTTCAGTCTCTCCCTGTATACCACTGGTGCCCTTCAAGCTGCCACCCCGGCTGAATCTGAGTAGGTGAATCCTTGTGTGGGTTCCTCTAAAGGAGCTGCTTAGGGCTCCAGCAGCCTCCACTGACTCAATCCTGGCTGGAATTTGCAGCCAGAGTTGTGGAGATTTAGCTTCCTGGCACTGGAATTCTGGGCTGGGGGGCCTGGTGTGGGTCTGGGACTTCTTGCTCCGGAGATATAACTCCCCATTTTTTATCCATGTGGGTGTGGGGCCAACCCGTTCTGTGTCCATGCCTGTGCCCCTCTTACCAGTTTGGATGGATGTGATTTCTTTAATTCTGTAGTTGTCAGACTTCCATTCAACTTGATTTCTGACATTCCCGAGTGATTGTTACTCTGTTTCTTAGTTGTAATTTTAATGTGGTTGTGTGAAGAGGGGAGCCATGTCTATTTATGTTGCTATCTTGACTAGAAGCCTCAAATACCATGTTCAGACAAGGCAGTTGAAAAATCTCTTTAGTTTATTCACTCTTCCACTCAGTGAACTTGTATTTGGGGACCCAGCATCTGCTGTTCCCTGACGAATCCCAGTTCCCCCACCTCCCTCATAGTGCAAACATCTCACCATGCCAAACAGGACTCTAGAATTTAAAGTTCCATACATTTCATACCTTATGCACTCTAAATGCAGTCCAACAATGTAATCAGGGGCTAAGCTAAAGAAACAAATGATAGATGGTTGTCTGGACACTATGCAATTTTTGGTGTTTGTCCTTAAACCAAAGAAATGTAAAATAATAATAAAAGAGAGAGACAATGTTCCCTTAACATATTAGCAAAGATCTTTGAAAAAAAAAGGAAATTCCTAGGGTCTGTCATTGCTGATGGTATAAATGACTTTTTATGGAGGACACAATAATAGATATAAAAAAGCATAAAAATGTTGAGAACTTTTGATACCATAATTCCACTTCTAGCAATTTTTCAAAGGTGATAATGACATAGGACCTTATTGCTTTTTAATTAAGAAAGGTCTTTGCAAGGTAATTTATAAAACCAAAATATTGCAGACAACTTCAGTGCTCAACCATGTAGGGACTGACAAATTGTGTCACTGTCCAGCAGATGCTACCCGGCACTACGATGGCCTGACTGTGGCCCTGGCCCTGCCCCTCCTCAGGCATGCAGGTGGAATTCAGTCCGACCTGAGGTTGGATGCACACGTGTAGCCGGCGCTCCATCAAAGCCACAGAATGCCGTCTTAGAACTTCTGGGTTACATAGATACAGCTAACATTTTACTTGAATATTTAGCTAATGTTTCAATGTTCTGAAGAACTTTTGTATTTAAATGTTTTGATTTTGATAGTATAGTGTAGTGTCAAAAATCTCAGCAGAGTGCTCCTGTGACACTGCTCATGTGTGTGAGCCAACCAGAAGCCCATATCCAACTGGAAGCAGTGTGGGAGTGTGGTGTGTTTTGGCAGCTTTGTCAGTGTTGGGTTCCATAAGAGATGCTAGTGTGTGCAGTGGATCAATGGCAACATCTTTATGGCAGGTTGCTGTGTAAGAAATGTCTCCACCATTGGTTCAGATTTCCTTCTTCTAAACCAGAGATTTTCAACCTTTTTCATCTCATGGCACACATAAACTAATTACTAAAATTTTGCAGCACACCAAGAAATACATTGTATTTTTTGCCAATCTGACAAAAAAAAAATAATAGGTATAATTTTGATTCATTCACACCGGATGGCTATTGTTGTGTTAGCTGTTGTTATTTAAAAAAATTTGATAATCTAAAAGAAAAGAGGTCAGTGCCCATGACAAATAGGTATTGCCTGTTTTTAAAATTCTTGGGGCACACCCGTTGAAAATTGCTGCTTTAAACCAATGGTTCTCAGAGTGATTTTGCCCCATACGGGACATCAGGCAATGTCTGGAGACATTTTCAGTTATTACAACTGGGGCAAAGGTGTTACTGACATCTACTGGGTGGAGGCCAGGGATGCTGCTAAACACCCTACAGTGCAGAGGACAGCCAGCTCCTCACAATAAAAAAAATCATTAATTCACAATGCCCAATAGTGCCAATATTGGAAACTACTCAAAACATAAGTAACCAGTGAAAAGTCAAGTCTTCTCCCCTCTTTGTCTCCTGGACATGAAGATTTGGTCTGTGGAGGTGAAGCAACACTCAAACTGAAGCCGTGTGCACTGCCTGGAGAGGTTTTCTGAACATCTCAGAAGCAGACCTCAGGTTTCTGACTTCACTTAATAATTTTATTTCTAATGTTTTTGCATGCACTCAAGCAAAAACTTGTCCTTAAATATTCCATTTAAAAACAAGGCAATGTAATTGGCTTCTATAAGAACACTGTCATCTGGGAATTTCCACCAGCCCCTCAGCTTCCCTGGCTGATGTGCCAAGCCCAGCAAGTGTCCAGCAGTGGGAACTGACCTTAAAGCAGTTTGAAAATGAGATACTTGCCTTCTCCAAGCCCGTCAGGTGGTTCACTTCTGCAGATTCCGTAAATGAGCTACTTCCTCTGCAAGCGACGTTTGGCTGTCAGTGCCATGCTGAATTGGCATTATTTTACACATCATTCCATTTTAAATTGAACTTCTTGGCTTTTTTATTGTTCAAGCAGCCTTTGAACACATAATAGCTGCTGTTCCAGTTTGTTGAAACATTTTGTATAATTATACAATAAGGCAGTTCCAAAATCGTGTCTATGTCATGTAGTTTATCTTTGCATGAAAAAGAATGATGAAAGGGGCCCAATCACTGGTAATCACAGGCAGCAATTTGGTGCTATAATAGCTTTGTCAACACAGCACTGAAGAGTGCAAACAACCATGCAGGGCTGGTGATTCCTGAATCACTTGTAGCCTTCACTAAGTTTGGTTCCTTGTCAGAGACAATTGCCCAACACTTTTCTTGATGAACTTTTCATTTTATAAATATTTCCTCAATAAAATTCACTCTTCTGGGAAGAACCAGGGCCTTTTGGCACCAAAGCAAAGATGAAGCTCACTTGACTTCATCATTAATCCACTGAGCTGTCAGACTGATGGAAGAAGATCAGATGTAGCACATTGAATAACACCATTAAACTTGGTGCAAAGAGCAGAATATAATTCAGGATAAAAATACTTTTTAATATAATGTGTTTTCTGGAAGAAACTTGTTACTGAATTACTTGAGTAAATCATAGAAGTTCTTTGTCTTCATCTATTGAAAACAATTTTCAGTAGGGCAACATTTGGACAAGGTTTTTGTTCATTAGCTTCCATAGAGCTCAACTCATAAGGAATTGTCTTTTAAGAATTCATATAAAGTATATTATTTTGAAATTGGTGAGTGAAAATATATGCTTTGGCTCCCACCTCTACCTGTAGCATTTTCTTCTTTTCTTCATTAATTTTTATTCTTTATTAACCCAAATCAACTTCTTAATCAGTGTATGTAGGTTGTTGTACATGATTTTAGATTTATTTTCCTTAAGAAATTCTGTGATGAAAATGAAATTTTGCCTTAAGTTAACCTTTACAGCTCTGACCAGTTGGTTGGGTGTTGTACTGTAAAGCAAAAGGTCGCCGATTTCATTCCCAGTCAGGGCATGTGCCTGGGTTGTGGGTTCAGTCCTGCAGTTGCGGCGCATACAAGAGGCAACCAGTTGATGTTTCTCTCTCACACCAATGTTTTTCTCCCCATCTTTCCCTCTCTCAAAAAATAAATAAAATCTTTAAAAAAATCATCTTCATAGACAAGAGTTCCTAAATAGGGCCTTTCCTTAAAAGACTAAGAGTTTATGTGAAATTCAGTAACCAAAAGTTAAATACAGGGTGGGGAAAAAGTAGGTTTACAGTGTTCATATGGAAAATAATACAATAATTAACAAATGGTACAAGAATAAACTGTGTTTCATGTACTCACAACTGTAAACTACTTTTGCTGCACTCTGTATAGTTCTTAAAGTTTGTTTTGTTTTATAGTAGTAATGCTCCCATGCCAAATAATTCTCTAAATATTACAATTAGAGTAAATCTAATATTTTTTCTTGTATTGTTGAAATTTTTATAAATTATTATCGGTTCTATAAAGAAACAATATTCTTCCTAAGGTTATTAGCTAACACACTCTCTTAATATTTGTATTAACCACTTCTCTATTTCCTTATTTTAGTATTGGAAGGTTGTTAATAATAATTTTTGCATGTGAAATTCATATTTCTCACAATTTATTATTTATTTCATCATTTTACTCTTGAACCAGGAATTATTCACTTATATAACAACTAATTGAATTTTAGTATATAAAACACATAAGGAGATTTCAGTCCATATTATATCCAGAAACTTACCTACATCTTAAAGTGAATAATAAGATTTTTTTTTGTTAGATTTTATTTATTTATTTTTAGACAGGAGGGAAGGGAGGGAGAGGGAGAGAAACATCAATGTGTGGTTGCCTCTCACATGCCTCCTACTGGGGACCTGGCCCACAACCCAGGCATGTGCCCTGACTGGGAATCAAACCAGTGACCTTTCGTTTCACAGGCAGGTGCTCAATCCACTGAGCCACACCAGCGAGGGCTGAATAATAAGATATTAATCATCAATTCAAATGATGTCTTACTTTTTTCATATCACTATGGTGGTTGTACTGACTAGGTATGATGAGAATCCATGGATCCTCACAATTACTGGTTATACCCAACGAATGAGGCTGAAGCCAGCATTCAGGTCTTTGGCCTTCCAAACGCTGAGGCCAAACTGGAATAGTAGATTTTGCTAAAAATCCAAGGTCAAGCCCCAATGTTGGAACATTCCTACATTTTAGTGGACACTATTATATGTATATGTATTTAAATTTATGTGTGCATAGACATAGACACACATATAATACACAAATATATACATAAAATATTTTAAGATAAGGCTGTTTAGGATATGAAAATATGCCTACATTACATTCATTATATAACAGCAGGCTACAACACAGTGTTAGAGAATTATTTCAAAATGAGTATCAACTAGTGTCTTTTTTATTTTACTTTGTTCTGATAGATGTACCAGAGAAAAATGGAAATATCTTCCTTCTTCTTCTTGAGGTGGGGTACCTCCTACTGGGGGGGAAATGAAAATTAGCTTTTTAAAAAAATGTAGCAGGGACTATGTGGGTCTCTGTTGAGAAGGGTTCAGCCCTACAAAGAAAAAGCTAGAAGGAACTTTAGTGCTTCAAGGTTGGAGAGGGCCACGGTAGGTGGTGGAGAGGGTGGGTTGGCAGATACCCCAAGACTTTATGGGAGGATGGAAGCCTTGCCCCCCAGTATGATCCCAGGGAGGTGGTGGCCTGGGTGTCTGTGAGGGTGGGTCACTAAGCCATGGCTTTGTAACAGCTGCAAGGGTCTTTGGGGCTCAGCAAGTGGTCTGCAGAGAGGACCACAGTGAGAGGCATCGTGATGCCATCTGGGACAGCGGTGCCTACACATGGTGAAGAACTGCTGTCTGGTGGCAGCGGCACCTTTAGTTGGTAGTAGCAGTAATGACCACCCTGTAGCCAGGACCATGCTTGGCCCTCTCCCCAGAGCACAATAGCCCAGGTCCTATGTGAGACGTAGGATGGAGCCCCAAAACAAATGACTTTAGCCTTCTTACCAGGCTCAGCCAGACTGAGATTTTATTTGGAAAAAGAAATGTGATATCTCTAGTATCTAAATGTTATGGAATTGTTAACATCTGACACGTGGGTCTGTGCCTACAGAGACAAAATCCCACTAGATATACTTCAAAGCCACAACATTGGTTTCTCTGCACGGGAGGGGTCAGAGGAGATCTTAATTTAAAAAGTTTTCCTACTCTGACTTCTATGCCAAAATCTCTAGAATGAATTTGTATTAACTTTATGATCAGGAAAAGTAATTCTAATAAGCCAGCTCATGACTTAAAACCAAGAAAACCTAGAGTAATCAAGAAATTCAAAATGGCAAAAATGATGTCTTATTGCCTATTGCACTTCTTTGTTCCAGCCAAAAATGATGGGTGCTATTTTTTTTTCTGAGAGATTTTTATGAGCCAGGCACTATGCTAAGCATATCATGTGTACTGAATTAATTAATCTTCACAACAATAAGACGGGTACTATCATTAGCCCCCTTTTAAAGATGAGGAAAATTATAAAACAGTATTGGTAGAAATAAAATAGGATCTGAAGAGATAGAGAGACATTCAAAGATCCTACAACACAAGGGCTGGTAGATGTTTTCTGTAAGGAGCAGAAAAATAAATATTATAGGTTACACGGGTCCTAAATATTATAGAGTCTGTGTGGGAACCATGTAGATGTAGTGCAAGAGCAGTTATAGACAACTTGTAAATGGATGAATATGACTGGGTTCCAGTGAAGTGTTGTTTAGGAGAACTGATGATGGGGTGGAGTTGGCCCATGGGCCATAGCTTGCTGACCTCTATTACAGAGGAGGACAATATCAGAAACACAAAACTTTTAAAATTAATATCTAATTTAATGCAATTCTATTCAGGAATCTAGGATAAAGTTTAACCTCTAGGACGGAAGGCCTTTTTAAGCAAGACAGGAAACCAAAACGTCTTAAGGAAAAAGTCTGACAAATATGACTTATATAAAAATTAAATACATTTGTGTGGCCAAAGACAATACAAAAACATTGGCAGAGAGACGATGGGATTAGGGAAAGTGCAATCATACCTTGGTACTCTTTGGCTTCAGAACTTGTCAATCCTCGTACTCGTCGCATTTTGAGGATAAAAAAATGTTTCAGCACTTGGTGCTTGCTCCAGACTTGTTGTACTTGCTGGAACTTGTATGAGTCATGAGGTTGCCCTGCAAGAGAAAACATTTCATCATTTGGTACTTGTTGGTTTCGGCACTTGTCACAAATTCCAGAACAAATTAACGATGAGTACTGAGGTACCACTGTATTTGAAACACATATCATAGAGTGGTAATACCTCTGATATTGAGAGCCTCTAATAAATTATTAACCCACAAAAGTGCACAATTCATTGAAGTTGAAATAAAAATTAATATCAAACATTTGAAAATATGCCTAACAACACTAGTAGTTGGGGGAATGTCCTATACAACAGAGATCCCATGATTCCCCAGACAGGTTGGCAAAAAAATAAAAATACTGATATCGTTTAATGCCAGTAAAAGTGTGGGGAGATTTCTCTCTCATCTGATGCTAGTTGGGTCTGAACTGGTATATACTTGGAGAAAATAACTGGTGATACCTATTAAAATGAAAAAAAGGCAAATTTAAAATGATAAATTATTTAGAAATTAAGGAAAAGAAAAATACTTCATATCAAAACCTATAATTTAGTGTCAGACTTGTACCCTGAGGAAAATTTATACCCTTCAAATGATGTATTTTTTTTGAAGAACATCATGTTCCATTTCTATTTATGTATATCAGTTAATTTAAGCTTGCTTGCTTCTTTGTGACATCAGGAAGATGGACACTTTCTGTCTTTGATCGAAATGGGGCTTTCCTCTCAGACCTGGGACACTTCTTTTGAGTTTTCCTTGACTGATCTCTCATGCCCATTCTGGTGCTTACTTGTTATGTGGCCATGTTGGTGGTGCTGGCTCATGGCGTTACCAGGTAGAGTCTGTGCCTCTCTTCAGGGAATATACCCAAGGGTCAACGTCCAATCACTTCTGGTCTCAGGAACAGCACTCATGTGTGTGAATAACTCTAGAAATACTGTGAAAAATAGGACATTTTATCAAATCAGGGGCCCTAGAAAAGTCTAACCTGAAAGTTAGGACTCAAAAGATCATAGGTGAGGGTGGAGTTAAGGTCCATAAAGCCCTTTGCTCCAGTAATTATGCAACTTAAAGACATGATTTATTATCCTAAAGAAGTTCGTATCCTTCCAAATAGCGACACTCTCTCTGTGAATCCAGGCTAGAAGCTGCAAAACAACAAGAGGAACAACAAAAACCAAAATGTGATAAAGCTATATTATGTCTTCCCATCTCCAAAGATAAACACACATCTGTTGGCCCCTTGGCCCACCCACATATCCATAGCTGAAAGGAGCCCATGATTCTCGGTAATCTCCCACAACCAACTAAATGTGTTACAGGGCCTGAATCAACAGAATCCCAGTGTGAACTGGATAGAACTGAGTGAGAAATAAGAGTGAGTTTTCTCTTGCCCTGGTTGGGTGGCTCAGTTGGTGTGAGTGTCCCATACACCAAAAGGCTGTAGGTTCGATCCCCTGTCAGGGCATATACCTAGGTTATGGGTTTGATTGCCGGTTGGGGCATGTATGGGAGACAACTGATTTATGTTTCTCACATTCATGTTTCTCTCTCTCTTTAAAAAGAAAAAAAGAATGAGTTTTCTCCCTATGGTTCTGTCTCTTGAAATGTCATCAGGCATGGTGGTGGGAAAAGTTATGGGCACAGGCTTGGACATGCAAATCATACTCCGACTGCTTATCTGAACTTCTTTAATTAATAGGAAAGATGTTCCTTTATATCTGCTTGTCACCCCCAATCATCACATTGGTGCTGCGCTTCCACTCTCAGAATTGGGGTAAGGGAGTATCAGAACTTGTAGAGGCTAATTTAATTTCATTTCTTATGATAGTTTATGACAATACCCTCAACATGGAAAGTTCGGAGTCCAGTTCTGTCCTGAAGTGAGAAGTGGGCAAAGCTTTGTTTCAGGCGGTCCACGGCTCACCGGCTGTTCCCATCTCTACCTCTCCCTCCAAAGCTGGCTAGTTGTCCTCCCCACTCCTGGTAAGGAGGGACCCTTCAAGCTGCTAGTTCAGCAGTGTCACAGGAGGGTGCCGGCTGGGGAATGACATACAAAATCACTTTTGCGGGGGCGCAAGTTTCAAGGAAAAAATAGTCATCATTGAAGCATTACAATGTGAGCTTCCCTGGGGTTGCACGTGTCCCAGGGCTTGTCTGAGAACGTCCTTTTGAGCACCCTGGAGTGGCCCCCCTCCTCCTGGAGGTGGTCTGCAGCAGGCTCTGTATGGCGTGGTGTTTCAGATTCCATCAGAAATCTAAAACCTATAAACACACTGACAGCAGTCGGCCAAGGGATGTGAGAAACTCGCAAATGAACAACAAATGCAGGGAGAGAAAGGACAGGCCAAATGGACTGATATTTTTCACAACTGTGGAGGAGCCTAAATCCACTGGTCTCAAACCATATGGCACACTGAACACGAGCCGGGAGAGGCTGGGAGGTTCTTGGCTGCAGACCATGGAAACATAAACGCAAGGCATTTTGTTTCTTTGTGTGTGCTTTTTTCCCTTTAAATATTTACTTTTTGTGTTTTGCCAGGACACAGTTTCCATCCCATATGCAGAACAGGCTGTTTTTGCAAATGGGGGCAGGGGTAGGCAGGGGACAGCTTGGCTCAGGGGACCTGAAATAGGATATTGATTCTGTCAGATCCAGGTTGCTGGCTTTCCTCCCCAGGGTGATGCTGAGCAAAACCCTGCTCCAATGTTCATGGCTAGGTTTGGCGGCTCCTGGAAGAAGGGTGCTTCCTTTGCAGGAGTCCAGACCCACACTCATATGGTTAGATGTGCATCCACAGGGAGAAGGCTGCTGGCTTGGGGAAAAGATGTGCTTTGCTGGGCTGGTGGTAGGTGGTCTCTCTCTGCCTGTCGGTCTGAGGCCGTGGGTGGGCAGGAACGTGCGAGGGAGCCACACTGGCAGAAAACAGAGTCTCTGGCATGGAGGCTGCTGATGGGGCATCTTTCACAACTGGGAAGAAGGGTGGCAAGAGGGGTGGGTGGGCGAAGGGAGAGTAGCTGGAAGAGAGAGTGGGGGGTGGCAAATTCCCAAGTGAAATAGAAATGTACCATATAAAAATAAATAAATTAGTCCTGGGCCGTGAGCCATGTTTGAACCAAAATAATGTAAGCAATCAAATGCTTACTGTCTCTGATTCACTCAGGCTTCCAAACACATTACTTAAGAGAAAATGGAAGGGTTTGCAATAAAGGAGTGTAATAGTTGTACAATGTGGGCCACGTGGTTAGGAGGAGGCTGGGAACTGGCAAATCCAGACGTCCTGACTAAAAATACACAGCCCTGGCCTGCTTTCATTAGTTATGAGGGATGAGGGCTGTGCGAAACATCCTTATGTTCCCAGGAGGGCTCTGAGGGATTCCATTTGTTCCACATGCAACCAGAGGAGAAGTAGGTGTGAGAGGCACCAGGCTAAATACTGAGGCAGAAGGGAAGATGGGAAAGCAGACATTCCTCAGAGAGCCCATGGAAGTAAGATGCCTGCCAGGAAGATGGAGGGTGGTTCACACTTGTGAAATCCATCCAGAGACCCTGATATTATTGTCCTTATTTTCTAGTGCAGCACTTCTCAGGCTGCAGTGTACATAAAAATCTGCACAGATTCATTGGCTCACTCCCAGACATCCTAATCCAGTTAAGTCTGGGTATGACCTGAGAATCCACAGCTCTGACAAGCTTCCAGGTGATGCTCATGCTGCTGGTCCACTGACCAGAGTTTCGGGTTCTCTTCTCAACGAGCTTAAGTGACAAGAACATTTATTCGACCTGGGCTCTAAATCCAGGTTTCCCATCAATACCGTGATTCTTCTTATTTCTTGTACACTCTCCCTGCTGGTCCTGGGCCCACATCAGTTGAGCCTGGACTTGTCCTCAGAATCCTTCCTGACACAGTGCTCTGGGTTGCCACCAGCAATCAACCAGAGCTGATGTGCAGAAAAACCCACTTGTCATCTTTGAGTTGGTAAAATGAGTAATGGTCTGAGAGTTGGAGAACATTGACTCAATTGTGACTGGACTATTAACTAGATATAGAGGTCACTAGATGAGATGTTTAACTTCACTGTGCTTCAGTTTCCTTCCCTGTAAATGAGAGAGCTAGATTGGGTCAATCAGGAGGATTCTATGAATTGTGTTAGTCAGCTTGGGCTGCCATAACAAAATACCACAGACTGGGTGGCTTAAACAACAAGAATGTATTTTTTACAGTTCTGGAGGTTGAAGTCCAAAATCAAGGGTCTGGCTGATTGAATTCCTGCTGAGAGCCCTCTTCCTGGCTTGCAGACATCTGCCTTGATGCTATGTCAGTTCTGGAGGCTGGAAGTCAAAGATCAAGATGTCAGCAGGTTTGGTTTATCCTGAGGCCTCTCTGCCTGTCTTGCAGATAGTCACCTTATCACTGTGTCCTCACATGGAAGTTTATCTGTGCATGTGTGTATCTGGTGTGTCTTTTAACAAGGGCACTAATCCCACCTTCCTGACCTTATCTAAACCCAATTACCTCCCAAAGGCCCCATCTCTGAACACCATCATGTTGGGGTTTAGGACTTCAACATGTGAATTGGGTCGGGGGGCGGGGGGCACAATTTAGTCCTTAGTAGAGATGGATAGCTTGTTTTAAAACACAGTTTCCCAGGTGGGTCCTTGTGTTAGAGGCTCTGAATCAGTCTGTGTGGAGTGGAACCCAAGAATAGATTTTTAGCAGGCACCACATTTGATCCTCAGCCTCAGTATGGCTTAAAAAGCTCTGGATGAGTTGCTCAGAGTTCTGTGATTCCCAGGGAGCAAACTATGAGGTCCTCCTGAGTTGCAAAAGCCACTTAGTCACCTCCCCGCGTAAGCACTTCACCGATATCACATGTAACTGCTGCTGTTAGATGGAAAGTCTGGCTTCTTAATATGCAGATCTCTCACCTAGCATTTCTCATAGGGCCAAGCATACAGTAGGCATATAATCAATGTTTACTGAGGGCCTCACCCAGGACCCTTTCTAACTTCAAAGTCTTGGAAATGTGTAAATCATCTTTGAAGAGCTCTCAAAGGGGTTATCTGACATTATTTAGGAAAAAGGCAGTATGGCTGCCTTTGCTTTTAATGTCCAGTGGACTTAAACAACAGCAAGTACATTTACATTCCCTTCTCTCCCCAAACAGTTGAAAGCAAAACAGCTTGAGCTGTGACTAGAAAATGAATATACACAGGCACAAAGAACAGGAACATTTCTCTTGGTCCTCTGGCCAGTTGCTTCCTTCTTTCATTCTCTGCTGACTACAAGGCTGATGGTGAAAGCAAATGAAAGGTGATAACTAAGACTTCATCAGGACAATATAATCCAAGAGAAAATGGGGAGACCTTTCTACATTCCTTTAGTCCCATGACGAATAATAAAGTAAGGAAAGGGGAAGGAGAGTAGAGTTTTCTCTGTTAAAAGTGGGACTATGAGGAAGAAGGCAGCAATACTAAGTAGTTGAACCAATATACAGAAAATTAAAAATTCTTTTTGAAAAATCACAAGATATTACTACACACCTATTAGAACAGTTAAAATGAAAAATAGTGACAATACCAAATGCTGGTGATGATGCAGAGAAACTGGATCTCTCTCAGTCATGGTTGGTGGAGATGTAAAATGGTATAGCCATTCTGGAAAAATGTTCAGCTGTTTCTTATAAAACTAAACATAACATATGGCCCAGCCATCATACACCTGGGCATTCATCCCACAAAAATGAAACTTTATGTTCACATAAAAACAGGTACAGGAATGGTCATATTAGCATTATTTGTAATAACCTGAAATAGTAAACAAGCCAAATGTCCTTCAGTGAATGCATGGTTAAACAAACTGGAACATCCATGCTTTGCAGTTGCCCTAAGAAAAAAAAGTCACTGTGGATTCATACAACAACTGAGATGGACCTCAAGGGAACAATGCTGATGGAAAAAAAGTCTTAAAATGTGGCACACTGCATGATTCTATTATATAACATTTTAAAAATGATGAAATCAGAGATGGTGAAAAGATTATTGGTTGGCAGGGGTTAAGGGGGAGGAGTAAAGGGAGGGAAATGGGTTTGGCTATATAAAGAGGTAATGTAAAGGATTCTGGGTAGTGGACCTGGTCTGTGTCTTGATTATCGTGGTGGTGACATGAACCAACATGAATGATATATGTTCATAGAACTACATACAGACACACAAAAATGCATGTAAAACTGCTACAATCTGAATAAGACCTACAATTGTACTCAAGTCATTTTCTTGGTTTTGATATTGCACTATAGCTAGGTAATGTGTACCATTGGGGGGAACTAGGTGAAAGGTACATGGGACTTCTGTACTATTTTGAACCTATAATTATTTAAAAATAAAAAGTAAAAAAAAAAAAAATCCTGAAGAGAAAAATAACAGAATAAAGATGGTGGAGGAGTGAGTGGAAGTCACACTGACCTCCTCCCAGCATCAACCTGGAATTACAACTAAAATGCAGAGAAATCACCTGAAACAAACAACTGAACAACAGTGAGAGAGGAGCCATGTAACCTCGGAGACAGAAGAATATTGGCTTTAGTGCAATCTAACTGGTAAAGAGTGTGGTAGAGACTCAAGAAGGCGGGCAGGGTGCCCATGGGTGGCAGCACCAGAAGGATATAGAAATGGCCAGTTGGATCCCTGTGAGAAGAGTGGGGTCTATACCTTAAGTGGGGAACTCCAGCCTACAGCACTAGAGCCCAAAAAGTACACAGAAAACAGCCAGCTGTGAAGAACGACAGGGTTGTTCTCTGCCAGAGGCTGGTGGCTGGAGACACAAAGAACTGTTTAAAGGACAAACGCATAAATTTTTATTTGCAGCCACTTACCCTGGTCTCTGGCAAAGGTGGGACAGAGTGGGCTAGAGACACCTGAGGAGAGACTGGGAAAGGAGGCTTTGGGGAGAGAATTGAGGGAGTAGCCAGTGTGATCTTGGTGCTGACTCATCCCCCATGTGGCAGCAGCCATCTTGCTCAGGCAGAGACCACTCCCCCTGAGCAGCAGCAGCGTCAGAGGACTCAATAGCCCCTACCCCAAGGTGGGAGTCCATCCTGCCCTGTGTTGTCTAAGCTGGCTGCTGAGTGCAGAGTCACAGCCACAGATAGCAGATCCCTAGCTAATGTGGGTGCAGAGAGGTCTGGAGACACTTGAGTAGAGACTATGGATGGAGGCTTTGGGGGAGAGAATGGAGAGAGTAGCCAGCGGGATCCCAGTGCTGATTCCTCCCCCATATGGCAACAGTATGAGAAGACCCAATAACCCTGCCCCCAGGAGGGACTCTGCCCCACCCTGAGCTAAGGTGGCCTGCTCAGTGCAGAGTGACTAGATTAACAGATAAAGGAGACAGCCACAAACAGGAGATTCCTGGAAGTCTTGAACAGACTGCCTAATGTCAGACAGGGATAACATCTGACATCATCAGAGGCAGATACAGAAAGTAAAAACAGTGGTTTCCTACCGTGGAAGTTCACACTACAAAGTCAGGAAATCAAGACAGATCAACTTGAGAAGCAGAAGCAAAAGAGAAGAGTCTCACAAATAATGGGAAGACAAAGAAACACCCCCCACTCAAAGGGAAAGGAGGAGTCCCCAGAAAGAGAACTAAATGACATAGAGGCAAGTAAACTATCAGATATTGAGTTCCAAACAATGGTTCTAAGGAAGCTCAATGAGCTTAGTGAGCTCAGAGAGAATTACAAAAACTACAGGGAAACTATGAGGAACTAACTACAAACTGTATCCCCATGAAAAAGGACATAGAAACTATCAATAAGAGGCAAGAGGAAATGAAGAATACAATTTCTGAATTGTAGAAGGAATCAAAAGCAGGCTAGATGAAGCTGAGGATTGAATCAGCGAGTTGGAGGACATGGTAGAAAAAAGCTCCCAGAAAGAGCAAGAAAATGGAAAAAAGACTAAAAAAGAATGAAGAGGCATTTAGGGAAATGCAGGACAACCTGAAACGTAATAATATCCGTATAATAGGGATACCAGAAGGAGAAGAGGAGCAGGAAGGGAGAGAGAATCTGTTTGAAAAAGTCATGATGGAAAACTTCTCTACTTGGAGGAGAGAAAAAAACACATAAGTCCAGAAAGCACAGAGGGTCCAATTCAAGAGGAACCCAACGAGGCCCACTCCAAGACACATCATCATTAAAATGGCAAATATCAAAGACAAGGAGAGAATCCTAAAGGCAGCAAGGGAGAAAGAGGTAGTAACATATACAGGAGCCCCGATACGACTAGCAGCTGACTTTTCAACAGAAACATTACAAGCCAGAAGGGAGTGGCAAGAAATATTCCAAGTCATGAAAAGCAAAGGTCTGCAACCAAGACAGCTCTACCCAGCAAGGCTCTCAATAAAAATGGAAGGCGAAATAAGGAGTTTCTCAGACAAAAGAAGGCCAAAATAATACACCTCTACCAAACCAGCACTGCAAAATATGCTAAAGAGACTGCTTTAAGATGAAGAGAATGTTTCTATGAATACCCAGTTCCTTTCAGAGTTGCCAATACCTGCTATTACCAATATTTGTAATACATATTAATCTGATTGAGACAATGATGTGTTATTTTAATTGTTCCTTTATTATTTGTTGAAACTAAACCTGTTTTTGTATATTTCTTGCTTATTTCTACTATTTTTAAAAAGCTTTCAATGACTGTTTGGTATTCTTTATCCATTTTTTGATTAAATGTTTGTAGAATTTTTTTCCCTAAAAAGACCAAACAAACCATTAACCCTTTTTTAGATGTGTTGCAAATACTTTCCTATTTTATTACTTGTCCTTTAACTTTTTTTATATGTATATTACTGTACAGCCTTAAAGTTTAATATAGTCATTTGTCAATATTTTACTTTATAGCTTCTGGGTTTGAATATTTTACTTCAGGTCATGAAAAATATTTGTTCTATTTTCTTCTAAAACTCCTTAGATTCTACATATTGATTTTTAACTCACCTGAATATTTCTTGTATAATGTGTGAAATAGGGCTCTATATTTGTTTTATTTCAAGTAATAGTGGTCCATGCATCTTACTTGTTGAATAGGCCTTATTTTACCCACTGATCTGAAATAACAATTTAATCATATATTACATTGTTAGATATATATGTTTGTGTCTAGAATGCTCATTATATTTCATTGATCTACTTGATTATTTCTGTGCTGGTGTCATGTTGGTTTAATTGCTGAGACTTTATAATGGTTTTACATTTTTTAATATTTTATGATTAACTTTGACATTTAAGAAAATAAATAAAATCAATCTGCATTTAAGAAAGAAAGAAAGGAAGAGAGAGAGAGAGATGGAACTCCTACCTTTTATGACAACATGGATGGAACCGGAGAATATTATGCTAAGTGAAATAAGCCAGTTGATGAAAGATAAATGCCATATGATCTCACCTATAAGTGGAATCTATTCAACAAAATAAACTAATGAACAAAATAAACCACAAGCATGAAAACATGGAGCAGACTGAAAGTGACCAGAGGGGATGGGGAAAGAGGACAATGGTGGAAAGAAGGGGAAGGGACTAGACAAAGAACATGTATGAATGACACATGGACATGGACAACAGAGTGGGAATTCACTGTGGGAGCGGGGGGTGGGGGGTGCGATGGGTGGGGGAGGGGTAAAGGGGGAAAAACTGAGACAACTGTAATAGAATAAACGTGATTTAAAAATTAAAAAAAAAAAAGAGAAAAAAATAACTAAAGGGATGCATTTTCTTATCCTGGAAGTTATAATTTTCAAGGCAAACAATTTCCTTCTCCTATTTTCTTCAGCACAAATATTATTATTAGTCACCTTAAAAGGGAAACCTTAAGTAAAATAGAGATAAACCTTCCCATATATGGTCAAATGATTTTCACTAAGGGTGCCAAGGTCATTCAATGGGGGAAAGGATGGTCTTTTCAACAAATGGTGCTGGGAGAAGCAGATATACACATGCAAAGAATGAAGTTGGACCCTTACCTTACACTATATATAAACATGAGCTCAAAATGGATCAGAGATGTAAATATAAGAGCTAAAGCTATAAAACTTTTAGAAGAAAACATAGGGGGAAAGCTTTATGATATTGGATTTGGCAATGACTTCTTGGATATGTCTGTCACCAAAACCAGAGATGATATAATAATAATAGAGATAAATCAAACTTCATCAAAATTAAAAAGTTTTGTGCATCAAAGGTCAACATCAATAGAATGAAAAGGCAATCCACAGAACAGAAGAGAATATTTGCATATTATAAACCTAATAAGAAGTTTATATCCAGAATCTACAGAGAACTCCTACAACTCAACAACAACAAAAAAAGTTCTAAAAAGTGGGCAAAGGACTTGAATAGGCATTTCTTAAAAGAAAATATACAAATGGCCAAAAAGCATATAAAAAGATACTCAGCATCCCTAATTATTAAGGAAATGCAAATCAAAGCCACAATCAGAAACCAGTTCACACCCTTTAGGATGGTTAAAAAAAAAAAAAGTGTTGATGAGGATGTGGAGAAATTGGAACCCTTGGTCCACCGCTGGTGAGAATGTAGAGTGATGCAACCACTGTGGAAAATGGTATGGTGAGTCCTCAAAAAACTAAACATAGAATTACCATATGATACAGCAATTTACTTCTAGGTATATACACACAAAGAATTGAAAACAAGGACCTGGACAGATATTTGTACACTATTGTTCAGAGCAGCATTATTCACAAGTAGCCACAAGATGGAAACAACATAAATGTCCATGGATGGGTAAATGGAAAAACAAAATGTGGTCTATTTAGACAATAAAATATTACTCAGCCTTATAAAGGAAGGAAATTCTGACACATGCTACGACATTGGATGAACCTTGAAGGCATTATGCTAATAAGTCAGATATGGAAGGACAAATATTATATGATTCCACTTACTTGAGGTACCTAGAATAGTCAAACTCATAGAGAAAAACAGTGGTTACCTGAGGCTGGGCTGGAGGAGTTGGGAATTGTTGTTTAATGTGTATCAGGTTTCAGTTTTGGAAGATGTAAAGTTCTAGAGACAAATGGTGGTAATGGTTGCCCAACAATATGTATATACCTAATGACTCTGAACCTTATACTTAAAAATTGTTAAAATGGTACATTTTATGTTATAGTAATGTTACCACAATTTTTTAAAGAAACATTACTAGAGATGAATAAGTTCACACACATACAAAAGGCAAACATTGTCAAATTTTTCCCCCCATTTACAATATTATTTATTTCAATCCCTAAGAAGAGAATGTTTTACTACAGGTTCAAGTAAAATCATAACAGGATTTATTAAAAACTGAAATGGTGCCAAGCAATAATTAGAAAAGTTAAAACTCTCAGCCTGGCATTTGCTGTGCTGTGCATTTCAACCCAAAGTCATTATTGCTGTGGTAGTTAACCTCTGCTCCCCCAAGGCACTCAGTCTCCTGAGGTTCAATGTTCTGAATGCAACTTATTCTTTCCTGGTTTACACCATCTGTCCTGAGAAACGTCTCCATCCTCTCTTCTTCTTTAACTGGGTAGGTACTACCCATCCTCCAGACCAACCTCAAGTTCCACCTTCACCATGACATGGTCATTCAATGATTTCTCTCCTTTTTTCTACTCACCTGTTACACTTTCTTTTCGCACCTATTTTTTGGTATCTGCATTTTAAATTTAGATTTACAAGTGCAAACTTCATATTTCTCCCATTTGTGTGTGAGATCCTCAAAGTAGAAACCAAGTCATTAATTTATTTTCACCACCAAAACAGAGTGGATTCTTGGTAAAATTTTGGAGCTCATTGAAAGGAGTTTTTATTCATTTCTCAATGCAATTCTGAAATATTTGAAAAAATTGTTTAAAATGAGGAAACTTAATGAATAAAGACCTAGTCTGTGAAAGACAGAGAAACATTAAAAATTCAGACATAGAAGGACTTTCTGATTTCTGGGAGTAGTATATAAAATGCTAGGAGAGATGTAGCTCTTTATAAAATCACAGACTGCTGGAACTACAGGGAGCCTTAGCCATGATTGATTCTTATGTCCATATCACACTGAACAAGAAACAAATGCCAGAAAGTTGAAGATGTTGACCTAGAATACACAGATGGTACAGAGCTGGGACTAGAATCCATGTCTTCTAAGTTAGTGCTTTTTCTTTTTAGTTACTACAGCTGCCTGATGAAATTATTTTATTTATGTGTGAGATACATGATATGTAGAAATGGTAAATGTCAATTATAATTTTCCACCTGTGGATGAAGCACATTAAATTAATAGTAAAAATAATCTTGCTTGTTCAGATTGGCAGGCCTATGGGTGTAAATATGTTCATGCTGGATGAGCAGAGACATAGATGACTGTGGTGTGGAAATAACCAAAGAACACCCAAAGAGAACAAGCAAAAGCTATTTACTCGGAGCTTGCTCTGGCAAGGGAGTCAGCCCATCATTGCATTAGGCAAAAACTCAAAGGGAGGCAGAAGAGTTGAAAAGCTTTATAGTAGAAAAAAGGGGACCACTTCAGGTATGACCTATTTGGAGCCTGTGGACCTGAGGAAGAACTAGAAGGGGAAGCATCCTACATTATCGGTTAGGGGTGCACATTTGGCTCTCTCTGGTTGGTTTGAAGCTGGAAGCAAGGACAAAATTAGGGAAGCTGTCAGTTATTAATTACGTCCTGGCTATTTGGGGCCAACCGTCACACAGGTTATTGTTTAGCTTCCTGCACCAGTTGCTGGAGAGAGGGTTCTGTTTTCCTGCAAGCATCATGAACAGCAGTCTGGCTTCCTGGGCTGGTGACTACAGACAATGGGTTTGTTTCCTGGGTGGTTGATGGAGATTGTAGGTGGGAATTCTAATTTTATATACAGCCTGGCCATTGCCTGCTTGTACATTCACTCTCTCAGTGTTTATACTTAGAGTCATGGCCTACTTCTTGCACTCTGAGTAAGCATCACTGTGTTTCCCAGACTGAAATGGAGAAGCACATTTAGGAATCAAGTATGTGCTGATGGTTTCATTTTACAGATCCTGTGCTGTTTCTATCTCATGTCCCCACAAGCCTTCCTTAAAACACTACTATTCTACCCTAGCTGGTGTGGCTCAGTAGACTGAGTGCTGGCCTGCGAACCAAAGCGTTGCTGGTTCAATCCCCAGTATAGGGCCCAAGACTGAGTTGCAGGCCAGGTCCCCAGCAAGGGACGCACGAGATGTTTCGCTCCCTCTCTTTCTCCCGCTCTTCCCCTCTCTAAAAACAAATAAATAAAATCTTAAAAAAAATATAAAACTACTATTCTTAATTCTCTGCTTAAAAAATGTGCACTAACTCTGAATTGACTCTGCCATTCAGGTTCTTTATAACCCACATCTGTGACACTCATGAAATCAATTTTTCCCTCCTCGACTTCACTCAGGTGGGAATCCTCACCTGCACTCTCATGCTATCCCCACTTCCCTGCCCTTCCCCATGGCTTCCTAATTCCTCTAGTGCCTACTGTTTTCTTCTCCAACTCCTGCCCATATATCGTGTTTCAGTACTCCTGTAGAACCATTTTCTCATGACTCCATGTGCATGCACACATTCTGGCCCTGGAGGGCAGAACAAAATTTCCTCACTCGGGGTTTTGCAGCGGAGGCTCACCTGGGGAAGCTGGTTTAAAATGCAGAGTCTTGGGTCACCCTGAGGGATTCTGATTTATTAGCTCTAGGTAGGCTGGCTAAGTCATATTTGAACTTGCAGGAAGAAAGGGGAAAGAGTGCTTTTATTAAAGAGGAAACAACATGGGCGTAGAGGTGGGAAAATGTGTGTATGTGTGTGTGTACATATTAAATATTAGGGGAAAATTGTGAAAGGCTTAGAAATGGACTGAAAAGATAACCTGGTATCTTCAATGAAAAACTAGACATTGTCTGATAAATTCTTCCTGATTATTTAATTTTATGGGATCCCTGCTCCTTTCACTGCCTTTGAGCTTTTTAGAACTCTGTAAAGCATAAATAACAGATAGCAATGCAAATAAATTTTGTGTGTAGGTGGAGATCCCATTGGGCTTCCCCTGCTGTAGAAGGGTCCTTTTTGTCTCAGTTCAGTATTCTTGATGGTTTATGTGTGTCTGTTCTTTGGGTTCTTTTTTGAACCAGTTTCTCTCATTAATTAATATGTTAAAATTCTATGAGAGTCATGGTTTTACCTTTTCAAAAAAAATCCTCTTTCTCTCACACATGCACACACATGCACATATACAGGACCTGATTGGCTCGGCCATGGACCCTGAGTATAGTTTGGTGAGAAAGATAGATTGTGAACTGGTGAAAGGCCAGCCTATGAGACCAGAATGTTATTAGGTAATTAGCCATTAAAACGGTCATTCAGCCCTCACTGGTGTGGTTCAGTGGATTGAGCACCAGCCTGCAGACCAAAAGGTTGCTGGTTCGGTTCCACTCAGGGCACATACCTGGGTTGCAGGCCAGGTCCCCAGGTTGGGGTGTGTGAGAGGCAACTGATTGATGTTTCTCTCCCTTTCTTTCTCCCTCTCCCTTCTCTAAAAATAAATAAAATAGTCATTCAAAATGTGGGCATTACCATTTTGTAATTATTTATCCCTCACATTCGACTTTGAGTGAGAGTAAGTAGGCAGTATCACTCTTCGCTTTTCCCATACACCTGTGGGAACTTTCCTCTGAGAATCTCATGGTGCCATACAAGATGGAGCTGGGTAAGCATCAGGTGGTCTGACTGCCAGTACAGCACCAAATGCTACTGGTTCCTCTGAGTGTAGTCATAAAATGTCTTGACTCTTTCAGCTGCAGGAAGCCAGAAAGGTTTTGTGTCAGGAATGCTTTCCACCTGGTTTTCACATGGCCAGCTGGAGTAGCTTAGCCATCCCAAAAGCAGCAGCATATCTGCCAAGCCACGTGCACACTGATGAACGCTCACCTCTCCTGGCTCAGAGCTGCTTCATTCTGTTTTTGGTCCTTGTTTTAAACCTGTTGGCAACAGGTCCAGGGTGCTTCCTGCATCTTTTTCCTTTCAACTTTCCACAGACAAAGATTCTTTCCTTGACCAAACTTCAGTTAGACCCCTCTGAACCTTCTTCTCTGTGAGGCTTCCTCTTTAGGCCCTGTCTTCAGCCAGCCTCATGCAACTGTAGCAAGAATCCTGCTAAGTCATTTTAGTGAGAATCCCACCACCCTTGATATCAGATCACCCTTGAATCTGATCACCCCTGGCCTGCCTTTGGCAAAAATCTTAACTTGGTTTAGTAAGAATCCCCACTTGATGTCTCTTCTTAGTACTTTTCTGTCTACTGGCCCTGCACTCTGCTCCTTGGCTGCAAATCCCCAGCTGTCTTGGCTGGGTTCAGAGTTGAGCCCTGCATCTCTCCACTGTTGCCACTGTCATGGCATACATCATCACAGACCTGAATAGTCTTCCTTACCATTTTAACAAGTGTCAGAATAATTTTTACTTTAATACCACTAGGATCTGAGCTCAAAGGAATGACTCGCCCCAGCCCTTCTGACCTCTAAGCAAAGCTGACTCAAGCTGTCTTGGACTGCCTTCTGCTTCCTGAGACCCACCCAAACCAAATAAACCATCCCTTCATTTTCCAAGGCATCCAGTCATTGCATTGGCAAGAGGATACCTCTAGTTTGACCTCTGGAGAAGGATCACCTATTCCTATCCTGTCCTCGAAAACCTAAGTGCACTCCCTTGTTTCAGTTGCTGGGATGTTCTGGAGATAAAGGCTGAGTGCCAGCATCCTGACCACCTGGTGTGGTTGAGCTCTGAGCAGCCAGGACCGCACAACCCACCTTTCTATGTGCATCTGTATGTGTGGAAGGGGTGTGATAATTTTGTGACCCGTCTTGCAGGGCTCCTTGAAGAGATGTCTGACTCTTTAGAAGGAGAGAATTTTTCTGCATACTTGAGACATTAAAAAAATTTTTTTTCTGTCTCTTAGAACCCAAACAGAAGTTAACCCCTAAAATGTGCAAGGACAGAAGGGGGCTAAGGAAATGTGCCTCAAGGGCTGAAACAACAAACCATTTTGCTAAAGGGCAAAGAATGATTTCCTATGCTGGAAGGAATTTACAGCCTCGGTTGCCTTCCTTTCTTTTTTTTTTCCCCCAGCTTCCTCCTCCTTGTGTAATAAAGGGGATCAGTTTGTCCAGCGCCCTTTCTTTTTGATGACAGCCTGTCTCTGGGAAAGGCACTGCGCTTCAAACACACATAAAAGTAAGTAGTAAAAACACAACACACAGTGCAGCCTGCCCTGACTAGCAGGCCCAGGGCCCAGCGTGGTCCTCATGGCCCAGGCTGCCATGTGCAGAGCGATAAGAGTGGTTTGCAAGTGAGGTCAGCCTAATTAGCCAGGCTAATGTCTGGTTTCCTGGGGAGAGCTTTTGTGAAGTAATTGCCTGCTTTGGGGTCAAAATGCAGTAATTACAGGTCTTTTCTTTTTTTTTTTTTTTAACTAAATGAGATAAACAGCCTTTGAATTGTTCCTGCGAATAAGCCAATCACACCAAGAAACTTCTCTTTGTGCCCCAGAACTGCAGTGGATATTTTGACAGGTGATTTCAATACCATGTAGCTATTTATTTATTCTGGACCACAGATATAAACACAAACATCTAGGACTGCAATTCTCTACGTTAAAAGACTATCAGACTCTGTCAGAACCAAATGTTGGGGTTGCATTGCAGAAGGCCCCTTAAAATGCTGACAGAGAATAAGGTTGATAGGTATTTTGAGCTAAAGCAGAAATTCCATCACAATTTAAAATGTTAACAGAACAGCAGAATTATCCATGTAAACCAGCTCCCTTTCTCCCAGTTGTTTGCTTGTTTTCTTTGTAAAAATCAACCAGAATAGTCTGGAAAGGCAACGGAAAACTAAGGAAGTACGGCAGTGTCGTTTCCAGTTCCGGAGATAGACAACAGAGGCCTGGAGACTGGATTAATTCCGAGCACGAGCTGAACATATTTTTACAAGTCCTGGTTAAGGTAAGGGTGACTGACCCCGCAGAGAATGAATAACCCGGTGTGGAGACCCAGAGGTAGGAAATGGGGAAATGTCTTGTAAATGAAATGAGCACCATTTCAAGGGTTTTGTTGCCTCTTGGGGTCCCCTCCCCAACACCGCCGCATAGCCAGCTGGCTATCCCTTGAAACCCAAAACTCATGTGCTATTTCCAGACCAGCAGCAACAGTATCACTGGGAAGTGTGAAATGTAGAGTCTTAGGCGCCCCTGTAGCCCTCCTGAGTCACAGTTTGCATTTAAACATGATCCCCAGGGTATTCCTGTGCTTATTCAGGTTGGAGAAGGTCTGGCTTAAATGATCCCATGATAGGGCTTATTCTAGGTAGGAGCGGCTGTTTGAACAAAGGCATTACCACCTTACCTAGGAAGTGTGACACCCCAAGGGGAGGGATATAAGCTCATTCCATCTTCGTATCTAATGATGCAACTTAACACTATAAATCAATTATTTGAGCGCATGGCGAGGGCATGCCTGTTATCCCTTCTCCCAGTATACCTTTTAAGACAAGTCATACACATGGAAGTCTGGTAATTAAAGACACAGGTAACCCTTTCAGTATCACCGCTAACTTTAATGATTAGAAGGAACTGCCTGCTGGGGTGGGGTCTAAATGGAGGTTTGGGCAGTTCAGTCTATTTCCAAATCCCACAATTCACGGCTGCTCCCTCATGGTTGGGAGCTCTTCAGAAGCATCCTTCTCTGGGCGTTGTGGACCCTTGGGGAAGGATCGCCTATTACTATCCTGTCTTTGGAAACCATGTGCTACCCTTGACATTTCTGTAGCACATAGATGGGAGTTTCTAAGACTCTGCCTTAAGTCAGTGTTGATGCAGATAGGCAACACCTCAGGACATAGAACATTTTAAGTGGTTTTTATCCACTTAAATATGTTTATTAGAATCAAGTCACTATATTGTGTAGCTTTCACCTATACCTAAAAACCAGACCTTCACTGCAGTCAGAAATCCCTAAGGAAGACAGAAGGAATTAGGTTATATTATAATATTTCCACTATTTTAATGTGTGTTTGAGAATTTGAAAGCCAAAGTACTTCTAAAGCATTCTGCAAGTAAATTACTCCAAAATTGTCTCCTCCCAAGAAATTCTAGCTGATTCTATTGAAACATTCTATATCTGAAATCAGAATCTCCTCTCCAAACCATCCTGTAGAAACTATGTTCTTGATTCTAAATAAAATATGCAAGATTTACCTATCCAGAACTCTCTGCCCAGCTATGGAATTGAAGCACCGTAAGTGTGAGCTGGCTGTTGGGCATAGGCAAGTCACATACTAAGCAGGATAAAGGATATTTTTCATTCAAGAAATATTTGTTGAGTGCATAATGTCTATATACTGGTCTAGAGTGAATAAATACAGTAGCAGTTAAAATTAATAAGAGTCAGCCATGTATCAGGCAATGAATGTTCAGCTCTCACATATTATCTAATTTAATTCTAAAATAAGAATTTTAAGATGACATAGATTTTGTAGATTTGGAGGCTGAAGCCTAGAAAGTCCAAATGATTTGTTTGCAGTCACACAACTAGTAAGTGGTAGAGCCAAGAGTCAAACCTACAGAGTTGTCTCATTAGCTGGCAGTCTTACTCCGGATAAAACCCACATCTCTAAGAGGATAGACTCTGTCCTTGTTCTCATGCTGCTTACAATTCCATGGGGAAGACAGACATTAAACAACTACAGCTGGCTCTCCGTATCTGTGCGTTTTGCATCTGCAAATTCAACAAACTATGGTATAAAAATATTCAGAAAAAAAAAATCCCTGAAAGTTCCAAAAAGCAACATTTGAAATTTGCCACGGTGCCAAGCACTATGATGAATCCATGTGAATGGAGTGTTGACACACCTTGCTGTAGGCCTATAATATGCAAATATAGGTTGTATGCAAGTACCATGACATTTTACAGAAGGGACTTTGACATCTGTGGATTTTGGTACCAGCAGGAGTCTTGGAACCAATTCACTGTGGATACTGAGGGATGACGATAATTGCAAGTCCGATGAGTTTTACAAAAGGTTGCTGTGGAAGTGTATCAGAGGGGGACCAAAGGCTTCCTGTATAACTCATGTTAAAGTTTCAACTGAAAGCTCCAAGGGTAGGGTTTTCATGGTCAGGCTGGAGCGTGAAGCAGGAGCTATGTAATGATGCTGAATTTTATTTGAACAATGGAAAGCCATTAAATTAAGTGAGATTGACCCGATCCAATTAAAGCAGCAGCAGGGCTCAGGCTCGGTGAATGGATGGTTGGGAGGTGGCAAGGGAGGGCCCCAGTGGGAGGCTGTTGCAGTGGGGGTGGTGAGAGCTGGACCAGAGTGTTGGCTATGGTGGTGGGACACAAGGTTGTGAGGCGGGATGAGTGGGACTTGATTTAACCTGGGGAGCAAGGGAAAAATGTGCGTGGGCTTCAAGACGCAAAACATAAACAGTAGAGTTTTATATAGACTCATTAACTTGACAGAATGTAATCAAGTATTAACAAATCATGCTGTAGATAGCCCGTCTTCCATATTTTATCACCGACACTATGGGCCAGACACTCTGCAAAGTGGTTTCTTCTGCGCACTTTATCGTCAATCTTTATAACGACTCTGTGAAGCTAGCAATGCCATGATGCCCATTTAATAGATGGGGATGATGAAGCTTAGGAGGTTTAAGCAGAGGGTCCCAGGTCATAAGAAAAGGGATAGGTGCGAAGCTCAAGCTCCAGTATCTGATTTCACAAACCACAGTCCTCACACCTCTAGTTCCTGAACTTGTCTGATGGCAAGACTCACCTGGGACACTTGTTGAACAAACACGCTGCTGCACTCCACTGCCCTGGATGTTCTGGCTCACTGTGAGGGGCCCCAGAATTGGTATGTTGACAGCCTTGTCACCAGGCCCCACTGGGAAGCACTGACCTGTGTTGTCCAGGACTAGGAAGCAAAAGGGGTGGAGGGATCAGTTCCTACCTCGATCCTTCTCTCTACACCTCAGTTTTCCTCATTTGCCTTCTACTTTCTTCTCACTCTGCTTTATTATTCAAAGAACTTATCATAACTTGTAACTTTATTGTATTACGTATTGATACATAGTCTGGCAGCCCCTCAAGAACATAAGCCCCAAGAGGTGAGCGTCTTTGGCCTGCCCTTGAAACATGTCAGGATTGAGGCCACCCCCCTCCACGCCCCTCCTCTCTCTGGAGGACCAGGAGAGCCGCCCACCCCCGGCCTCCCTGACGCCATCCCTGCGCCTCCTTGGGCCAGCCTCCATGCCAAGCCAAGGGGACTGAGGGAGTCTAACTTTAACCCGATCATCCCTTTGCTCATAGTCCTTGAACAAGACCCTCTGTCACCTGATCCGGCCTCCCCTTTCTTCACTCCCTCTTGTCCTCAAGCTCCAGCCAGGCACACAAGCCTCCAGAGTGTTTTTCAGTCCCCCAAGTGATCCAAGCCATCAAGAGCCACCTGGGAGGCTCCCAAAGACACTGTTCCTGGAGATGGCAGCGCAGAGGCCGTGCGCAGCCCGCGGCCACCCCCCCACTGCCGCTTCCCTTCCTGGGTTTCCCTGGCTCCCAGAAAGGCTCGGAAGAACGCGCAGGTGGCCGGGCGCTGGCCCGGGGTGGAAGGCACGAGAAGGTGTCCTGGGCGGGAGGTCAGGGAGGGGTATTCGTCAGGGCTGCCCTGGTGGGTACCAGTCTGTCCAGGCCTGGGAATGGTGGCGCGGGGGGGGGGGTGCGGTGGGGAGGCGGGGCGGCGCGGAGAGCCCAGGGCAGCCTCCGGCAGGAGAGCTGACTGCGGTGGCTGCGCCCTGGGTGGCCGGCCACAGTTGGAGGAAGCTGTGGGTGGAGGGGGCTGCTCGGCCGGACCAGGACTTACACCACACATGGCGAAAGTACACAGACGATTAGCAATCAAGGGAAGGACCTCCCTGCGAGGGAAAATGACACAGGGGTTACTTCTCTGTAAACAGCCCCAGAAAAAGCACCGGTTCCTTTCGCCGCTGTCTTTGCTCCTTTGAAAAGCTGCAAATGCCCCATTGAGTGCTTTAGCTCTCGTATCACAAACAGGGACGGAAGGACACGTATACGCACACTGACAAACCTGCACAATCTCCCAAAGAGAAAAACCACAAAAGCACTTGCCAGCTGTCTGTGCCCTATGATGGAGTTTTCTGATACCCAGAACAGAGGCTGCCTGAAATAGAAGACAGGTTTGCCTGCAGGTAAATGCAGCCCTCATAGCTGGGAACTATTCCTTTTAGTTGCCTTGTCCCAGCACCTTTGTTACTCATAAGAGAACAAAGGAGAGTATTTGCCAAGTTGCCGCTGTAATTTATTCCAAATTTAAATCACCTGGGTAATCTGTCCGGCCTGTTTGAGAAAAGGTAGAACAGGGACTTATGGGGTTTAAGAACCTCAAATTCTACTCATATCTGTGAAGCCAGAGCCTTTGAGGTCTCAGTGGAGTAACTATAAGTTGTCCCTTTATCTGGCAAACCCCAAAGCAGAGTTCTTTGGGAACAAAGGTTTCTGACACACACGTGACCATGAGGGCCTATATGGCTAAGTCCCTTAGTGCTACTCAGTCTCACCTTTAGTGTTCTTAGGTGCATTCTTTCTGCTTCTTGGATCTGCCTACTGGTCACAGGCTTCCACCCTGAGTGGAGAAGCGCCTATCAGGGGCTCCAGGCAAGGGCAGTCTTTCCCAGTAGTTTTTCAGAGCAGGGAGCAGGGCTGGGCAGGAAATATAAATGTGTGACAAGGGCCATCTGCTGGGCACTGTAACAAATGGAGATTCCACAGCCAGCTACAGCCACTTTAGGGACATGACCCAGGGTCGGCAGGTCCTCCAGTTTTCAAGAAAAGCCAGAAATCTGGATTTTTCATGTAGAAGTTTCTGCTTTTGAAAATGCTATGCAGTTCTAATGAAATACTCTTAGACTCACCAGTGTTCAATCCTTGTTCTCCGGAAGAGCTGGGGAGAAGTAGTCTCAGCTGCTCCCCTATCCTAGGAGCAGTTACTGTGGACAGGCCAGCGCTTAGGGTCTTTGTAAGCCTCTCTACGAGCTGGTCTACTGCCTCATGGTGAAGGGGCCATGATTGACAGCCCCAATGAGACTGGTCTGCTTGTGGATGGAATCCCAAAGGAGAAGTCATTGAGTAAAATCTAGAACTTCTATAGAACCACTAGTATGAACACATAGTCCCACAGAACAAGTCATCAGAGAGGAAAACAAAACAAAACAACTCCACTCAAAAGTTACAGTTGTTTATTTTTTGGAATAGCTTCAGAGCAGAAATGAACACGCTGAGCTAAGAGATGGCTGATATAAGCAATCCATTGCTCCAGCCTTTAAGGAAGTCCCTTGGTCAGAAATTAGGAACTCTCTGAGGTTAAGCTGGATGCTTGGTTTCCATTTCCTATACAAATTTCACTCTGTCTGATGAGATAAATGCAAAGGAACCAGATGTGGTCCCTGTGTAACTTTTGTTGATTATACTGGAGACTTTGCCTATAAGGCATTTTCACCTAAGGAGGGTCTAGACTATGATTAGCAACTTTTGGGGTCTTTTAATCTAGGGTTTTTACTGAACAGCCTGTCTAAAAGAGAGCATGACACATGTACACATGTTTTGTAAACTTCAAATTCATAACTGAATAATTCTGTGAACATAAATCTAAGTATTCTCTTGCCCTTGGTAGAGGTCATCATTTCATGAGGAGGTGCTGGGTCCCTCTGCCTTCAATCCTCATGACCCAGTCTCCTTGTCACAGAGCCTAAGATTACGCTAGTACTACTTTTCCTCAGTCTTAACACCTTGTGCATCAATTCTAAGCTTAAATGGGTCTATACTAACCTGAAAGGATGGTGTCTCAGCACAGATAACAACCTGCTCTGTACTAAGTGTCTGCCCTGCGTCAGGTGCTATGTACAACCATTCCTCTTATAAAGTATCTAATAATAAGCATTATTAACTTGTTTTTCAGAGGAAGAAACTGAGCCTCCAGGAGTTAGCGTGAAGCTATATTTATCATATACCTAATAAGGGGCAAAGGCAAGATTCTAGGAGTATCATGTAAGACACTTTGGCTACAATTAACAAAATTCCAATTCAAAATAACTTAGGAAAATTATCATCTAACATAACCATAAATCTGGAGGTCAGATGGCTCTAGAGCTGGTTAATTTCACAGCTCAATGACACCATTAGGAATGCAGGTTCTTCCCTCTGTTTACCATCTTCCACTGGTCAGCCTTGACCTCAGTCCTCATTGTCCCTAGTTGGCTGCATCCCACATAGACATAGCCACACCCAGAGGAAGGGAGGCCGGGAGACTGTCTCACTGGGCACTCATTCCCTTCTCTCACACTTGACTTTGAATGGTCTGCACCTCAGGTTCCCTTATTTTTCCTATAAAGTTACATAGTAATGCCCATTTTGTTTCCATTAAGCCTCTAAGTTGAGAAGAGATTTTAGCCTATTTTTCAGACAGAATGTGTGTCCCTCATGGCTTTTGAACCAGTGAGAACTGTCTCCACAGCAAGTGACTCAAGTCCCTTCTCCCTGCTCTGGCTTCTGCTTTGCATGTTGATTGAGAGTTTGGATTTGGGAATCTGGTTGCAAAAATTACTTTATGTCTTTGCGCCTCAATTTCTGCACCTGTAATGTGGGGGTCATATTTCAATCTGCCTCAGAGGGTTGCTCTAAGAATGAAATAAATTAGTATTTGGGAAATCCTTAGGGTATGGTTTGACCTATTATGAGAGCTCAATAGGTTACAGTTATTAATGTTATTCTCCAGGGTTTCTCCTTTATTAGGGGACATGGATGAAGCAGCTGTGATGTGACCTCTGCACAGCTGTACCCCAAAGGAAGAGAGAGGGAGCGCCCCTCGCTTCTGGCCCCAGGGAGGACACTATGGCCTGATGTGGTCCCCTCTCAGCTCAGGCTGGGTCACGAGCCAATACCCCAGGGCAGGGTACAGTGGCTGGTGTCTCACCCAAACCTCCCCAGGGTTTAAGAGGAAGGAGCAATTTCTTAAAGGAAGTCAGGATGAACTGTGACCAGAGAAAGAATTTGAGATGTGGTGAGCAGACACTAGGACTGAAGACCCACTACCCATTTTCTTTCCCTTTGATTCCAGAAGAGCTGGGATTTTGATTGAATGTGTTCAATATATTAGACTCCATGTTAGGAGCTGTGATTGTAAGAAATCCTTGGGTCATAATACAATCTTTCATTCTGAGCTCCACATTACAATCTCATATGTAATAATTTTCTCAGTATTTGATATTATTTGGATTACTGAACTCTTTATAATGAAAATTTGAAGGGACAAATGACAGCTTCAGAGGCTAACGGCTTTTGTAGATGTAAAAAAACCATTTATTTTATTTCTTTGATTATCTAAGCATTGTACATGACAAAAGCTTGTCAGAAATAAAGCAGACAGAAAACGTCTGTCTCAGGGCAACGTTAGTAATGTGCATTGGTTAAGAAATCTGTGAAGCACTTACATCAAAATGACTTCCTCAGAATGTTGTGCTTCTCCTGCAATGAGGTGGCTTCACTCCTGCCCAGACTGCACCCACCACAGGACTGGGCCTCCCCACCAGACTGTGAGGCCTTCCTTCACGTGTGAGGACAGAGTTTTATCACCTTTGTACATAGTGACAGAACACGATAGGAGGTCTGTAAAGGTTTTTAGAACAAAATTGATAAAGTATATAGAAACATATTTTCTAGGGAGTAGTACAATATGAACTTTTTTCTGGGGCCTAAAACTTGCTATATATGAGGAAAGTACTTAGTAAATACTCTTTTATGCTAGAATTTTTTGTGAATGTAAAAGCCAGAGACCTCCAGCAAACATTTTACATTTACATTAATTTTTTGTTTTTATCAGTACATGGACATAGTTTTAAAAATGAAATAGTTTGCAACAATAACAACAACAGGTAAAGCAGTTTTGCTCACCCTACCTCACCTAACCCCATTCCCACTCCTCTGGCAAACATTTTAACTCTTTTAGTTCTGTCTTCTGATGTTTATCTCAATGTTGTAAAATTATATTACATCACAATTTTTTTATTTTACAGTTTAGATATTGTCTTAGTCCATTTGAGCTGCTATAACAAATTACCAGAGACTGGGTGGCTTATAAATATAGAAATTTATTTTCTTACAGTTCTGGAAGCTGGAAGTCTGAGATCAGGGTGCCAGCATGGTTGGGTTCTGGTGAGAACCCTCTCCCAGGTTGCAGACTGCTGATTTCTCAGCGTGTCCTTACCTGGCAGAGAACAGAGAGGGAAAGCAAGTTCTCTCATGAATCTTTTGAGAGCACTAGTCCTACTTATGAGGGCTCTATCCTCCTGATCTCATCTAATCCTAATCACCTCCCAAAGGCTGCAGTTCCTAATACTATCACATTGCAGAGTAGAGTTTCAACATGTGAATTTTGAGGGGAGCAATCATTCCATCCATAACAGATATCATCTATTTGCTTCTAATTATGGAATATAAAGCTTGACCCCTTCAGCAAATGCCTCCCCATGTTCTCACAACGTACTTAACTCTATAGATTAATTTTTGGTTAAACCAAAATTCTCTTTCTGTAATACTATGCTCATATAAACACCCTTGCCAGGTAGTATACTATGATTATTTTCTTTCATGGTCACTGTTTTGTTTCCCTAGAAGTAAATAATTGCTTCATTTTTTCATTTCCTAATTTTGTAATGTACCTATCATTTATTTATCTTCAAATTTTTTGCCAGAGTATACATTTCTCAAAACATTATAACACATCAGATAATTGGTGATTCATATTTTTCTTGGTGATTATCCTTCCAGAGATTTCTTTCCCAATCTATCGTGTATTTTTTCAGACCTCCGTTGCCCATATATTTCTTTTCCAGAGCTTTCATGTTATCTCTTCAAATATGAAATGGTGTTTTCTTAGGTCAGCTGAAGATCCATTATCAGCAACCTAGGGTTCTCATCCATCACACTAGGAATTCTCACTTGAGTTGAAGATCCCTGTTTCCTGGATTCCATATTGCCCTTATTCTTGGTGTATCTCCTTGTTTTGGTGAATCACAGCCTTCAATAGCTTCCAGGTTTTCTTGGTTTCCTGAGTCTGGCATGTCTGAAAATGGATATATTTCTTTTATTTTCATATTTTTGATTGATGGTTTGGGGGTCTATAGATTCTAGGTTGGAAATAATTTTGAAGGCATTGTCCTTGTAGCTTCCAGTTTTGCTCCTGAAAAGTTCAATGCCTTTCTGATTCCCGATCCTTTGTGGGTACCTTTTTTTACTTTATAGAGCATAGTAGAGTCTTCTCACTTTTCCCAGGATTCTGAAATTTTAAGGTGATTTGCTTTCATCTGTTTTATTTGTCTTTGTTTGTTTTATTCATTGTGCCAAGTAGTTGGTGGGACTGTTCAATCAGGAGTCCTTCATTTCTGGGAAATTCTCTTATTTTATTTTTTTGATAATTTTTCTTCATTCAGAGTGAAAGAAAGTCTAGCTCTCAAAATTGACAGACTAATCCAGTTTTCTCATATTTTATCTCTTATTTTCCAATTTCTTGTTTACATGTTCTTCATTTAAAATATACATTTCTCTAACTTTTATAATAACGTTTTAAAAACTTATGTAATCATTTTTATTCTTCTTTATGTGGCATCTTGATCTTGATTTGCTATGCTTTATCTCCTTTTTTTCTCACTTAAAAATGACTTACAGATTTTGAAAAGATATTTAAAAAATTAAAAAAATTTTTTTTACTGTTCAAATACATTTGTCTCCATTTTCCCGCCACCACTTTCCCCTGCTCCATCCAACCCCACGTACCACCCTCCATCCTTCCTCACTTTGGCTTTGTCCTTGGATCCTTTGTACATGTTCCTTGACTTGACCCTTCCCCTTCTTTTCCCTGTTCCCACCTCCCACCGACCCTCTCATTACTGTTGGTTTGTTTTTTTTCTTTGAGCGTGGCTGGTTATATTTTTCTTGCTTATTTGTTTTGTTGATTAGATTACACTTATTGGAGAGATCATATGGTAATTGTCTTTTATTCCCTGGCTTATTTTGCTTAGCATAATGCTCTCCAGTTCCATCCATGTTGTTGCGAAGGGTAGTAGCTCTTTCTTTCTTTCTGCTGAGTACTATTCCATTGTGTAAATGTACCATGGTTTTTTGATCCATTCATTTATTGATGGGCACTTAGGTTGCTTCCAGCAATTGGCTATTGTAAATTGTGCTGCTACGAACATTGGGATGCATAGGTTCTTTTGAATTGGTGTTTTGAGATTCTTGGGGTATAATCCCAGCAGTGGAATCACTGGGTCAAAAGGCAGTTCCATTTTTAACTTTTTGAGGAAATTCCATACTGTTACCACAGGGGCTGCATCAGTCTGCATTCCCACCAACGGTGGATTAGGGTTCCTTTTTCTCCACAACCTCGCCAAGACTTTTTTGTTGATTGGTTAATGATGGCCATTCTGACCAGTGTGAAGTGGTATCTCATTGTGGTTTTAATTTGCATTTCTCTGATGGCTAGTGATGCTGAGCATCCTTTCATATGACTCTGGGCCCTGTGTATGTCCTCCTTGGAGAGGTATCTGTTCAGGTCCTTGGCACATTTTTTAATTGGATTGTTTGTCTTCCTAGAGTAGAGTCATGTGAGTTCTTAATATATTTTGGAAATCAAATCCTTGTCCGAGGTATCATTGGCAAATATATTTTCCCATATGGTTCGTTCCCTTTTCATTTTGCTGATGTTTTCTTTAGCTGTGCAGAAGCTTCTTATTTTGATGAAGTCCCATCTGTTTATTTTTTCCTTTGTGCCCCTTGCTCTGGAGGACATATTGGTGAAAATATTGCTACAAGTAATATCTGAGCGTTTTCTGCCTATATTCTCCTCTGGGACTTTTATGGTGCTGTGACTTATATTTGTCTTTTATCCATCATGAGTTTATTTTTGTGTATGGTGTAAGTTGGTGATTGAGTTTCATTTTTTTTACATGTAGCTGTCCCGTTGTCCCAATACCATTTGTTGAAGAGGGTATCTTTACTCCATTTTATGCTTCTGATCCCTTTGTTGAATATTAATTGACCATATAGACATGGGTTTATTTCTAGGCTCTCTATTCTGTTCCATTGATCTATATGTCTGTTCTTATGTCAGTACCAGGCTGTTTTGATTACAGTCACCTCATAATATAGTTTGATGTCAGGTATTGTGATCCCTCCTACTTTGTTCTTCTTTCTCAAACTTTCTGCAGCTATTCGGGGTTGTTTAAGGTTCCATATAAATTTTTGAAATGTTTGTTCTATATCTGTGAAATATGTCACTGGTATTTTAATAGGGATTGTGTTGAATCTATAAATTGCTTTGGGTAGTCTGAACATTTTGATGATGTTAATTCTTCCAATCCATGAACATGGTATATGCTTCCATTTATTTGTGTCTTCCTCAATTTCTTTCTTCAGTTTTGTGTAGTTTCCTGAGTACAGGTCTTTTACCTCCTGGTTAAATTTATTCCTAGGTACTTTATTTTTCTTGTTGTTAAGGCAAATGGGATTTCCCTCCTGATATCTGTTTCTGATATTTCATTGTTGGTGTACAAATTTACCTTTGATTTCTGAGTATTCACTTTGTATCCCGCTGTTTTGCCAAATTCACTTATTAGGTCGAGTAGTTTTTTGGTGGAGTCTATGGTGTTTTCCATGTACACTATCATGTCATCTGCAAACAATGACAGCTTTACTTCCTCCTTTCCAATTTGGATGTCTTTTCATTCTTTTGCTTGTCTGGTCAGTGACTAGGACTTCCAATACTATGTTAAATAGAGGTGGTGAAAGTGGACAACCTTGTCTTTTTCCTGATCTTAGTGGGAAGCTTTTAGTTTTTGCTCATTGAGTATGATGTTGGCTGTAGGTGTTTCATATATGGCTTTTATTTTGTTGATGTATGTCCCCTTACTCCCACTTTGCTGAGTGTTTTTATCATAAATGGATGCTGTATGTTATCAAATGCTTTTTTCTGCTTCTGTTGATATGATGATGTGATTTTTGTCTTTCCTTTTGTTTATGTGATGTATTACACTTATTGATTTGTGAATATTGAACCATCCTTGCATTCCTGGGATGAATCCCACTTGATCATGGTAGATGACATTTTTAATGTATTGCTGGATGTGGTTTGCCAATATTTTGTTGAGGATTTTAGTGTTTATGTTTATTAGCGATATTGGCCTGTAGTTTTCTTTCTTTGTTGAGTCTCTACCTGGTTTTGGGATTAGGATGATGCTGGCCTCATTAAACGACTGTGGGAGTCTTCCCTCTTCTTGGATTTTTTGGAATAGTTTGAGAAGGACAGGGGTTAGCTCTTCCTTGAATGTTTTATAAAATCTCCTGTGAAAATTTCCAGTCCAGGAATTGTTTGATTACTGCTTCAATTTCACCAACTGTTATCAGTCTGTTCAGGCTTTCTGCTGCTTCTTCATTCATTGTTGGAAGGTTATATTTTTCTAAAAATTTGTCCATTTCACTCAGGTTTTCAAATTTCTTGGCATTTAACTGTTCATAGTAATTTCTTACAATCCTTTTTATTTCTGTGGTATAAGTTGTAATTTCTCTTCTTTTATTTCTGATATTACTTATTTGGGTCTTCTCCCTTTTTTTCTTGATGAGTAAGGTAAAGTCTTGTTGATTTTGTTTATCTCTTCAAAGATCCTGCTCCTGGATTTGTTGATCCTTTGAATTGTTCTTTTAGTCTATATGTCATTCAGTTCTGCTCTGATCTTGATTATTTCCTTTCTCCTACTTGCCCTGGGCTTTGTTTGTTGTTGTTTCTCCAGTTCTTAAAGATGTAGGGTTAGGTCATTTATTTGAAATGTTTCTATCTTTTTTAACATAGTCCTGTATTGCTCTGAATCTCCCTCACAGGACTGCCTTGGCTGTGTCCCATAGGTTTTGGACTGTTCTGTGTTCATTTTCATTTGTTTCCAGAAACTTTTTGATTTCATCTTTGATTTAATTATTGATCCATTCATTGTTTACTAGCATGCTATTCAGTCTCCATGAGTTTGAATGTTTTTGAGTTTTTTCCTTGAGGTTTGTTTCTAGTGTCAAGTCCTTCTCGTCAAAGACAATGCTTGTTATGATTTCGATTTTCTGGATTTTGTTGAGGCTTGTTTTGTGTCCTACCATGTGGTCTATCTTTGAAAATGTTCCATGAGCATTTGAACAGAATGTGTATTTTGCTTCTTTGGGATGATAGATTCTACATATGTCAGTTAAGTTCATTTGATCTAATGCATCATTCAGTTAGTTCTACAATATCCGTGTTGACAGGTTGTTTGGAAGATCTAACCATTGGTGACAATGGGTTGTTAAAATCCCCTACTATCAGTGTGTTGCTGTCTTTATCTTTCTTGAAGTCTCCAAGATTTTCCTTATATATTTGGGTGCTCCTATGTTGGGTGCATATAAGATTACAATGGTTATGTCTTCTTGATGGGTTCTTCCCTTGAATATCATGAAGTGTCCTTCTAGGTCTTTTTTTATGGCCTTGTTTTGAAATCTACTTTGTCTGATATAAGTATTGCTACTCTGGCTTTTTTTCCTGTTCGTTTTCTTGGAATATTTTTTCCCAACCCTTCACTTTCAGTGTGTAAGGTCTTTTGTTCTGAGGTGGGTCTCTTGTAGGCAGCATATGTGCAGTTCATGTTTTCTAATCCATTCAGCCTACCCTGTGCCTTTTTATTCCATTTACATTTAAAGTTATTATTGATAGATACTTATTCATTTTTTCCCTTTGTACCTGTGTTCCTCTCTTTCTCACTCTTTTTCTTCATCTTCTTAAAGCAATCCCTTTAGCATATCTTGCAGTCCTGGTCTGCTGTAGGTGTATTCTTTTAGCCTTCTTTTGTCTGGGAAACTCCTTACTTCACCTTCCATTTTAATTGAGAGCCTTGCTGGTTAGAGCAATCTTGGTTGCAGGCCTTTGTTTTCATGACTTGGGATATTTCTTGCCATTCCCTTCTGGCTTGTAGTGTTTCTGTTGAGAAGTCAGCTGCTAGCCTTATCGGACGTCCCTTGTATGTTCCTTCCTGTTTCTCCCTTGCTGCCTTTAGGATTCTCTCTTTGTCTTTGATATTTGCCATTTTAATTATGGTGTTCTTGGAGTGGGCCTCATTGGGTTCCTCTTGAATGGGACCCTCTGTGCTTCCTGGACTTGTGTGGCTTTTTCTCTTATGAAATTAGGGAAGAGTTCCATCATTAATTTTTCAAACAGGCTCTCTATCCCTTGCTCCTTTTCTTTTCCTTCTGGTATCCCTTTTATATGGATATTATTACATTTCAGGTTGTCTTGCATTTCCATAAATGCCTCTTCATTCTTTTTGAGTCTTTTTCCATTTTATTAGTGTTTCTGGGAGCTTTTTTCTACCTGGTCCTCCAGCTCGCTGACTTGATCCTCTGCTTCATCCAGCCTCCTTTTGATTCCTTCTACTGTGTTCTTCATTTCAGAAATTGTACTCTTCATTTTCTCTTGTCTCTTATTGATCGTTTCTATGTCCTTTTTCATGCTGATATAGTTTGCAGTATGTTCTCCGTTGTTTCCCTGTAGTTATTGGTAATTCTCTCTGAGCTCACTGAGCTCTTTGAACTTCCTTATAACCATTGTTTGGAACTCAATACCTGATAGTTTACTTGCCTCTATGTCATTTAGTTCTCTTTCTGGGGATTCCTTCTTTCCCTTCAATTGGGGGTTGTTTCTTTGTCTTCCCATTATTTGTGAGGCTCTTCTTTTTTGCTTCTGTTTCTTAAATTGATCTGACTTGCCTTCTTAACTTTGTGGTGTGAACTTCTATGATAGAAGATTGTGAGATTCAGTGGTGCAGGCTCCTTGATCTCCTGAACTTGCTGCTCCTTGGATGCCTTTAATGCTCTTTATGTTGGCTGTCTGGAAGTAATTGTGTTTTGATTGTTGTTTAGTCATTCTTTGGTGGGTCCTACCCTCCAGCTGGTTGACTGAGGGTCACTCTGCCCACCATGTCTTGTGTGTTTTTGTCCAGGTTCTGCCAGAACAAAACCACAAAACCCAGGAAACAAACTCACATTCACAAAAATAACTCCCCCTGTAATCACACTATCAACAGCAAATAAACCAGTATTAATACAGCTGTAGAAAGATTAAGACTATTATAAGAAATGAGAGAAATAAACTATTAGTATTAAATCTAATGACTTAATATACAGAAACTTGATGGACCCTATATGAATGTTAGAAAGCTATGCAGTAAAGAAAATATTGCAAATCATGGAGACGACCACAGTGGATTTCATCTCAGTAGCCTCTACTATCTACCGCTGTTTTTTCTTTCTGGATCTGCTCCTGGTGATGTCAGATGTTGACCCCATTGACTTTAGGCAGTCTGTTAGAGACTTCTAGGAATCTACTGTCTGTGGCTGTCTCCTTCAGTTGTTAATGTAGTCACTCTGCACTCAGCAGTCAGGCTTATGCACCACAGTGTCTCTCTTGGGCAATTATTTCTCCTCAGGGTGCTGCCATTCAGAGAGGAGTGGTCTGCCTGAGCAAGATGGCTGCTGCAGTATGGAGGATGACTCAGCACTAGAATCCCATTGGCTGCTCTCTCAGTTCTCTCTCCAAAGCCTCGGTCCCCTGTCTTTCCTTAGGTGTCTCTAGCCCACTGTGAGCCCGCCTTTGCTGGAGGCCAGGGTAAGGGGCTGCAAACAAAAATCTATGTGTTGGCCCTTTAAACAGCTCTTTTCACCTCCAGCAACCCATCTCTGGCAGAGAACAACCCTAATGCTTTTTGTCGCTGGCTGTTATCTGTGTACTTTTTGGGCTCTGGTGCTGTAGGCTGGAGATCCCTGCTTATGGTTTAGACCCCACTCTTCTCAAGGGGATCCAACTGGTCATTTAAATACCCCTCTGGCATTGCTGCCTGTTGGCAACCCGCCTGCCTTCTTGAGTCTCCACCTCACTCCTTACCAGTTAGGTTGTGCTAAAGCTGATTCTTCTGTCTGTCTGAGGGTATAAGGCTCCTCTCTCGCTATTGTTCAGTTGTTTGTTCTGGGTGATTTCTCCACATTTTAGTTGTAATTCCAGATTGGCCCTCGAGGAATGTCAGTGTGATTTTCATTCACTTCTCTTCCATCTTGAAACTCCTAAAAAGATATTTTGATTTCTACATTATCTCTCCTTTTTTTCTGTTGGTATTTGTCTCTGTCTTTACAAAGACATTCCTCAAATATCTGCTGCTTCTTAAGTTGTTACATATTTAAGAGTGAGCAACTAAAACAGTGATAGGAAATTCTGCATGCAGGAGTTTTCCTTTTGGTAGAATATCTCAGAGGGGAACTGGCTATTTTATTGAGAAACTCTGGAGTGTCATTATCTGCAGTCAAGTCTCTGGGGTTGATCAATTTCTCTAATGAAGGAATGTCTAATTTTCCTGCTATTGCACGGGATGGAGAAGAGAGGACCTGAACCTGGCTTTCAGAGCTTGAAGCCAATTGTGTTTAGGAACTGTGGCAGAGTTTGACTTTGACATTACCCACTGTGTACAACTGGGCTTGGATTCATGAGCCTGGACCCTCTGCTTTATCCTCTCTGGAGGGTGATTCCCCCATTTTGGATAAAGGGTGGTGAGCAAGGGGATCCATTATTTTTTATATAGAATTTCATTGAATCCTCCCATTTCACTCATACCCTCTGCATAAGAAATACCATCTTCTTGCTGAGACTTCCTGGGTCCTGAAGTGTGGACCTGCCCACAGCCCCTGGTCCAGCCCCTACACTGATGGCTCTCTGCTCCTCTGGCTGTTCAACTAATCACCACTAGATCTGATCACCACTTTCAGAAGTTTATCTGACTTCTCTCTGCTCTGATGCTTTTCATGTTCTCTTTGCTTTTGTGGGTAGATGTTTTTTTTTATCTCTTTGCTGTCACTTTAATGAGGTTTGTTGATGGAGTGGAGAGGAATCTATGAGTGCAGTTCATCATGTTTACATACATTTCCATTAAGCCATAGCATCTGAAGTCATTAACTGACCCACCTGAAGGTCTCTGAGTGTCCAGATTTGGGACAATCCCATTGTCTCTTAGCTGTCCACATTTCCAGTGAAGTAGCCTTACCTGTTGCTTGGAGTTGAGGAGATTGGGGGATGGGTGAGTAGGATCTTCATGGTAAGAGCCTCTACTTTCAATGCAGATTTGGGGTGGAGGATGAAGCAACCCTACTAGCTTCCAGAGTATTGGACCCTGCTCCTGGGTCTCACTAATTTTGAGTTGGCCATGCTTTTATCAAAATAACTGAAGCCTTTGTTAAAGCTCCCAAATTTAAAATGATGCTCTATGAGGGAAAAGTCCCCCAACAAAACATTCCAGCACCCATCTAAAAGAACATTCATCAGTCTCTTTAGCCCTTTGCCTCAAACAAACAAACAAAATTCTCTGGCTATACTGGGGGAAAAGCAGGTTTGAGGGGTAGGGGGCTTTAAAGTCCCACCCTCAATGTTTATATGAAAGGTAAGAACTCCCTGGAATGGTGTGACTGGGCTGGGAGTGGTGCTCGCAATCTGAGCCCAGTTCTCAGCTAGGCAATTAGGACAAGCTGTTCCTGTTTCTTCCCTAGGCTGAATTCCACTGGTGAAGACAGAGACCAAGGACTCACTCACAGTATGCTTCAAGAATAGCCATCTCTGGCTATGGGACAGAGTTTTGATCCTGGAGCTGGGTCCTTGGTGGTCCCTGAGGAGTCTGTCCTGACAGGCTGCCAGGAGGCCAGTGTTATGTTGGGAATGGTACCAGCTGGGGACTGGCCTCGATCTTGGGTACAGAATGTTTTATTCAGTGGGTAAAAGGTGCAGGGGTATATGAATAAAGCCTTCAGATTCTTGAGCAGGGAGGCTGAGCTACTTGACTGTTATCCTCTTCCTCAGACTCTGAACACAGGTAAATGCATTTGGAACTTAGCCCATTGATTATATCATAAGTGACAATGGAATCTGCACCACCCAAGATCAATGAATCCTTAACAAGGCACAACTGGCTGTTGGGACTTGCCTGCAAAATTGTGACATTGCCAGTTGGGTAAATAAATATTCTTTGTATAAAAACACTCATATTAATGTGTAAACTATTTCCTTCCCAGTGAGGAGGCTCATTATAAGACTTCTCTTATGTTCCTAGCTGGAGACCGAAAAAATTGTCCTCCCCAGGTACTGATGTCCTGATGTGAGGATGAGATGCCATGTCTCATCTGGCAGTGTCTGGCTCTGATCAAGGCCAAGGTTCTGTTATCAAGGCTCTGGAAGGGAAAGAGGTAAGCAGGGTTGTGGAAGTGGGAAGATAGTCTATGGTCGGGAGGAGTGAGGTGTATGGGGGAACTGGGTAGAAAAGTGTCCCCCAAAAGATATGTCTAAGTCTTAACCTGCAGAAGCTATGAACCTGAACTTATTTGGAAATACTTTCTTTTTTTTTTTTCTTCCTTTTTTAAAAAGAGACTTTCTAAGTGCAATTATGTTAAAGATTTCAAGATGATATCACCCTGGATTTAGGGTGGGCCTCAATCCAATGACTGATAAGTATCTTTGTAAGAGAAAGGAGAGGGAGATTTGAGGTGCAGAGAGACATAAGGAAGAAGGCCATGTAAATATGTAGGCAGAGACTGGAGTGATGCAGCCACAGCCAAGGAGCCATTGGAAGCAGGAACGATTCACTTCTAGAACTTTTAGAGAACATATGGCCCTGCTGACACCTGGATTTCATCCTTCTGGCCTCCAGAACTATGAGAGGATACATTTTTCTTGTTTTAAGCCACCATATTTGTGATTTTTTTTTTTTTTTACAGCAACCCTGGAAAGTGAATTCAGTGAGGGAGACCTGGAAAGAAAGAGCCAGGCAGGTAGAAAGACCAGCAGGTCAGGGCAGGGACAGCTGTGGAGGCTCAGGCAGGGAGACATAGGGCTCCTGGAACAGCTCCTTTTTTCTTGTCTTACCCTTATCAGGTCATAATACAAAACCATAGACTGGGTGGCTTCAAAAACAGAAATTAAATTTCTCATAATCCTGAAGGTTGGAAGTTAAAGATGAATGGCCAGCATGGCTTATAGATGACCGCTTTCTCACTGTGTGTTAACAAGGTTGAAATAGTGCAAGAACAAGTTCAGTGGTATCTCCAAGGGCACTAATCCCACCCTGAGGGCCCTTCCCTCATGTCTTAACCTAAAGCCAATTATCTTCCAAAGTCCCCATCTCCAAAAACCACTGCATAGGAGGACTTCCACATATGATTTTTTGGGAGATATAATTCAATCCACAGGTACTCCCTCACTGCATGGATCTCCCAGCATAGGTTTGGCAATTTAGTAGCTGCAACTGGACAGAACTCTTATGCATGAAACAGGCCAAAACCCTGTTGATTGAAGGGTAATTTAACCTGGAGGTAATAAAAATTAACTCAACAGTTTGAGTGATGGTGAAGGCAGGTATGGCAGTTATTCATCAGATCTATGAAATGGGGGCAGAGGGGGTTCTCTGTTTGAGGCCCCCTACCTTCCTTTCCTGACATTCTTCTGACAGAAGGGGTTTCCTAACTGAACTGCCCACTGCTCATTCTTATATTGGAAGTCTTAACCTCAAGTACCTCAGAATGTGACTGTTATTTGAAGATCAGACCTTTAAAAGGTAATTAAGTTAAATGATGTCATTAGGGTTGGCCCTTATCCAATGTAACTTGGTTCCTATAAGAAGGGGAGGTTAGGACACAAGCATGCAGAGAGGAAAGACCCTGTGAAGACACAGGGAGAAAATGACCACCTACAAGCGAGAGAGAGGCTTCAGAAGAAACCAGCCCTGTTGACATCATGATCTTGAACTTCTAGCCTCCAGACTGTGAGAAAAGATATTTCTTTGTTGAAGCCACTCGGTCTGTAGTACTTTCTAATGGTAGCCCTAGCAAATTAATACACTCTCTCCAAGCCCAGTGCTTCAAGTAGTACTCCATACTCCCCAAACAAGCTCCCAGTGCCCAGGCCACCCCTGAATCCAGTGCTACTAATCTCCTCAGCCCCTTGGAGCCACCAGAAACATGAATCTCTGTTCACTCCCTTGTAACTGTGGGATCCTTAGCCAATTACTCAGTCTCTTTGAATCTTGGTTTCCTTATTCATAAAAGTGGAGATAATGAACTTTCCCTGGGCATGCAAGTTAACATATGTAAAAGGATTTAATACAGCTGAGGCCCAACCACTCTGGCACCTTCTCTAATTTTATCTACTGTAGGGAACCTTTGCCATGTTTCTAACTCAGCAAAGGAGAGCCTATCTCTTTGAAAGAAATGCCAACATCTATGGAAGATTGGGGCCTTTATTTCATTGTTTCATTATGTGCAAATAAATCTTCTAACCACTTATCTTCTGGAAGTGAGGCAGGCCCTGTGATTGGTTCAGACAGACTCTCCCATTCAGGCCTTGGGCTCTTAAATGAATGACATATAGAGCTCATGGAGACGACAGTAGAGACAAGAGACCAGAGGTGTGGCAACAAGGGCCTATTGACCTGGTGGTGATGTCTAGTAAACCATGCCATTGGTGGTATCCCCAGCAGCAAATCCTATGGGGTGACTTTCCTGTATCTCCTATTTGTTTCTGCCCATTATCAGAACATGATCCTCCAGTTTTCCCATTCTTATCATACATTGTCTTCCAACAACTTTGATCTTTAAATCTTTCTAATAGATTCCCTCTCTGCTCAAGTTAGGATTGGTTTCTTGTGCTTGCCACCAAGTGCTCTCATCAGCATGTCAATGTTTGTGTCCCTGCTTGTTGCCAGTTTCCCTGTGCTCTGTTCTCTTTTGGCCTGTCTCAGCTGGCAATCAATCATATTGAAAGTTATCTAACAAATTATTTCACACTAAAGTGAGAACAATCTGCATAAAGTAGTAATTTTTTCAAAGACATTTGCATTTTGAAAGGGTAAGGAAATAGGTAAAGCTTTTTAAAAACTTAGAGCTTCATTTAATTGTCAGTGCAAGAGATGAGGCCTTGCTCTGTACTAAAAAGTCAGGACACTGAGGTTCTGCTAGTAGACCAATGTGAGTAATGAGACCAGACTACCAAATGTGGTGATTAGCTAGAGTATAGGGAGAAGATCAGCTGCCAAATAAATAAAGAACCAGTCATCTTTTCACATTCCTGAAGGAGTAACTTTAGGGCCAACTCACTGTGCTTGGTAAATCTCACTGGGGCTTGAAAATGGGCCCTTAGCTCTTGCGACATTTACTCCTGTCAAAGGGCAATCCTGGCCATTGTAGTTTCCTGAGGTGCTTTTCAAATGCCAGCCCATGCTGCCTCCAGGAATGTTTTCTGACTCACTCTCCTGCCAGCCAGGATTAGAGGTCTCTAAGTCATCTCTTGCTCTCTCCTCTGTATGGCTTCCCAAGCCTATCAGCTCACAGACCTTGATGGACTCTCTCCCCCTCACTGTCACTGACTCTGCTTTGTTCATGCTTGTGCTGCTCCTGGCTCTGGTTCTGTTCACAGGCTCCTCAGGGAGCTTTTGGCTTCTGGTTTCTTCTCCTCAATGGTCCTGCCCACCACTGCCAAATTACTAAAAAATATCCAAGCTCCCACATTATCTATAAAATATTAAGCCTGCAAGTCAAGGTCTTACTCAATCTGGCTCTTAGTTTTTCAGGAAGGAGAGAAGGATTTTAATCAATTGTGGTTTTAGGTCTCCAAGATTCTAACAGATGTTGAGAAAGAGTGGTATCCTGGAAGAACAAGAAAATTGGAAGAGTTGCCACTGGCAGTGTGTTCTGCTTTTCGATACGTGTCCAATGAAACCCAAATGATGATGTTTACAATTAAGAAATGCAGGCCCTATGAAGATATATTTTAACATGTTTGCTTCTTTAGATTTGTTAGCCATGTGATCACAATTATGTGTCTGGATGGCCTCTGAGGGAGCAACTTAGTGATGGTAAGCTATAGCTGAGAAGGTGGAAAAGGAAGGGGGTGGAGAAAGCCAGAGTGGTGATCTCAAGATGGAAGCCAGAGGAGAAGATGCTCTCTTTTCCAGCCCATGCTCAAATGGTAGCTACAGACACACAGTCTCCTTACACACCAAACTCATCAATGCTCTTGGATTTCTAGAGCAATCATTTCACTTTTGGGCTGCATTGTTCTTTTGACTTCACTTTTCCTTGTTAGATTATTGCCCACACTCGTAAGAAGTATAGCAGACATGGGGGAGACGTGGTAATAATCATCTAGTCACTCTTTTGAGCATCCTCCCCTCTTCTCTTCTCCCTTTTTTCTTATACCTTTTTTTTCTTTTTCTTTTCTTTTCTTTTCTTTTTTTCAGTCCAACACCCTTAACAGGGTGAGGTGATCCAAAGGCTTTCAAAGCCTTTGAGGGTACAGCATCGTGGTGATCACTTTTGAGGATGATCCAGAGAATGTCCAGAATTGCAAAAGTTACAATTAATTATTTAAGATATTATTTTAACAACTGGGATATGAACCTTTCCTTCACTATTATGTGCATTGCTGTGAGCACTCTTAAATTTTACAGTGTTTTGGGATTAGCCACATAGTAGAGAGACACAAAGATGTAAAAGATAAATTAAAAAAAGGTCTGTAGAAAGACTTTATACCATAAAAGAGTACATTATTAGGTGTTAGAAAAATATAAATGTTGCAAACAGTGTGTTTTATATACTGCTTCCAAGAATAAAAATATGCCAAACCAAGGGGAAAAAGGCATTGGTTAATCAGCTTTCTGGATGGCCTCTTCCTTTTGCTCTTAGCACTGCTGTGCTGTTTTATAGGCAGTAATCCAGTCACCAAAGAGAAGAGAATCTGAACAAAAGTCTTGGGGGATATGCCAACTTGAAGACTAATTATTGCCTTGTTAAACAGTGAGATGGAGTTATTGTAGATTTGTGGGTAAGGCAGTTAAAATGTACTTTTTAAAATAAGTTGTAGAAACCAAGAATTTCCAAAATTTAAGAAGGAACTAAAAGAATAATGAACAGAAATGCAGTCTGATCATGAAGCCAGATTATGAAACGAAAAGGAAAAAGGATAATACTAAATGGGAAACAAAATAGGAGTGACCCACCCAGATGGTTTTTTTGAAACTCCTTTCAAGGAAACCATCTACTGGACAGTGCTACCAAATGGCCTGTGTGTCTATTGTTTCACTGCTCGAAGCTAGAAGTCTGAAATCAGGATGTCAGCAGGGCCATGAGCTCTCTGAAGACCCTGAGAAAGGATTCTTGCCTCTTTAAGCTTTTGATGGTTGCCAGCAACCCTTCGCCTTCCTTGGCTTAGTCTCATCACTTCAGTCTCTGGCTCTATGATCACATGGTGTTATTACTGTGTGTTTGTCTGTGTTCACATTCCTCTTCCCTTATATAGGCATTTGATTAGGTCTACCCCAATCCAGTATGCTCTCATCTTAATTTGATTACACCTGCCAAGATCCTGGTTTCAAATAAGGTTGTATTCACAGGTGCTGGGTGTTAGAACTTCAACGCCTAATTTGTAGTCCATGATATCACCACGGAGAGAGCATATCAGAAGTTCTTTGCTATTTATACAAAAAATGGTATTAATAATAGTTACATACTCAAAACCTCCCAGAGTAAGATCAACTTCCAGCATGATTGGAGCTCTATTGACTTAGTGAAATCAGTAGAAATCTGTTTTAAAAAACAACAGTAAGAACAACAACATCCCAATCATTTAAAGTTTTTAAAGCTTCTGGAAATTGTTCTAAAGAAAAAAACAGCAAAAAACCCTCTACTCCAGAAAATTAATGAAAATTTGGTAAGAAAGGTAAGAGTCTGTGATATCTGAATGAAGATTGCTTCCTCCCTCCCTTCTCCAAGTTGAACAGGGTGGAAGCTCTACTCCAGAATTCTGCAGTAAAGAATGCAGGGCTCCCTCTCTCCCCAGAGCACCGAGGTATTTTTGTGCCCCTCCCCTGCCACAGAGGAGGGGAAAGTCAGTGTTTCTCATCCTTTCCACAGCCACCCATTGCTGAAACTAAATTCCACATGAGTGTGATTGAGAGGTAGGGTTCCCTTTTGCTACCTAGCTCCCACTGGTGGAATGTGAAGTCTATCTTGGGCAAGGTATGCTGAAGAGACTGACCCTGGTCACTCCTGCTCTAGCCTGTGAAGTGGTGGTAAGAAGATGCAAGCTGAGAGGAGCTCTGGTTGCCCCTACTTTTCTGTCAAGTTCTCAGCTCCCAGAGTGGGATTGTCACTCAGAGAGAAGCTTGCCATTGTCCCCACCCCTAGCTCCAGATCGCTGGCTCAGATATTTTGCTGGAGGATGGGTTTGGGAAGGGGGAAAGCAGGCCATTAAGAAAAGAAAAAGACACCTCTTAATATTTTTCCAAAGGAGTTGAATTACTTTGCAAAGGTGCTAGGAGAAAGTTAAGTTTAAGGATCTTCTCAAAAATGGTGAAGGTTGTGTGGAAGATAGTTGGAAGGAGATTCAAGGTATAGACTGAACTGTAAGCCTGCTAGTTTACTGGTCAAAACCCAGAATATGTCCCTTGGGAGGAGTCCTCTTGAAGTTCAGAACAAATATCAAACACTGACCTCAGAAACTATTCCTTCAAAGGAGCCACATTTAATTGGATTAGTTTGTAGAGCAACTAATGCTCCAGGGCATTGTTGAAAATAATAAAGCAACCAGCCACCAATTAGAGGAGCTTAACAACAGGGTGTGGTCAGACAAGAAGGGCTGAGAACTCTAGCAAGACCATTGTCCTCCAAGCATGACTGCAATTATACCCAAAGCTGTGCCTCTTTAAGGAGAAATATGAGAGGCTTAACACTATGAGAGGGGAAATAGACTTCAGGAAAATATACCAGCCACTCACTAAACAGATAAACAAGCAAATAATGACAGAGTCTGGAGGGGAGGAGGAGAAGGTCAATATCCAGAGTTACTACAATATTTTATCTAAAATGCTCAATTTAAACATACATTAAATATATGACCCATACACCTAAAAAGAAAAATAAGTAGACAAAGAAACTGCCTGTGAGAGTGACCACTGTTGGGCTTATCAGAAGAAGACTTCAAAAGATCTACTATTAACTTGCTTACAAAGCTAAAGGAAATCCTAATTAAAGAAGAAAGAAAGGTATAATGACCATGTTGCAGCAGATATGGAATAGCAATAAGCAGATACAAGTTTAACAATTGAAATAAAAATCACTAGAGGGGCTCAGTAGTAGATTTGAACTAGCAGTAGAGAGACGAAGTGAACTTTAAAATAGGCTAATAGAGACTATGTAAGCTGAAGAACATAAAAAAGTGCACCACAATACACATAATAGAAGTACCAAAGGAATGATGAGAAGGAAGAACACTATTTTATGAAATAATGGTTAAAAACTCCCCAAATTTATTCAGAGATATTGGTTTGTATTTTTCTTTTTTTGTAATGTATTTGTCTGGTTCTGGTATTTGCTAGGGTAGTGTTGGCCTCATAAAATGAATTAATAATTATTTCATCTGCTTCGGGGTTCTGAAAGAGCTTTTAGAGAATTCATAATTTATTCTTTAAATATTTGGTAGAATTCAGCATTGAACCCATCTGGGCCTGATGTTTTCTGTTTTAGAAGATTATTAATCCTTGATTCAATTTCTTTAATAGATATAGATTAATTAAGACAGTTTGTTTCTTTTTTGTGTTTTAGCAGATAATAGCTTTCAAGGAATTGGTCCATTTCATCTAGGTTATCAGTTTGTGGACATAGATTTCTTCATAGTGATACTGATAGTCTGACAGGACTGCTGGGAGCAGGCGCAGGGCAGGAAACAGGAGGGTTTGCTGGAGGGATTTTGGGGACTGCCTGGGACCTTGGGAGAAGGCAGGAGGTGGGGCTGTATTGCCTGGGTAACTGAGCTTGTGCCTTGCCAACATTCCACCCTTAATGCAGATCCCCCACCATGGGGCAAGATGGTTGTGGGAGGAAGTATTGCACTGAGCATGCACAAGGCTAGCAAGATAATTGGATCGTAGGAAAAGGCCTTATACTCCCTCCCAGTACCTGAGTTGAGGTGGGACCAGGGGAAGTCAGGCCCATGTGTCATAGATGTTAGAATGGTAGTAGGGGGATGGTGCTGGACCAAAGAAGCCTGCCAATCTAGCCTGCAGAAAAGAAGGCATTGGTTGGGGGGTGGACGCTCCTAGTGCATGTGAAAATTTGGGAAGTTAATTGGGCATTCTGAGAAAGCACTTGGTCTGTCCCACACCCAAAACTAATATAAAACCAAGGGAAAGAGGGGATGCTCTCTGACCCACCTCGTGAAAGTACTGACCAGTGTGTTCATGGGGCATTCTGGCCATGGAAGCTGCATGGCCAGTGGCGGCACTGGCCCCACATGTGGTTTCCAGGAGTGAGCCTGAAGCTACACAGTGGCTGGGAGCAAGCTGAGCTGCCTAGTTGACCACTCAGCAGCTGCCTGTGGTTTCCAAAGGACAGTACCTTAAATGTAAGAAGGAACTCTGGACACTGCCTTTGGTTTTGGTCTGGCTGAATATGGCTGGGCTTTCCTTGGGGTTTTCAGACGGGATGGGCTTTGAGACAGAGTCTGCCATTCTCCCAGACTGCACAGCATTTGAATAAAAACCTCCTTCTGCTCTCACCAGTCTCTGTCTCTAGAATTTGCCTATTGGTGGCAGTGAGCAGCCAAACCTCCACTTTGGTTCTGTAACAATAGTATCCCAAAAATTTACTGAAAAATAATTAATCTACATATTCAGGATGCTTAGCCAACTCCAAAGTAGAATAAATGCAAAGAGAGCCACAAACAGATACATCATGAAAAAATGTTGAAAGTTGAAGACAAGGAGAAAATCTTGAAAGGAGCAAGAGAAAAATGACATTACTTACAAGGAAACCTCAACAAAATTAATAACTGGCTTCTCAGCAGAAACAATGGAGGCCAGAAAGCAGTGGGGTAACCTCAAAATGCTCAATAAAAATCTTTCAACTAAGAATTATACATCCAGCAAAACTATCTTTAAAAAATGAAGGTGAAATAGAGACTGTCCCAGATAAATAAAATCTGAAAGAAATTTTTTTCTAGCAGATCTAGCTTAAAAGAAATACTAAAGGAACTTCAGGCTGAAAGCAAGTGACCCTAGATGGTAATTGAAATTCACATGAAAAACAAAAGACTACAGGTAAAGGTAATTATGTAGTTATAAGATATAGTGCAGCCTTGGTTGGTGTGGCTCCGTTGATAGAGTGTTGGCCTGTGAACTGAAAGGTCGGTGGTTTGATTCCCAGTCAGGGCACATGCCTAGGTGGTGGGCAAGGTTCCCAGTTGGGGGTATGTGTGAGGAAACCAACTGATGTTCCTCTCCCTCTTTTTCTCCCTTCCTTCCCATCACTCAAAAATAAATAAAATCTTAAAAAAAAGAGATGTTGTAAATACAGCAACTGAGCCACAATAGTCAGGACTCTTAATTAATTTTAAAACACTGGTATAAAACTATGTATGTAATGTATTTGAAAGCCTGTAACACATAAATATGTACGATATGTATAATATATTTGCCAATAATAGTGCAAAGGAGATAAAGCTCTATTGGGTTAAGGAATGACTGTAGATTATAAGTAATAATTATAATGATGTATTGTTGGATTTGTAGTATTAATAAATCTAATTTGTGTAAAAATAACATGACAAAAAGGGAGGAAGAAGAATATAGCTACATAGGAGTAATGTTTCTATATATCAATGAAATTAATCCAGTATGAACCAGAAGCCAATTCTGATAAGATACATATAATAACCTTAGAGCAATCACTAAAAACTAAAAATATATAGTGAAAAATATCAATCAATAAGTTAAAATGCTACATTAGAAAATATTCACTTAATGTAAAAGAACAGTAAAGGTGAGCTCACAGAAAAAAGATGAGATATAGAGAACAAAAAGCAAAATGGCCAATATAAGTGAACTTAATCGCATTAAATATGAATGGATTAAACAATTCAATCAAAGAGAATGTCAGTTAGATTTAAAATATTTTCCAACTATATGCTGTCTATAGGACACACGCTTTAGGTTCAAACATACAAGCAGATTGAAAGGAAAAGAATGAAAACATGCCAACAACAATCACATGAAAACTGGAGTGGCTATGCTGATGTCAGACAAAATAGCCTTTAAAACAAAAAATGTTACTAGAGATAAAGAGGGAATTTTGTAATGATAAAAATCCGTCTGGGAGATATAACAATTATTAGCATATATTCACTTAATAACATGGCACCAAAATATATGAAGCAAAAAAATGACAGAAATAAAAGGAGATATAAACAATTCAACAATAATAGTTGGAGACTCCACTTTCAATAATGTATAGAACAGCTAGAAAGAAGATTCACAAGGAAATAGAAGACTTCAACAACAATATAAATCAATTACACCTAGCAGGCATTTATAGAACTCTCCAACCAATAGTGTGTTCATGGGGCATTCTGGCCATGTCCAGAGTTCCTTCTTACATGTAAGGTACTGTTCTTTGGAAACCACAGGCAGCTGCTGAGTGGTCAACTAGGCAGCTCAGCTTGCTCCCAGCCACTGTGTAGCTTCAGGCTCACTCCTGGAAACCACATGTGGGGCCAGTGCCGCCATTGGCCAATCAAGAGCATATGGAACATTCTCTGTGATAGACCATATGCTAGGATATAAAAAACACCGGTAAATTTAAAATACAGTAATAATACAAGGCATATTCTTCAACTACAGTGTAATGAAAGTAGAAATCAATAGAAGAAATGAACTTAGGAAACTCATAAATAACTGGAAATTAAACAACACACTCCTAAATAACCAATGAATTAAATAATAAATAAAAAAGGACATCATAAATTAATTAAAATGAAGACACAGTATACCAGAAGTTATGGGATGCAGCTAAAGCAGTGCTTGGAGGGACCTTTACAGCCGTAAATGTCTATATTAAGAAAAAAGAAAGATCTTAAGTCAATAATGTAATTTTATACCTTAAGACACTGCAAAAAGAATGGCAAACTAAATATGAAGCAAAAAGGAGAAAGAAAATAATAAAGATTAGATCACAAATTAATGGAATACGATCCATTAGTGAAAATCATTGAAACCAAAAGTTTGTTCCGTAAAAAGATTGACAAAATTGATAATTCTTTAGCTAGATTGACCACAATAAAAAAGAGAAGATTCAAATTACTAAAATCAGAAATGAAAGAGGGGCATTACTACTGATTTTACAGAAATAAAAATCATTTTAAAGGAATACTATAAACTATTTTGCTTCAACATATTGAATAACTTAGATGAAGTGAACAATTTCCTAAAAGGCACAAACTAATAAAACTGACTCAAGAAAAAATAGACAATCTGAATAGACCTATGAAAAAGGACAAACTGAATTAGTAATTATATTAATAATAATAATAATAACAACAATAAAGAAAAGCACTTGCTCAAATATCTTTACAACTGAATTCTGCCAAATATTTAAAAAATTAATACCAGTTCTTTACACTTTCAAAAAATAGAAGTGGAGGAAATGTTTCTCAACTCATTTCATAAAACCAGCATTACCCTGATACCAAAACAATACAAAGGTTACACAAGAAAACATAATTACATACCAATATTTTTTATGAATGTGAACACAAAAATCCTCAACAAAATATTTAGAAATCAAGTTCTGCAACATATAAGAATTATATACACTGTCAAAATGGGATTTATCCCAGGGATGCAAGGTTAGTCTAGTATCCTGTAACCAATTAATATAAAATATCATACCAATAGGATGAAAACACATATCTTATGATTATATAACAGACGTAGAGCAATCATTTGACAAAATCCAGCACTTCACCATAAAAAGACTGTACAAACTAAGGATAGAAAGGAACTTCCTCAAACTGGTAAAAGCATCCATGAAAAACACACAGATAACATCATACTTAATGATGAAAGACTGGACACCTTCCCAACAATGTCAGGAGCAAGATTAGGATATTTCCTCTTGACACTACTAGTTAACATGGTACTTGAACTTCTACCATGGCAATTATTAGCTAGTAAGTTTAAAAAAGCATACATATTGGAAAGGAAGAAATAAAACTATCTCTACTTACAGATTACATGATCTTGTATATAGACAACCTAAGGAATCAATCTCCTAAAAATCTATTAGAATTTATAAGCAAGTTTAGTAATGTTGCAGGATACACGATCAGTACACAGAAATAAATTATATTCTATATGCTTGTGATCAACAATCCAAAAATGAAATAAAGAAACAATTCCACTAACAATAAATAAAAATACTTAGGAATAGATCTAACAAAATAAGTGCACTATTTAGTCTCTGGAAACACCAGAACATTGTTGAAAGAAATTAAAGATAATTTAATTTAAATAATTGAAAAAACATTTTATGTTTAAGGATCAAAAACTTTGACATAAAGTGGCAATACTCCTCAGACTTATGTACATATTAAATGCAATCCCTACCAGAATCCCAGCTGGCTTCTTTGCAGAAATTGACAAACTGACTCTAAGATTCTTATGGACTTAGGATCCCAGAATAGTAAAAAAAAAAAAAAAAAAAAATCTTAAAAAAGAAGAAAAAGGCAGGAGGGCTCACACTTCCTCATTTCAAAACTTACTACAAAACACTGTTAATCACCTGGATCCAAAATGGCGGAGGAATGAGTGGAAGGCACACTAACCTCCTACCCAGTACCAATCTGGAATTATAACTAAATTGTGAAGAAATCACCTGGAACAAACAACTGAACAATGTCAAGAGAGAAGCCTTTTAACCATGGACAGAAGAATCAGCTTCAGCACAACCTGACTGGTAGGGAGTGCAGTGGAGATGTGAGAGGGCTGGCTGGGTGCACACAGGTGGCAGCTGAAGCACCAAAGGGATAATGAGGCGGCCAGTTGGCTCTCCCTGAGGAGTGTGGGGTCTAAACCCCAGGCTGGGATCCCCATCTTAGAGCACCAGAGCCTGAAAAGTACTCAGATAACAACCAGCTGTGAAAAGCAGAAGGGTTGCTTTATGCCAGAGATGGGCAGCTGAAGACACAAAGAGCCATTTAAAGGCCCAAATTCATAAATTTTCATTTGCAGCCACTTACCCTGGTCTCCAGCAAAGGCAGGGGCAGAGTGGTCTAAAGACGCCTGAGGAGAGACAGGGGACGGAGGCTGTGGGGAGAAAACTGAGATATTAGCCAGTGGGATTCCAGTGCTGAGCCATCCTCCATACTGCAGCAGCCATCTTGCTCAGGCAGACCACTCCGCTCTGAGTGGCAGCAGCCTGAGGAGAAATAATAGTCCAGGACTCTGCCCCACCCTGTGGTGCTTAAGCCTGACTGCTGAGTGCAGAGTGATTATATTAACAACTGAAGGAGTCAGCCACAGACAGTAGATCCCTGGTAGTCTCGAATAGGCTAAGGTCAGACGGGGTCACCATCTGACATCACCAGGGGCAGATCCAGAAGGAAAAAACAGTGGTAAATACTAGATGCTACTGAGATAAAATCCACCATGATCTTCATGATTTCGATATTTTCTTTCCTTTCCTGCACAGTTTTTTAAAATTCATTTCTTGTCCATCTAGTTTGTGCATACTAAGCCACTAGATTTTATACTATAGTTTATTTCAATTCACATATTTTGCCCCTCCCTTCTACCCCATTTTACCTTCATCTTTCCTCTTATTATTTTCATTTTAAATTTTGGTTTCTCTCTTGCTACAACTTGTTTCCATTCTGTATTCTTACTATTTCTCTCCCATCCAGCCTCTCAAAGCCAATTTTCTTGTCAATGGTTATCTCACATTCTTTTCCTCACACTTAAAATACCTGCATCCTTTCCCCCCCTTTAGCAATCTTTACTCCATGGTTGTGGATAGGGTATTTGTTGTTGCATTTTTCTCAATTTTATCTCTATGTCTTCACTAATTTTGTATTTCTAATCTCAAATTGTACCATAGCCCTCTCCTACTCTTTTGTAGTTTAAAATTTTAAATTTTGCCCTGTCTTAGCTTCTTTTTAAAAAATTTTCTTTTTCATCCTGCCCTTTTTTCTCTCCTTTTTCTTCTTTTCATTTCAAATTTTAATTTTTCCTTGTCTTAGCCTGATTTTCATTTCTCACTCTTAGTATTCCCTCTCCCTCTATCATCTCAAAATCACTTTCCTTTCCTGTAGACATCTCTTAAGCATTTATTTATTTATTTATTTCCCCCTCTTATTCCTATACCACCTTTATTAATTTTTAGCTCATTTGTTGTTGATAGTCCTGGTGTTGATCTTTCTCTCCAATTTGGTTCCTATTTTTTTAATTATTTATTTACTTTTTTCCCTTTTTCTTTCTCTCTCTCACTTTCTTTTCTTCTAATTTCTATTTAAACCTGATACTGTATGCTTCTATTCTCTTATTCCATTCTGTCTTCTTCATTCCTTTTTTAATTTATGACATAAATTTTACTTTCTTTCTTCACATTACTCTGAGTTTCAACTCCGTGTGCACCACGCTACCCTCTCAAAATCATTTTTCACTCAGTAGATCATCTCATATTTGCTCCTTTTTTCTTATAATAGTCTTGATCTCCTTACACCCTTTTTAATACTGGTTCATTTGTTGTTGATGGTGGGATTGCAGGTGGGAGTTATTTTTGCAGGTGTGGGTTTGTTTCATGGGCTTTGTGGTTTTGTTCTGACAGCACCTGCACAACAGCATATAAGACGTGGTAGGTAGAGCAACCCTCAGTCAACCGTCTGGAGGGAAGGCCCACCAAAGAATGACCCAACAACAATCAAAATGCAGTTACTCCAAGATAGCCAACCTAAATGGCATACAGAGCATCCCAAGAGTATGAAGTTCAGGAGATCATGGAGACTGTACCACTGAACCTCACAGATCTCCTACCATAGAAGTTCACACCACAAAACAGGGAGTCAAAACAGACCAACTTAAGAAGCAGAAGCAAACAAGAGGAGTCTGCCAAAAAATGGGAAGGCAAAGAAACAACTCCCAATTGAAAGGAAAGGAGGAATCCTCAGAAAGAGTGCTGAATGAAACAGAGGCAAGTAAACTATCAGACAGTGAGTTCAAAACAATGCTTATAAGGAAGCTCAATGAGCTTATTGAGAATTACCAAAAACTACAAGGAAGCTACAAGGAACTTACTGTGAACTACATCAGCATGAAAAAGGACATAGAACCTATCAACAAGAGCCAGGAGGAAACGAAGAACACAATTTCTGAATTGAAGAACACAGCAGAAGGGATCAAAAGCAGGCTAGATGAAGCAGAGGATCGAATCAGTGAGCTGGAGGACAAGGAAGAAAAATCTCCCAGAAAAAGCAAGAAATGGAAAAGAGACTTAAAAAGAATGAAGAGGGGTTAAGGGAAATGCAGGACAACATAAAACATAATAATATCCATATAGGAGGGATACCAGAAGGAGAAGAGGAGCAAAGGATGGAAAACCTGTTTAAAAAAAACAATGACAGAAAACTTACCTAATTTGATATGAGAAAAAGTCACACAAGTCCAGGAAGCACAGAGGGTCCCAAGGAGGCACACTCCAAGACACATCATAATTAAAATGGCAAATATTAAAGACAAAGAGAGAATCCTAAAGGCAGCAAGGGAGAAACAGGAAGTAACATACAAGGGACCTCCGATAAGGCTAGCAGCTGACTAGCAGTTGGGCCCAGTTATTGCCCAAAAGGATTGAATTTCCTTTTATTATTATCTTCCATTTCCATTGCTAAAGGCAACAACTGGGTTTACACATATCTTTGATTTTGCATACATCCTTATAAAATGATTAGTATTGTTTAGTGTGTATACACTTTTAAGTTTTATAAGTTAAATGAGATTGTACAACTAATTCCTTTTTATACTCAGAACACTATTTTGGGGATCTTTTATGTTGCTGGGTATACAACTATTTTGTTTCTGTTAACTGCTATGGAGTATCCAGAAGGGTATATTGTCCATATTTCATTTATTGCTTCTAGTAGACAATGAACACTCAAGTGGCCTTCATATTCTTTTTTTGCACCCAGAGTTTTTCTAGAATGTGTGCTCAGAAATGGGATTGCTGGTCTTACTTTTGACTAAATACTCCCAGCTCTTTTCTATAAGAGCTATATGCATCAAAAATCCTCCAAAAATATGCAAGTATTTCCATTTCCTCATGTCTCTGCTAACACATAAAATCACCTGACTTCCTCAACTTTTTGTTAATCTCGTAGGCCTAGTTGTTGTTGTTTGCAAAGCTCTGATTATGGATGAGTCTGAGCATCTCTTCTTACACTAGCCCTTTGGGTTTCCTCTTTTGTGAACTGGCTGTTTATATTCTTTGACCAATTTCCTGTTGGTCTTTCTGCCTCTTTTCTTATTGATTTGTAGGGATTTCATGTTTATTCTAGATATTAGCCATTGTTAGCTTTAAATTTTACAAATATATTTTTTCAACTTTAGGGAAAAAAAAAAAAAAGAAAATGAATACACAACAGTCCAAAACCTATGGGACGCATTGAAGGCAGTCCTGAGAAGTAAGTTCATAGCAGTACAGGCTTACCTAAAAAAGATAGAAACATTTCAAATAAACAACCTAACGATACATCTACAAGAACTGGAGAAACAACAACAAACTAAGCCCAGAGCAAGCAGAAGGAAGGATATAACCAAGATTAATTCTTCTCTGGAAGAATTAAATGACATAGAGACTAAAAGAACATTTCAAAGGATCCATAAATCTAGGAGCTGGTTCTTTGAAAAGATAAACAAAATCAATAAGCCTTTAAGTGGGCTCATGAATAAAAAAAGACAGAGAACCCAAATCCATAAAATCAGAAATGAAAGAGGAGAATTTACTATTGATATCACAAGAAATACAAAGGATTGTAAGAAATTACTATAAACGACTATATGTCAGGAAATTTGAAAACCTGGGGAAGTGGACAAATTGCTGGGAACATATCATCTTCCAAAACTGAATCCAGAAGAAGCAGAAAACCTGTACAGACTAACAGTTGGTGAAATTGAAACAGTAATCAAAAAACTCCCAGCGCACAAAAGCCCTGGACTGGATGGATTCACAGGCAAGTTTTACAAAACATTTACAGAAGAGCTAACCCCAATCCTTCTCAAACTATTCTAAAAAAATACAAGAAGAGGGAAGACTCCCACACTCATTTTATGAGGCTGCATCATTCTAATCCCAAAACCAGATAAAGAGAGAACAAAGAAAGAAAACTACAGGCCAATATCACTGATGAACACAGACATTAAAATCCTAACAAAACATTGGCAAACCATATCCAGCAATACATTAAAAAGATCACCCATCATGATCAAGCAGGATTTCATCCCAGGGATGCAAGGGTGGTACAATATTCACAAATCAATAAATATAGTACATCACATAAACAAAAGGAAAGACAAAAAATCACGATCATATCAATTGTATCAATAGATGCAGAAAAAGCACTCGATAAGGTACAGTACACATTTATGATGGAAACACTCAAAAGTGGGAGTGGAGGAAGCATACCTCAACATAAAAAAGGCTATATCAAGAAACCTACAGCCAACATCATACTCAAGGGGCAAAAACTAAATGCTACCCCACTAAGATCAGGAACAAAACAAGGGTGTCTGCTTTTACCACTTCTATTTAACATAGTATTGGAAGTCCTAGCCACAGTGATCAGAGAAGAGAAAGAAGTAAGAGGCATCCAAATTAGAAAGAAGGAAGTAAAACTCATTGTTTGCAGATGACATGACGGTGTACCTAGAAAACCCTATAGGCTCTACCAAAATACTACTTGACCTAATAAGTGTATTTGGCAAAACAGTGGGATACATAGTCAGCATTCAGAAATTGAAGGCATTTTTGTACACCACCAACAAAATATCAGAAACAGAAATCAGGAAAAAAAATCCCATTTGCTATAACAAGAAGAAAAGTAAAGTACCTAGGAATAAACTTAACCAAGGAAGTAAAAGACCTATACTCAGAAAACTATACAACACTGAAGAAAGAAATTAAGGAAGCGACAAATAAATGGATGCATATACCGTGTTCATGGATTGGGAGAATTAACATCATCAAAATGTCCATACTATACAAAGCAATTTATAGATTCAGTGCAATCTGTATTAAAATACCAATGACATATTTCACAGATATAGAACAAACATTTCAAAAATTTATATGGAACCATGAAAGACCCCAAATAGCCTCAGCAATTTTGAGAAAGAACAAAGTAGGAGGGAACATAATATCTGATATCAAACTATATTATAAGGCCACTGTAATCAAAACAGTCTGGTTCTGACATAAACAGATACATAGATCAATGGAACAGAACAGGGACCCCAGAAATAAACCCATGTTTCTACAGTCAATTAATATTTGACAAAGGGGGCAGGAGCTTAACATGGAGTAAAAATAGCCTCTTCAACAAATGGTGTTGGGAGATCTGGACAGCTAGATGCAAAGAAATGAAACTCAACCACCAACTTACATCATACATGAAAATAAACCCAAGATGGATAAAAGACTTAAATATAAGTCATGACACCATAAGAGTCCTAGAGGAGAATATAGGCAGGAAAATTTCAGATATTGCTCACAGCAATATTTTCACCGATATGTCCCCTAAAGCAAGGGATATAAAAGAAAGCATAAACAAATGGGACTACATGAATAAAAGTTTCTGCATGCCTAAAGAAAACAACAGCAAAATGAAAATGGAACCAATCATAAGGGAAAATATATTTGCAAATGATACCTTGGACAAGGGTTTGTTCTCCAAAATATATAAGGAACTCACACCACTCCACAACAGAAAAATAAACTATCCAGTTAAAAAGTGGGCGAAAGATATGAACAGGCACTTCTCTAAGGAGCACACACAGAAGGCCCAAAGACATGTGAAAGGTTGCTTAGTGTCACTAGCCATCAGAGAGATGCAAATTAAAACCACAATGTGATACCACTTCACACCAGTCAGAATGGCCATCATAAACAAGTCAACAAACAAGTGCTGGCGAGGTTGTGGAGAAAAGGGAACCCTAGTACAATGCTGGTGGGAATGCAGACTGGTGCAGCCACTGTGAAAAACAGCATGGAATTTCCTCAGAAAGCTAAAAATGGAACTGCCTTTTGACCTGGCATTTCCACCGCTGGGATTTTACCCTAAGAATCCTGAAACACCAATTCAAAAGAACCTATGCACCCCAATGTTCATAGCAATGTTATTTACAATAGCAAAGTGCTGAAAACAGCCTAAGTGCCCATCAGTAAATGAGTGGATCAAAAAACTGTGGTACATTTACACAGTGGAATACTACACAGTAGAAAGAAAGAAGGAACTCCTTCCCTTTGTGACAGCATGGATGGAACTGGAGACTATTTTGCGAAGTGAAATAAGCCAGGTAGTGAAAGACAAATACCATGATCTCATCAATAAATGGAACTTAATCAACAAAACAAACAAGCAAGCAAAATAGAAACAGAGACATGGGAATAAAGAACAAACTAACAGTGACCTGAGGGGAGAGATGGAGGGGAATAATGGGGGAAAGAAGGGGAAGGGTCAAATCAAGGAACATGTATAAAAGACCCAATGGAGAAAGACAATGAGGGGAGGATTAAAAGTGGAAGGTTTGGGTGGGGGTGGGTATGGCAGGGGAGAATAATGAAGGGAAAATGAGGACAACTGTAACTGAACAAAAATAAAAAAATAAAAGAAAACACTGTTCATCATGACAGTGTGGTACTGGCACAGGAATAGACAAGTAGATAAATGGAATAGAATTGAGATCCCAGAAATAAACCCAAATATCTATGGTCAACTGAATTTTCACAAGGGTGCCAAGATCATCCAACTGGACAAGAATGGCCTTTTCAATAAATGGTGCTGGGATGAATCGATTAGCACTTGCAAAAGTTTGAGATTGGATCCTTACCTTATATCATATCCAAAAATTAACTCAAAATGGATCAAAGACCTAATTGTAAGGTTAAAATTACAAAACTGTTAGAAAACACAGAAGTGTGACCTTGGATTTGGCAAAGGATTCTTAGATATGGCATTTAAAGCACTGGCAACAGAGAAAAAAATAGATAAATTGAACTGCATCAAAATGGTAGACTTTTGTACTTCAAAAGACACTATGAAGAAAGTGAAAAGACAAACTATAGAATGGGATAAAATATTTTTAAATTATATATCTGATACGGTCCTTACATCTAGATTATATTAAAAACTCATGTATCAATAATAAACAGTCAACCCAAATGTTCATCAATGACAAACAGATAAACAAAGTGTGTTGCAACAATGCAATGGAATATTATTCAGCCATAGAAAGAATGAAGTACTGATCCCTACTACAACATGGATAAATTGTGAAAACATCAATCTAAGTCAGTGATTTTCAACCTTTTTCTTCACATGGCACACAAAAACTAAATACTAAAATTTTGCAGCACACCAAAAGTTATATATTTTGTTGACCTGATAAAAAAAATAGGTATAATTTTATTCATTCACAGCAGATGGCTATTGTTGGTTTGGCTGTTATAACTTTTTTTATTTGAAAATCTAAGGAAAAAGAAGTCAGTGTCCTAGACTAAATAGCCAGGTATTGCATGTTTTAAAAATTTTTGCAACACATCAGTTGAAAATCACTGTTCCAAAGGGAAGAAACCAGTCACAAAAGATTATATGATTCCCTTCGTATGACAGAGGAAAATTTACAGGGGCAGAAAGTAGATTAGTGGTTGCCTAGAGGTGGAGAAGTAAGGGCTGGCAAATAGAAGGTGATAGCTAAAGAATACCAGGTTTCTTTTGGAAGTGATGAAAATATTCTAAAAATGCCTGTGGTGATGGTTGTGCATATCTGTGACTATACTAAAAACCATTGAATTTTATACTTTGAATGTTATTGTATGTAAATGATATCCTAAGCTTAAAAAAAAAAAACTACCCAAAGTGAAAACATAGCTTAGCACCAGAACTTTAGCAATATAAGGTACCCCCCTAAAATATGGGCAAACCAATCAATGCACACAACAATGTGTGAAATCCCTATTAACTGGAGTATTACTTGAGATAGGGGAAGGGGCTGTTTTAATGTTCTCTTCCATGAGTGTGCAAATGCTGTGGGCAGTCCCAACTACCTTCTTTTCTTTGCTTTCCTCCTATTCTATTGTTCTTCCTCCATTTTGTTTCATACCATTTGAAGCATGGGATCAAATGGGATTAGAATAGTCATAGTACGTAGGACTGGGGTAAAAAACACTTCATTTCCCACTTGTCTGGCTGGAGCATGTTCTGAGTAAGAGGTAGTTGTAGTGATGGAGACTCCAGTCAGGCAAACCATAGTGTTATCTTGGATCCTTTCCCATTACCCACAGCTCTCCCCTAATTTATAAGCTCCATAATTTATTTGTAGTTTTGAAACCCTTTCTTTTTGTCCCTTTACTTTTGCTTTATATAATGCACATTTGTGTTATAATAGAGGCTAATTTTCTACAATAGGCTTTTATGTGTACTTTTGATTCAAATACCAAAAAGCTCTACTTAATGTAATAAATAAATACCCAACCATTATTGTACTAAATAATTCACAGACCTCAAACCTACTTCCTGTTCTCCCTGCCAAAGTCCACCTGTGCTTCTCCCTTAATTTCATTAAGGAGCTTGAGAACTAATCACTGCACTCTGCAGACAATGAGTCTGTGTTTCACTGTTATTTAAAAAAATATTTTATTGTTTATGCTATTACAGTTGTCCCACTTTTTCTCCTTTTGCCCCCCTCCACCCAGCTTGCCCCACACTTCCACAGTCAGTCCCCACACCGCTGTCCATGTCCATGGGTCCTTTATATATGTTCTTTGACTAGTTCCTTCACCTTCTTTCAAACAGCCCCCTCCTCTCCTTTCCCCTCTTAGAGCTGTCAGTTTGTTCCATGTTTCTGTGCCTTTGGTTCTATTTTGCTCATTAATTTATGTTGTTCCTTAGATTCCTCTTATAAGTGAGATCATATGGTATTTGTCTTTTACTGACTGGCTTATTTCACTTAGCGTAATAGTCTCTATGCTGTCCTATGCATCTATGCTGTTGCGAAAGGTAGGAATTCTCTGCTGCACAGTATTCCACTGTGTAAATGTACCACAGCTTTTTTATCCACTCATCTACTAACGAGCACTTAGGCTGTTTCTAACACTTGGCTATTGTAAATAGTGTTGTTATGAACATTAGGGTTCATAAGTTCTTCTGTATTGGTGTTTCAGGGTTCTTAGGGGGTAGTACCAGCAGTGGAATTGTTGGGTCAAAAAGCTGTTCCATTTTTAATTTTTTGAGGAAATTCCAAACTATTTTCTATAGTGGCTGCACCAGTCTGCATGCCCACCAACAGTGCACTGGGGTTCCCTTTACGCCACTTCTTTGCCAGCACTTGTTGTTTGCTGATTTATAAGGGTAGCCACTCTATTGAGTGTAAGTAGATTTGTGGTTGGAGCTTTAACTTGTCTCATGCTATGCCTACTAGAGGCCATGTACCTAGGGCCTGGGTTCTAGGTATGCATATGTTACAGATCCATTTGCTGGCTGATTCTGTTTGGAATATCTTCTATGCTCTAAGCAAAGTTTCCCACTTATGCTCCCATGTGCTGTGGGAGACATGGAGATGAAGATCCACTTAAGTCTATCATGCAGGTGAGTAGGTGACTCTTGCTGCTTCTTCTCTCTGACACTGAACTCACCTTGGCTCCTGCCCTTTGTCATATATTGTGCTCCTCATCTTAATGGACAGAGCCACTGTATCAGTCCACATTATTAATTTTGCTACTTTACACATGTCAGAGAAATAAACTTTTATTCAGTTTAAGCTGCCATATTGGGTAGCCTGTTTGTTGCTTGATCTAACGTTTATCCTAACTGTTGAGTGTATCTATACATTGGGCTCAAACTGATAACCACAAAGAAGCCCATTTACCTGGCTAAACTTAGGGATTCTTTCACTAAAGAAAGAAGGGGAGAGTGGATATTAAAATATATAATATATACATAAATATAAATATATAATTTCAAACAACTACATAAAAATAATGTGTATAATAGAAAATAACTCCAAGCTCTATTGACCAAATGAACAAGAAGTTTAGAATCTCCTGTGGCTGCTTCCCTGATTTGTCAGAGGTCCTCGGACGTGCTTCATTCAGTGTTGCTCACTGAGGAGCCAGAATTTGAACAGATTCATACAGAGGCTACAGAGCTTCCTCAGTGCAGGGCTGAGTGCAAACCCTTTAGCTCCTGTACCAACCACTGGAGCTGTCAACGTATGACCACTGGGCATAGCTGTTCCCAGAGATGGCAAGAATGAAACGTGCTATTTTCCTCTGTACCACTAATTAGTCCTTCTCCTAATTGTTCATATGTAGTGCAGACCATCCTGTAACTTTTTTTGAGAATTTGCTAAAGTTTAAGAAAAGCAAGATGAAAATACAACAGGAGGAGAGCCTACAGTGAATGCCCAGACCTTTCTAGAATTCTTTATCAGGCTACCCCACTTCTCCTGTTGCAGCAGGTGAGGTAAGCACCTCCATACTTCACACTCTACAAAATGACTTTAAGAATTTGGGGAGGAGGGATTGTATAACGTCACCTCTAAGATTCACTTCTAGACCTCCTGTTCTTTGTATAGCATCTCTCTTCCCAGGGTGCTGACATCCATTTTCTACAGAACTACCCATGGGGTGTGGTAATTTACCATGGTCCCCATAAGAATTACACAAACGTCAGATAGAACATTTGCCAAAGTCTGAACTATTGATCATGAATACCCTCAGCCCAGCTAAGTTAACAAAAACAATTTCAGCTTCATCTCATCAACTATTCAATCTCAGTCATAAAAAAAAAGTGCCTTCCTTTTTTCCACAAGACTCAGATTTAGTCCACAGAGCCTGGCTGGCAAACCAGAAGACCAGACTCCCACATTGTTCCCTGCACTTCTCTATTCCTCTGGATTCAGGATCTTTACCGATTATCACGTGTTTGACAGCAAGTCAAGCCTCTCGCTCTCCAGGATTCTGAGTTTGGCACTGTTCCTAGGGAGACAGAGACGTCAGCAGGTAAGATGTAACAGGAAGTTGTACAGTGGCCCTGTTTTAGACATTCACGTTCTGGCATTGGCCTTCTGACAGTTCTGTCTGCCTCATCTGTGGTAATAATTTCTGTAGTGAGAGGCCTAGTGGGCAGATACGATGGCATTTAGGGAGGATATGTGTCCTTCTGGACCCAAACACTTGTGTAAGCCAGAGCACCTTCTTGGAACTGTTTCTGCCTTATAAAGTAATAACTTCCCAACCTGGTTCATTGAAAACTTGAGAGATTTCCTTTGAGTATTCTAGAAATAGAAAGACATGTTCTAGCTGCAGAAGGACAGCCCTGGGCTGTACCTAATGTCATGTGGGTTTTTGTGTTTGTTTTCATGCATGACACCAGTGCAATTAGAGTGTCCATCAATTAGAAATGTAAATTAAGTGATATGATTATTAATATGGAATTTTCTGCTAATAGCAGACTGCAATGAATTCTTCAGCACATCTCAAACTCCCTGGTTCGCTATCATGGGAATCTCTAATGTTTATTTTATGTGAAGGGGGGGACAGACATTGAACTTCATAAATGCTTTACATGTTTGAAATTCGGTGGTGCATGTGTATATCATGTGCCCCATGATTTTATGCCATTTACTATGGGAATGATTGGTATTTGAACTCAGAATTTCTTTAGCTGGAATCTCAACTGTGGGAAGAGTGGGAGAATGTTCTTACTTTTTATGGTGGTGATGCTTTTTGATGAAAGAAACAATAAAAGGAAAGGTAAAAGGGAAGAGACTGTGGGTCCTTGGAAGGAGAATCTTTTCTCTTTTTAGCAGAAAATGTCACTGCCCAATGTAAAGGAAGAGGAAGCTGTGGGGGAGCCCAGGGAGTGATAATAAGAAGGGAACTGACATTCTCAATCCAGGGAGCTGTCTGCTCCCAGGTCCAGGATAAGAAAATGGGAATTTTCTCTTCTTGGATATTTTTGTTGTTCAACAATCGGTTAAAAAAAAAAAAAAGCAGAGAAATACAGAGGATAATAAAGAGGTTCACAAATCAGCCATACTAAATGAACAAATGTTAACATGCAGACATATTTACTTCTAATCTTTTTTTCTACAAAATACAACATTATACAATAGACATTTTGAAGTTGACGAAGTTCCTCCTCCCAGCTCCTCTCCTCTCCCTCGCCACCAACAATTCCTATGGTATCATTCCAGCCCAGGTATCAAAACATTTTATACATTTATGTGCCTATATATGATGAAGGGATTTATTTTGTTCTTTTAAAAAAAATTGCCACAGAAATGGCATCAAATTGTATTAACATTCTACAGCTAGCTTTCTTCACTCTAGATTATTTTCTAGATCCATCCATGTTAAGACATATAGATCTAGTCATTCATTTTTACTGTTGTGTAGTAATCCTTCAGAGAACTACATTAAATTTATTTATCCATTTCTCTACAAATGGACATTTGGGGTGGTTTCTTTCTTTTTCTGCTTCAAATAGTGCACTTGTGCTATTATTCTAGAATTGAAATTACTGGGTTACTAGTAATATAGAGTTACTAGAGTGTAATCTATCAGGGTAGCAAGAGTTGCCGTAACAAACCCAAGTATATAATGAATGGCTCAGCCAAGACAGAAGCTCATTTCTCTTTTATGTGAAGTCTAACATGGATGCTCCTGATTAGTAACGCTCTGTCCTCCCAGTGGGTTTTGTGGACCAGGCTCCTTCTCTCCTGGGCTCTTCGCCACAGACCTTCCCAGGTGGCCATGCTGGACCACACCCAGCTGGTGGGGGAGAAAAAGCGTGGAAATGCTGCCCAACACATGGTCACATGGCCCCACTCTGATGCCGGGAGGCTCATTTCCTAACCCATCAATCAAAATGTAGGGGGCAATATAGGAAAATAGAAACTCTTATATGGATGCTGAGAATGTAAATTAATATAAAACTTCAGAAAGCAGGCATTTACTGAAGGTTTGGGTTATAGGCAAAGATTTTCTTGCTGAGGAAAAAAAAGACGTGCCCCCCTATCCCACCCTCTCTGCCCCACTCCTTCTGCCATTCCTGCTGTGTTCCTTACTTGCTGTACTTCTGCTGGGCAGTCTTCTAGGCTGCTCTGGGTCAGTTAGATAATTTGGTTGTTGCAGCAGAAATTGTTTCTAATTACACAAAAGAGAAAAAAATTCTAAGAAGGATAAGGAATACATCAGGAAATTAAAGGGACTAGCTGACGAACCAGACCTCAGAAAGGATGGGAACCAGCATTCTGGGGATTCACGTGGCAGGGCCTAAGGGAAAATATGGGGTTTGATCAGCTCCTGTTCTTCCCAGTCCTTTCATCACTCTGAGGAGAGATCTGACTGGCCAAGGAAGACTGGAGCACAAGTGACTCACAATCCCACCAAGCTGGATTTATGGGGGTGGGGCGAAAGCCAGCCTCTTTACCAAACGGGCTATTTGGTGCTGGGCAGACACTAACCGAAATCTCAGTTTCAAGCTACCTGGCCTGTGTGCTCTCTCTTCCCAGCCCTCCTCAGAGCCACCTGTTTTGCATATAGCATCTCAGAATTCTTTTCATGCTACTTTTTAGAGAAATTTGCCTCTTTTTCTCAACCCTTGCCTAATTTGTCCAGGGTTCTTAAGTGTCAACTTTCTTGGCTAAAGGGCCCTATCAAATATTTTCTAAACAGAGAACAATTCACCCTAAAGGTAAATGATGCCTCTCTTCTCTCTTTGCCTCCAGTCTACACTCACATTTAGAAAGAAGATGTGCCTGTGGCAGTGTTGTGTTTTGCTGCTGGAGTGCAGTGTTGAAGATGAGAGCAAGAGAGAGAATAAATATTGGACAGAAGAGAGACAAAAAGAAGACCTAATTGGAGATGAGAGGGCAGTAGAGGAAGAGGTGTATCTCTTTCAGGAGATTGGTTGGGTTGTGATTCTTAACCATTTTCATGCCATGGACCTCCTTCGGCCATCTTAGTAAATTTCTAGTCCCCTTCTCAAGAAGCAAAGTTTTTTTAAAAAAAAAATGCATAAAATGAAATACATAGAATTACAAAGGAAACAAATTATATTAAGATAGAGTTATGAAAATTTAAACATTCTGTCTAATAGTAGTATATGTGCTTCTTCGTTAATGTTTTAAATGCTAAGACCTAGTGGTGGGTCTGCTTGCTGCCGTGTGAAGTGATGAGCACATGTGATACAAAGATTTCCATGATTCTTTCTGTTGGTGACAAAATTGCAGGTACTACTGATACTATGGTGGTTAGTTTCTCCATTCACAGAAAGGAATGTTACATTTCTGTTAGAGGTTAGTGAAAATAAAGATATTGTTTTTCTCATCCAAGCCTACCAGCCCCCTCAATTATTTTTGTTGACACCAAGTCAAGAATTTCTGCTCTGAGCAGAGAATGAAGGAGCTGTTTTATGAGACATTTTGAAACATGGAGCTTAGGAGGCACTGCTTCAAGGCCCTAGGTATGGCCCAGAGGCAGGCAAAGGGCCATGTCCTCCTCTGCATGGACTCCTCCATGATGTGGCACCTGGAGAACAATGGCCTTGTCACAATGGGCGCCCTCAATGACACCATCATGTGGCTCCTCCGAGTGAAGCTTCACACAGGACAGTTGCAACTCAGTGGTCAAGGTTGATGGCTGGGGGAGGAAGGGAGCAAGAGGCCTGCCTCTCCTCGGTGGCCCCACCAGGCACCTGGCTGTCTCCTCGTAGAAGGGAGCTGCTGGTTCATGTCAAATACCCCCAAGTCAAATTTGTGAGAACTTTTCCACAAATATACAGGGATTTTAATCAAGTTTTCTTACCCAACCACATCAGATTCAGTCATCGTCTTCTTCCTCGTCTCTCTGGGGTTGATGCTAAGCTCTGGCAGTCCACACAGGTCCTTTGAGTGCATTGGTTTGAAGGGGCCTCTGCATCTTGATCTTGACCTATCTTGGTCCTACCCTGACACAGAGTTCAACTGGTCGGTTCCTCGGGTGGTTCTGAAGACGTGAGGATGCCCTATATAATCCCTGGCTCCAAAATCCCCTTGTCCTGGATGCAAACCTTCTGTCTGTCTGTCTCTCTCTCTGATCACCCTTCAGCCTGCTTCATGAGCTCAGGAAACACTCCAATGCTTTCACATGGCAGAAATTGTGGGGTTTTGTTAGCTCTTTAATGCCTGAACCACATACATATCACATGAGCCTTCCTAGTATATCACCATGATGGAATGGAGGCTTCTCTGTGGGTCCGATGACTCTGCTTGGCAAAGACTGTATAGATGAACCCTACCATGGCATATCTGAACTTGAAGTATCCCATCATTTCTCCTTCTCCTAGACTAAGCTGGTAAATGGGAAGGGTGAGCAGGGACACCACTCACATGAATTACCCTCTTGCTTCTTGCTTCCCTACTTCTCCCTCTCCAGTGCAGACTATACTTACCCAGTCTACCTGGGACAGGGTGTGTGTCCTCTGTCTACTTCTATTTCCATGTGATACAACCTTTTTACTTTCATGCTTTGCAGGGGCGGGGAGGAGGTTTAGTTCTTAAATTTAATCCTCTTCCTCTTTTCTTCCCTCAAAATTCTCACCTTTTATAAATTAGGACGCGGGTTTTTAAGGCTATTGACTTTGAATTTTAAGTACTTATTTAAAACTGAAAATCTAAAACTGATTCTTTAGTCTTTGCATTTGGCTTTTTTCATGCAACCATGAATAAAGCAGGTAGATGATTAAAGACAGAGAGGGCCCAGGGTCACTTTTGTGTGAGGAAATTACTTAGTATCTTAGGAAGTTGTACCAATATCCTGGGCTGTATGAGTTCTGGACATTCATAGACATGTGAATGTTGTAAATTCAGCCACATTATCCACCCCAGAAATGACACTATTCCTTTTCTTGCAGCATAAACATATTTATTTATTTTTTAACTTTATTTTTATTGTTGGCACTATTACAGTTGTCCCCATTTTTCCCCCTTTTGCTCCCCTCCACCCAGCCCTCTCCCCCACTTCCCTCAGGCCATCATCACACTGTTGTCTGTGTCTGTGAGTCATGCGTATATGTTCTTTGGCTAATCCCTTCATCTTCCTTCATCCAGCCTTCCTTCCCCCTCCTCTCTGACAGCTGTCAGTCTGTTCCATGTAACCATACCTCTGTTTCAATTTTGTTCATCAGTTTATTTGTTCATTAGATTCTGTATACAAGTGAAATCCTATGGTATTTGTCTTTCACTGACTGGTTTGTTTCACTTAGCATAATAATCTTAAGGTTTGCCCATGCTGTTGTGAAAGGTAAGAGTTTATTCTTTTTTACTGCCACGTAGTATTCCATTGTGTGAATGTACCACAGCTTTTTTATCCAGTCATCTACTAATGAGCACTTGGGCTGTTTCCATATCTTGGCTGTTGTAAATAATGCTGCTATGAACATAGGGGTGCATCTATTTTTCTGAATTGATGTTTTAGGATTCTGAAAGATATATTCCCAGAAATGGGATTGCTGGTCAAAAGGAAATTTCATTTTTGATTTTTTGAGGAAACATCATATTGTTTCCCCACAGTGGCTGTACCAATCTGCATTCCCACCAACAGTGCACTAGAGTTCCCTTTTCTCCATACCTCACCAGCACTTGTTTGTTGATTCATTGATGATAGCCATCTGACAGGTGTGAGGTGACATCTCATTGTGGTTTTAATTTGCATCTTTCTGATGGTTAATGATGTTGAGCATCTTTTCATATGTCTATTGGCCATCTGTATGGCCAGATACTTCTTTGGAGAAGTATATATTCAGATCCTTTGCCCATTTTTATATTGGGTTATTTATCTTCCTGGTTATTTAAACATTAAATTTCTATTTTACCACATATCAATCTGTTAGGAAGAGAAGGAAGTGGAACCATCTAATGATGACAATGAGAAATCTGTTTTGTTCTGTTTGGAGATACAAGGTGTTTCTAGAAAAAAAAGGAGAAGGAGATAGGGAGAGGAGAGGAGAGGAGGGGGAAAGAAAGGAGAGTGAAGAGAAGGAAACAACAATGTTAGAGGCTCAGCCAGGCTCTTGCAGAGGCACAGTGAACAGAGCAGAGATGGTAAGATGGGTAGCTTGGCCTCAGGGAGTTTCAACAGTGAGAGCAGCATTGGCTCCCCTCTCCTCATTGGTGTTTGGAAATGTGAGGGGACACTTTTTGTTGCCACAATATGGGTCCCATGTAATCAGAGCTGAGGGAATAGGGTGGCTGTGTGCATGTACATGCAGGGTGCTAGCTGGAAAGTTCCCTTGGTGGGAACAAGAATATGATCAGACCTCCAACAGCACATAGGCATCATGCACCAACTACCTCCCAGTGTTGTGGGCTGTGGAGATGAAGCAACCAGGGCTCTGCCCCCAGCAGAAAGCTATGGATACAGTCCCAATAGATGCTCTCGCACTTTCGAAATTGACTTGCTCACTTGAACCCTGCTTTCCATGGATTTCCTCATCTCAGCAAGCCAACTACGCAAACTTGGCTGGATGGCACGAGTGGTCCAGGGACGATGAACATGTATGTGGCTGAGGGTATTTGACCTTCTCTGTGCTTTGGTTTCCTTCTCACTTGTGTGTTATTAAATTTGTTTTCTCCTCCGAGGAAGGACGCCCTGGGAAGTTTGTTCTCATATTGCAGTACCCCAGGGAACAAGTATTTCACAGAAATAAGAGCATGGGCGCCTTGGCATCTGGGATCTCTGTTTTCTCATTTCTGAAAGGGGGCTGCTGCTAGAACTTACCTCACAGGGGATAAGGGACTATGTGAGCCAACACATGAGAAGTGCCTTGAGAGGATACTGCTACACTGAGTGCTCACAGCTGTTACCTGACTCTGCTCCTCAAGCAAATCCAAAGCCACAAGTCTAAAGCCAGCAGCAGAGACGCTATTTAGGATTTCTTGGAGACAAAGAGGATGTGTGTAAGTCATATATTATAGGTAAAATCCTTGTTAGTCTCTTCTTTCCTCTCCCCAAAGTTTCCCGCAGGCTGTCACTGGGTGGAGCTTCCCCTCATATTGACTGTCTTGAATATTATTATCATAAAAGTTTTAGTCTGTGATAATAATGGGAAGTCTTTGCAACACCTTGTAAAATGAGGCAAGGATTGTTAAAGGCAATCTAGCAGTCCTAAATTAAATTAATTTCACTCAAAGTTCACACCCAGTGATTCTGCTTCTATATGCCCATAGGTTGTGAGGGTCATACACCCCATCGATGGTTCATTACACTGGAAGACAAAATGTGAGAACAACAAGCTAGGTGCCCAGCCAGCAAGGAGAGAAAAGGCAGAAACAACATACGTTTAGAGGCTCACTCCTCAAATAAGGGTGGGAGAAGGTGGGGAAAGGCCACACGAGCCTTGTCTGGTTGCTCGTTAGATGGGCAGACCCTGCCTGTGGACCAGATCTCCCAAATCTAGACCTGTGTGTTCACAAGCTGCCCATGTGAGCACACTGAGACTGGAGCAGCACCATCTGGGGCACACAGAGCCCTGGCATGCTCTTCCTACAGCCTCCAAAAAGAGAAGGCCTTGCAGCAACAACAGAAATGTTTGCCTTCAGGGGGAAGGGTGATGGGAGAGAATGGAGAGGAAGGTTAATAGATCTAAGATGGGAACTACACAAAGGCAGTGAATGCCTTTTCCATGGGGAAGAATATCAATGTAGATACCGTTTACAGGAAAGATTGGTGAAGATGCAGTTAAGTTTCTCCTTCTCCCTCCCAATCCTTATGCTTCAAAGGGAACCTGTGATCTGAGGACAAGACTGGGTTCAAGGTTTCAGCACCCTGTGGTCCTTTCATCGCACTCATTCATTGTTTCTCTCTCACATAGATGTTTCTCTCCCTATCTTTCTCCCTCCCTTCCCCTCCCTCTAAAAATAAATAAATAAAATCTAAAATTTAGCTGAAGCTGGGTTCTTGTACCAAACTTGTAATAAGGCTCTCATGTTCTACATTTACCATGGCTGTTCACCAAGTCCAAGTGTTCACACGTGGAGCCATGTGGGAAAGAGGGAGGGGCACTTAAGATAGACTATTTGCTTGATGCAGACACAAGAAGGGATTCCCAGTCAAAACAGAATTCCAGAGATTGTGAAGGGCACAGTAGGTTAGTGGGTTTTTTTTTTTTTAGATTTTATTTATTTATTTTTAGAGGGAGGGGAAGGGAGGGAGAATGATAGGGAGAGAAACATCTATGTGAGAGAGAAACATTGATTGATTGCCTCTCATATGCTTTCCAACTGGACTGAACCTACAAGCCAGGCACATGCCCTGACCGGGACCAAACTGGCAACATTTTTTTCAGGGTGATGTCCAACACACTGAGCTGTACTGGTCAGGGTGCAATAGGTTAGTATTAAGTGGAAAATAATTTTGCCTTCAGTGTCTCAGTACTCTGCTTCCAGTCTGTCCGTTGCCTTATATAGTGGCTTCAAGGCTCTGGATGGAGGGTTGAGAAGGGACTATTATTAACAGAAGCATGGTTTTAAAAAGAAAGTGTGGGCAATGGAGGTTGGAGGTGGGGAGTGGGAGGGACACAGAGCACTGTAGTTGTGCCCAGAATATCCACACTGAGTAACTCATTTTTGGAGCTGGCAATGTCCACAGGAGGACATTTTGACATCCTTATTTGGCTTTTTTTCTTTTTCGTGTGTTTCTTTCAATTCTTTGAAAATTTGGAGTAATTCAAACACAAGTTCTAAACCCTCTAGCTCATAGTGAAAAAAAACCACTGGAATGAGAATGTATTACTGTTGACAATTACCCTTCCAAAATGGTTTACATAGGAAATGTAACTAAAGCAGCTTTGCAAAACCCGGGCCCACTTGCCACTCTTTCTTTTTGTGGCCAGTGACAAAACACCATGGTAGTGCCAGGTGAGATGGAGTTGTGGCAAACTGAAAGAAGAAAATAAAGGGTAAAAGGAAATGAAAACTGATCCAGGGGCAGGGTCTAGGAGCTTAGCCCCTCTTGGCTGCAGAGAGAGGGAGGGGGTCCCCCACCCCTCACCAGTAGAAAGCCTGAGACCTGGAGAAAACGTTAGGATTCTTTCCACCTGGCTTTTCCTATCATCACAGCAGCTCAGGCCTTTTACAGAAATGAATAAGGTCCATCTTGTCACTATTACTATTCCTGAGGTTATGAAATGAATGAGTGATGGACTCATCCATGTAATGCAGGAGGCCCGATTCTCCAAACCCAGTGCCTGGGTGTTGAACATAGGCTATAGTAAAAAGTCTCCCAAAAGGAAGAAAAACTGTGTGTGTGTATGTCCTTTTAGAATTCTGTTTTTAGTACTGTTTCATCTGTAAGATGAGAGGAATATCTTTCCTGTTCATCTAGTAGAGTTTCTGAGAGGATCAAAAGAAGTAAAAGTGATGTGCAAATATCCTTTAAACTCCACCACAAGATGTAAGCATGAGATATTAGCTCTGATAGAGGATGCTTCTTGTTTTGTTAATTCCTCTCCCAAAACTCTTTGGGGGTGAGAACTCCGCCCCTGGCGGCCCCCCTGCCAGCTGTTGCCATGCTCTGGCCCCCGCCCTCCATGCCTGTGTTTTGGTGCAGACCTTTCATTACCCAGTGCAACTGCCATGAGCCATTTTATTTGTCCAGGTCCCCAAATGCTGGCCTGAGAGCCTCTGGGCTGGAGGCACACCTTTCACAGTCCTTGATAAAATGTTAGAAATAAAGGCACTTGGGCTTTCTTCCCCCTACAAAATCAAATTTATTCAATTGAAAAAACTGTCCTTATTTGTGAGATTCCCCCTTCTTTTTGGCATTAAAATTCCACTCTAACATTTGGTATTAAATTGTGGGTGCCAGTAGATACTAGTTTTTCTTCCCCTTAATGTGTTTGCTTGAAAAAAATTACAAGTTGGCCACTTTATATAGATCCTCCAGTTTTTTTGTTTTGTTTTTAAAACACTTTATTAGTCCATGAAATTCCATGATCTGGGAATCACTGCAAAAGGCTTGGTTGCTTGCTTTTCGAAGGCCCAAGCTTATGTCTATAGGAAGGAATGAAATCCATATATGTAACACTGAAAAGAGAGAAATTCGGGCTGGAAGCCTGTGACTTAGGAACGAAGCTCTCTCAGAATTCAGGTAAGCAAGTGGGCATAGGAGTTTCTGACAGCAAGGGACAGCTGCCTGGACCACAATGCAGGTCTCCAAGGGTGGTCTCCCCACAAAAGTTTAGGGGGGTTCCTGCATTGTCCTGCTGCCCAGGGCCAGAGTTTGTTCCCAGCATTCTTAGTTAGAGTTAACAGAAAATAACATTTTGCATGATCATTAGGGGTAATTCAAGCCACTGCCATGTTCGACAGGTATATTGCCCATTAATTAGAGCTTTGTGGGAGAGCCAGGCACTCTAATAGCCATTTATAGTGTTGTTTCTAAGGAAAAATGCATTCTGAGTTCCAAATGCCTAAATTAAAATCAAACTCTTGAAATGGTTTGTACAAGGTAGGATCTGGGGCTCATTCAAGAGACCCAACTGAGTCAGAAACCAATAATTAGCATTTCTATCATGTGTTGTTATGCAGAGCTCCGTGGTCCTGGTGAGCCCTCTGAGGCAGATTGAAAGGCTGTGTTGCAGACCTGGAAGTTCTCTACTCAGTTACCAGCTAGCTATTTGTGACCCAAGTTGTGATGGGCTCTAAGTGTAAAAAACCCACTAGATTTCAAAGACATAAAAAAAAAAAAGGAAAATATCTCATTAATAACTTTAATATACACATTAAAATAATAGTTTAGATATATTGTGTTTAAAACAGATTAAAATTAATTTCAACTGTCTCTTTTCACTTTCTAAAATGTGGCTAGAAAAATTCTAAATTAACTATATGGTGGCTCATATTTGTGGTTCACACTCTTTCTATTGGAAAGCCCTTTTCTAGAATAGAGATTGGCAAGCTACAGCCCACAAGCCAACTTCAGCTCATCACTTGTTGTAAATAAAGTTTTATTGGAACACAGCCATACCTGTGTGTTTCCATATTGTCCCTGGATGCTTTTGAGTTGCAACAGTTTAGCTGCATAGTTGCATAGAGACAGCAAATCCTAAAATATTGCCTGTCTGGCCCTTTATTGAAAACATTTGCCAATGCTTGATCTAGACCAGAGATTTTCAACTGGTATGCTGCAAGAATTTTTAAAACTTGCCATACCTGACTATTTAGTCAGGGACACTGACCTCTATTCCCTTAGGTTATCAAATAAAAAAATAAAAACAGCCAACACAACAATAGCTATCTGGTGTGAATGAATCAAAATTGCACCTATTTTTTGGTCAGGTTGGCAAAAAATACATTTTTTTGGTGTGCTGCAGAATTTTAGTAATTTGTTTACGTGTGCCATGAGATGAAAAAGGTTGAAAATATCTGGTTTAGACTACATGGACCCAAATCCTGGTTTGCTGATATACTAGCTGTGTGACTTGGGCAAGTTTATGTGTGCTTTCATGTCTTCCTGTGCCAATGGGGCAAGGATATGGCAGACCTTCCTCCAAGAGACTGTTGTGAGAATTCAATGAAATAGTATGTATAAACAACAGAGCCAATGTTCAATAAAATCATTGTCATCATCACTATTTTTCAGATGGCATGACTGGGGATCAGAAAAGTTGTATAGTCTGTGGTCATAGTCACACAACTCAAATCCATGTCTTCTTACTCATATTTAGTTATTTCATCAGAAGGCCCTTTAAAAACAAAAGAAAACAAAAATCCTTTTAAAGAAAAAAGGTTTTTAAGCACTGAGAGGGTAAATTCATAACTTGTGTGTATGCCTCTCCTCAGATGTGACCTCAATCATTTTCAACACAGTTTTCCAGGCAGTAAACACAACTGGATTTGGTGTATGAACTGAAATCTCTTTGTCATCCCTGCTTCAGAGACATGGACTTCAGAGATAAGGTCAGTTGGATAGACACACTCAAATAGAAATCACTCTCTGCATATCAAATAAAAAGGTATTATGCTTTTGGGGTCCCCCAAGAGTTGTAGAGATTTAAAAAAATTCTTGAGCATAGAATGCAAACAGTAATACTTTGCATTTACAAAGTCCTTTGCAATTTATAAGACATCCACATAAAGTTAACAGAGCAGATGCTGTTATTCTGTTTTCACATGGAAAACGGAAGGCCAGAGAATTGATAAGTGTTCACCATTAGAAAGCTAGTAAGAGGCAGAACTGGCTCTGGTCTGCAGGTCCATTGTCCTGTATCTAATGCCACTGTCCCTTAGACCAGAATCCTCGAATGAAATGCTTTAGAGGCCTGCCAGTGTGAATTTGTGAAGCTGAGTATTTGTGTACAAATTCAGTGGGAAGAGTCTTCAGTTCCAAAAGATTTATTTTCTTTCATTTTTCTTGAGACATGTAACCTTCTGACTAGTTTTTTTCCTCCTAATTGTTGATAATGATAAGGTGTTGTTAGGTTAGTTATTACAGCAGAACAAACCACCTCAAACCTTGGAGACATTGACTGTCTCTCATGATTTTGTGGGTAGATTGGTCTCTGCTGGGTATTTCTTTTGTTCCATGTGGTTTTAGCCAGAGCAGTGGTCATCTGGTGGCTTGACCAGGTGGGATTGTCCAGTATTGCTCACTAATACGGCTGCTGGCTGGGTGCTCAACTGGCATTGTGGAATGGAAAGTTTCAGCTCTTTCCAGATGGCCTCTGTCAGGGGCATGGGCTTCTCAGAGCACTGCGGCTAAGTTCCAAAAGAGAGTTCTGCAGGTATGTGAAAACAGACTGAGGTGTCATAAGGCCTTGTTTCAGAAATTACAAGCATTACTTCTACCACATACTGTTGAACAGAGCAAGTCATAGGCCAGCCCTGATTCAAGAAGAAGGGAAACTGACTTCAGTTTTCAATGGAGGGAATGACAATGAAATTGAAGCCATCTTCAATCCACAACGTATGGGTACAGAGAAGTATGTTTCTGCTATAGGAAAAACTGAGAGCGCAAACACAATGATAGATGGCAACTGGCATTCAGCTTTGGTTTCAGATATGAGGGAGTGTGAGACCATGGCATTCGGGGTGGATGTGCCGAGGGAATTAGGTCCACTGTCTCCGGAGGACCTTTCCATTTCCGAGAGAAGGCTGAAATAGGAATTTCCACGAGAAGCCTTTGCTTTTTCAATGTGAGCTCAACCTTTAAAATCATATTGCATGGGGCAAATTGATTCATGAGCTTCCAGTTTTCAACATCTGCCTTATATCTTCGTGGGACTGCACATCTTTTATGTGAAACACCTGTCAGCAAGACAGTTGTGGGCAACTCATTTATCAGAGAATGTCACTGCTTCATGGTTGGTAAGAGAGGGAGGAGGAAGGACAAGTTAATTATCGTAAGCCTGGGTAGTTGCCAGGCAAAAGGCATGCCTGTCACTTATTTACTAGTATTTACTTGCAGGATGGTAAATCAAAGTCTCACATTGGCCAGGAGAATCAGCATCAGCAGTGGCAACAGCTGTGCCAGACAGAACAACCTTTTTTATATGATGAGCACCTGGGAAGGGTTGGCTTCCAGTTCTTTCCTGTAGCTCTTATCAGATTCCGAGGAAGATGAGGGGTCGGGGATGAAGAGAGCAGCCTCAGCCCCTGGAGAAACACAGCGTTGTCCCAACAGGATGGGAGAAACAGGTGGAGGGGGAAGCCCCAGCTTGAGAAGTCTCTGAAGTTATGTCCACCTGAGGACTGGGCCCTTCACCTGGGCAGAAGGTCCTCCTACCTTCCATAGCCCCACTCCTAAGTCCAGGGCCTTTTTTCACTGTGAAAACCAAACAGCCTTCAGTTTAGCAATACAGAAAATATCCTTCCCACACATAATGAGGAGATACCCAGTGCTAAAGAGTTCCTTGGCTGTGGTGGGTGGTAGAGAGAGTGTTTGAAACCTGAATCCCATAGCACTGCACACACCCAATGGTCCCCAGAGTGTAAAGCCCCAGGGCAACTGCGCCTTCCAAAGGGAAGCTTGAGGGGACAAAAGCTGCCATGGGGACAACATATTCCCCCAAGGGTCTGCTTGAGGGGCTACTGGGGTAGGAGTAGGAATCAAGGCTCTCCCCCTGGCTACCACCTTCCCTTCTACAGAGCAACTAAGTGTGCATGTCCAAGGGCAGGGGATGTGTTTGTTCATTCATTCACTCTCATTCATTCAACAAGCCAGCTGCTTTTTAGGCCAGGTGCCTAAATGAGCCAAGTGTTTTTGCGGGATCTGGGAACATAGCCTGTGCCCTCAAGATGTGCACAGGCCGTCCTTGGAAGATATAGACCTCACAGCCCAGGAGGACAGGGTTGCAGGTCAGAGGTCACCTGGCTCCTTCCTGACTGCCAGGTGGGTAAGGGGTGGGGCAACCACCCATGACCTAGTGAGCTATCAAGTGCAGTGATCATATTTTCCAAATGTAAAAAAGATTAGAGACTAAATTGAAATGCTTTTCTTTTGCTCCACCTCTGAATGAAAGAGGGAGTCTGGGAGATGCAGTTAGGGTGATGAAAATGTGTTGTTTTTTAAATGTTTTGATGGTTTATGAGCACTGTTTGTCAGGATATTTGAAATTATCATCCTAGAGCAAATTCCTTACTATGTGGGGTAAAATATATGTGGGAAGATCATTAGAAACATGGAAACATGAAAGAATGAGAATTGTAATTCTGGGGCCAGAATTCTTTCTTTTCTCCCTCCCTCCCTCCCTCCCTCCCTTCCCTCCCTTCCTTCCTTCCTTCCTTCCTTCCTTCCTTCCTTCCTTCCTTCCTTCCTTCCTTCCTTTCTCTCTCTCCCCCCTCCCTCCCTCTCTCTCTTTCTTTCTTTCTTTCTTTCTTTCTTTCTTTCTTTCTTTCTTTCTTTCTTTCTTTCTTTCTTTCTTTCTTTCTTTCTCTCTCTCTCTCTTTCTTTATTTCTTTCTCTCTTTCTCTCTCTCTTTCTTTCTTTCTTTCTTTCTTTCTTTCTTTCTTTCTTTCTTTCTTTCTTTCTTTCTTTCTTTCTTTCTTTCTTTCTCTCTTTCTCTCTTTCTCTCTCTTTTTTTAGATTTCATTTATCCCTGGCTGGTGTGGCTCAGTGGATTGAGCGCCAACCTGCGGACTAAAAGGTCACTGGTTCGGTTCCCAGTCAGGGCATACGCCTGGGTTGTGGGCCAGGTGCCTGGCTGGGGATGTGTGAAAAGCAACTGACTGATGTATCTCTCACACATTGATGTTTCTCTCCCTCTCTTTCTCCTTCCCTTTCCATCTCTCTAAAATAAATAAATGAAAACTTTTAAAAAAGATTTCATTTATTTATTATTAGGAAGAGGGGAAGGGAGAAAGAGAAGGAGAGAAACATCAATGTATGAGAGAAACATCGATAGGCTGCCCCTTTTATGTGCGTTGCCCAGGGATCAAACCCACAATTCAGTCATGAGCCCTGACTGGGAATCGAACTGGCGATGTTTCATCCTGCAGAACGATGCCCAACCAACTGAACAACACTGGTCAGGGCTTGGGGACAAAATTCTTATTTGTAAGATTTATGTAGCATACTTGTTGCATTTAGTTTATTTTACATATGAACATTATTAGAAGGAATTAACACTCTACGACAGCTAACTTTACTGAGCCCTAACTGTGTACCAGATATTATTTTAATATCTTTGTGTATACTATCTCATTTAATTCTTGCAGGGACCACCTGAGATGGGCACTCCTCTTACTCCCGGAACTCAGACTGGCCCGCAGGTTTCTTGGCTCACAATTGGCCGACCCTGAAATCAAACTCAGAAACCTTGCCTCCTGGAGGAGTTTGGGCTCCACCAGCCATGTTTTACATTTAGGGGAACAAGCCCTCTGCTGAATCTAGGGAAGGGAAATGACAGTGTATTGCAGTGAAAAACTTGGACTTAGAGTCAGAAAAAACACTTCTCTGAGTCCCAATGTCACAGCTTGCTACCTGGTGACAGGGGCCAAGTCACTTCCCTTCCCTGTGGCTAAGTCCTTCTCATTCATTCACTCTGCCTTTTTCTCCTATGTGGAAGAAAAACCGTTTGCTGTGTGGCAGCCAGGGTAACCCTCAGTCAGGTGCTGTGTGTGGTTTGGGGGACACAAAGACGAGGGCAGCAAAGTTATGCTGAGAGCAACACTTAAATAGGGGGGTTACATGGCTGTGAGCAAAGGACCATGGTCCTGTATGACAGCAGAGGGGATGAGTTGGCAACCCCAGAGCTGCATCTAGAAGGGTGGATGTAGGGGAGCACTCTAAGTGGGAGGCCAAAGGCCCTCCAGTCAGATGCAACTAGACTCGAGGAAGCAGGGAGGCATGACAGGGAATGGACCACCACAGTTACGTGGTGTGGCCACAGGACAGTGGGCACATTCAGCAGTGAGGCCCGAGGCCAAAGGTGCGTGGGGAAGATGCTTGAATACTGTGTCCAAGGCTGTGGCCTTGACTGAAGGAGCTGCCATTGAGGAACCAGCTGGACCCCGAGTCATATAAGAGGAGTGACACAATCCACCCTGTGGTGATGGTCACCTCTGTGGCAGCACGTGAACACTGGAGGGGCTGGGACAGCCAGGGAAGGAGTGAGGAGAAATGGAAAGGATGGGAAAGCTGAGGCAGGTGCCTTTCTGAGTTCTTTTCCAACCCACCCTCATATAAACTCACATCTGGTAAAATTTAAATAACATGTAATTATAGAAAGGATTTCAACACCAGACTACTTCTGTTTTGTTATATTTCTTTTTAAAAAAGTGCTTATCTTTAAGCAAACATACAAAATGGTTTGGGAGCGTTAAATATATTTAAAAGAGCAAACGGTTTTTGAGTGCTTTATCCATTTCTTGGGTGAAAGCAACATGTGAAGTGTAGAAGGACTTTTCCTGTTGATGAAAGCAGGTTTGTTCAGGGTGTCTCCAGCAGCGCTCGGTCATCCGTGAACATGTACAGCTAGGTTTGGGAACTGTAAGGCCACATGGTTACATCTATTAACATATATTGTACAACACAATCATTTCCCTAAATCTTTATCTGGGTTCACACGCCCCCCGCCCCCCATTAGTTCATATCAATGCAATTTAATTATAATCTCCAGCCAATTCCATTTTAGCACAGTAAAACCTAAAGTGACTTAATGGGCAGCAATTGAGGGTTCTGGTGAAACTTTAGTCTGGGAAAAAGATGTAGAGGATGAAGCTTTTGATCAGCTTTGAGAACGACCTTGCCTGCAGGCTGACGTGGCGGTCTGGACCTCCTCGGGTTTATAGGAATGGCCCTCCTGTCCTGGTCTCCCAGCGCAAAGCCACACTCACATCTGCAGGGTCTCTGGTTTTAGAGCCTGCAACTGAAGCTCTAAACATGTTACATTTGTCCCCTGTTGCCCACCCTGAATTTTAGTTTTTTTCCTTCGTATCCCCATAGGGGACCATCTATTTTTGGTTAGATGAATGGTTCATCATCTAGTGCAGTTGACTTCCTTTTATGATCAATTAGTTTGAGGCTGTCAGCGCTGCTTCAAAGCCACTATGCATCTTTCACACCCCTCTACCCTGTAATTTATAAGCACTATGGGTTTCAAAAAAACAAAACCAAAAAAAAAAGAAAAAGAAAAAGAAAAAGAAAAAAAGAAAGAAAAAAAAAAGAACCCTCCAGTACTTTTATTAGCTGCTGAAATGCATTAGGGTGCATACACTTTGAACTGCACAGAAGAAGATAACCATGCCTGTAATTGGAATAACTCACATCGGGTCCCTCGTGGCTCCCTTTACTAACCTCTGCATTGTTTTATCCCCAGGATTTATTGGTGACCTGCAATAGCCCTCTCCCAGGCCCCAGCCCGCTGGGGTGTTTGTGGGGGAAAGGGCAATGTGCATGGCCCACTCCCTGACCTGAGCCGCCCCGTAAATCAGGGCCTGCATTCGTCTGTGACGGTGAGACAGATGGCAGCTGTTGTTGGAGGAGCTCAACAGGAATCAAGGCCTGTGATCTTTCCTGTTGCTAACAGGCCTGATTTTTTATGGCTGTCAGCATCCTTGGAATGGCTGAGGGAGGCACGGAGGGAGGCGGGGGTGGGTGGGGGAGATGGCTCTAGATCTCTGCTTTCTTCTCCCAAGGGGGCAAGCCACAAAGGTCTTTCTTTTTTTTCTCCCTGGCTGGGGGCTTGGCTTCACACTCTGTTTCTGAAGAAGTTTCCTAGAGTGCACAAATGTCAAAGCTAAATGTAACCAAAACCTTCTAGAAAGGAAAATGGTGGTCAGCTTCTCGTTGCCATTGGTACACAGATCCTAGCATTGTCCTACCTGAAACATGAGAGCTGGCCCTTTCCATTGGACTAACACGGGAAACTCAGTGGGCCTAGTACAACACAGGCTTGTTTTCCCAAGTGCCTTTGATGTGTAAATAAAAGCAATTACTTAAAGCTATTTGATGGGTCCAACAGTTGAATTTTTTGCTCTTTCTGAGCAGTTGGACAGAAAATTCAGGAAGGATGAGGAGGTAGGATGTAAGAGTAAAGTATGAAAAGCAAAGAGCTTGCCAGACAAAAGAAACTCCAGCCAGTTCTGAGGTACCTGATTAGGGGGTATTAGCGGCACAGATCCGGTCATTAAGGTGAAGTTGGACCACAGTGGGTGAAGCGGCCTGAACACTAGCGTGGAATAAACAGTTTATTAACAATCCTTGTGTGGTCCAGCAGCCTGCCTCCAACAGACTCAACCTCCCAGCAAGAACAGAGCCAGCCACAGGGCAGGGCTGTGTGGCCAACACCAAACAGAGCCTGCAGAAGCCCAGAGGAGATAGTAATAGAATCCCAGATGCAGCCAAGTGGTTTCCAGGCAGGGGAGCGAATTGATTTATTTATTTATGTAGGGCTTGAAGCTAGCCTCAGACCACAGGGACACTCAGCTTACAGATAAAGCAGACACACCCAAGAAATCACATGCAGAAAGTCCCAGTGGACATTCAAGTTCTTAGAGACATTTGGGGTCCACTGAGACTCTTGCTGTAACTCTATTTGCTGCAGAGGGATTTTGCCTGTAGCCAATGGCCACTTCTCAAGTTCTGAGTCCACTGACACAGTGTAAGTGAATGACAGTTCCATTCCCACTCAGGATTCTCTGTAGGCTAGGCCAGTGGTCTAACAACCACACCTCTAATAATCTCCAGAGGTCTCACACTTTCAAAAAAGAAAATGAGCAAAACATCCTCAAAGTCAGTTTGCCAGTACAGGGCTGGCTGGGGGGAAAAAGCCATTCAGATGTTTCCAGAAAGGGCAGGTGCTCTGCCTTTCTCAAGACCAATTGCCAGGTGGGGCCCCAGGTGTCAAGGGGGTCAGGGCACAGGTTCGAGTTTCCAGACTAATATATCAGACAGAGAGGCAGGTGCATGGGTTGTTCAAAGTGTTCTTTGCTTATAGTCAGTGTTTTTGGTCTTCCAACTCACCTGTGAGACTGGTTATGGACTTGCTGTGCAAAAGTGGTGGCAAGCCCCTGCCTTTATCCTTTCCTTTTTCTGGGCCCACTTAAGCAGAGGCAGCAGAGGTGTTACAGAGGCAAAAGTACTTTACTCCTCCTTGAGGAGTAAACTGCTCTGATTGGCATTCCATCTGAATCTCTTCCACCTCACTGAAAGGCTTTCAGGGAGGACTTTTCATATATGACCTTCATCCTTATATTGGGTTTCACAGGGAGGGAAAAGTCCTGCAAGCTCCTTGACACCATGAGGGCAAGTCCCACACCACAGGCACCAACACAGGGACCATAATGACAGTCCCAGGAATGTGCACAGACAGAAAACCAACTGTGGTGGGCAGAATAATGTCCCACAGCGAGGGGCCGCTATAATCCTCGGAACCTGTGAATATGTCACATGACGAAAGGGGTTTTGCAGGTGTGATAAAGTTAAAGATCTTGAGATTGGGGAGATTAGGCTGGCGGGTCTGATATAATCATAAGGGTTCTTACAAGGGAAAGAGAGAGACAGAAAAGGCAGAAGAGATGTGACAATGGAAGCAGAGGTGGGAGTGACGCGACTGCTAGGAGGAAGGAGCCAGAAGCCAGGGAATGTGGGCAGGTTCCAGAAGCTGGAAAACCAAGGAAATGGAGTCTCCCGTTGAATTTCTTCCCACCAAAGGAATTCAGCCCTGCTGAGACCTTGATTTCAGCCCAATGGGTTGGATTTTTGATGTCTAAAACTGTAAGATAATAGATTTGCTCTGTATTAAGCCTCTAAGTCTGTGGTTACTTGTGACAGCAGTGACATGTTCATCATTCATGGAATGGTCTGTCCATGTGTTCACTTAACTTTTAAAAAAGCATTATTTCTCCTCATACAAACTCCTAGCCTGCTGTGATTTGACACGAACGGTGTTCTGAATAACTCAGGAGAAAAGTGAAGAATTGAAGTGGAATTTATTATTTGAGAACATATTCAGTAGCTACTCTAACAATCAGAACAAATAAACCCTGTGTAGGAGGCCAGAGGCCAGGAACCAGCAAAGACAAACGAAGGTGCAGAGACTCCAGGTGGGTATCTGCTTTCATTCCTGGGTGACTTTGCTGTCACAAGAGAGTTTTGTAAAGGGTTCTCTAGACATCTCTGTCTTGTAGATCTAGTCTAGTGTTTGATAAATGCTCAAGATTTTTTTTTGAATTGATAAATCTGATTTAAGCAAACAAATAACACACACAGGCACACAGAAATCCACAGGCACACAGAAGTTTGGTCCTTGTTAAGTTTTATCCCATCTGATGTACTGCACTTGGTATTGTATACAGGCTAGTGTATAGGAAAGCAGGATCTCATAGTGGCTGGACCATGGGCTATGGAGTCAGAGAACTGGGGATAAATAAATAGCCTCTCTTTACACTAGTGAATGATCATGTGTAGTTTATTACTGTCCTTGTCTCTCCATTCCTTCCAGGAGAAGGGACCTGGTCTTAACCCCTACCTTCAAAGCATCATTGAAAACATAAAATGACATTGATGTCCATTGGGCCATTATCACAGCATTTGGCACATGAACATATAACTGACACTCTACAAATGTAAACAAGTTATTATTTTAATGATTGGTATTTGGTAGAACTGAGTCTGTAGTTTAATTAACTATTCATTTAACCAAGCTCATAATCTGACCCAAAGTTGTTGAAGGTGGCAATGATAAAAATGGTATGCATTTATTAATCACCTGCTATGTGCCAGATGCTCTTTGGAGCACTTTACCCATGAAGTAATGGAAGCTCAGGGACTTTGAGTATCTTGCCTGGGTCACCTTACTAATTGACCACAGAACTCGGATTTGAATCCAGTAGTCTGAGCTCAGAGCCTGACTAATTCCTTTGCAATGCTGCCTGTCAAGGGAGACTTCTCAAAGTTTGTACCATTATCTATAATAACCACAGAAGGGCCAGCAAAGTGATTCCTCCTCCTGATTTCCTGATGTCCTATATGATCAGTAGGGTGTCCTGGGCACTTTTCTTAAGATTAAATGACACTGATTAATATCTTGAAAATGTTAGCTGATAAAAACTTGGCTTCCCAATGAAATATTGGAGACGTGCAGGAGGGAAAATGGTTGTTTAACCAGGCAAGCTTGAGGTAAAGTCTTCCCGGCATCTATCACCACAGCTGAGGGAACTTGTTTAGGAATGATTTACCTTGGCAGTGTCTTCTGCACACAGTGTGTATGAGAGTGGACCTTTCCAAGATCACAAGCAAGAATGATTGTGCTTTTCAGGACTTCGACAAGCATGGGTGGCTAGGCTCCGAGCAAGTCATCTTAAGGAAGAGGGTAACAACTTTGGGGGTTGAGAGGATCACTTGAAAAATTTTCAGGAAAAGTAGAATTCAGGAAAAATGGGTAACACCAAATATCAAAGAACAAAGTTATGAACACCCAGAAAGAATAAATCCTGGAAGGGATTAAGAATCGAGTTCCAAAAACTGAGAGAAGTGAATACAATGGAAATTTCAGCTCTTGATGGAAACTGAAGTAGGAGAATTCCAGGATGAGATGGTGAGTTGGGTGCAAAGACCTTTCATATGCCTCCCAACTCATTCTATGATTCTAGCAACACTTCACGTCAAACAAGTTACCAAGATTTCCTTTGCTCAAAATAGCAGTTGCTTCATCTGGTGTGGAGGTAAAATATTTCTGAATAGTTTCCAAACCAACTGAATCGTGTAGTCCTGAGAGCTTGAGGAATTCCTTGCTCCCTCTTCTCCCTGTCCCCTTCCTTCTTCTCCTCCACACTGTTCTCCTTTTCCTCCTTTTCTCCTGCCTCTTCCTTGTCCTCCCACTCCAGCATCTTCTTCTCTTATTCCTTTTCTCCACATTCCCAGGTTAGATACCTGGTAATGGGAATAATTTAATTCCAAGAGGATACAAAGCAAATGGCTTAGAAGCTGTGAGTATGATTTAGTACACTTTCACACTCTAGAGTTGGAGGCACATAGAGAAATATAGTAAAGACAAGGATCTTATACTGAAAGAGGTTAAATACAAAAAAAAAAAACCCCACAAAACTTTTTTAGTGTCATAGTTTGAGTTTAGAGCTAACAGTTTTATTTTCATAAAATAAAATACAAAAAAATTAAAGTGAGTTCCTTATGTACTGTGGTGTGAGTAGGGTGTCCTAAGGTTTAAGAGAAGTGGAGTGAGAAATAGATAAAGCATATGCTTTGATTCCATAGTGAGGAGACTGCAAATTTTCATTACACAACAAAAACATTTTAGCTGTGGCTTGTGAACCCCGGTGGGTGCCAAAGCTCTCAATGCTATTTCCATTGGATAATGTTGTGTTGAGGCCTGGCTTTTGTTAATATTTTCAGAATCTTATCTCAGCTATCACATGTTTTAAATACCAGGAAGAGTTTAATGCAGAGGTCAAGGTTATGCAGGCCACATGAACTGCACTAAGACAAGCCATCCTTCCTGCCCTATCAGGTAGGTTGCAGACTTGGATACTCAGCGATTCTTGTCTCAGAAACAAGTAGACAGAGCAACTCAGTGCAAGCAGGGGCCTATGGAGAGAGGGAACAACCTAATTAAACAATTAAACATGGAGACCTGAGAGGATCCAAATGAATAGAACCAGGGACAGAAAAAAAGAAATGAACAGTAGAATAAATATGGTAAAGTTGATTATACAACCTCTTATGCCCTTCTTGTACACCCCAAATACCCTATTCAGTATTTCATTCATTCATTCATTCATTCATTCATTCATTCATTCCACCTCACCCTATTATCACTTTCAGGGGAGACTGAAATAATGAAACATCAAAAATAAAAGCAACAGCATGAATGAAATAAACAAAGGGAGCCTATAGGAGCAAATTGAGGCATGAAGCTAACAGAGGAGTTAGACAAAGAAACATTGTTTTCCCCAGTTCAATCCAATCAAATCCCAGAGTGGCATATTTCATGTCTATTATAATTGTTTGTTGGCCTAAATGTGTTTTGGAAGCTTGCTTTGAAAAATGATAGAATCAACCATTTTGCTTATTTTCACATTCCTTACTTCAGTGGAAATAATGGAAGGAATAGGAAATGAGGAGAGTGGTGAACTCTGTAGATGTGAAAATGAACAGAGATAACAAGGGGTGGGAATCAGCTAGGAAATACACCAGAGAAGGGACCCAGGAATCAGGGAAAGGAGGAGAGGAAGCCACAGGTAAATGGCTGTGCAGGTGGAGTATCGTGCAGAGGATGTGCTCTCCTGGAGTCCCAAGCAACTTTTACCAGGATGTCCCCTATTCTATTGAATTCTCTCTTTAGAATCTGTCTCTCTCATTCATCTGTCAATTTCTATCTAGGACATTTTATAACCCATAGAAGATGTTCCATAAAAACTTGTTTGGCTCAGGTCTAAAAGCTACGAATGGAAGAGTAAGTACAGGGGAAAACACAAGTTGTATGAGATAGAGACCATGAGAAGTAGAAAGAGACAAGTAGTGAGGAAGAAAAAAAAAGAAAAGTGTCTTCCAGGTGGTGGTTTGGATGTTTCTTTATCTGGAAATCCCTTCCTGACTCTTCTAGAACAAAGTGCCCCTACTATGGACTTCCATGGCATTGGTACACTTCCTTCACCACAGTTACGGTGGCCAGAACTGTGATGGTCTGGCTGTCTTTCTTCCTCCTGGACACTAAGCTTTGAGCACAAAGGTAAGTGTGTCCATCCAGCTCACTATGGTGTTTACAGAATCTAGCACAGCACTTGGTTTATCATGGGTTTTCAATATATATTATTTTGAGGCTACCAACTGAATGGGAGAAAACTTTTGTAAATTATACCTCAGGAAAGGGGCTAGTATCAAAAATAGATAAAGAGCTCATATAAGTCAACAACAATAACAAAAATAAACACTCAATTAAAAAACAGGCAGAGGATCTGAACAGACACTTTTTTTTTTAATGAAGGACATACAAAGGGCAATAAGATATATGGAAAAAATGCCCAATATCACTAGCTGTAAGGGAAATGCAAATCAAAACCACAATGAGATACCACCCCATACTTGTTAGAATGGCTCTTATCAATAAGAAAAGAAATGTGGAAATGTATTGTATAGAAAAGGGAACCCTGTATACTCCTGGTGGGAATGTAAATTGATGTAGCTAATGGGGAAAACACTATGGAGGTTCCTCAACAATTTAAGAATAGAATCACCATATGATCCAGCAATCTCTCTTCTGGGTATCTACCTGAAAAACCTGAAAACATTTATTTGTAAAGATATATATGTACCCTTATGTTCATTGCAGTGCTATTTACAATAGCCAAGACATGAAAACAACCCAAGTGTCTTCAACAGATGATTGAATAAAGGTGTGGTACATGTATACAGTGGAATACTACTCAGCCATAAAAAATTAAATATTGTCATTTGTAACAACCTGGATGGATCTTGACAGTATTATGTTAAGTGAAATGAGTTAGACAGAAAACGACAAAAGCCATATGATTTCACTTATATGGCACACAAAACAAAAAGCAACAAACAAAATGAACAAACGAAAAACCAAACTCATAGATATAAATAACAGAATGGTGTTAACTAGAGGGGAAGTGGGTAGGGGGAAGGTAAAGAGGGTAAAAGAGGTCAAACATATGGTGAAAGAAGGAGACTAGACTTCATGTGGTGAGCAAACTAAATAGGGTATACAGATGTCATATTATAAAGTATACACCTGAAATTATATAATGTTACCTTAATAAATTTAATAGTAAACATATATTAAAAACTTAATAAAATATGTGTTATTTGAATAAGAAAATTAGACAAAAGTTAAATGAAAAGTCTCATAAAGAAAGAGAGGAAATTGCCCTGGCTGGTGTGGCTCAGTGGATTGAGTGTTGGTCTATGAACCAAAGGATCGCTGGTTTGATTCCCTGTCAGGACACATGCCTTGGTTGTGGGCTAGGTCTGCAGTGGGGGGCACGTGAAAGGCAACCACACATTGATGTTTCTCTCCCTTTCTTTTTCCCTCCCTTCCCCTCTTTCTGAAAAAATAAAGAAATAAAATCTTTTAAAAAATATGGGAAATTTGTTTTAAAAATGGTTAAGGGCATGAGAGGATGTTTAGGTATGTTTAGGTGAAGAAATTTAATTTGAAAATTAAAAAAAATGTTCATGAAAAGCAGGGAGGGATGCTATTATAATAAAGATACGTGGTATAATCTCTTGAATTTTTCATTCTTTTATCTATAAAATGTAATTAACAATCATACCCTCTAGGTGCTTTGTGAGGATTAAATGAGACTGTGTACAGTGTTGAGTGTTTGTTGGCCTCCACAATTAATTAAGACCTGTTAGGTTAAAAATGGTAGAAGGCCATTTTGAACTTATTTATAAACAGAAAGGAGGGGTTACTTGACTGGTTTGTATAACCAAGCCAAGAGCAGGGTCGGGAGGGGCAGGGGAGTATGAAGGTGATGAGGGCCCCTGATTTCCTTGGTTTGTTGAATTCATCCTCTCCAACTCCAGCAGTCTCCACAAACCTGCTACCATAGCCACCAGCAGCTCCAGACTCGTATATGGACAGTCTCACAGCTAGAGGGAAATGTGGAGTTCCTCTCTCCTGGCCCCAGTTTAAAAAAAAATCCCCAGAGAGTCCCATTCAAACTGTGTCCTCATCTCTGCTCCTCGTCTTGCTCAGGGTAACAGGGTTACGTTATATTGATGTAACATAAATGCCCTACTTTGAGTCAGGTGTCACCTTTCAAAAGAGAACAAGGAGGAAATCATAGTAGGCCAGCAGTCATCCCAATTTTTGTCTATGATGGTCAATAAATGAAAGCTATTAATAGTAGTAGTAACAAGAAATGCAGCAAAGGAAGTGAAGAAGAGAAAATACCAACTTTTGGCTTAATTTTTCCACTCTTAACTTTAGTAACATGGAACCTGGCCTTGGCATTGTGCAATGATCCCTACTCTGGATCTTATAGCATAAAGGTAGCAATTTTCAACCTTTTTCAGCTCATGACACACATAAACTCATTACCAAAATTCTGCAGCACACCAGAAAAAATATTGGTTGTGGATCTGACAAAAAATAAGTGTGAGTTTGTTTCATTTACATCAGATGGCTATTGTTGTGTTGGCTGTTCTCACTGTTGTATTTGATAACCTAAGGAAAAAGAGGTCAGTGCTCAGTGCCCCTGACTATATAGTCAGGAATTGCATATTTTAAAAATTCTTGTGATGCCCTGGCTGGAGTGGCTCAGTTGGTTGAAGCATCATTCTGTAACCAAAAGTTTTCAAGTTTGATTCCTGGTCAGGGCGTATGCTTAGATTGAGGGTTCAGTCCCTGGTCTGGGCAGGTGCTATCCCAGTCCAGGTGCATGGAGAGGTAACTGATTGATGTTACTCTCTCATGTCAATGGTTCTCTCCTTTCCTCTTCCTCTTTGCTCTCTAAAAACAATTTAAAAAAGTGTCCTTGGGTGAGGCTTAAAAAAATATTTTTACAGCGCACTGGTTAAAAATAATTGGCATAAAGATTTGGAAACCACATATAGCACTTGATAAAATTAAGTGTTCAAGTTTGACTTATTTGCCAGCCACACTCAAGATGACTAACCTTGAAGTTGCCTGCTTTTCCCCTCTTCCTTTTGTTTGAATAAATAAATGTCAAGTTGTACAGAAGCAGATGCTGTGCCTTCTATTTTTTTTGTGTGTGTGTATGTTCCTTGACTTAACCACAGAGTGCCATGTTCCGAGTGTTTAATGAGTGCTTTTTAATAATTTCATGAACAAGCAAATGGATGAGTAACATCATGAAGTATCAACCATTTTGCAAAATGGAACATGTGTCAAAACATTTTCTGTGAAAGTAACTCACTGAAAATAATTGAAAATTTTGTCTCAGAAAATGCCTCCTAAGCTAGTTAAACCTGTTTGTTGGATGTCTAAGATGTACAGATTTGAGAGTTTGGCACACTTCTTGAAGAAATGACAGATTTGGTCTTCAAGAAGGCTCCAATTAAATGACTTCTTTATTGTTTCTAAAGTGAGCTATTTTAATATTTCTCAGTGAAAGATGAATTTATCCCCTTGTATTTCAACTTTTGCTAATCCTACAAGTAAAATCTATTCTGAAAGGGCAGCATAAAAATTGAAAGAACACATTACAAAAGAGCTCATCACGAGGGAATATTAACATAGCACCTTGAATAACTAAGTTGCAGGGCGAGGGGGTGGAGCAACAAACAGAGAAGAGAATTAATTCATGTGCCATCAGTCCCGAAATGTTTCCTGAACGAGGTGAATTTAAAGTCATATTTTAAAGGAAGTTAGAACCATGTCATGAAGTTGAGAGGGGGCAGCAAACTGGAAAAAGGAATTATCTAATCACAAACATGTATTTTAAAGAAAGGCAGATTGATTTCTTTCTCTCTGTCTTGAGGAAAATATATTACCCCTGTGATTAAAGAGGGGAAAGGAATTGGGGGGTGAGAGATCAGATGAGGACACTGGCCCAGAAGCAGGATTGCTGTGAGAGTCAGGCACAAAACGGAGGGTGTGCGAAGCCAGGGCCAGAGCAGCTGGGGTTTGCACACTTGGAGAACGCTGACAGGCTGCAGAGACTTGGGATCTCTTGGAAAAGCAGAGATAACCTCTGGGATGGTCGGAGAGAGATATCAGGGTATCCGGGAAAGGTGACAAAATATATGTGATTCATGTTGAAAGCCAAGTCCAAGCGTCAGTCTGGATTTCAAAGGTGACTAGAGTGAAAAAGAAACCCAAGAAAGAGTACTGACTGGGCCAGATGGCTGGGGTTATGCTTCAGTAACAAACACTTCCCCCATCTCCATGGTTCAAACAACAAAGGTTTGCCTCTTGCTGACACTTCTTGTCTACTGCATGTCAGCATTGTAGTCACTGGGGACCCAGGCTAATGAGTGTTCCATCTTGATGTATCTACCACTATTGACAAGATAGGACAAAGGGAACTTGGAGAGTCTCACACTGGCTCTCAAAGCTTCTGCCGGGAAGTGACATATATCTCTTCCTTTCACATTTCATTGGCTAGAACAAATCACATGGTCATGTCTAACTTCACAGTACGTGACCATCTCCTCTTAGTTTAATTTCCTAATAAAGTACACTTCAAATTTTCAAGCTTAACACTCTTTATATTTTTAAGCTTAATCTTCATCTGAATTTATTTTAAAATTTGTGACTGAAAAAGCTATAATAAATAAAGAAGCTCCCTGACAGGTGTGGCTCAGTGGGTTGGGCGTTGTCCTGCAGACTGAAAGGTCGCTGGGTCAATTCCCGGTCAGGGCACATGCCTGGGTTGAGGGCCAGGTCCCCAGCTAAGAGCATGCAAGAGGATACCGACTGATGTTTCTGTCCCTCTCTTTCTATCTCCCTTTCCCTCTCTCTAAAAATAAATAAATAAAATCTTTAAGAAAAGATTTCTGTTGAAAGGAAGGAAGGAAGGAAGGAAGGAAGGAAGGAAGGAAGGAAGGAAGGAAGGAAGGAAGGAAGGAAGGAAGGAAAGAAAGAAGGAAGGAAGGAAGGAAGGATGGAAGATTGGCTTGTGTTTTGTGAGGAATCATCTTCTATGCTGAATAAGAGCTTTGTGACAATATTAGAATATTCTTGGGGAGACAGAGGCATCAGATTGAGAGGCTAGCATGGTTAAGTAGACTTGCTGAAGGGAATTCCCTGAAGAGAAATACCTTTGCTTTGCATTATGCAAGAACAGGTCCAGGCAAAGCCTTCTGCCACCTGTAGCATCCAGCAAGGGCAAACAGCACTTCCTGCATGAGAGGGGCCACCAAGTCCTGTACATAACTTATTCATCTATGTGTCAAAAACTTATTGAGTACCTCCTATAGATCATGCACCATGGTAGGCACTTGAGAAGTACTGTTGAACAAGACAGATGTGGATGATGTGAGGTGCCACTGAAGTCGCCCCCCGCCCCCCGCGTGCCTTCAGAAGTGAAGCTGCTGGAAGTGCTGTTGGCAGATGCCCCTCAGCTGTCAACTCCAGTGTGGTCCAGCTCAAGTAGCTGCCTCCCTCAAGACTACATCCCCTTAAAAAACAGTCACCTGCAGTGTGATCAATGAGGGACAACATATTGGGCAGAGACAGGAACATGTGTCAGAGTCCCGAGGTGGAAATAGAGGTCAGGAAGGTGAGGAAGGGAGCGGAGTGCACTATGGCTGAGTCACATGGGTGAGATCACCATGAGACCAGTGAAACAGGCAGAGACAGACCATGGAGGCCACTGTCGGTCACAAAAGCACCTCAGATTTTATTTTAAGGGATATGGAAGATAAGGGCCACTAGTTCAAGCAGGGACATTCTGTGTTATAGAAAAAGGCACTCTTCTCTCAAATAAAAGGAAAAAAAATTAAGTTAACGATGAGTTCAGTGCACGATTTGAACAACTGTTCACGGTATTCCTGCTGGGAAGGCTGACCATGGCAGATCTATAAGTGGGGGAGAAGAGAGAAGTGAGGAGATAGGAAGAATGTCAGCTCTGGAGTTTAATCAGCAGCATCCAGAATAGGTTCATCCAAACAGTGGTTACATAATTCAAACTGCATTTTAAATCAATAGCCAGACATATGCATCCTATTAAGAATTAGGCAAAGCTGCTGCTGTGATTATGTACCCCTTGACTCAGTCTGGCTCTCTCCACATACTCACTCATCACCCCTCAACATGGGGGTGCATGTACAGTCAGTAGTGTGCATACACCTCCTGCAACCCCCCTCCACCTATACATGTCCCAAGTTATCTGGTGCAGCTGCAGGGGGCTGTGTTTCTTTGGATGGTTGTTAGTTCCCTATCTCTAAAGAAAATGCTGTATCTCTTGTATCAGACAAGAACTCTGTTCAGCTGCCAGTACAGAGATCCAGCAAAATCTATTTAAAAAAGATAAAGATTTGTTTATCTCTCACATAAGAGAATCCAGACATAGGAACAGAAAGAGAAAGAACATGGATCCCAAATGATTACAGAGCTACCACAGAAACCCTGAACTCTCTACATCTGGCAAGAAAGAAGACAAAAGAAAAGGAAAAGGGGAATGCCCTACACGTTTTTTTGATCCTTTAAGGAGCTTTTACATAAATCCTACCAACTTAGGCTCAGATTTCATTGACCCTGACTTAGTTACATCTCCTCTCCACCTCTATTCTAGTGCAGATACGTCACTGTTTGTAGTTAAATTAATAGTGAAAATTTCTATATTTATGGCTATGTAAATATTGTTTACCCTAGTTCCAAGAAATGAAGCATTTCTTTTCTTGCAAGGAACATTCTTATAAGTTTTTGGTTTTTCCTTGAGATTTGACTAACATTTTTTGGTGTTTACTATCTGCCATTATTATAGCCTTAGTCCCCCACACTCCCAACGCTGCCCCAGAGTCTCCATCATACCAGGTACTCTCTGTTTTTGCTTCCTTACAAAGTCCTAGGACTTTCTGTTCTGTCGTCTTATCCTCTGCTGGTGGATCTCCAAATCTGCTGCACAACTGCTGTCCTTGGACTCGCCATTACTGCTCTTGTGGGTTGGATGCATTGTGTCCTGGGTTTCGTATATTCTTCTTTCTTGATTTACTCCCACATTTTGCTGGAACTTTCTGCTTAATTATTCCTAGGTCAGCAACCAAAGAGGTGCTAAATTAGCACCAAACAGACAGAAATAAATGAAACATAATCTCTCTCCTCAAGGGTTTCACAGCCTAGTGATGGAGACAGATGCATAGAAAAATAAGTAATAACCCTAAAGCTTATGTGCGTGCTCTAGTAGCTCACATGTGAGGCAGCGCATGAGAAGGAGCAAAGAAATAGAAATTTATTTGTGGAATCAGGGAAAGCTTCACAATAAAAGGGACACCAGGTTTTGAAAGAAAACCAAATAAGCGCTTGCTTAGTGGAGAAGTGGAGGGAGGGAATTCCAGGCAGAGGTAGCAGCGTGGACAACTGCACGGAGGCATAAGAGACAAAGCCAGTACGAGGACCAGTAAAGGCGGTGAAGTGTAGCAGCCTGAAACACACAAGGTAGAGTCCATGAGGCTGGGGAAGGAGGTTGCAGCCAGAGGCTACAGGATCTTGTATGTTTTCTGAGTTTCAAACAACCCACTTATAAACTTATGAGCATGTCTTATTTACAACTTGTGGGTGGCCTAAGCACGTCTATAAACGTAGGCAGGGCAGAAACAAACCATTTCTGTATAAGAAATAAAGTCTCTTCAATTCTGGTTGTGGTTTTTTCATCCCAATTCAGGCAGAGGAGGTTGAAGTGCTGCCATCAGGCTTGTGCCTCCTCCACCAACAGATTGCTTGAGGTTTCTAAAAAGAGAGAGTTTTATTAGAATGTAAAAAAGAATAACTGGTTTAATTAATCTAGGATGCAAAATCTTTGGTGTTCTTATGGCACTATGAACCATGCCAGGGTTCAAAACAATTTAAGGTCTCTCTGGCACTCAAAATCTTCCCAGCCTTAAAATGTTAAAATGTTTCTTACTTGGATCCATGCTTTGCTCTCCTTTCAAGAGACAGAGTTAGCCTGAGTCACGGAGGGTCTTTGCCCTCCCCCTTTCCACCTTTCTGGATTATTGGGTTTATTCTCTATTTGCAACCTTTTAAAGTGCTTCTCAGGGGACTAGGGCAGACATAACCTCACCTCACAGACTCCTGGCTCCACAACATAAGTCTCCTGGGTATTTTTATAATATTATTGGTTGAAAAACATTTAAAATATCTTTCCTCTATAAATGCATGAGTATATAGTTTCCCCTTTTCCCTGTACTACCCACATTATAGGTAGGAAGTAGATGATTGGACAACTATATACTTTACGGAAAGGCTCATATCTGTAGAAAAAAATACCTTCATACCCCTTAATGGTAGAACCCAGCATAACATACTTCATGGTAATTCTCTTATCAAATTATTTTTTTCCCCTTTATAGATCAAGGTGTTTCAGTGAGTTTGTAATAATAGCTCTTTAAGAAGAAACAGAGAGGAAATCGGTCTATTAAATTGGTGGGTGGAACTGTGGAAAGCTGTGTGTGCATGTGCGTGCGTGTATGGGTAAGAAGGCAGGTAACAAACACTAAAAGTATTTTGAAATCTACTACCAAACCTAAAATCTAATTTGTAAACTTTGTTATGAACACTTCAAAGTGTTGAGTTTACTCATTTATTTTTCCAGCTAATGGTGAATGTGCATCTGGTTTGAAGCTGGGTGCTCGAAGGACAATGAGAACATGATAAACAAGGAGGCCCTGACCTCAAAGAACGTAGTGGCCTATTGGCTGGTAGATGCAGAACCCTTCCTGCCAAACCCCCCTCAGTGCTCAGGAGGCCAGAGGGGTTTGAGCCTGCCCATCCCCACTCTCATGCTCACATGTTCAGATTTAGTTTCTGAACTAACATGAAACACGCTAGCCCATTCATCAAATTCTCCTGTTATAAAATGTCTTAGATTTTTAAAAAATTTCTTTCTAATCATTGCTCAGCTGCAGATGATTTCCTTTGGGTCCAGCCCACCTTACTGTGTCTTTCCTTGGCTTAATCCCAGCATTGCCTCTACAAACTCTCCTTGCTTCTGGAAAGGAGTGTCGGCTGCCCCAGGCTCCCATTCCAAAATTTTTAACCTAATTCAATGTCATTCTGGAATTATTTCTAGATACGTCTGTATACAACATACATACATATATCTGTATAGTATATGTTTATATATACAAATGTATATATACTCATATATGTATGTATAAAATACATTATACACACATACATATATATGTATATATATTTACATTTCTGTCTTTGCCTCTTTTCATCTTCACACTAGAAAAAAATGCAGCATTGACAAGGAAATTAAAACATTAATTGGTTGATGCCTCTAGATGTCACACCTCAATGAATACAAAGAATTTTGTAATGATCAAAAGTGGAGTGTCCCTGTGATGCCCTCCAATCTAAGCTTGAGGGGGAGCCCCTCTTTTGGAAGTGAGAGATATTAGACAACTGGAGTCAACTTGACTCAAATCCCCACGTGGCAGACAGAAAATATGTGCACAGAAAAGAAGCCTGTCCTGACAGTCAAATCCCTAGAGAACTTACCAGTTTATGGGAACAGTTGTTGGCAGACACCCATTCCACTTTGGGCCCCAATCTGATACCCTGAATCCTGGGGGTGGGACACAGTGGGATGTCCCCTGGAGCTGTGATTCTCAACTTCATTGGCACATTAAAATCACCTAAAGAACTTCCAAAAACACTCATGTTAGGGTGCTACCTGTAGAACCTTTCCTGAGCGATATGGGTGAGGCCCGCCCTGGGCCCTTGAAAGGTGATTTCACAGTCCCGCCAAATTTGGGAACCACTACAATGGGGTCATTGGGTGGCCCAGAGGTACTTGATATTTGGGGGCATAATACACCAAGCTGGCCTGTCTTCTCTCTCTTTTTCCAAAGTGAAAGGCTGTGGAGAGAAGCAGGACAAGGAATATGTGATGTCAGGAGATCAAAGGCTCAGGTCCTCTGCAGGGAGCCAGTGGCCCTGTGGCTGTGGCTGTGTGGATGCCACTACTCACCCTGTCTGGGGCCAGCATGGACCATCAGAATCGTGGAGGACAGGCTCCTAGGAGTGCAGAGAGGGCACCCTCTGCTTTCTGGGTTCTTGTGCTGGAGCACGTGGTCCCAAAATGAACAGTGGGGGCATAGACAAAAAAACCAAAAGACAGGAGAACTCTGTTTCAGCAGATTCATTTATAAGGAAAATATCAGAAGCAAAAGGCACACATGGGAATATTGTTATTGGAAAGAGAATTTTCCTAAAGAATTTTTATAAATGGAAACTGCTTCAAGTTCAAGCCATATTTAAAAACACAACCACATGGGTGGCAGGAAGGAGGGGAACAGCTGTGTTCAAATATTTTTCTGAAAGGGTGAACATCCGACCTCATTCAGCTGTCTGTCTCGAGGGCCCAGAGTGGCCGTGTGTGTCCTGCGTGTGTCTGGACCGCGCCCACCGGCCCCTTCTGAGGCCTCTGTGATCCACTCAGGATGATAAACATGGGAGCTGGTAATAAAAGAGCCATCTTTTATAGAGATAATGACTCCCCTCCCCAGGATGATTCAAGAACAATTTATTCTGGTACTGGAGTGGAGAAATGGGACTTAACTACATAAGAGTGAGTGAAAAAAGTCAATGGGCACATTCCCTTTGAAACTGGTACCGGAGCGCAGCTTAAAGCCTTTGGTATTAGCTTCAGGGATAGCTCAGGAATTTGCTCTCGCTTCCTTTGATCCATAGTAGAATGGACTGGATTAATTTTGGGTATTTCTGGGTGATTGTTTGGGGATGGAGGTTAATGGGATTTGGGGAACTGGAGAAAATAACTGTTTTTGAATGGACTAGAAGTGAATGTTTGCTGTGGTGTATAGCATGAAATCTAGTGTAGGTTACCTTCTGTGCATACTTTGGAAATTGTCATGATTTGACACAGCCTTCTTTGGCCTGACAGAGCTTGGCTTCTCTAGAAAAATCCATTTTTATGTTAAATGAGGTAGGTGGTCCACCACTAGATGCCAGGTTCCTGAGGGCCTGCCACCTTCCCCTCTTCCCTAGTGCAGTCTGCCCCACACCCAGAGCCACTCGGCACTGGACAGGCACTCCACATGTATTTGTTGAACAAAAAAAGAGTAAATGTCTCCCCTATGTACTCACAGAAAGCATTTTTGAAATACAGTAGTCCCTCCTTATCTGCAGGGGATATGTTCCAAGACCTTCAGTGAATGCCCAAAATTGTGTATAGTATGGCACCCTACATATACTATTTTTATTTTTCAATATGTATACAGCTATGATAAAGTTTACCTTATAAATTAGGCACAGTAAGAGATTAACAACAGTAACTAATAAAATAGAACAATTAATTGTTATAATTGGCATATTGTTAATACCAAGATAAAAGTTCTGTGAACGTGGTATCTTTATCTCTCAAAACATCTTATTGTACTGTACTCACCCTACTTCTTGAGATGATATGAGGTGACACAATGGCTATGTGATGAGATAAAGTGGGATGAATGATGTAGGAATTTTGATGTAGCATTAGGCGACTATAAATAAGGGTTACCTGAACACAAGCTGCAATTGACCTGATTGATAAATGAAGAAGCTACTGCGTGACAAATGAGTGGGGAGCGTGGACAGTGTGGAGATGCTGGACAAAGGAATAATTCATGGCCCAGGTGGGACTGAGTGGGATGACTCAAGATTTCACCATCTTACTCAGAATGGCACATGATTTAAGACTTATGAATTGTTTATTTCTGGAATTTCCCATTTCATATTTCTGGGCCTTGGTTGACCAAAGGTAACTAAATCTGCAGGAAGTGAAACCATGAATAAGGGGGACTGCTGTAGACAAAAGAGCCTTAGCATACTATACTAAATAGTATAATTTTCCCCCAAATTAATCATTTCAGTTACCAGGAAACAAAAACTTCTCTGACAGTCTACACGTTGTCTTGTATCATATAAATGTAATTAATGTAATGAAGTCGGTTCCTCCTTTTCATAATAACTGTAAGCACATGTTATGGAATCAGGCATTGTTCAGGAACTTTGTATATAGTAACCCATTTTTGTTCTTACAGCTGAATAGGAACAACAATGACCGTGTCAGATCAAGAAATAGAGGCACAGATTTAGTAACTTACTTAGCGACAACTAGCTAATGAATGTTGGAAGTGGGACACCAGTCCAGGCAGTCTGACTCCGGACCTCACTCCCCTAACCAGGACCTTGCACTGTGTCTGGGAGTCATGGTTTTGCCTGTCCAGCATCTCACTTCTTCCTTCTGGAATGCCCCTGGCCTACTCCATCAACATGGTTCATGTTCTCACCGGAACCTGACAGTGACCATGGTTCATTGGTCTATGGATGTGCCCCTGGCTCACTGATTTATAGGTTCTTTCCCCAGTGATTTTGAACTTGAAACTAGCAAAGAGTAAAGGTCTGTTTCTCTCCAATAACAGTAAAATCCAGGAGTTGGTTGGCAGCCATATCTGCCACCAAAGGAGAAAGATCTCTGTAACCAGAGAGAGAGGAAGCTCAGAGGAATGGAAAGGAGAGACCAAGAATCCTGGAATACTGAGCCTCTGGTTCCTAATGTTTCCAAGGCCCACCATGTTCCTCCCATGGATCCATGATCTCTGCAATATTTCCCCTTTGGCTGAAGCTAGTTTTTCTTTCTAAAGTATATTTTATTGAATATGTTATTACAGTTGTCCCATTTTTTTCTCCCCTTTATCCCCTTCTGCCCTGCCTGCTTCCCTCCAGCATTCGTTCCCTTAGTTCATGACCATGGGTCATACATGTAAATTCTTTGGCTTCTCCATTCCTATACTATTCTTAACCACCTCCTGTCTATTTTGTACCTACCAATTGTGCTTCTTATTCCCTGTACCTTTTTCCTCATTCTCCGCCCTTCCCCTCCCTGCTGATAACCTTCCATGTGATCTTTGTTTCTGTGATTCTGTCCCTTTTCTAGTTTTTTGCTAAGTTTGTTTTTTTTTTTAGATTCAGTTGTTGATAGTTGTGAGGTCTGCTGTCATTTTACTGTCCATAGTTTTGATCTTCTTTTTCTTAGATGAGTCCCTTTAACATTTCATATAATAAGGGCTTGGTGATGATGAACTCCTTTAATTTTACCTTATCTGGGAAGCACTTTATCTGCCTTTCCATTTTAAATGATAGCTTTGCTGTATAGAGTAATCTTGGATGTAGGTCCTTGCCTTTTATGATTTGGAATACTTCTTTCCAGCTCCTTCTTGCCTGTAAGTTTTCTTTTGAGAAATTAGTCATGAGGGTACTTCTTTATAGGTAACTCTCTCCTTTTATCTTGCTGCTTTCAAGATTCCCTCCTTATTTTTAATCTTGGGTAATTTCATTATGAAGTATCTTGGTATGTTCTTCCTTGGGTCCAACTTCTTTGGGACTCTCTGAGCTTCCTGAACTTGAATGTCTATTTCCTTCACCAGCTTGGGGAAGTTTTCCTTCATTATATTTTCAAAAAAGTTTTCAATGTCTTGTGCTTCCTTTTCTCCTACTAGCACCACTATGATTCAGATGTTGAAATGTTTAAAATTGTCCTGAGGTTCTAAGCCCCTCTTCATTTTTTTGAATTCTTGTTTCTTCACTCTGTTCTGGTCGAATGTTTATTTCTTCCTTTTGTTCCAAATCATTGATTTGAGTCCCAGTTTCCTTCCCTTCATTGTTTGTTCCCTGCAGATTTTTCTTTATTTCACTTTGTAGAGCCTTCACTTTTTCCTTTATTTTGTGGCCATACTAAATCATTTCCATGAGCATCCTGTTTACCAGTGTTCTGAACTCTGCATCTGATAGGTTGGCTGTCCCCTCATCACTTATTTCTTTTTCTGGAGTTTTGATCTGTTCTTTCATTTGGGCCATATTTCTTTGTCTCGTGCAACCTGTTACATTGTAAGGGGTGGAGCCTTAGGTATTTGCCAGGGTGCAGCAACCCACTTCGCTGCTGTGGTGCTATATGTGGGGGGAGGGGTCAGAGAGGTAACAATACCACATTCTGGGCTCTTGCTCCATTTTCAGTCACTTCCCCCACTACCCATAAACAATTTTCCCCTTTCTGATGCTAATTCCTGTGTAGGTGGGCTTGTGTATGTTCTAGGACCCCGTGGGCCCCTCTGATGGGCTCTCTTGTGAGACTGGAGGTTTCCCCTGCCACTGCAATCCTCACTGGTTTTTACACCCAGAGGTTTTGAAGCTTTCTTTCCTGGCACTGAAACCCTGGATTGCTTGGTCTGTCTCACTAACCATTTGTTCTGGTTTTTCCGCACGTGAATGTAGGACCACCCAGTCCACCAGCTACCACCTCACCCACCTGGTCTGGCTGAAGCTAGTTTGAATGGGGTTTCTGTCACTTACAACTTAGATAGTCCTAATTAGTAGAGAGGTCTTTTATCAACAAAGGTGGTTTTTCCTTTAGACAGGGACTGTTTAGGGGGACGTCACACCTGTGTTGTTACTCTAGATGTTTTCAGAGATGCTTCAGCATGCTCTGGCTGGGTACCTCAGTTTGTTAGAGCATCATCCCAATATGCCAAGGTTGTACATTTGATCCCTGGTAAGGACACATACAAGAATCAACCAATGAATGCATACATAAGTGGAACAACAAATTGATGTTTCTCTCTCTCTCTCCCTCAAATCAATAAGTAAAAAATAGGGGGAAAAAAGATGCTACAGCAATTTATCCCATGATCTCTTGTGAAGGGACTTTGCTACTCCTTTCAGGTGGAGAAATCTCTTTTCCTTCCCCTTAAATTTAGGCAAGACAAGTACTTGCTTTGATCCATAGACTGCATCAGAGGTGGGTTATACAACCTCCCTTCAGCTCCCTGGAGGATGAGTAGACTTATAGAAGAGAACTGAAATGGCCTAGCTAAGAGCCAGTGGTACCTGCCAGACTTGCATGGGGGTTGCTCTTGGACCTCTTGGCCCAGGTGCCCTCCAGCTGACTGCAGCCACATGAATGAGTCCAGGTGAGCCAACAGAGAAACCAACCTTCCAAATCAAGAGGAGTAGTAAATCATTGTTATTTTAATCCACTTAGTCTTGGGATGGTTTTTCATAGCAATAGATAAGTGATACGGCCAATTTCCATGTTTACTTTTTCAATACGTCTAATTAGTATTCTTAATGAGAACAGAGTTGACAAGGTGCCTGGGTTTTATTGTTTGGTGGACAGCAGATTTAACAGGAAAAGAATAATAACTTAGAAGACAGAGAGAGGATAGTTTCACTGTATTTACAGTGACCCTTTAACAACATGGGGGTTAAGGGCTCTGGCCTCCTGGGCAGTTGAAAATCCCATATAACTATAGCCGGCCCTCTGCATACATGGATTTCCATCTGCAGAGTTGATCCTTGAACAATACAAGTTTGAACTGTGTGGGTCAATGAAAACCCACATATAACAGGACCCATACAGTTCAAGTTGTGTTGTTCAAGGTTTGGCTGCACTTTGTGGTCTATGGAATGCTTTGGCACATATAAAGATAAGAAGATGTTTTTGTTACCTAGAAGGCTGCATTAAGTCTGAGCACCTAAGTGTGTGTAAGTGGGAGCAATGTGCAATGGCTCCTGCCTGGGACAGTGGTTATGTTAGTTGTGTAAAGTCACTTTGTGTGGATAAGGCCCTGGGCATCATCTGAGTGCTAGTCTGAAGAAGCCGCCTTGCTTGGAAGGAATGTTCTCCGTGAGCTGCAGAATCACATAGCTCTGCATTTGCTCTTCCATGACCTGTAATCCTCTTGCTTCAGGTGAACCTGATCCAGGTCTAATTATTGGGATCAGCCAAAACTTGAGATATGGTAAACTTCCAAGTATCTAGCTCTTGACTTAGCGAATGTTTTGAAGTTGCACGAGCTATACCTTTTTTTCTGATTGCACCAGTTAGTGCAGCCAAGTGCCTTCCCAGTTCTTGGCTGCTTCTTCTGCTTGTTATTGCTAGAAAACCAAGGGCGTGGATAGCTGCAGGGTCTTGGGATATAATCTAGGAGAGCTCCTCATTTTCTGTAATGTTGGGGGTATCTTGGATAATCTGAGATAGACTTAGTGGGCTGTGGAGTTGGCTATCGGCATTCAGGGAGGCTCTGTGTGCTCAGGTCAGATAAGACCACCTTGATTGTGAACAATTTCTCAGATATCCGGTCAAGTCTCTTAGTTTTCCTAGGATCCTACTAAAAAAAGACAACAAATGAAGCCCTAAGTGAGATGCAAGTGTCTGAAGGACTTGGGAGAAAGAGATTGCAGCAAAATCTTTGGGGAAAGAGACTGCAGGGAAATTTCAAAGTGGAGAGTTTCCTCAGTGTAGAAAAGGATGCAGTACTCTGAATGCTGTGTGTGGTATGAATAAGGAATATCTCTATTGTCCCTGACGGTGCCAAGGCCTCTTTTCTAGGGGGCTGGGGATGAAAACAAAAGACACACAGCTTCAGGACCTAGCAGCAGTGCTCTGGGAAGCACAGTCTTGTGCCTCCTAGGGAGACAGGCAGACACGGGGTGGACTCTCCCAGGAGTGAGGCAGGCACAGGTCGAGGGCAGAGGGCCTAGGGTGTGGAGGGCACTGTAGTTGGCACCTTCATGGAGAAATTCAGTTATGGCACCAACAGCTACCTGGTAGAGCTTTGGCAGTTGGCCACAGTCTTAGTGCAGGTCAGTGGGGGGAGTGCAGACAGCTCACTGGGTGGGTGAGGGATTAGAGGGATTATGGGATTGTTTATTTCTATTAATATATGTGTAGGTATATACGATGTGCCTATTTATATGTACACACACACACACACACACTTAGATTCTAGGAGACACAGTAAGAGAGGGCTGATGTCCCATCCCAGGGTAAGTGGGGATTCCAGACAAATTATTCCAATGACTCTACTGGGAATCTACAGGTTGAAAGGTCACAGGGATGTTTGGGTAATTTCCAGGTGAACAGATTAACACTCAGAGGGATAAAGTGACTTGTCAACACGGGACAATACTGTTGAGCTCATGGGCCAAATTTGTCCCAGGTCTGCTTTTGTAGATAAATTTGTATTGGGACCCAGCTGTATCCATTTGTTGTAATTGTATTTGTGGGAGGAAGAGGGTGCCACCCGGTCCAATCCTTTTTTTCCCAGAGGTGGAGGCATTCCTACACTTTCCAGCAGGAACACAGAATAAGAACCAGGGTGAAACCCAATGATGATTATGAATAGATGTCATCAAAACAAAGACACTTTGAGTGCTAAGAGCATACTTGGCATCCATGCTGAAGCAATGGCATGGGATGGAATCAGTACAAAAAGCAGGGGCACTGTGGGTTCCCCAAACAAACATCCGTTAAGTCAGCTCATTCCATTAATAACCTCTGACAACTTAAACTTTACTTGATGTAACCTTTTCTTGCTAAAGAGGGAGAAATGACATAAGAATCTTGTGAAAAACTGCTAGAGAAGACATGATCCCATCTTTGGCAACAGTAGTTGAACCCAGAGCTTTGTACAGCCCAAAGTGCCAGAGGTAAATTTGCTTGTATGCATCACAAACACACCAGAATGTGGGGCAAGAAAGATATAAAGAGAGGAAAGACGAGGAGGAGGGGGAAGGGGGAAGGACACAATGAACCTTGCAATCTTCAAATGGCTACTTCAAAACATCTGGAGGTTGACAGTCCCCAGAAACCTAGCAATCAGTCCTCCTATACATGTCGTAGATCACAGAGGTGTCCTGGGAATAAACGGCCGTGAAAGTGCAATCAGCACTAGGCTGTACATGAGAGGGGGTGAAGAGAATTTCATCTGATGCAATACATGCAGCAGCACAATAGGATCCCACTGGCCTTGCCCATTTTCAGAGCCAAAACAGCAATGGTCCTTCTTCTTTAGCTGTGATGCAGCCTCAGAGAGACATTGGTCTAGCAGCTCTCTTTTCCTTCCTTCATTTTCTCCTTCAGCCTCCAAGAAAGCAAAATGTTAGTCACAGAAAAGGGATTTGAGACCGCAAAGAAACCATTTCTGTGGACATCAGCATTCTCATCTGTGAAACAGGAGAGATGTGGATGAGAACAAAGAATTCCCAAACTTTTATTTTAACATACTTTTATTTTGTTTGTTTTTCAAACAAAATGATCATCAAAGCAAAGTGGAAGTATTTCAGTTGAGGGATGGGGAGAGGAGCAAGTAGCCGGCTAGGGCTCCCATAACAAAATTCTGCAAACAACAGAAACATATCATCTCACAGTTCTGGAGGCCATGCATCCTTAGTCAAGTGTTGGCAGAGTTGGTTCCTACTGAGAGCTGTGAGGGAAGGATCTGTTCCAGATCCCTCTCTTTTTGGTTTGTAGACAGCGTCTTCTCCATTCACACTGGATTTCCTCTAAGCATTTCTCTTTGTCCGCATTTCCCTTTTTTATAAGGTCACCAGTTATGTTAGGTTATGGCCCACCCCAAGACATCACCTTACCTTGATTACCTCTGTAAAGACCTTATCTCCAAATAAATTAATAATCTGAAGTACTGTGGGGGCAGGACTTACATGAATTTAGGGGGACACAATTCAACCCCTTGCACAGCCTTTGCTGCTCTGACCCATCCCCTTCTCATGAAGGCTCCTAGGACAACACCACGGAAACACAGAACTCCAGACACAACTTGGAACGCTGACTACAAAACTTCATGAGCTTTTTTCCTCAGCTCTAATAGTCAATACATCAGCAAAGACATGTGCTAAATGGACTCGTGAGAATACGTGTGTTCACCCAGTGCCAAGATTTTGGTTTCGAAATGTCCTTCCCAACTGATTGAAGCCCAGGTTCCTTGAAGAAATGGAAGCTTCCAAGACAGGGGTAGGGAAAGAAAGAGATGAGTCTAAAATACATTTTTTTGTGGTAGAAAATAATGATGAGAAGAAACATGTCAAAAAGACACAGTGTAGGGGTGGGGAGCAAAAAGAGAGGAAAAAAAGAAAAGAATAAATGACACAGAAGTCTATGTAAAGTATCCCCCATTGACAAAGTCTAGGATAGTCTAAAACACTAAACAGTGTTTATAATCAATCATAATATTTTGAATAAATCAGTATATTCTGAGTCTAAATTGATAGAAATGAAGAAATAAAGAAACAAATGTAGAGAGAAATGTGATTTCTTACAGTCTAATGCCAACTAATAAATTTATAATTAGTTAGATTTAGAAAATCGCCATTTGCAACCACAACAGTAATGATTAATTAGGTACATTAGATAGTAAAACTAGTTGGGAAAAGTATGAAGGCAGACAGTATATTTACGTAGTCTCAAAGTATCTCCCCATAAATTATTTATTAATTTAAAAGGGAGAAAGAGTAACTTTTGGTGGAGAAGCCTGAAGACATCTCCTTAACTAAGTGACCATTGTTAACACACTGACAATTAGCACAAACCAACATTCTGGGCCTCCTGAAATGCTGCAGTTAGAAGGATGCAACAGCATTTCAGTGCTATTTCTGCTGTATTGGTTTCCCGTGGTTGCTGTAAAAATTACCACAGACTGGGTGGCTAAAAAAATAGACATTTATTCTCTCACAGTTCTGGAGACCAGAAGTCTGAAATCAGTGTCCCCAAATTAGGGTGTCCACAGGTCTCCAGGAGAACTTGTTCCTTGCCTCTTCCAGCTTCTGGTGCGGCCAGCGTCCCTTGGCTTGTGTCCACCCCATCCCAGGCTCTGACTCTGTGTACACATCCCCTTCTCCCCCTCTCTTGGTGTGAAGTCTCTCTCTGTCTCCTTCCTATGAGGATTCTCATGGGTGCACTTGAGGCCCCCCTGAATAATCCAGGATAATTTTCCCATCTCAAGATCCTCAACTTCATCACAACTACAAAGACCCTTTTCCCATATATGATAGCATTTGCTGCTTCCATGGATGAAGACCTGTTATTTTTGGTCATATTGAATAATTCTGACATTCAACAATATCAACATTATTTGATATCTATTAAAATTGCAAAACCAAATCTTTTCACGAGGACATATCAGACCAAGACCGAAGGCATTCTGCAGAACCATGTGCCCATGTTCTTCCAGAAATGGATATTATAAAAGACAAAAATAGAAAATGGGCACCAGGTGAAAACTAAAATGAATGGCAAACCTATGTAATGTGTGATCCTGGATTGGACCGTGGATGGGGTGAGGGTCGGGGAATGCCACAAAGATGTTATCAGAACAGTTGGTAAATTGTATAATAATAGCAATTTATCAATGCTAAATCTCTTGAATTTTTGATACATGAAAGAATGTTTTAGTTCTGAGTTTATACTATAGCATTTAAGGCTAAGAGAGCATCTCCAACTAGTTCTGGAAAAAAAATTCTGGAGATATATAGATATAGATAGGTATATCTATCTATCTGAGATATAAATCACATGAGGCAAAATGCTAACATCTGGTGAATCTGCTGAAGGTTATATGGAGTTCTTTGTAGTATTCTTGAATATTTTCTCTAAGTTTTGTATAAGTTTGAATTACAAAAGAATATATGTGCTCTGTTACTACTCATCAATGAGGGTACAATGTTCATACCATTGGAGAATTCAGATCTAGTGACTCCCTTAGGCTGGGAGCAGGACTACTTCTGGCCTGGCCCCGGGGCCTGTTGAACCATGGTGGTGACTTGCCCATGAAAGGGGACTCTGGGGCTGTAGGGGGGAGGGGATTTTCTGTTTGTAAGTTTTTTCCTTTTGGAACACTTTATTGAGATATGATTTACATACATACAATTCACACATTTAAAGAGTACAATTCAATGGAATTTTAGTATATTCACAGATATGTGCAACCTTACCACTGTCACATTTGGCACACTTTCATCCCCCTCCCCCCAAAACCACATACGTTTTATCTAGCACCTCCATCTTCTCACCCCCCACCCCAACCCCAGGCAACGACGAAAGTACTTTCTGTCTCTGAATTTGCTTATTCTGTACATTTCATATGGACTCATTCAACATGTGGCCTTTTGCAACTGGATTCTTTCACTTAGTATGCTTTCAAGGTTTATCTATGTTGTGGCAGTTATCAGAACCTCTTTCCTGTTATGCAAATGAACCAATGGTGGTCTGAGGCTGTTTATTTCCTCACAGCATGCTAAGAACACATAGCTCAAAAGCTCACTGGTGTCACACTCAAAATTTTACACTTCCAGTTGTTTTAAGAATAACCAAACAAACATATTTTTAGCCATTTATGGGCTGCCTGCTTTGCATACCCTGCAAAACTACCCTTAGCATCTGCTATCCATTGGTAAATTGTGGTTTTAAGGTCCCAAGCTGCTACGGCCCTCAGAGCTCTCTTACCCAAAGACTCCCTGCCTTGCTGCTGAGCAACATCACCTAACACCTAAGGTCATTTTCTGTTCCCTGGATTTCCTTTGCCTCCCTCCCCTCCAGGATGGTGGGCCCCTGGCCATAAACCTATGCACAGTTTCATGCTGTGAGGAACTTCCCCTTGTATGCGATCTCATCCAAGTGCTGCCCAAGAGGACTTAATGCCTTTTACGGTCATCTCTTTACCCTTGATCACCCCCTCTATTTTTTTACAACCCTTACGACTCCTTTTTGCTGCTGAATAACATTTCACTAGATGGATAGACCACATTTTGTCTATCCATTCATCCCTTGATGGACATTTGGGTTGATTCCACTTTTGGGCTATTGTTTTTGCTACTGTGAACATTCATGTACAAGTTTTTGTTTGAACACTCTTGGGTATTGAGCTAGGTGTAGAATTGCTGGTACATATAATTTTATGCTTTAATCCTTTGAGGAACTGCCAGACTGTTTTCCAAAGTGACTGAATCATTTTACATTCCCACCAGCAGTGTACAAGTGTTCTAATTATTCCACATCCTTGCAAACGCTTGTTATTATTTTTTTTTATTATAGCCATCCAAGTAGGTATTAAATGGTATTTCATGGTGAGGGTTTTTTTTTTCTTTTTGCAGCTTAAAATATTACACATTTATTAGCTCATAGATCTATAGGTCGGAAGTCATATGGACATGACTGGGTTCTCTGCTTAAGCTCTCACAAGGTGAAAGCCAAGGTGTCAGCTGGGTTGTGCTCCTACCTGGAGTGTTGGGGAACAATCCACAGCCAAATTCATCCAGGTTGTTGGCAGGATTCAGTTCCTTGTGGTTGTAGGACTGAGGTCTCCATTTCCTTGTTCACTATCAGTGAGGAAAGAGAGTCACTCTCTTTGGCCAGCAACAGCACATCAAATCTCTCTCCTACTTCAAATCTCTCTGACTTCTTCAGCGACCAGTTTGAAAAACTCCCCCTGCTTTTAAAGAGTGCATGTGTTTAGATGAGGACCCCTGGGATAAACTGCTTTTTGAATAATTCAAAGCCAGCTGATTAGCAACTTTAATTACATATGCAAAATCTCTTTTGCCATGTATTTTAACATGATTGGGATGTGCTGTCTCTTCATAGTCACAGGCCCAGGGATTAGGGTGGGAAATCTTGGGAGACATTTTAAGATTTTGCCAACCCCATATGTACCTATGAGAAACTATTCTATAGATATACCAGGAGCCAAATATAAGAATATTCATGATAATCCCCAAATTGTGATATAGTCATAAAATGGAATTCTGTACAGCAGTAGAAACCAGTGAACTACAACTATGTTCATCAGCAGGTATAAATCCCACAAACAATGTTAAGCAAAAGAAATTTATCTGAGCCCTGGCCAGGTAGCTCAGTTGGTTAGAGTGTCATCCAAGGATGCAGGTTTGATTCCCAGTCAGGGCATATACAAGAAGGAATCAATAAATGCATAAATATGTGGAAGAACAAATCAATGTTTTTCTCTCTCTCAAATCAAAGTCAATTTTTAAAAATTTTAAAAAATTATCATAAAAGAATGCATACAATTTGGTCCCTTTCATATAGAGTACAGATAGACGTAAAATGAGACTATTGTGTGGCAAAACTTATTGCATAGGGATGCACTAAAATGTGGTAAAACTATTAAAAAAGGGAAGGAAGTGATTCTTATAAAAATCAGGATGCAGTTACTTCACTTACTTCTCAGGGACTGGGAAGGCAGATGCATGAGGGAGAGGAATGTTAGAAGCTTAAGCTTCTAAGTTACTTTTATGTTCTATTTTGCCCTGGTCTCACTGTGGATCTGATTTGTATTTTCCTGAAGACTGTCAATATGAAGCATCTTTTCATGGGCTATTTGCATATTTTCCTTGGAGAAGTGTCCCTTCAGATCCTTTGTTCATTTTTAAGTTGGGTTATTTGGCTTTTTATTACTGACTTGAAATAACTCTCTATAGCCTGAATGTAAGTCCCTTATCAGATATGTGATTTTCAAATATTTTTCTTCTATTCTGTGGATTTTCTTTTTGCTTTCTGGATGGGGTCCTTTGAAGTGCAGAAGTTTGTAATTTTGATGAAGTTCAATTTATCTATTTCTTTGTTTTTTATACTTTTGGTGTTATACTTAAGAATTCATTGTCTAATCTAAGATTATAAAGATTTAGCTCTATGGTTTTAAAAACAGTTTTATAGTTTTAGCTCTTACATTTAGGTTTTTGATCTATTTTGAGTTAATTTTGTTTTTACTGTAGCATGGGGGACTCTGGCCTGCGAATTCCCCTGATTTGCTGCGGATAGGAGAGTTGTTCCAGACACCGTTTGCCTGTGAAGGAAGGGGGAAGGCAATTCCCTCTAGTGGAGAATGCCCTGAGCCTCTGTGTTCAATGGCTTTTATTGAGAAGGTTACAAACCGGGGATAAGTAGCAGGAATGTAAAGGTAATCTAATTACATCAATAACTTAAGCTTACAGAGAATAGGTGATGTTTAAAGAAGACAATGGCAGGAACACACTGAATTGCTTGGGTTTCAGATAAGTAAACATTTTGGTGCCAGATGGGATTTGGGTCAGGGGCCAGGAATTTTATAAATTTCCTTCCCAGACTTGAGCTGGTTATCTGGTACAAGATTAACAGAGCTTGAGGGAGAAACAAAGCATGCTTCAAGGAGTATAATTAACTTCCAGGCCTGATTTCCACTGGGGGCCCTCAGAGTTATTATCAGGTCCTGCCTATCAACAGCATTACCAGTGTTATAGCCAAGTCTTATGGGGCCTCTCCTGGGCCCCAGCTTGCACAAGACTACAGTCCCCAGTACCACTCAAAGCGGCCCCCTACACTGTAGGATCTTTTGCATGTGGCTATCCTTCTGTATCAGCACCATTTGTTGAAAACAAAACAAACAAAACAAAACAAAACAAATCTTCCCCATGGAATTGCCTTGATGTCCTTGACTAAAGTCAATTGAGCATAGACAAATGTGTTTGTTTCTGGATTCTCAGTTCTATTCCATTGATCTGTAAGTTCATCCCCATGTCAGGACCACAAGGTCTTGATGCTTGGAATGAAGCCTTCATGCGACTCATTTCCCCAACAAATGAATCACTCAAGTCAAGTGCTGTCCCCTGCACCTAAGGGTGTGGTGCCTTTGGAAGGTGCTGCTGCCCTAGGCATTTTGTCCTGGCTGCATCTTTGTCCATGTTCTTTTCTGATTCTCCCTTTCAGCCTTTCTATAGTTCTTTTTTGACCATTCTACCACTCAGGAGTGTTTCCCTGAGAGCAGCAGTGGTAGCTCATGATGAATTAAAGCAGCAAGGGACCTGGTGGAGGGTAATGCTTAAACTCAGTCTATGAGAATGGGGGGCTCCTCTGCACTCCTGACTGCCACTGACGCAGGACTTTGGGCATTGACTCTATGTATTTCATTTTCAGCTCTGGTTTGAGAATACCGAAGTTAAACCTAAGGTATGGAACAGCATGGAAAATATATTCCGGAAGTAGGGAAATAATACTTGGAAAGAAAAGAACATGGGCCCAATTCCTCTATGTTTGGGCTTTTAGCTATCAAATATTCTCTATCCTTCCACCCCCACTCTTTTGAAGAGAAGTCAAAAAAAATATGCTGAAAGTGAATCTATTTGTCATCAAGAGTTCCATGGCTTTAAAAAACCTCCTCAACCTGAAACATTTCTAAAAAGGGAAATTTTACAGATTTTCCGTTTAATAGAACATAATAGAATCTGGACTGGGAAAGGCAACTGAAAAGCAACAAAAATCATTGCCTTCAGGAGAGAAATGCTGGGGAGAGGAGACCTCCTCAAAACTGTTTTTTATGTGGAAGAGGGACACACAGGGAGCTCAGACAGCACATCTCTACAATGATGCTTTGCTGGGAAGTGAGAAGGCCTTATATCATCTGGAAATGTCCTTAATGAAAGGAACACAGGCCTGGTTAATATTTCCATATTGGTTAATATTTCTCATCTGGGGTTCAGCTAGAATAAGATGGGGTGAGAAACAATTTCAGGGACACCTAGAAAAACTTCTTTGTTTCCTGGATGAGGAAACGGCATCCCTACTTGTGGATAGGAAGTGAAACACAAAGAAGGCAGAGACCAAAGCCAGGTTTAAGTTGTACAGTCAGAATTCCAGAGTTATTACCAACATTATAACCACTAGCTCCTGACACTAGTGGTCTTGGGAAGAAACAATGTAAAAGGCATAGAGAAAAGCCCTGGCTTAGACTGGCCCATTGTGTCCAGTTGGCTCATCTGGAACCCCTCAGCCTTCTCTGATGGGACACAGGGGCTGGTCTTTTCTCCTTGCCTATCACAGTGCATATTTTTGATAAGCACCAGGATGAGCATGGGGTGGATTGAGGATTCTAAGAGGCCTCCTTTGCACAAGGTGAAGAGATTACAATATGACGAAGGCCCCTAGAGCTGTGCTCCATGAGAGCCTGCTGCTTTACTCTATTTCCAATGTGTTATAAGCAGAGGTTTTTGTTTTTGTTTATAACAAACTTTTATATGATATTTACGTGTTGATGTTTAAACTGCAGCTAAACAAAAGGATAATGATAATTACCTGGTACTCTCCCTAATAACTGTTGACAGTATTTTCATATCTACTCTTCACAACTGGAAAATACACCACACACACATTTGCACACAGAGACACACGTATACATATTTGATTTCTTCAAAAATTGAGTTTCACTGTACAATAGTCTTCTGTAGACTTTTTTTTTCAGTCAGTTATATATGATGAATATCTTCACATATCAACTGAAGTTTTTGTATCATTTTTGTAGTGGTTGCTTAGTATTCTAGCCCATGGATGGATTGCAGCCTTCTGGTGGATAATATATTGGCTCAATGATGATAAGAAGAGCAACACATTTTTGCCTCTTCTGAGCACAGCCAGAACAGACTCTCTATTAGACTAACCTCTTGCATCTCCTAGTTGTTTAATGAAATATGGGCCTCTGTAATGAAAAAGGAGGACCCCAGAAACTAATGACTCCACACCAGGTAAATACTGGAGCCTGTTTAAGAATCCCTTATTTGAAAACTTCCAGTCAAGATGGGGGCATAGGAAGACATTCTTTGCCTCCTGGCACGACCGCAAGAAAGATCACAACTAATTTCAAAATGAAAAATGCCTAGAACTGCCAGAAACTTGAACTGTATGGAAGTCTGACAACCAAGAATTTAAGGAAGCTAGGTTCATCCAGACAGGTAGGAGGTGTGGAGCTAGCGAGCCAGGTCAGAGAGGATGCAGTGTGACAGTGAGCAAGGACACAGTGTGGCGGTGGTGAGGTGACGGTGGCAGCCAGTGGAATGGTCAGTCCCACATTCATGTGTTGTGGATAAAAATCAGGGGGACGCCTTGTGAGCGAGTGATCCCGGCCCCAGGCCAGGCTGTGCAGCCCAGGGTTCTAGTGCCAGGAAGATAAAGCCTCATAACTTCTGCCTGTAAAGATCAGTGGGGATTGGTGCAGTGGAAGAAACTGCCAGTTTCTCAGGAGAGCCTGGGTGTATGCAAACCCATCCACTCGGGGAACCACAACCAGGGCAGCAGCTGGACGGGTGCCAGTTGCACACAGGAAGTGGGTGAAGTGACTGAAAACGGGGTGACTGCCAGGCAAGCCCCCAGAAATCAGCCAGAAATTGCCCCTTCTTTGACCCCTCCCTCACACATGGAACCACAAAGCAGTGGAGCTGGCTGCCTACCCTGGCAAATACCCAAGGCTCTGCCCCATACAATTTAATAGGTGTACTAAGACAGGGAGTCAAAGTGGCTTGACCTAGTACATAGACAGAGGGAGGCTGCTAAAATGGGGAGACAAAGAACTGTGGCCCAGAATAAAGGAACAGAACAGAACCTCAGAAAAAAACTAAGTGATGTGGATAGGTAACCTATGAGACTCAGAGTTCAAAACACTGGTGATCAGAATGTTCAGAGATCTCACTGAATACAGCAGAAGCATAAGGGAAGAAATGAAAGCTACACAAAGTGAAATAAAGAAAAATGCACAGGAAATCAGCAGTGAAGGGAAGGAAGCTGGGATTCAAATCAATGATTTGGAATGTAAGGAGAAATAACCATTCAACTAGAACAGAATGAGGAAAGAAAAATTCAAAAAAAGTGAGGAAAGTATTAGAAGACTTTGGGACATCTCCAAAGGGGCCAACACTTGAATCATAGGGATGCCAGAAAGAGAAGAGGAAGAGCAAGAAAATGAAAACTTATTTGAAAAAATAATGAAAGAAAATTTCCCTAATTTGGCCAAGGAAATAGACATACAAGTCCAGGGAGCACAGAGAGTCCCAAACAAGTTAGATCCAAAGAGAACCACACTAAGACACATTATACTTAAAGTGCCAAAGGTTAAAGATAAAGAGAGAATCTTAAAAGCAACAAGAGAAAAGCAGAGAGTTACCCACAAAGGAGTTCCCATAAGACTATCAGCTGATTTCTATAAAGAAACTTTGCAGTCAAGAAGGGACCGGTAAGAAGTGTTCAAAGTGATGAAAATCAAGGACATACAACCAAGATTATGCTATCCAGCAAAGTTATCATTTAGAATGGAAGGGCAGATTAAATTCTTCCCAGACAAGGTAAAGCTAAAGGAGTTCATCATCACCAAGCCCTTATATAAAATGTTAAAGGGACTCATCTAAGAAAAAGATCAAAACTATGAACAGTAAAATGACAATAAACTCACAACTATCAACAACTGAATCTAAAAAACAAAAACAAACTAAGCAAACAACTAGAACAGAAACAGAATCATAGATATGAAGATCATTCAGAGGGTTATCAACTGGGAGGGAGAAGGGGAACAATGGGAGAAAAGGTGTAGGGATTAAGAAGCATATTTGGTAGGTACAAAATAGACAGAGGGATGTTAAGAACAGTACAAGAAATGGAAAAGCCAAAGAACTTAGATGCACGACCCATGGACATGAACTAAGGCGGGATTGCTGGATGGAAAAGGTACTGGGTGGAGGGGGGAAAAGGGGGAAAAATTGGGACAACTATAATAGCATAATCAATAAAATATACTTTAAAAAAAATTACTTATTTGTTTTAAGGCAGACAAGAACTAAGTTCTCCTTAGCAGTTAATAATGACATGCATTGAATTTAAAATCTATTTTATTATAGAGATCAGTTTCTAACTAACAGAAATATATAATATCTTCTTTAATTGTGTATAATATTAAATTCATTTGAAACTGGATTTAAAAAAAAGAACTCCTTATTTTTGATGGTTTCCTTAAGTGTCAATGAAATTGATGGCTTTCATGAAATAGACTAGACTGTGCCTAAGTGAGAATACACTTAAGCTGATCTGTAAGATATAAAATTGCCATATAACTCTTATAACAATAACCACAATATTGTTATTATAAATTAAGTTTTAGACTTTAGATTTACAGTGACAACCTACAAAAGCTTTAGAATTACACAAAGCAATACCTTTTTCACATTGGCCATACATGTGCTTCTGAAAGTTTTGGGACAAATTAAACTTTTGATGAATCAAACTATACATTCCTACCTAAAACTGGAATTAGTTCTATTTTTATTTTTATTGACACTCAATTTTCCCTGCCATTAAAACTTTAGTTTTAAGTCCTCCCTCTCCCAAGAGGTGAAGGTTAAACTGGGCAAACACTTAAACTGGGGTATCTTGTTTTCTGACCACCTACCTCCCCCAGCCTCCTTCCTCCCTGCTCAGCTCCAGCTTGGTGAGTCTGTCCTGTGTGGACTGCTTTCTACACCTGCTGGACCCCCAGGCTTCTGGGTGGGTTTGGCCAATGAGGGCCCCAGAAGGAGATGAGAATGAGAGGGGAGAAGGGGGCCAGAGTATTCATTGCTCTGACTTCCTACCTGCAGTTGTCTCTCAAGGAGTTATCCTCCTCACAACTCTCCTCCCAGGTTCCCATACACTCCCCTTCCTTCATCCATTAAGTCTGGTGCCAGTAACATTTCACTGCATGGTCCCCTTGCAGCTACCCACACCTTGTAAGTAGCCCCTCTGCAAAGAAACCTCCTCTAATTATCCTAATTTGAGTGTGCCTTGAGTTTCCTACAGGGACCCTGCCTGATAAAATCTGGAGAGTTCAAGAATCCTTCCATAGTAGCTTGTACTCTTCCTTAATTTGTTGGCTAGAGACCAGGGGAGGCTATGCTACTTGTGATAATGGCTCTGCGTGTTAAAGATGAGATGAGCTCAGGTTCAGGCATCAAGGAGCTGGGTGCCACACAGACATGGCGAAAGCATCTCTGGGAGAAGAGCACTGTGATAAGGTATCTACACTTTTGCACCATGCTGCCTGGGTTCCAGTATAGCTTACTGTGGCAGCCAAGCTCTAGATGCCCTCTAGATCCTGCCTCCTCTGGTTGCCCTTGTGTGATCTCTCCCTTTGAGTGTGTGTGGGAACTTGTGTTGCTTCTAACCAACAGAATATGACAAAGGTGATGAGATGTCATTTTCATGATTACGTGGCATGATTGTCACTTTCTTGCCAGAAGATCCTCTACCCCTCTGGCTTTGATAATGTGAGCCACCCATGCTGTGAGGAAGCATAAAAAGCAGCCTGTGAAGTAAGGAAATGAGGTGGCCTTTGGCTAGCAATCAGCTGAGAACTGAGGCCCCCAACAGCACTTATGGAGCTGCTACCTGCCAACAAGCACATGAACTTGGAAGCAGGTCCTTCCCCAGCTGAGTTCCAGATTAAACCGCAGCCCCGGCTGACTGCAGCCTCATGAGAGACCCTGATCATCAGCTGAGCTGGGACCCACAGAAGCCGCGAGATAATAAATGGGCTTTGTTCGAAGCTGCTAAGTTTGCGGTAATTTGTTAGATAACAAAAGATAACTAATATACTTACTATCTGTGAAACGGTAAGCCAGTCACTAAACCAGTTTATGGTTTAGTTTTCTCATTTATAAAACTAGAATTAGAATGATCATCAACCGCTTTGCAGGGCTGAGGTGAGGATTAAATGAATTCACCATAATAAGCTTAAGCAGTGCTTGTCAGAGAGGTGGCTTGCCATGTGTAAATGGTGGCTAGTATTTTTAGAATAGATTCTGCAAGCACTTTAGGGTGAAACCACCTTCCCTGATCATAAGAGTTGGTTGACCTTTCTCTGCTCCTGCCCCCCAGGACACCCCAACTTCCACCTCTCATTTTTCTCTTTGGTAAGCCTGGTGTTCAGTTACAGGTTTTCACAGAGCAGAAAGCACTTGCAGAGAGCATTCCCCTGAGCCTTTTCTGAGACTCAGCCATCCTCTCTACTATTCTTTCTATGGGCTCTTTCCCACTGCAATCTCTGAATTCCTTAGAAAACAGCTCAGCTGACCTGCGGACAGCCCAGGAACAGAGCACAGACCTGGGTGTGGGTCTGCTGGCATATATAATAACACTCTCCAAGAGGCCCGCAGAGCATCAGAGAACTATGGCACCTGCACACCAGAGGAGAGTTCCTCCAGCGACGCACCGCTCAAAACTTGGTGTTCCGCTCCTAATGTCCCATTTTACTGTTCTGCCCAGATCATGGGTCCTTCTCTCTTTCTAGGATTTGATAGATTTTAGAGTTCAATAATCCTTTCCTGTCAATCCTCTTCTTGTACCTTCTTCCACATAAACTCCAAACTTTCAGATCCATCTTTTTGCCAGAGGGAGGGGAGGCCTATGAGCTCCTCCCTTTCTTCTTATACCCACCCACATCTCTTTTTCCTCACAGCACATCACACACAAAAAGATTCTCCCTTTCCTGTCCAGCAGGCCATCCCTGTTCCAAATTCTCTTTTACCTCCTGTTTCTACTTACCTTGATTTGATGGACATGGCTTTTTCCTATTGTCTCCCAAATCACCTGACTCCCAAATAAACACACATATGTTTACCTAAGCACATATGCGAGACAGAGGTTTATTGACTGGTACTTTTACATGCACAATATTTTCTCCAAGTATATACCGCCTGACCACCCCACCCTGGCCCCATGCTGTGGGTGAGGAAACCAACCCATGAAGGAGGAAAAGCCACTTGCCATGAATTAGCCTCCAGCTAGTTGTGATGCCAGGAATAAAATCCAGGTGTTCTGATCCAGAGTAGATTCTTTAGACACCAAGACTGGCCTGTTGTCTGAGTCCAATCAGCTGTGCCTTAGTTACGGTAACTTTCTGACCTCTCCAGTAGGGCCAGCTGCTGGTGAGTTGGAAACCCCATGAAGTTAGCAGCTACCTCTTATTTGCATTCATTATAGAAAGCTGCATGTAGGAGGCACTCAGGAAATATGGGGTGACTGCAATCCTCTTTTTTTTTTTTTTTTTTCCCCAGAGCAGAGAGCAGGTAAACCAGAGGAAGTTAGACCTGGTTTGGAACGAGAGAAGGCTGCACCTCCGGAGGGGGTTTTCCTGGGAGGTGGTTCAAAACAGCTGTTTTACCTGTGAGCCACTGACAGCTCTCAGGCACTCTCGCTTCCTTCCCACCCATCCACTCCTGCTTTATTTCAGATAAAACTCCGTCAGTCCAAGGGTCTTTAACCTTAGGTAACCAGCACATGTGGCTCTTGTCATTTAAACTAAAAGCACTATGTACCTAGAGTTAAAATAATAATAATAATAATAATAATTTTAAAAAAGTGCAGAGAAATGTACAGTGAAATCCCAGATGTTTTCCCCCAGTGGAACTTCTAACAATTGAACACTTGCAGAAAAATGTTGACTCCTAAACCAGGAAAGATTATGTGCTTTCTCTTTATAGAAAAGGAATTTTTCTGTACCCATAACTCTGGCCCTTACTGATTTGCCTTTCTACATGTGAGAGATCTGGGTTATTATTGCTATTGGCTGTACTGTTTTCCATTGTATGGTATATTTAACTTATTTAATCAGTTTCCATTTATGGTTGTTTTGGAGATTTGCAGTTTTTTTCACGTGCAGGTTTCATGGGCAGAAGTCTCCTGGCTGGAATGTGGGGCCTGGCCGTCATCGCTGTGTCTGTCCAGCTTAAGGAGTCTGCCAGCCAACAGCTGAGCCCATGGACTCTTGGAGATGTTCCATCCGGCAGCGAGGCAGCACCACAGGACGGGACAAGGCCCAGGAACCGAATGTTAAAGAGGGACAAATAAAGGTACCCAGACCCCTGGTCTCAAATGGAGACACCATTGCACGGGATGGAACAGGGAGAGCCCTCTTGGGAAGCCTGGGACATGGGTTCCAGTCCTACCTCTGCAGAAGAGTAAGACACACAGGGGTATTTACTGTGCTCTGACTCTGTGAACATGCCAGGGCCTGTCTTCCTTGTATCACAGGGACTGAAGCGCCATCTGCCCAGGTTAACACAGTTCCTGACCTTGTGGTGTGCACCAGAGTTGTTTCTGATAACCTCCAGTTTGAAAGGTTTTCCACCCAACCCAGCCCTGTTTTGCCCTCCTTTCAGCCCCATTTTAAACCATTTTTTTTCTGCCCTCCTTTTTCAGGATAAACTTGGTGAGGTCAGCAGACATTTACTGAACACCTACTTTTTACAGAACACTCTTGTTCTCCTTACCTTGTAGGTTTCTGAATGGCAGGCACAGTTGTCTAAGGGATTCCATGGTGTCCAATCGCCGCCCCCCATCCCCTGCCCCTTGGGCCACAGACTCAGCAGTCCACGTTCTTCTGGTCTCCTTGGAAGGTAGTCACAGGACAGTCTCTTGACACGTGAGACAACTGGTTTGAGGGGAGGGGCTTGTAGGGAAATGGGTCCTCCCTGCCTTCACCTGTCTCCTGCCAACGCAACCAGTGCAAGGCTCCTCTAGGCCGCACTTGGAGCTCCAGCTCTGAGTGTTTGTTGAAGGTTGGGGTTCCAGGGGCTGCACCAGAGCTAAGGGCCATGCAGGGCTTGGTGAGAAGGGACCTTAGAAGTTCCTAAAGCCAGGGCCCAGGGGCAGGGTGAGGACAGAGAGCATACTTCTCTGGGGCTGGACATTGAAGGAGGAGTTTTATGCAGTCGGGAAATGTTAGACATCCACACGTTGTCGTCACTTGTCCACCCATCACGTGTCCCCATTTGTCCACCCATCAGTCCCCAGGGCTCTGCAGGAAGGTGGACAGTAAGTTGCAGGGCCTCGGGCCTCCTGCTGTCACCGGGCAGCTCCAGCATGGCTTCAAGGTGTGACTAATAACAATGCAGCCGTTCACTGAGGAGTTACCAAGGCCAGGCTCTATCTAAGCCCCACAACAGCCTGCAAGTCAGATATCAAAACCCACATTTCACAGATAGCTAAAACGGAAGCTAGAGCTAGGAAACTGTGTGCCCCAGCACACTCAGAAACGAGGCAGACAAGCTGTGTGAGGCTGGCGCAGGGAGTAAACCTGGGTGGCAGCCTGGGTGGATGGGGAGGTGGCTCTGGCTGGGGCACAGGGAAGCCGTTGCATTATAAAAGCCCTTTGGGCCTTGTCTTCCTTGAATGGGGCTATTTATCGGTGAATCCATAATGTTGGAGCAGTTGGACTCCTTGGCAAATCCCTTGGCAAACGTCTTGGCAGGCTTTCCCTAATGGAACATCCAGAGAGAAAAAGTCCCCTGTCCTCTGGGTCCCTGGTAACCTCCGGCCCAGCCCACGGGGAGCTTGTTTGCTCTGGCAGACAGGGAGCCCATTCAGAGCCCTGGGTGGCACCGGCCAGGGGCCTGGCTGGTTGGGGTGGGCCTGGGGGAGGTCTCTAGAAGTCTCCTTTGGCTCGGGCTGAGGTGGAGGGTTGGTTTTATTCTGGCCGATGAGAATGACTGACTTTACAGTTCTGTCTTGCTCCATAAACCAGAAAGCCACTTACAGTGGGTGGAATGAGGCCTGGTGGGCGGGTGTCTGGTGCCATCCTGCCACAGGAGGGTGGTGGCCTGGCAGGCTGCGGTCTCTGCTAGCCACAGGGAAGGTGATTCTGCGGCCGTCAGCAGCAGAAGTGGGTGCCAGGTTGTGTACGCTTGGAAGCATATGGGCTGTACCTGCTCCTGGCTCCGGACACCCACAGCTTCCCAGCTCAGCATTTTAATTATGCTGCCGTCAGAGAGCTTGCTTTTCATACAAGGAGGGGCTGCCCGGACATTTTTATTTTTCCAAGGGTGGGGAAGCACTGCCTTACCTCAGGCTCAAACCACATCTGATTACAAAAGGTCTGTGAGTGAATTTCACAGCAGGCTGCCCCCAGGAGTCTCCCGTCCTTGGAGGTCAGACAGGTCTTCATTTCCAGCTTCTTGCTGGGGCAGCTCAGCCCCAAGAGAGGAAGAAACTTCCCTTCCTAGCCAAGGGCGGCCCCGCAAAGGGAAAAGCAGAGCCACTGAAAGGAACACTTGCAGCGTTTTTCCTCCTGCCTTCTTTCCTTGCTGGCCACGACTGTGTACAACTAGCTGAAGGTGATTATGTTTAAATATTTTAAAATGTTTGGCTAAATACGTTGGCTTGTTTGCTTTTTGCTGATAGTAACTGTCTACCCACAGAGCCCTTTCAAAACTCTTCAGTGTTTTGGAAAGTGGATAAGGGACTCATTCAGTGACGCGCAAAGTTTGACCGAGCCAGGAATGAAGCATGGATTTCATGAAATGAGGACTAGCCTCAGACCACACACGGAGACATTTCTGAAGTCTGCACTGCCCCTCCCCACTTCTCCCTCTCCCACACACATCCCACCCTCACTCCTCCTCCTCACCCTGATGTTGGGGCAGGGGTGGTATAAAAAAGTAATTTTCCTCCCATGCATCTAAGTTCTTCTAGCTGGGCTAATAATCAAATTAACATGAGACAGATTAAATGGAGAAAATTCCAAAGTTTATTATTCATATGGACATGCGGGGTCCATAAGAATGTGACCTAAAGACACACTGGGCAGTTACGGTTTGTTTATATACTATTTGGACAAAGGAGAAGTGGGAGCAGGGGTCTGGGATTTCAAAGGGGAAGTAGGCAATTCACAGGTAGAGGAGAAAGAGCGAACATGTGGCAAACAAATTCCTGCTGGGCCACCCAGAAAGAACAGGACATGGAGGGGAATCTAGCAGAACAGGTTTCTGCATGGATCCTTATTGTCTGCCACGCTTGATTCCGATAGGCTAAGGTGAAAATGCTGCTTCCCTTCCCCTAGCAGACCTTTCCATCCGAATTCCCTTAGGCAGGGGAGGGTCAGAAGTTCTTTCTCCATCTTTTGTTTCCTAATAACCAGCTTAAAATCAGTATCCCAAAAGGAACATTTTGGGCTGACAAAACTTTGGTCCCCTTCACTGAAAAACTGGCAGTGAAAGCCTGTTAGCAGTGTCCCTGCCAAAGGCTGAGGGCGGGGTGGGGGTGGGGGGTTCAGGGCTTAGATGGCCCTTTGTTAAAAAGAAACTGTTGAAAAAATGGACAACTCCAGTGTACGCCCACACCCCCAGCCTAAAGGGATCTCGCAGAGAAGCCAGGGCTACCTAAACTCAGCTGGGGAGAAGAAATCGGCAGAACTGAATGCAGTTGTTGAAATCATCTCTGTGTGGGGAGGCAAGAAACACATTTCCCCCAAAATGAGGCCAGGTTTGTGGTGACTTCGGAGTCCATGGGTTGAGAACAGCTCCAGGGGTCAGGCGTTCTGTCTGCACAGAGCATTTCTTTCTATCAGATGAGTCATTGCTGGACACAGGAACGTGGGGTTGCACAAGTAAGAGACTGTTAGGAGTAGTAAACTTATGCCAGGAGACATTGGGGCAAAATGGTATATCTGCCCCTTGATTGCAAACTTCAGATGCAATGACCAGATGGGGCCCTGTTCGAAATTTGAAAGATATTAGGTTTTCTTTTTTCCTTTTGGAACTTTAAAAAAAATCCTCACCCAAAGATGTGCTTAGTGATTTTAGAGAGGGGGCAAGGGAGAGAAGCATTGATGTGAGAGAGAAACACTGATCGGTTGTCTCTCATATGCGCCCCCACCAGGGAACCAAACTTCCAACTTAGTCATGTGCTCTGACTGGGTATTGGACCTGAGACCTCTCATTTTTTCAGGATGATGCTCCAACCAAGTGAGCCACATCAGCCAGGGCTCCTTGTTGAACTTTCACACGTAGGCTCCAATGGAGCCAGAGAGAATGAGGCAGTTCTTTCCAGAGGTATTTACAGTGCTTCCCAGGTACAGTGACTGGCCTAAGTATGCAGGATGAGGGCAGGGAGAGGGTGCCCAGCCCAAGCCCCCAGCTCCCCAGTCCTAGTCAGATGCCTAGGGCAGCACCTTCTTAAAGGATGTGCTCCCCAAAGCCACAGCCTAGGAGGCATCACTGTCATGTCTGGCTTGGCAAAGCTTGCAAAGAGTTTTTGCAGTTCTCCTGCTACCAGAACTGTGGAGCCATTGCCCCTGGGGAGGAGGGGAAGGATGGGATGGCTGGCTCCATTGGCTTCTCACTAGCATGCTTCAAAGGGAGAGACCTGAAGAGAAGACTTGTTTGCATTCCTACTTCTTACACTCACACTTTTTGAAATGAGATGATTTTGCCAAGAATAAACACAAAATTGGAAGACCAGAGGTTCTGGTTTTGCTGGGAACGAAGAAGCTCCATAGTTCCAAGACATCTTAAGTGGTCAAATTCTTAACCTCAAGCAACACAGCTGGTCAGTAGAATGAGTTCTCTCTCTTTCACAGGTTTTCCCAAAGTTTCTACACAGACTGTTAGCATGCTGGGGAGATTGTTGACTCCAGCTTCCCCAGGCCAGAGCAGGAACCACAAAGATGGAATGGGGGCCAACTGAGAGCTTCCTGGCTGAGTGGTGACTGAACATCCAAGAAGTTTCTCCCCTCAATTCCCTTCCTGGGTTGACAGAGCCAGCTGCCACCTTTGGTGATGGTGTCACCTCCCATAATGAACTCACACAATCAAGAGCTGCTCTGTAGCCCCTTTACCTGCTAACCTGGCTCCCTGCAAAACAGATGTCCCACATTTTGGTTTCCTGGTGTCATTGTGCCTGCACCTCTGTCCCTCTAACCCTTCCAGGGCACTAGGAAGACCACGGGCCAAAGAGTCCAAAGAGACCAAAGACTCCCACATGCCCTCCAAAAGACCCATCCTCTCATCGATTACCCCACTAGGCCACACCTAGATCAACAGGTCTCCCAGGAGGGGCAGGAAAACACACCTTCCCTAAACAGTGAAACAGAGACCATGATTCTTATCCTGCAGGATGGTGTGAAGAAAAAGGGAGATTCCCCCTCCTTTTCTTTAAGTCAACAAATATTTACCAAACATCTATTATGGTCCAGGTCCAGAAACATTGCCATTTCCCAGGTATTTGGTAAATACTCTGGAACACAGTGGCAGAGAAAGGAGTAGCTTTTTTGGACAATATAAATAGGTTTGGCAGAGACTGTAGCGCTCGGCCGTACCCAGCACTTGTGTGCCTCTCTTCCCCCTGTGCACACCACTGCACTACATTCCCAGTACCCCTGGCAGTCAGGCGGAGCCATGTGACTGGGCTCTGGCCCAGGAAATGTGAACTGAAGTGATGCATGCTGTGCCCAGGACCAGTGCACAAAAACCTCCACATGATACAAAAATGAACTCAAAATGGGTAACGAACCTAAATGTAAAACAAAACTTTTAGAAAAAATAGGGGGAAATCTTTGGGGTACAGGGCTAGGCAAAAGAATTTTTAGGCTTTACATAAAATCATAGTCGACAAAAGAAAAAAATGATAAATTAGACTTCATTAAAATTAAAAACGTTTGCTCTAAGAAAGACACTGTTAAGAGGATGAAAAGACAAGATACAGACTGGGAGAAAATATTTGCAAACCATATACCTATACATCCAGATCATATATAATGATTTCTCAAAATTCTATTGTCAGAAAGAAACAATCTAATTAGAAAATGAGCCAAAAAAACCCCACCCCCAAAACATGAAGAGACTTTTCATAGAAGAGTATATACAGAAGCAAATAAGCATGTGAAAAGGTGCTCGATATCATTAACCATCATAGAGATGCAAATTAAAATGACGATGAGATATCACCACATACTTATCAAATTGGCTAAAATAAAAAAAATAGTGGCAACACTAAATGATGGTGAGGGTTACAGAAACGGGGTCACTCATCCATTCCAGGTGGGACTATAAAGCTGAACAAGCAACTGTCTTCCACACCAGCATGTCTACTCCTCAGCATTTATCCCAGAGAAATGAAGACCTATGTTCACACAAAAACCTCTGTAAAAGTGTTTACAGCACCTTTATTCATAGTAGCCAAAAATGGAAATCTCCTTTAATAGGTGAATGGTTAAACAAATTGTACTACATCTACAACATGGAATACTATTCAGCAATAAAAAAGAACAAGTTGTTGTTAAGTACATGTCATAACCTGAAAGAATCCCCAGGGAATTCTACTGAGTGAAAAAAGCCAATTTCAAAAAGTTACACACTGTATGATTCCACATATGTATATTTTTAGAACAAGAAAATTACAGAGATGGAGAACAGATTCTCAGTTTCCAAGGGTGGAAGAGGGAGAGGTTGGGGGTGGGGGGAAGCAGGCATGGCTATAAAAGGGCCACATGAGGTGTGCTTGTGGTGCTGGGGTTGTTTTCTGTTTTGACTGAATTAATGTTGGCATTGGTCATGATGTTGTATTAGATGTAAAACATCATGTAAAACATGATGATATTTTGTAAGATGTTACCATGGAGAGGAACGGGGTGAACAGTACATGGGATCTTTCTGTATTATTTCTCCCCCCAACACAAGATCTTTGTCCTTTTCCTTCATCCACTGGATGAATGGAGACATTCCTAAAACCTAGAGGAAGGCAAGCCACAAGGCGAAGGGATCTCGGTGCCTGAATGACTGTGTGTGGAATGAAGTCGCGTACTCACCCTCACATACTGGGCTGAGATATAATCAAGGAAAAACTTTTCACATGCTAAACCACTGATGTTTAGGGGTTGTTTGTTACTGTAGTCACTTCTACTTACCCTGACTAATGACACCTTGGAGGATCAGGGGTTTTAACCAAAATTAGGGATCCAACTAAGTGTGCTGATTTTTCCATAAAACTATTTTGGTTTTTATTGCAAAGAAAATTACCCCATCTTCCTGGCTGTACACAAGCCTAGGATGAGCTCCAACCTTCAGCACATACTGGTTTTGAAAGTCTGAGTAAGTCACTGGATATCTAAGCTTCATTCTCCTTGGCTGCAAGACTTGGGAGTTAGGAAGGGAGGTGCACCTACATGGAAGTACCAAAGACTCTACATTCCAAGACTAGGGAGGGGTTGTGTGTCCGGCAGCTTCCTCATGGTTCTTTTTATGATCCAACTCTTCTGGCCTTAAAGTTACTCTCTGTCTTAGCCTCAGAGTCATCACTTTCTTAAAAATGAACCAGATCAGTTTCCTTGGTTAAAAAATTAGAATAATGACAATGAAAAATGGTAGTGATGCCATTATTGACATCATAGCTATCATTTATCAAGCAACTACTATGACCCTAGCAACATTTGTAAGCAACCTCAGTCTTCACTCCTGGGCTTGGGCTGGCATTTCTGAACCCAGCAGCCCCTGAACGGCTCTTCCTCTGACCTTTCTCGTTCCCCATCCCCGCACCATGTGTCATGTTCTACCTCGTTGTTCTTCATTTGGCCCTCCTATGACTCACTCTTGGGGCAGTGTGTCCATCATTTGAGGCTGTGCCTTCGGAAACAAGATGTAGGTAGGGGCTAGACTTTTCCGCTTTAGATGGTTTTGCCTGCCAGGTCCTGGGCAGAGCACTTTGTGTACAGCATCTTACCTAGTTAAGCAAAATGTCCTGTAGAATGGGAAATTCTGACAGGCTCTTCTTAGGATGAGCTCCTAAAGCTAGAGGCCCTCAGCCTCTGTAAGGTCACGATGAAGTTTCACTGGTTGTACTTATTTTCTACTGCTGCTGTAGCAAATGACCACAAACTTGGTGGTGGACAACAATGTAAATGTGCTATCTTGCAGTTATGTAGGTTTGAAGTCTCACTGGGGTAATATCCAGGGCTGCATTCCTTTCCAGAACCCCTGTGGGGGAATCTATTCCCTTGCCTTTCCGAGCTTCTAGAGGCTGCCCTTGTTCCTCTGCTCACTGCCCTTCCTTCGTCTTCACAGCCACAAGTGTGGGGAAGTCCTCCTCATGTGACATCACTCCATCTTCCTCATCTGCCTCCTTCTCCCACTTGTGATTCCATTGGACCGGCCTGGATAATCCAAAATATTCTCCCTGTCTTAAGGCTTGTTCCTGAGCAGCCAAAAAAACTTTTTTGGTTTTTAGGTAAAAATAAAAGATACATCTTTCATTTTCATCAATAACTTTATTGAACAACGTATTCACCATTTTGTTCCACTACCTTCTCCCATTTTTCAGGCAACTTCATAATTCCATCTTCCCAAAACTTTTTATCTTTTTGAGCAAAGAACTGTTCCATTGCCTTTTGCAGTCTTTCTGGGAATTGAAATTTTTTCCATTAAGAGAATTTTGTAAAGACCAAAATAAATGGAAGTCCAAAGGTGTAATGTCTGGTGAATGTGGCATATGAATCATAACTTCCCAGCCAAACTGTAACAGTTTTTGCCTGGTCATCAAAGAAACATGTGGTCTTCCATTATCCTAATGGAAGATAACGTGTTTTCTGTTGACTAACTCAAGATGCTTTTCATCGAGTGCTGCTTTCAGTTCATCTAATATGTAGCAGTACTTGTTGGAATTAATTGTTTGGTTTTCTGGAAGGAACTCATAATACAGAACTCACTCCCAATCCCACTATATACACAACATCACCTTCTTTGGATGAAGATCAGCCTTTGGTGTGGTTGGTGATGCTTCAATTCACTTGCCCCACAATCTCTTCCTTTCCACATTATTTTAAGTATCTACTTTTTATTGCCCATCACAATTTGTTTTAAGAATGGAATGTTTTTGTTACATTTAAGTAGAGGATTTCATGTGGAAATATGGTCAATAAGGCTTTTTTCACTTAACTTATGTGAAACTCAAACATCGAAGTGATTAACATAGCCAAGTTGGTGCAAATGGTTTTCAGTGCTTGATTTGGATATTTTTATTATGTCAGGTAACCCCTGTGTCATATAATGTTGATTGTTCTCAATTAATGTCTCAATTCGAGCACTATCAACTTCAATTGGTCTGCCTGACCGTGGAGCATTGTCCAATGAGAAATCTCCAGCATGAAACTTCACAAATCACTCTTGGCATGTTTGACCTGTCACAGCATCTTCTCCATACATTGCACATTTGTGTGTGTGTGTGTGTGTGTGTGTTTCAGTTGTATTTTTACCTTTCTTGAAATAATAAAGCATAATGTTCAGAAAATGTCATTTATTTTCTTCCATCTTCAATATTAAAATACCACACAAAAATTCACCAATTTTGACTTTTAGCGATATGACAGCTGTCACAATATAATTTAAAGAAGTTGTCTCAAATGAAGTTCAAGACAACTAAGCACCACGAGAACCAGTTTATGGAAAAAACAGAACAAACTTTTTGGCCAACCCAATATCTGCTGCCTGAGCTTCCTTTTATCATGGAAGGTGACACATTCACAGTTTCCAGGGGCTAGGAGTGGTCATCACACCTACCTATAGCAAAATGAAAAGAATGACAGGGCAGTGACTTTCCCATGAAGCTAATTTGTTTTTAAAGTTATAATTCTGAATGAATGAAATGTCTTTTTGAGAAAAAAAAATAAAAACTTGGCAAACTGAAATTTTTCTGGTCTATAAAGTTCTAACTTGCAGGAAACAATGCTTTGGTCCCATAGATACCTCCCTTCCTCGACCCCCAAGCATCAGTCACACAGTGACCAAAGGCTGGAAAACTCAGGGTGCAAAGGACCGGAGGGGTCCTGGGTGGGGGACTTTGGTCTGACTGAGAATCATGGAGATGTGAGGGGTGCCTGTGAGTGGTGTTTGTCCCATTCACATTGGCTCCCTGATCTGTACCCACGTTGGGCTGAGGAGTGGGCATCTAGCTGGTGAGCAATGATAGGATAGCTGCAGGAAGCAAACTGATGAGACGTGTGTCACCATCCTTAGCTGACAGGTGGGGCAAGAGGGACACATGCTTGTCTTAGGCAGATGTGGTTCCTCGGATTCAGAGGGCTGTGTGGTCTTTGACAAGTCACTCAACGTCTCCCAACCTGTTTCCTCAGCATCAATGAAACAAAGAGCATAATACCACCTCAAGGGCCTTAGGAGGCTAACCAAGCTTCTACAGGAAAACCTGTGGTGAACTTGTGGTCCACGCACACATACACTATATTTTTAATAAACACCTGCTTTTACCTTACCTTGGGGAGAATACTCTTCACATTTCTGAGGGTTAAAAATCACTGTAATCTTTAACACAATCTACTACTTGGGCTTTGCCTGTTGTCATTGTTTTTAGAGAAACAAGTTAAACCAGAAGTAACTTTAACATAGCTTCTAAGTCTGCATTTTATTTTCAAGAAGGTGATGGAAAATTCACTCAAGAAATTAGGAGAAAATCTAGCCTTCGACAAGCAAATAATTTAGTTTAAATATTGTGTGTTTACAATATTTTGAAAATGTTTACTGATCTATTAGTTCCATAGGTATTAACCTAGTGGTGAGAACTTTTAAACTATCTGCAAATGATTTAATAGATTAGAAAGAAAGAAAAGAAAGAGAGAGAGAGAGATCAAGTTTTGTTTTTGGATGGTTGGTTTAAAAATCGTATGAACCACTTTCCTATAGATAGTATAATTAATATAGATATATAAAGAAACATACAGACTATCATAGTCACTTTTAGTCCCACTACCCAGAAATAAACACTGGTAATTTTGTGGCATCCACTTCTGTAGTTTCATTTTTAACCAGTAAAAATAAATCTATTTTCATACCATAATGATATTCCACAGAATCCTACCAACATAGACAACTGACTTTAGTTGAACAACAGAAGATGACTTGATTTTATTAAATTATTTAACAAATATACTTACCCTCCAATATTTCTAGATACTCGGTGATATCTGCTTTGACTCCATTCATATTTTTCACTTTTCTCTCCTAGAAACTCCTGGACTCTTCTATTACTTTTTACAGCACTGGTCTAAAAGAACACAGCTTTTTAGAACAAAAATAAGTTTCATCCATGGGGACAAATGCTAGGGAGCCCAAGGACAATGAAGGTCAGAAGAGAAGGGGACACATGAGTCCTGTTCCACATTCCTGTCCCTAAGTATTTATTTCACGGCTGATGTGGTGGCATGGGAGCTGGGACTCAGCCTTTCTCCCACCTTTCTTCTAACTCACTGTCCTTATCTGCTGGGCCTGGACACTAAATAACTTTACCAAACTCTTTTGCACCTGAGCTTTTACATGTGAGTTCAAATTTGTGGACAACTTGGGAGATGAGGGTGAGGTGAGGGTCAGCATCTGTGATTTCCAGTCAGATTGCAGACATCAAGAGTGTTAGGGCCTCCTGTTTAGCTGAGATAGATGGTAGTGAGCAGGTGTGATTGTTGGAGCTGGCAGCAGTATGGCTGTTTCTCAATTATAGAAGAGGGAACAGCTCTTGGTGGCTTTGGGACATCCCTGAAAGCTCAACGTACAGGTGGTTTTCCAGCCCTCCCACTGATTCTGTACATTATTTTGCTTAATTAAGCCTAATTCACTTAAACTGGGTAGTGTATATTCTGTCCTTTGCATCTGAGTCCTCACTGATACTGCTATTCTGTTGGATCTACTTGGTGTATCTGCTATGTGTCCACATCACACTTGGCAAGATGGGGCCCGTCAGAGAAGTACTGTAATAGCTCACATCATGCTGCACTAAAGTTGACTCACTCCTTTCTCAACAGTCATATGAACTAAGTACTATTATCAATCCTTATCATACAGAAGAAGAAACTGAGTCACAGATGGATTAAATAACTTGCTTGCAGTCGCTCATAAGGAAAGAAGAAAAGCCAAGCTTATCCCTGCACCATCCAGCTCCAGGGCTTACAGGCTTCATCCCCACCCTGCACTACCCTACCCATCATGCCTACAGTCTGGGCAAAGGTTGATAGACCTTTGGTCTAGACCAGTTGGTCTGATGTCTCATTTCTTTTGAATAAAAAAGAACCAAACACCATAAAGTACAGGGATGCCTTGGAGATATTGCAGGTTCAGCTCTAGACCACCAGAATAAAGTTAATATTGTAATAAAGCAAATCACATGACATTTTTTGTTTCCCAATGTACATAAAAGTTATATTTACACTATACTATAGCTTATTAAGTGTACAATAGCATTGTATCTAAAAACAAATGTATGTACCTTAATTAAAAATATTTCATTGCTAAAAATTGCTAACCGTCTGAGCAATCGTCTGAGACTTCAGTGAGAAGAAATCTTTTTGAAGGAGAATCTTGCCTCAGTGTTGATGGCTACTCACCGATCAGGGTGGTGGTTGCTGAAGGTTGGGGTGGCAGTTGGTAACTTCTTAAAATATAACAGCAATGAAGTTTGCCACACAAATTGGCTCTTCCTTTCACTTTCACTTGAACACTTAGAGGCCACTGCCAGGTTATTAACTGTCCTAATTTCAATACTTTTGTCCCCATTCCCTTGCCTCAAGGAATGGGGAGGACCTCAGAAAGGAAGAGAGACAGGGGAACCACTTGTCATTGGAGCAGTAATAACACAACAGCATTTATAGATTAAGGGCACTGTCTTATGGGGGAAGGTTCCTAGCACCCCAAAACAATTACAATAGTAACATCAAAGATCACCATAGCAAATATAATAATGGCGGAAAAGCTTGAAATATTGCAAGAATTGCCAATATGTGACAGATACATGAGGTTAGCAAATGCTGTTGGAAAAATAGTGCTAATAGACTTGCTTTGATGCAGGGTTGCCAGAAATCTTCAGTGTCTGTGAAGAACAGTAGAGTGAGTGGCAATAACACAAGGTGTGTCTGTACACACTTAGGAAGTGGACTGCTTTTTTGACTCTTTTATTTTGTTCATATTCATTTGACAGTTTATAAATTAGACCTTAAAGATTTTCAAACCTGAAGTCAAACAAGGGACTATAAAGATCTCCCTCCTATTGTGTTTTTCTACATGGAGTGTTCAGACTCCCTTTTACCACCCTCCCCCCATACCATCCTTCAGCAGAATGATATTCCACAAGAAGCCTAGTTAGTTAGCTCTTAGGCACCGATTTTTATGTCCTCCATGTGAAGTCTGGAATATTAACCAAATAGTTACCACTGCAAAAGACATTTTCAGTCTGTTCCTAAAGAGGCTTGGGAGTGTGAATCACACAGCCAACGTAGGTCTTATTTTCTTTGTTGGGAGGCTCAGCAAGAAAATTGCTTTTCTCTTCACTCCTTCACAGAGATAATTTATTACTATTTGAAGAGTTGTATGTTTTCGTGGTTGCTTGGTTTGGAGTTGCCACAGACACTCAGACTTCTGCAAAATTCCATTTATGATCTGCATGGAATGCAACTCAACACACCAGTGTCTTCCATAGAGCAAAATCACAGCCCTGTTAAAAGTACAGTCCTCAGATCCCATGGACACCAAAAGCCTCACTATTGACGATATCAGTAGCTTGAGTTCATGATTTCAATGTACATATCTAAGGTCTTTCCACCAACCCCCGCCTACTCCATCCAACACAAAAAGAGGCAATGCTAACTTGATGGAATTGAAAAATGCCAAAACCACACAGAAGAATGCAGGTCTGGGTGTAGCATTCATCTGCTAAGTAAGAAATATTTTTCCTCAGTGAGTGCTCCACATGCAGGATTAGTCCCGAAAGCCGATACCACCTTAGCCAGGGAGGGGCCTGTGGCGCCATTGAAAACTCTTGCCAGCGGTTACCTCAGACAATGTAAATACAAAACTGGTGCTTGTGTTTATTTAAAGTTATTGGCATCAGGCCCATTCCTGGGAGACAAAGATTATCTTGTTTACAGCAGCATCCAGATGATGGACAAGACTCTGTATAATATAAATCCAACCATGGTGGGGGGGGGGGTGGCGTTAGCATAAACAACTTCCCTCAAGCAAAACAAACCCTGCCAAGACTCAAGCTGGAATTCATTTGTTATCCAGCTCCGCGTTGACTTGTTTCAACATAAACAACTGTAAAAGCAGAGGGAGAGGAATGATGTCCAAGGGCATTGCAAGCCTGGCCTTTGACTGCTAACAGTTTTACAAAAGGTGTTTTGGCTTTGTCATGTTGCATGTTCACTTCTCTGCAAATGCTGTCACTCATGTCATTGCATAGGATGGTGTGGCTGTGGACTGCGTGTGAAGGAAGAGGCCAGGGGACCATCTGAAGACTTGCCATTGTCATTCCGAAAGCATTCGGCTGGGGGGATAAACCCAGACTTGGGAACCTTGTGAGTTTCAGGATATAGAAACAGATATTAGGATTTCTGGGTCAAGGTATGGAGCTCTAGTGTGGGCCCGGCTGAGCAGTGACCACTGTCCTCTTGCGGGATGCACACTTGCCTGGGAAACTACAGGCCCCTGGGAAAACTCATGTAAGTGAAGACAGACTCCAGCAGAGAAGCCAGTTCCAGAGAGAGGAGTGGCTCTTGGTCCCTCCTGCTGACTCAGTAGCAAAGGCCCTCAGCAGGAAAAGTGGGCATGGGGAACACAATGACCCACAGAAGGAGGTGTGGACACAAAAAGGTGGAACAGCCTTGGTGGAGGTCACACTGGGGCCTACCAAAGGAAAAAGAAATGGTGTGTGTGTTTGGGGTGGGGGGTCGGGGGACAGGACGAGAGGAAGATCAGGATCCTTCCTCAGATGTTTAGAGTCCCATCACTTCAGCACAACACAGGTGACACCAGTATGGGAAAGAGAATCAGGCCGGAGGGGCTGGTAGGACTTTGTTTCTCTGAAAATCATTTCCCTCTCACAGTGTGTTTATTGGTGTCCCTGGTATCCTACAAATGGGAGTGTCCCGCACTGGGAGTGACTCCATCTGCTGGCCCCCTGTGGCCTCCTCTCTCCTGGCCTGCAATCTTGGGTGCAGCCCTCTGGAGCAGCGGGCATTATGACTGTTCTTCTTGGCTGTTTGCAGGCAATTATGCCATCTGAGGAGTCACCTTTACCCCCTGTCATCTAGTGGCTTGAACCTCTCCCCCATATATGTTGAGATCTTTGGAATCTCAAGGTAAGCCTTTCTCCCCAAACTAAGCCCCACCTTTGCCCTTGCTGGCTTTGATACAGGTAGATTTGGCCAGATCACTGTGCAGAGGGGAGGGGCTGTAAGAGGAGGTCGCCTGAGGCAATGGGAAACAAGCTAGAGTGGCACAAAATGACATATTTCCCTGCCCCAGAGCAAAGATGTGGCAGGAGCAGGCCTCGCAGGAAATCTGTGTGGGGCCGGAGTGTGGTGGACGAAGGGAAAAGCCCTCATACCCACTTCTGGTTCCTGACTGAAGTGGAAAGCACAGAACACAGAGACATGAGTACATAAAGGTTAACAAGACACCAGGATGAGGTGCAGACCTGCCAGACTTGCCTGGGAAAAAGTAGGGATTGGCTGGGGAGCTGAACCCTTCCAGAGTGCATGGAAGTTTGCACTGGGAGATTTGAACAGAGGGCGGGCAGAGACTAGCCCCTTCTCCTCCTCTGGGATCTGCACACAGATGCACAGGCCAGAGCTTGTGGGCCCTGCAGATGGAGCCGCTGCATGGCTGGCTGCAGTGGTCCGCAGTGGTCTGGGCCCCTCACACAGGAAGGGGCAGAGGCGTGGCAATGCGGTGCCAGCCTCTTGCACGTGGACTCCAGGGAGGGAGCCTGAAGCTAGAAACCCATCTGCTTAGCAGCCTTGGGCTGCAAAAAGGACAGATAAGAACAGAGCAGAATTTCTGGGCATGGTTTTTGGTTTCAATATTTTGGGGGAACAAATGGGAATTTTCTGTTTTGTGGAAGAGAGAAGCCTGGGGCTGGGAAGTCCCTTTTCCTCAAATTGCGCGATACCTTAATAAAGATACGTTTCCTTCCCCACCATCCTTTGTGTTCAGGCACATTCTTATGCCTGTGTTCCGAGGTGGGCAGCCCACATTTGTTTAGTGACAGCTCCACTGTCCATGAGCCTTAACACCATTGACCCTCACCTTTCCTTAACTTTGTCCCCCAAACATTCCCCTCAAACAGCAAACCCCACTCTCTGAGTTCTCTCTATCTTGCCCACTCACCCCCACTTTCACTCATGTGCTCTATGATGTCAGAGACCTCCAGAGCTGTGACTTCTTCATTTCCTTCTCATATATGAGGTGCCTTCTAGTCCTACTTCACTCTCTTCTGCTAATGCCACTGATCCTCCTACCTATCTGCCCCTTTAGCCTTTGCCAGGACCCACTTACCAAACCTTGACCCTGGATCAATCCCATCTTCTCTACTCTCACAGACTGGCAGTATATAGTTATCTACTGCTTATAACAATTTGCAAAAGCTTATAACAAAAGCTTAACAGCTTAAAACAGCAAACACTTATTATCTCACATAGTTTCTGTGCCTTAGTTGGCGGCTGTGATTCAGGAGGTCGCAGTTGAGATGTGAGCCAAGGCTGTGGTCATTTGAAGGCTGGGCCGGGGCTGGAAGGTCTGTGTCCCAGGTGGCTCCAGGGTGCTGTTGACAGGAGGCACCACCTCCTCGCCGCAAGGCCCTCTCCAAAGGGATTTTTGAACATCCTTGTGACATGGCAGCTCGCTTCTCCCCTAACAGAACAAGTGGTCCAGGAGGAAGCCACAAAGTGTTTTGTGACTTAGAGTTGGAAGTCACACACTGACACTTCTGCTACATTTTCTTCCTTACAAGCAAGTCACTAAGTCCAGCCCACACTGAAAGGTAGGGAAATGAGACTGTCTTTTACAGAAGGGAGTATCAAATAATTTGTGGACACATTTTAAAACCTCAACACTTCATCTTTTCCCTCTCATGACAGCATTCACTGCCCCTTTGACTGCAGCCAGATACAATTTGTGAAACCTTAACCCTAGATGAATCTTGTCATTTACCTTCTCTGCTCCGGTGTTTGGGCAGCTGAGCCTTGAAGGAGACAAATCCCACAGACAGGACGTGTGGACCATGCTGACATGTTATCTCCAGCTCAGCCAAGCTCTTCCTGCTTCCAGGGCATCTTCCCCAAGATCCCAGGTGACTCTCGCTGCTATATCTGGGTGGCACATCCAAAGCCCACCTCTCACCTCAGTCCCATATACCACCCATCCCCCTCTTCCTCTCAGGGGGCAATTTGCCTCTGACTCCACTGATGATATAAATCTATATCGTACACTATCTTCCTTCCCTATCATCTTAGGGGAAGAGGAATTTCTCCCCTTTTATTCAAGAATAACCATTCTTGATTCAGTTCCCCATCCTTCAATCAGTCTTTCTAGTGGATTCCTAGTGTATTCCACCTCCCACTCCCACCAACTATGTAAAAACTTGTGCTTATTCTAGCCTTTTAAAAAAAATCCTCACCCGAGGAAGGGGTGGAGGAGAGAGAGAGAGAGAAGCTTTGGTGTGGGAGAGAAACATTGATCAGTTGCCTCCTGTCCTTACCCAAACTGGGGATTGAATTTACAACCTAGGTATGTGCCCTGACCTGGGATTGAACCACAACCGGTTGTTTTGGTGTATGGGACAACGTCCCAACCAACTGAGACACCCGGGCAGGACATCCAGCCTTTTTTTTTTTTTAAAGACAAAACAACATAATAATTTATCCTTGGCCCAATCTCTGCTCACCACCCCCCCCCCCCACACACACACACCTAGGAGACATTTCTAACTCCCCTTCATAGACTGTCCTATTTCTCCTCCACTTCACAGTTGAACTTCTAGAAAGAGTGGTCTGCACATTTGGTCACTTTTTGCACCCTTCCCTCCACCATCCACTTCTGAACCTACAGCAGCAACCTGGCCTCCAACTCCGTGGCCTCTGTGACACTGTCAACAGCACAGAGCCAATGGAACAGGCCTTGGATTATCCTGTCTTGTGTGGCCTCTGTGCAGCCCTAAACTCCCTGGTGATACCTCCTTTCCTTTTGAATATACCTCCCTACCCCATTCTCCTCTGGCTCCTCACTCCTCTCTGGCTTTTCTGCTTCTTTTTAAAATGTTCTTGGTCTCTTTGAGGGATATCATGAAACGCATGTTATCTTCGCCCTGGCATTCCTCAACTGCACTCTGAGCCCCGTCCTTGTTCGGGAGCTTGGAATCTATTACCCAGCTTCCCTTTGCAGTGCTGCCACCTGGATGACACACATGAACGTGAACCTCAACATGCCCAAAAATAGACCGATCACATTTCCTTCAGAATTTGGCATCCCGCTCCACCCAGTCATTCAAGCCAGGAGCTGGGAGAACTTCCATCTTTCTCCCTATATAGCTAATCAATTATGTAATCTTGAAAAAGAAAACAATAACAAAAATGGCTGAGACCATAGAGCTGGGGATCACAGCTGCTTCTGCCATCTCCCGACCTGCTGACACTGGGTAGGGCTCCTAACTTGCCTCTGTTTTCCTATCAATAAACTGGACATAATAACAGCATCTACTTTCTATCAGTTTGTGCTGATTAAGTGACAAATACAGATAGTACCAGAGAGTGGAAGCTCAGCAAATGTTGGCTCTCACTCTCTGGTCCTCCTCTCTCTGCTCCCAGGGATAGGCATCGCCCATGCGGTGCCACTCACAGCCTGGTCCCCAGACTGGGATCGATTTGGGAAATGTCTTTTACTGGTCTGCTGTAAGTGCAGAAGTTGAGAGTAAGCCTTTAAAAGCATTTAAAACTGACATAGCAACAGGATAATTTTATACGTAATATAAAATTGGTATTTGTCTCTATCAGGATGGCTACTATCAAAAGATCTGAAAAGGACAAGTGCTGGTGAGGATGTGGAGACACTGGAACCATTGTGCACTGCTGCTGGGATTACAAAATGGTGTAGCCACTGAGGAACAGTATGGTGTTTTCTCAAAAAATTAAAAATAAAATTACTATGTGATATAGCAATTCTGCTTTTGGGTATATACCCAAAAGAATTGAAAGCAGGGACTTGAAAAGATATTTTTACACCCACATTCATAGCACTATTATTCACAATAGCTGAAAGATGGAAGACACCCAAGTGTCCATTGACAGATGTAAAGATGATCAAGATGTGGAATATTATTCAGCCTTAAAAAGAATAAACATTCTTACACATACTACAACATGGATTAATCCTGAGGACATTGTACTAAGTGAAACAGGCCAGTCACAAAAGGACAAATACTGTATGGTTCCACTTATAGGAAGTACCTGGCATAGTCAAATTCACAGAGACAGTAAGTAGCATAATTGTTGTCAGGAGCTGGTGGGAAGAGGAAATGGGAGCTGTTGCTTAATGACCAGTGGGGTCACTGGTTGTACAACAATGTGAAGGCACTTCACTGAAATGTGCACTGAAAAATGGCTAAGATGGTACATTTTATATTATGTGTACTTTACCTGAATGAATTTTTTTGATTAAAAATCAGAGTGTGTACTTTGTATGTCTTTCTAAAATTTCTTTTTCGTGGTAATTCATTTTACAGAAGTACGTTTCCGGGAAGGACTGGAAAGAACACAGAATGGGCCCTTCACGGTACAGCACAGATGCTCCCTGCACTGCGCCCAGCATCCCCTTCCCTCCTCAGCGGTGTTCCCGCCGGCCCTCTCACCCTCATCCCCCCATGTCTTACCCCGTGGCCACTGTGATCTTCCTCAACAGTCAGTCTAACTTTGTGTCTGTCTTGTGCAGCCTTTCAGTTGTTTTTTGCTTGTTTCCAGAAAAATCCCAAAGTCCTCAGCTGGGCACATGGAGCCCTCTGGGCTCCAGTGGGTATCTCTGCCCAGCATCACACCTCCTCATCCTGTGGACGGACCTGCCATTCTGCCCTCAGCCCTGGGGCCTCTGCGTCTGCTGTCCAGGGCACAGGCTGTCCTTTTACTTGCTATGCCTTTTACCCTGTCCCAGCAACCTAAGTCTTGCTTGTCTGTGAAAGGCGCCTTTTAGGGAGCCTCCTCTGAAGGTCTAGGTATCATTATTTCCACATTGTATGTATGATTAGCCAGAGGGAAAATAAGCTTTTTTTTTTTTTCTTTTTGCATTAAGGTAAATGGAAGAAACTTTAAAAGTAAGAAAGTCAGGCACTTTGATGGGCCATAGTGGGGAAGCTTTAGGCAAATGGTCTGCTTGACACCCCTCAGATGATCCCTAGAAGGTATTCCTGCCACTTGCCATGTGTTGTTTCCTCCTCCAGATACATTAGCAAACCAGAGCAATCCAGGGGTTCTTTAAAGCTGATGGTTGAGGGAGCCAAGCAGTGGGCTGCTGTTGGATAACAGGGCCTAAGGGTGTGAACCGTCTGGGGACCCACAGCCAGAAACCCCACCCCTGTCCCCAACCTGCACAAACTCCATGGGCTTTCAGCCTGGGAGCTGAAACAGGGGCTTTGGGCCAGCCTCTGATGTGCTTCCCAGAGAGCAGGCCCAGCGGAGCTCGGCATCACCACCCCGGGCAGCCGGGCTGCTTCCCAAGGCTGGCCGCTCACTGGCCTTGGCCTCTCTGCTCCGACCGGCAGGGGAAACCCTCGCGTTTCCTGCCAGCATGTCTGAGATCCTGCTCTGGGGACCTTGATGCAAACCATGTGCCCAAAGCCGAAATAAGTTTTTGTAATCGGCCCAAATTATAACTAAAGATAGAAAGGGGCATCTCTTTTATTTTGTGACGGCTCCTGGAAGAGGCAGTGTTGTCCTAAGGCTGCCCTTCCTTCCTGGATTGCTCATTCCCAGCCTTCTGGGGTGTGTGTGTGTATAGATGTGTTTTAAAACAACAAAAAATCTTTATTATACATAAACCCAACATAGGAATTAGGAATTATTTATGGTTTCCTGCAATCCTCCCAGGTATAATATGTCAGATTCAAACTGGAAAGTATGTCTGGGATGAAATCCTACTTGAAACGGTTTCTTGCGGTTCATATATTAATGACTGATGACTGGTGGGTTTACACAAACAAAATGAATATTATAATTTTGTGGATAAGCAAATAAATTACTTTTTATAGGATTTAGGCACTTTCCATGGAAGCTTTGATTTATCCAAAGAAGTGCCTGTGCGTATAGGTTATTAAATTGCCGACTTGCAACTCCTGAGGCCTGGCAGTTAGATTAAACAGGAGGCAGACTTCCTGCTTAATTGGGGATATATAAAATGGTTGATAAGTAGAAAGATTCTTTTTTGACATTTTTAAGCCAGCTGAGCAGCTTGAGAATTTGAGATTTGACCTCCATACAAGGGAATGGGCCTTTCACATGCCATCAAGGGCCTGGTGGGGATTGTGGAGGACAATGACATGTGAAGAGATGGCCAGCATTGTGTGATGGCCACACAGAAAGTCTCTGTGGCGGTGCCAGCCTCTGTGCTTGGTGGGCTCTCTGTTGCTTTTAAATTGCTCCGAAGTATGAGCGGTGTGTCGGAGTCTTCGTAGCTCAGGGACGTGACGTTACTGGCAACTGAAAAGACTCCCATGGGATAACTATCAAAGCTGAGGGCTGCATTTGTATAAATAGCTAAACACACCCACCAGAGAGCTGTACGGTGAGAGACAAACTCTTGGAATTTGAGGCAAAGATAAACAAACCAGTTAGAGCGATAGGACCGGGATTCATAGGAAATGTTCTCCAAAGAAGCTGTCACTGGCACAAACCCTATGAGGGGAGAGAGGCTGTGGAAAAGGAGCCTGAGCGAAGTGCTAAATGCAACTTCCATTTTAGCAAAGCAGGCTTCTCTTGGCCCAGGTCCCATTGCCCCAAATGAAATGGGGCTCTTTCAGGAGGTTCCAGTGGAAAGCACGGGAGTCACTTTTCAGATCTGGGGAACTTGGTCTTCCTTCGATGAAGGGAAGCGTATGGGATACTGGGTCCAGGGCTCAGCTGTGTGTGGAAACAGCGTTCCCGGTGGGGGACACTCAGGCCCAGCCTGAGGATTTTGAGGAAGGGGAATGTGGAAGCTGCCACCCCCTCCCTGTCCCCAGGCACAGGTATCATTCAGCTGCAGGCCTTTAGAGGACCTGTGTCTGGTCAGTGACCCATTATGTACCACTGAGGAGTTGGGGGCCTGTGATGTAATTTTTCTACCCTTATTTGATTTCAGTGTTGTCCACAGTAAGGTGGATCTAATTTTTTCAGAAAGATGGGCATGTCTGTGTGCTATGGACAGCAGAGGGCCAGCTTGACCAGGCGTGGGCAGAGGGTGGGGTGGGAGGTTCAGATCTGCAGTGACCAGAGAAGGTGTATGTTACTGCTAAGCTGAACTAGGCAGTGGGTCCCAAGGGAAGGGGAGAAAAAAGTGCTCAAGGATTTGGGCACTTCATTTTTATTTGCAAATATGTAAACACATATTCAAGCTGGTTGCTGCCCGGAGGGTTCTGGCATGTAGTCAACCTGTCCCCTGGGTCCTGGTGCTGGGGCGCCTCAGGTTTATAGCATTTGGAAGACAACTTGATTGGACTAGGCCGTGGACTTTGCTGATGCTGGAAAATTATTTTCTCTTGGACTGAAGCCCTCCTTTGCTTGTTGAGAAAAGGAGAGAGTTTGTTCTGGCTGAGTGCCGGCAGGAGATACATGGTTCTTGTTCTTTTGGATGCCTCCAGGCACCCAGCACAGACCTCTGGGGGTCTTTGGTGAACAAACAACAACTCCAGCCTTGGCTCAAATGTCACATCCTTAGGGAGACCTTCCCTGACTAGTCTTCCTAAAAGCAAACTGACAAACAAACAACCCTAAAACAAACAGGCAAACCAACACAAAATGACCTACCCTGGCCTATTTCATTAATATCACTTAAGTCTCCCTGGAAATAGTTATTTCCTTGCTTGTTTATTGTCTTTGTTGCCCTAGACGTGAGCCCCGCCAGAGCAGGGACCTTGTCTGCAGGCTCCCTGCTCCATCATTGGCATCTAAACAGTGCCAGAAATACAGCAGGTGCTTTGAAATACTATGGAGTGAATGAATGTGTTTTAACATGTACACGACATTGGCTTTTATCATGTTGGTAAGACATGTAGAAATGACTGTCATGACAGAAGTGACTGTCATGAAGGAAGGAGTCTATACTCACAGGTCCCCAGGAACAGCGAGACAGGCTAGTGAGCCAGGACAAGCAGAATAGGGAAACGGACAGATAGTTAAACAGCAGTTTGTAGCCATGTAGTAAATTCTATTTTCCTTAAACTGAGGGCACTTAAAAGTAGATGGTTTGCATTCTCCACAGCCAGAAAGTAAATAGCTTAAATCATTCTATCCAGGGAGAAAGATAGCAGAAATCCAATTAGTGCCATTTGCCAACCGCACCCAAGGACTGATGAAGTTAAGGGAATACATTTCATTTTGGTTCATCAGTACAAAGCTGATGAATATTCTATTGAGATCCTCTCCTAAGACATCCCTTAACCACCCCCAGCCTTTAAAACCCCCCAAAACGAGTCCCTGTGTCTTTCTCTTCCCCTTGTTATTCTCCCACAGTCATGCACCTCCTAAACCCTAAGGGTTCCGACAAGACTTGCAATCAGGGAGCAATAGGCAGAGGCAGCGCGGCCTGGGCTAACCTCCTGAACCATCTTCAAGGCCCACTTTTCTCTGAACTAGAGCAGCCTAGCCCAGGTTCGTATCTCTACTTAGTCAGTCCCTCTCCTGTTGCTTCTTCTATCCTAGGCCCTTCCTTGTTTCACTATCACCAGCTTTAATAAACATTATCCTCTAAAAATCACCTGGACTTATATTGTGAAATCTTTCCTACATGAAGTCATGAACCCACATACTATGCTCTGGGCCATGTCCCCTTTCCAGTAAAAACAGGAGGCTCAGCACACCACACAGGCCCACACAGGGAAGCCTAGGATCCATTAGTAAGAAGGAAAGAGGAGAAATAATCGTCACAAGTTTTTATGGTGGCTTTCTTGGGAAGGAATGGGCGAGGCAGGGTAAGTGGCTGAGCAGATTTAGGATGAAATGGTTGGACTAATTTTGTGAGCTCTGGGCTATAGTGATACCCCTAGTGGTCCACTCCTGGTGATTAAGGCTGATGAACACTGCCTCCAGGATTAGAAAAGCCAGAAGAGGAGGTGATTCTGAGTAGGGCTCCGGATGCATTTGCTTGCATATAATAGGCATGCTCATTGGCAAGGTGTTTGCTATCGTTAGGAATTCTCTAACCCTGGGAAGGGCTATCCCTCCCTGGGTCTGCAAAGCCCCAGGATGTCATAGCATCATAAAATAGAAAAAATAAAAAATGCAATTAAAACATTATGACTCTTCAATATATGCAGAAATATAAAAGTTGTGGGCATAGATATTTAGACAAATGTGAGAAACAAATATACTTGGAGTGAGCTAAGAAACTAGGGGGATCATTCTGTTTCCATTGGTCTTGAAATCAACATGTTTGCTTTGGGTGGCTTTGTCAATGGAATCCTCAATGGGAATAATTTCTCTGAGACCCCCAAATGTTTTTATTGGAGGATAACATACATACAGAGAATTGCATCTATCAAAGGCACAGCTCATGAATGTTCACAAGCTGAAGACATCCAGGAAGTCAGCACCCAGATTAAGAAACAGAACAGCAGTCGGAGAGCCTCTTGTATCCCCTGCATTTCCAGTGGTAACCACCATCCTGCTGTCCGATAGCATAGATTAGTTGTGTCTTTTTCACCTTCGTATAAATGAATTTATATTGTCTAGCTTTTTTTTCCTAGTTAATCTGTGAAATTCATATTATTGCATATAGTTGAAGACAGTTGATTCTCATAGCTGTACAGTATCCCATTGTGCAGATACATGACACATCATTTATCCATTAAAATGTTAAGGAGCCTTTAAAAAATGTTCAGTTGAGACTATGAGGTCTCTACTGGCTTTTGTCCCCTGAGGTGTCAGGGAGTCTTTTAGTTGTGAACAACAGAACTTAGCCTGAATAACTTGATTCAGAAAGGTGGGTTGATTGGAACCATTCTAAGTAGCTCACAGAATAGAAGGAAAAGGGGGAAGAGCCAGGCTTTGAAAAGGATGCAAATCAGAGCTCCACTCTACTGGGGGATCCTGGTAGCAAGAACTTGAGGACAACCTCTCTGAGATGGAAGAGTAAGTTGCTCCACCTGCCTGGATACCTACATAGTGTGGAATATAGGAATCTATGATCTATGGGAATTTAATAAGGTATAATGAGAAAATAAAAAAGACTCTGTGGCTAAGTCAGTTGGGAAAACTGGTTTAAAAAAGTTATGCTTCTCAGAACCTTTAATGTGGGAAAGTATATTTTAAACTTCCAGACAAGTATCTTCCAAACTCGACCTTTTTCAAGGAGCATCAACTTATCTCTTAAAGGGGATTAGTGTTCCAAGGAACACAGCTCTGGGAAATGCTGAGCCAGAACAGAGTGGATGAAGGGGAATAGTGGAAAATGCATTTGGGACTGAGTTTTTAATGTGGAGATTAGGATTTGGGATGTTTTCTCTAGAAAATAGATGACCAGAGTTATACTTCAGGAATAACAGCCTGCCAACTGTTACCATAGTACCATAATTCCGTGTGAGTTTGCAGGTTAGAGAGCACCTTTGAGTGTAGTGTGCTCAGCTCAGATCAGAGAACTGATCATTGATGCGGTGTGCTCTTAGAAAGCTGAGAGCCCAAAAGAGAGGAAATGAACAAAACTGAATAAAGCTGCCCACTGAACCTGAGACAGCTTCCCATTTAGGACCAGGTCCTAAATTGGATTGTAATTTAAGCCATGGATGTGGGTGAGATCATCTAGGGGAGAACATTGAGGCTTAGGGACAAGGTTTGGACAATATCAACATAAAAAGTCCATGTAGATGAAGATGAACCTGCGAAGAATTCTCAGAAAGAGCAGCCATCAACATTTGAGGCAAACCAGGAAAACACTAAGGTATAGAAACCCAGGTCAGGTGGGGTCTCAGAAGAAGGAACACGTCAACAACCTTGGAGCTTCAGAGAGGTCTGTTGAGAAGAGGGCTGAGAGACATTCACTGGACTTGTTTCCACAGTGACTGTGGCAGGGTGGAGGTATACCACTCAGATCTCCCTTCAAGAGAAAACCTGCACCAAAGAGTGCAGTTATTGGTGGCTTCTCCTTGTGGGTGCCTTCATGTCTGCCTCTGAGTTTGAGCAGGGACATGTTCCCCCAGGAAAGCCCTCAGCCAGCGAATGGGCAGAATGGTAATAGAAGGACTCACATTTGTGTGAGTAAACTTTGCGTTACAGCTCCATCTGAGCTGCCCAGACATTCTCAGAGCTGTCTGCAGCCCATCAAGCTTCCTACCCTCTTCCTTCCCCACCTCTCTCCTTCGCAGGTTACAGATCTGCAATGGAAGACTCCCCCTGCTTCCTCCTCCTTTCCACTGTATCTTCCATAGGTGTTACCCAATGAATCTCATGTACCTCTCTCTAACTCCACCTCTGAGTCAGCCTCTGGGAGGACCTGAATTGATATGGTGGCCACTGATGATTCAGTGAAAGATGTTTAGGCAGAATTATGAGGCTGGAAACCAGACTAAGGTGAATTAACAGTAGGATGTGATGAGATGGAGCCCAAGAGTATAAACGATCCTTTTGATGAGGCTCAGATGACCAAATGCTTTTGGCCATTTGGGAACTGAAACATCTTGTAAGTATCAGAAAGAGGTGAGCACCATATAAAAGAAACTCAGATAATAATGAATCATTTTCTCTTTTGTTGGCAAGACTTTCTCAAAGTTGTATTTTTTTATGTATTTGCACAACAGAAGACCCAAGAGAAGCAGTTGATAAGCATTGCCTCCACCTTTCCATTCACTGAATAGTCGTCAACTTCTTTCTTTTATTTTTTTTGTCAACCACTCTTTCTGGATAATACAAAAGCTGTTTGAAAGTTCTTTAGGATGTGAACCAGTTAGTAAAGTGCTGAAACCAGCACTTTTCAGAAAAAGATAAATTTAGAGTGTTTTCTCTAACAAACACTAACTAAAGAAAGTTCTGGGATATACTTCAGCTAGTCGGAAAAGGTCTCAAATGGACAGTCTGAGAAGCAATAAGATTGATCAACAATGAAAGTAAAAACATGGGCATAAATGTAAACAGAATTATCTTTATAAAACAACAAACAACATCTTGTGGGTTTTTTAAAAAGAGATAATACATAACAAAAAGAGTATATAAGTTGGGACAGGAAGCTCAGAGTTAAAATGTTCAAGGTTCTTGGGTTGTTTGAAAGGAGGGTAAAAACACTGATTACCCACAGGTTTGACGTTCTTAGTATGCATACTAAAATGTTTAGGAATACAAAATAAGGAAAATAGAGTGTTTAGCTTTTATCCAAGGAGAGAGAAAAAGAGAAATAATGAAAATACTCCACTGTCTCCAAGGCTTGGAAAGGTCTCTTCCCTGGAGTATGTGTCTGCTATATGGACTGCTGAGCCAGGGGTGGCCAAGGAGCTGCAGAAATAGAGTTGGGATGTCCACACTATTGTGGGTGGGGTACCCTCAGTGAGTGATGGAGCCATGGGCAGGGAGAAAAGGAAGGTAGGCTATAAGCCAGGGCCTCCATTTGTAATCTCAGCCAGGATCCCACAAGTGATATGAGAGGAAGTGGGAAGGAAGGTAGGAAGGAAAGAAAGAAGGAAAGATGGAAGGAAGGAAGGCCCTCTAAAAGTGGCAACTCTGAACAACCACCCATCTTGACTGGAATGGAATTGGCAGTGTTGGCCATTGGTTGAGAGCCACCAGGGAGGAGGAGGTTCGTGAGCGTGTGACATTCTAGGAACTCCCAGACACTTCTGACTCCCAGATGCAGAAGTAGGAAGTGCAGTCTCTCTGGCCTCAGGTTAGGAAAACTCCAGAGTACCACTTACACTCTAGAGTCCTCTGCACGATCAGGCTGAACATGCATCCACCTAAAGCAGCCTGAAATCACGCCTTTGCTTGGCCTTCTCCTTTTCTCTCCAGCTCCCCTGGGGGCACTTCTTTAACATAACACATACAGACCAACACTTGTCCTGAGACTGCTTCTGAGGACCAACCTACAGTCGGGAAACTCATGAGCAAAGCATGGTGTGTGTGTGTATATTTGCTGGTGGTGTATATTGTGTGTGTGGTATGTGCATGTGTGTGGTACATGTGGTATATATACGTCTGTGGTATGTTTATGTGTTGTGTGTGTTGTATTTATGTGATGTGTGTGGTGCGTGTCATGTTATATGGCCTGTGGTGTTTATGTGGTATGTGTGTTGGTGTGGTGTGTATGGTATGTGTGTGGAATGTGTGTCATGTTTATATGGTGTGTGACATTCATGTGGAATGTACAAGGTCTATCAGGAAAAAGTCCAACCATTGTTAATATAATGAGAACAGTTTGCATGACATTGATGTAACTTGGCAGTCAAGGAGAGTGGACGGGAACGTCCATGTGTGAACAAGGATGTCTTCACTGTACTAGTCAGTGGGGGCAGTAGACGTCATTGAGTGAGCATATCTATTGTGTGGCCATAGCATTCAAAATGACTGAGCAAGTAGAGCAACAAATCTGCACCAAATTTTGTGTTAAGCTTGAACATTCCTCCACGCAAACTATTCGGATGAGTCAGAAGGCTGCAGCTATGGGCAACTGGTGATTTGCAGCTTCATCAGGACAATATGCCTGCTCATGTATCATGTCTCATGCAGTTTTTTGGCAAAACATCAAATCACCCAGGTGACTCAGCCCCCGCTACAGCCCAGATTTGGCACCCTGAGATTTCTGGCTTTTCCCAAAACTAAAATCACCTTTGAAAGGGAATAGATTTCAGACTGCCCATGAGATTTAGGAAAATAAGATGGGGCAGCTGATGGTGATTGGGAGAACTTTGTCAGGCCCCTAGGTGCCTACTTTGAAGGGGACTGAGATGTCATTGTCTTATGTACAATGTTTCTTGTGTCTTGTATCTTCTTCAATAAATGTCTCCACTTTTCACATTACATGGCAGGATACCTTCTGGACAGACCTTGTATGTTTCTGTGGTGTGCACATGGTATGTGGTGTGTGTGTGATATATATGTGTGTGCCATATGTTGAAGTCCAGAGTATGAAGTGGAAGGAGAGGGACTTATCAGCCCCTCTGATCCTACCGGTCACTGCTGAGTGTGCCCGATCCATTGTGCGTCCAATCCCCCTAAGCACTCTCCCTCTCTTTCTCTCTCTCCCTAGGTCTGACTTGACGCACTCTCACAGCACTGCTCAGTTTCCTGGCCAGTTAATAGATAAATCCAGATGATCATTTTTAAATTTCAACTCTTACACAAGATGACTGATGAAAATATCAATATAAACTAAATGAGAAAGCTCAACAATAATGAAAATTGTGTATTGACAGAAGTCAAATCATCTTGACAAAATTTCGATTGCCACAAGTTTGACTTGGGTTAATGTTAAAGGATTCTATGTGGAGTCAGGTGTGTGGTGGATTTCTGATGTGTTTGCTCAGCGTCAATTCATGCTATTCCTGGTCATTGCCTCCATCCCCCCCTCCTCCATTTTCAGTCCATGAGATTCAGAGGGGGCTATCTCCCCAGCAGGGGGGTGAAGGTAACATGTGGCTCAGGCTCTTTACTGTAGGACTTGGAGCTGGAAGCACATCAGCCAGAGCTTCTGCTGCCATTTTGCCCTTTCAAGCAGCCTGAGAACGAAGCCAGCTTTTGGATGAGAGGAGAACCGAGGTCTGAGATGGAGACACTAGGCTTGATTTCCATTGAACTTCTATACCAAGTCACTCCTGAAATCAGCCTAACACCAGCAATGATCCTTTTTCCTTAGGCTAGTTTGTATCATTTGCATCAAAAGAGTTCTACCAGATACAACAGATTTCTCTAGAAGACTTAAGAAGTGAAAGACTTGAAGCCACTGCAATGGTTCAGGCATTAGTTCAGTGGTACATATTGGAAAGGAGGAGGTAGACTGCAGATATAAGTCTCAGTTACTGAGTAAATATAGTGAAAGAAATGAGCATCTGAAAAATATGGTGGTGATAAGATTTAGGTATTAAGGTCAATGACTGACAGTAAAATCATTGAGTTGCGAGTTAAATATAGGAGAAGGTTGAAGGTAGAGTTGAAAATAAAGAATTCTCTTTGGACAGAAGTGTGAAGCACCCGTAGATCATCCAAAGAGTTACAGTCACACCAAAGCAATGGGGCTGTGTGTCTGAAACTCAGAGAGGTCAAGGGTTATGGTGAAGATTTGTGAACACCCATATACGGATTAGTTAGAAGCATGAAAATAAATGGTAAGTGCGTGGTGTGATACTACCCCTTGACTGAAGGCAGCATCCTAGGAAAGATGAGAGACAAGCTGAGAAATGGGAGCCCCCCAAACTGACCAAGAAATTACTTTAGAAAGAGAAATTACTTTAGAAAGAGAAATTACTTTAGAAAGAGAAAGCCAGTCTTTCTTGGATACCCGGGGGTTGTTAGAATATATGGTTATATTGTATTCACAGATTCCAGCACCCAACAACTCCTCCCATGAGGATGGTTTCAAGTCTTATTTAATTCTCGTGTATTTCACATCCCCCTGATATCTTGTTCTGCACCCAGAGGAGATGGGGGTAAATCTTTCAGTCTCTATTTGAGGCGTACACCCCCCAACCCCGTTCCTGCCCCAGTCCCATTTGATTGGGTAATAGAGTGTGTGTCATTGGGCATGACACAAGCTCAGTGCTGAGAATCTCAGTGCTCCATTCTGAAATTGCACTGATTTTTTTCAAAGCATTGGTTTGTTCATAAATGTGTGGATGATTTCTGAAAAAGCCCCACAAGAAGCTGGTAACACTGAGAGACAGTAGAGTTTGCCTCTGGCTGAGGAGGAAAACTGTGTGCTCTTTTGTACCCTTCGAATGTCATATTATTGATCTATACAGAAAAATTAATTACAATGATATAAAATAGCAATAGCACCTCTAGTAGGATATGTATTCCAGGAAGAAAAAAAAGCATAAGTAGTATATAATAGATAAATTCACAGACATGAAAAACTGGGATTCACTAGAGCAAACACTAGTCAGATGGTTCCTGTTTACTGTTGTCTCCAAGTCTCTGCCTACTTTAGGCCAGTCACAGTAGGGCAGGTGGGGAGGAATCACTCTAATTCTTACGCAGGAAGGGACCCTTGTGTTATTTGCGGGTCCTGGAAGGGGTGCTGCTGACTTCTGATTTCCCAGCCACTAATTAATAAAGACCACCACTCCCAGGACAAAGGCAGCCCAGACAAGGCCTCATTCACATGCAAAGGAAGTGGCCAGAGACTAAAGCTTGGCAGGGCTGGGGATGGGAGGGCAAGCTGGGTATGGAGGGCTCTAAGGAGCCTGTGTTTGTGGGAAAGGGAGGAGAATGTTACACGTCTGCCTTGCGGTTAGGACACCTGTGGTGTCTCCAGGATGCTGTCAGGCAAAAGGAGGGTATAGGAGGCTGTCAGGTGAGAATGAGAAGGAGCCAAATATAGAGACTGTTCTAACTTGTCCATACCCATAAACTCAGACGGCTAATTCATTAAAGTCAGGTGGAAGAGCAAGGCGGGGGAGGGTGGGGGGGCCTGAGGAATTCCAGATCAAACCGGACCTAACATCCACCTGTCCCATCCACTTAGTTAACAGATTTGTCTGGGGACCAGATAGTCTTTGCCACCAGGTCCCCAGACAAAGCTGGTGCAGTAGGTCATTCCATGCTTGTTAGGACGTTCAGGGCTTTCAGCAGAAGAGCACTGCTGTAAGGGAGAAACAGACTTGGGCAGACAGCCTGGCTGGGGATTGCTTCTGTTGCTCACAAGCCGTGTGACCTTCTGTGCCTCAGTTTCTTCCTCTACAAACAGAGATGATAATAATACCCAGACAGGTTGCTAGGCAGTTAAATGAGAAAATCCACTTGTAATATTTATCAAATGGCACATAGTAAGTACTCAGTAAATGTGAGCCCATGCTCTTGGAGCCCAACCCCTCTAGGCCTGCTCACCAGAGGTTTATGAGGTTTACAACCATTGGGGTACTGGTGTTTTAACCTGCTCTTGGGGGAAACAATGTAGAAAATGGATTAGGGAGGGAGAAGGCTGAAGTTTAGGAATCCAGGAAGAAATTTGCAGGCGTCCAGATGAAAGGTAGAGGCGGGGGAACTCGGGCCCTTGGCCATGGGATTTGAGAAATAGTTTGGAGATGTTCTCTCTAGAACTTGATAACAGGCTGGGACCGGAGACTTGGCCAAGGGCACCAGCTTTGATGGCCCGAGGGAGGTGGAAGGTAGGGAAGGCAGCTTCAGGGAAGATCTTAGGGTGTGTGGACGGGAGACGTGTGGCTGGGGACTTGAGGCAGAAGCAGCAGGCCCGGAGGCGCGGTGTACGCAGGGGTGGGGGTTGGCATATTTCATGCACATGGGGGACCTGCTTCGCGGCGCAGCTGGGCTCAGACTAGGGGCGGTGAGGCATTAAGCCCGATTTCCTCCATGGACCAGCAGCTTCGCGGCTGTCCAGTGTGCCCGGCGGTGCCGCCCAAAGTCACTGGCTGACAGTGCGCTTCGGCCCCGTTAGGCTGTCCCTGTAGCTGAGCTCCTTTCCTTCCTTCTGCATCGTCCACAGTCAGAGATCCCACTCCGCCCACCTCCCCGCGCCTCCGCCTTCCAGCTTCCCAGGAGCTCAGTTAGACGGGCTGAGGCCGGTTTCCCCGCGGGCCCCCGGCCAGACCGCAAGAACCGCGGAAGTTCACACCCGGCAGCCGCGCGCCGGCCGTGGCCAAGACGGGGAGGGAGCCGGCGGCAGGGGAGGGGTCCTCCCGGCCCAATCCCATCGGGCCCGGCGGCGGCCGGCGGAGGGGCTCGCTTCGGCAACCCACATTCTGACCCCGCAGGGGTCGGCGCGCGGAGTCCATCGCAGCCTGTGAGTCGCTCTCTGGGGTCTGTGAGCACCAGAAGAATTCGCGCACCGCCAGTAAGGGATTCCCTGGTCCCGGCCTCTCCCGCCCCGCCCATCGCAATCTGGGGATTCCCCTTACCCCCACTGCTGTTCCAGGATCCGCTGCCGCCTGCCCTACCGCGTGCGAACTTCCGCGTCCTACCCCAGAGCCAAGGGTTGGGGATTATCACACGTTTCAGGCGCCCGAAACTCGAGGGAGGCAAAACCCCACAAAAGGCTGCCCCTCTACCTTCCTTGCCCCCCTCTTCGGGGCGGACAAACACCCGGGCCCGGTGGAGAGCCGCAGCCGACCACCCATCGCTTCTTGCTCATCCAGAGAGTTGGGGACTTTCCTGAGGTTTGTGGTTAATGGCAGATAACAAGCCCTCGAGGCGCGAGCCCCTGGAGTTTGCTTTCATGTCTTCCATCAATACAGCCTGAGCGTAATTTCATTAGCTTTCTTTTTCTTTTCCTCAAAAGGAGAAAATGACCCTGTTTCAAAGAAGCAGATTGCCTCTCCTGCTGGGGCGGGGGGAGGAGGCGGTGAATCTCCAGCCAAGGTTTGGTGGCACCGCAGAGGGGTTTCCAGCCACGATCCTCAGCGGCGGTTGGCCTTCCGGAAACTCACAGTAATGTTTAAGGGAGGTTTACTTTATTGGACGCAACTTCTACCTATACACGCTCTCTAATATCTGCGGACCCAGGAGATGGACTCTCCAATGGAGGCGCTCCTGAAGACCTGAGTGCGGGGCAGAGCAGCAACCCGGCTCCTGCTGTAGGACACCATCCCACAGAGTGACATGCCAGGGAGGAAAGGCCAAAGCCTCCCCTCCCGGATCCTGGCTCAGGCATTGTGTGCGGGCCGGAATCCGGCGGGAAATCTCTGCGAGGCGCTGCTGGATCTCCGGGCACTTTGGCCTTTCTCTCCCTGTCCCTGTCCCTGTCCCTGTCCCTCCCCTTCCCCCACCCCTCCACCCCTGTCCCTTTCCTTCCTTTTGTCTCCAACCCCCACCCCCCAACCTTGGAAGTTAGGTTGTATATATTTGGCCAATCCAAAACACGAACTTCTATACTAGGCCCACATTCTTGCACATCTGGGGTTTTAAAGGCCAAGAGAGGCTGGAGGAAGTGATGTTCTGGCTTTCCTGTTCTTTCAGGCCTGGTCACCAACCCAGTCCAAGAATTTGGTGTTGGCCTTTTCTGATCATTCCAGCCCAAAGCATGTTTCTTTTCCCCCTTTTGGACTTTAGAAACCTACCTTGTTTCCAGCACTCAGCACCCATTTGTGCCTGCATTCCTTGGTGGGTCTTGGACCCTTCCTCACATGCCCTCTGAAGGGACACTAAGTTTCCTGAGATCTGCTTGTCCACCCCAACATGTCCCAGCACACTGTTATGCCCTAAAGACTGCAGAAGCTGTTGTGCTTCTCAGGGCAATATGACAGTTCTGGGCTATTGCAGGAGGTAAATGGCACCTCTGCAAGCAGATTGGCTGGCGGTGCCTTTCTCTGGCAGGTTACTGAATTGTTGCCAGGGATGACTTTGCCTGGTGATCTGGCTTCTGGAGTGTCCCAAGTATTCAGAGCTTCCTTCCACCTTGCTCAGGCTGCTGAACTTCGCTGAAAGGATTTCCCCACCCAAGTGGAGCAGGATAGTGAGGGATCTACTAAAACAGGAATTGGGAGAGTTAAGAGGCCTGAGTATGATGCAGTTCTTGGGGAGAGGAATTGAGGAGGGAAAGCTATTAGGTTGCTGCACAGGGCATTAGACAGAGTTCCATGAGATTTGTGAACTGGATGCATAAGGAGAAGGGATGGACTTAGGGGTGTCAGGGACTGACCCAGGAGGAACCTGGAGCTTTGCCCAGAGGGCCACAATGGGGAGATAGGGCACTGAGTACTGGCTGGGCAGAAAGACAGAGTCCGCTATTGGAAGCACAGTGAGGGCGCCGGCAGGTAAGCAGGACAGGGGGGCTCTGATCAGGTGACATCAGAGGTTCTTATGGAACACATATTGGCATTTATGTTTTGAAAAATTAAGGTTTTTTGTTCTTATAAATGCTTTTTTTTTATTGTTCAAATACATTTGTCTCCATTTTCCTGCCACCACTTTCCACTGCCCCACCTACCCCCACCTTCCACCCTCCATCCTTCCCCACTTTGGCTTTGTCCACAGGTCCTATATACATGTTCCTTGATTTGACCCTTCCCCTTCTTTTCCCCGTTATCCCCCTCCCTCCTTCCCTCTTGTTACTGTCGGTTTGTTTTTTCTTTCAACGTTGTTGGTTATATTTTTCTTGCTTGTTTTGTTGATTAGGTTCAACTTGTAAGTGAGGTCATATGGTATTTGTCTTTCATCCCCGGCTTATTTTGCTTAGCATAATGCTCTCCAGTTCCATCCACGCTGTTGCGAAGGGTAGTAGCTCTTTTTTTCTTTCCGCTGCGTAGCATTCCATTGTGTAAATGTACCATAGTTTTTTGATCCACTCATTTATAGATGGGCACTTAGGTTGCTTCCAGTACAGGGATATTGTAAACTGCGCTGCTATGAACACTGGGGTGCATAGGTTCTTTTGAATTGGTATTTCGGGATTCTTAGGGTATAATCCCAGCAGTGGAATCGCTGGGTCAAAGGCAGTTCCATTTTTACCTTTTGAGGAAATTCCAAACTGTTTTCCACAGTGGCTGCACCAGTCTATATTCCCACCAACAGTGTACTAGGGTTCCCTTTTTCTCCACAACCTCACCAGCACTTGTTTATTGATTTGTTTATGATGGCCATTCTGACCGGTGTGTAGTGGTATCTGCCTGTGGTTTTAATTTGCATCTCTCTTATGGCTAATCATGTTGAACATCTTTTCATGTGTCTCTGGGCCCTCTGTATGTCCTCCATGGGGAAGTGTCTGTTTGGTCCTTTGCCCATTTTTTAATTAGATTGTTTTTCTTTCTAATGGAGTGGAGTCATGTGAGTTCTTTATATATTTTGAAGATCAAACCCTTGTCTGATGTGTCATTGGCAAATATATTTTCCCATAAGGTTGGTTTCCTTTTCATTTTGTGGATGTTTTCTTTAGCCATCAGAAGCTTCTTATTTTGATGAAGTCCCATCTGTTTATTCTTTCCTTTATGTCCCTTGTTTTAGGGGACATATTGGTGAAAAGATTGCTGTGTGGAATATCTGAGAGTTTCCTGCCTATTGTTCTCCTCTAGGACTTTTACAGTGTTGCAACTTATATATAAGTATTTTATCCATTTTGAGTTTATTTTTGTGTATTGTGTAAGCTGGTGGTCGAGTTTCATTTTTCTCATGTAGCTGTCGAGATCTCTCAACATCATTTGTTGAAGAGGCTATTTTTACTCCACTTTATGCTTCAGCCCTCTTTGTTGAATATTAATTGACCATAGAGGCTTAGGTTTCTTTCTGGGCTCTCTATTCTATTCCATTGATCTATGTGCCTGTTCTTATGTCAGTACCAGACTATTTTGATTACAGTGGCCTTGTTGTATAGTTTAATATCAGGTATTGTGATCCCACTACCTTTGTTTTCTTTCTCAAGATTACGGAGGCTATTTGAGGTCTTTTTTGGTACAATATAAATATTTGAAATGTTTGTTCTATATCTGTGAAATATGTCACTGGTATTTTAATAGGGATTGTGTTGAATCTATAAATTGCTTTGGGTAGTATGGACATTTTGATGATGTTAATTCTTCCAATCCATGAACATGATATAAGCTTCCATTTATTTGTGTCTTCCTTAATTTCTTTCTTCAGTGTTGTGTAGTTTTCTGAGTACAGGTCTCTTACCTCCTTGGTTAAATTTATTCCTAGGTAATTGATGTTTCTTGTTGCTCTATCAAGTGGGATTTTTTTCCTCATTTCTGATTCTGAAATTTCATTGTTGGTGTACAAAAATGCCTTCAATTTTGAATATTGACTTTGTAGCCTGCTGTTTTGCCAAATTCACTTACTAGGTTGAGTAGTTTTTTGGTGGAGTCTATGGGGTTCTCTATATACACAATCATATCATCTGCAAACAATGACCATTTTACTTACTCCTTTCTAATTTGGATGACTTTTATTTCTTTTTCTTGTCCAATCACTGTGGCTGGGACTTCCAATAATATCTCGAATAGAAGCGGTGAAAGCAGACATCATTGTCTTGTTTCTGATCTTAGTAGGAAAGCTTTTAGTTTTGGCCCATTGAGTATGATGTTGGCTGTAGGTGTTTCATATATGGCTTTTATTATGTTGATGCATGTCCCCTTACTCCCACTTTGCTGAGTGTTTTTTATCATAAATAGATGCTGTACCTTATCAAATGCTTTCTGCATCTATTGATATGACCATGTGATTTTTGTCTTTCCTTTTATTTATGAGATGTATTACATTTATTGGTTTGCGAATATCGAACCATCCTTGCATACCTGGGATGAATCCCACTTTATCATGGTGGATGATACTTTTAAGGTATTTCTGGATGCAGTTTGCCAATATTTTGTTGAGGATTTTAGCATCTATGTTCATCAGCAATATTGGCCTATAGTTTTCATTCTTTGTTGTGTCTTGATCTGGTTTGGGGATTAGGATGATACTGGCCTCATAAAAAGAGATTGGGAGTCTTCCTTCATCTTGAATTTTTTGGAATAGTCTGAGAAGGACAGGGCTTAGCTCTTCCTTAAATGTTTTATGTTCTCCTGTGAAACTGTCTGGCCGAGGGCTTTTGTGTGCCAGGAGTTTTTTGATTGCTGCTTCAATTTCACAAGGTTTTATTGTTCAGGCCTTCTGCTTCTTTTTCATTCATTGTTGGAAGGTTATATTATTCTAGAAATTTTTCCAACTCACCCAGGGTTTTCAAATTTCTTGGCATATAATTGTTCATAATAATTTCTTACAATCCTTTGTATTTCTGTGGTATCAGTTGTTATTTCTCCTCTTTCATTTCTGATATTATTTATTTGGGTCCTCTCCCTTTTTTTCTTAATGAGTCTGCTTAAAGGCTTGTTGATTTTGTTTATCTTTTCAAAGAACCAGCTCCTGGATTTGTTGATACTTTATATTGTTCTTTTAGTCTCTGTGTCATTCAATTTTGCTCTGATCTTGATTATTTCCTTCCTTCTACTTGCTCTGGGCTTTGCTGTTGTTTCTCCAGTGCTTGAAGATGTAGGGTTAGGTTGTTTATGTGAAAAGTTTTTATCTTTTTCGGGTAGGCCTGTATTGCTATGAACTTCCCTCTCAGGACTGCCTTGTCTATGTCCCATAGGTTTTGGACTGCTGTGTGTTCATTTTCATTTGTTTCCAGAAACTTTTTGATTTCTTCTTTGATCTCATCATTGACCCATTCATTGAAGAATAGCATGATATGCAGTCTCCATGAGTTTGAATGTTTTTGAGTTTTTTCAATGAGGTTGGTTTCTAGTTTCAAGCCTCTGTGGTCCAAGAAAATGGTATTATTTTGATTTTCCTGAATTTGTTGAGGCTTGTTTTGTGTCCCATCATGTGGTCTGTCTTTGAAAATGTTCCACCCACATTTGAAAAGAATGTGTATTTTGCTTCTTTGGGATGAAAGGTTCTATATATGTCAGTTAAGTCCATTTGATCTAATGCATCATTCAGTTCCACAATATCCTTGTTGATATTTTGTTTGTAAGATATATCCATTGTTGACAATGGGTTGTTAAAATCCCCTACTATCTGTTTTACTGTCTATATCTTTCTTGAAGTCCTCCAAGAGTTTCTTTATATATTGGGGTGCTCCTATGTTGGGTGCATATAACTTTACATGTTTATGTCTTCTTGATGGATACTTCTTTTGAGTATTATGAAGTGTCCTTCTGTGTCCCTTTTTACAGTCTTTTTTTGGAAATCTACTTTGTCCGATATAAGTATTCCTAATCCTGCTTTTTTTCCCCTGTCCATTTTCTTGGAATATTTTTTTCCAACCCTTCACTTTCAGTCTGTGTAGGTCCTGGGTTCTGAGGTGGGTCTCTTGTAGGCAGCATATGTGTGGGTCATGTTTTCTTATCCATTCAGCTACCCTATGTCTTTTGATTAGAGCATTTAATCCATTTACATCTAAAGTTATTTTTCATAGGTACTTATTCATTTTTTTCTCTTTGTACCTGTGTTCCTTTCTTTCTCACTCTTTTTCTTCATCTTCTTAAAGCAATCCCTTTAGCAGATCTTGCAATGCTGGTTTGGTGGAGGTGTATATTTCAGCCCCCCCCCCCCCCGCTTTTTTTTTTTTTTGTCTGGGAAACTCCTTATTTCACCTTCCTTTTTAATTGAGAGCTTTGCTGGGTAGAGCAGTCTTGGTTGCAGGCCTTTGCTTTTCATGACTTGGCATGCTTGTTGCCATTCCCTTCTGGCTTGTAGTGTTTCTGTTGAGAAGTCAGCTGCTAGCCATACTGGGGGTCCCTTGTATGTTACTTTCTGCTTCTCCCTTGCTGCCTTTGGGATTCTATGTTTGTCTTTGATATTTGCCTTTTTAATTAAGATGTGTCTTGGAGTGGGTCTTATTGGGTTTCTCTTGAATTGGACCCTATGTGCTTTCTGGAGTTGTGTGCTTTTTATGTCCTCAAATTAGGGAAATTTTGCATCATTACTTTTGCAACCAGGCTCTCTATCCCTTCCTCCTCTATTTTCCTTCTGGTATCCCTATTATGTGGATATTATTATGTTTCAGGTTGTCCTGCATTTCTCTAAATGCCTCCTCATTCTTTTTGAGTCTTTTCTCATTTTCTTGCTCTAGGGTTTTTTTTTCTACTTTGTCCTCCAGTTCGCTGATTCGATCCTCTGCTTCATCTAGCCTGATTTTGATTCCTTCTACTGTGTTCTTCAATTCAGAAACTGTATTCTTCATTTCCTCTTGTCTCTTATTGATGGTTTCTATGTCCTTTTTCATGCTGATATAGTTTGCAGTAAGTTCCTCCTAGTTTCCCTGTTGTTTTTTGTAACTCACTGAGCTCACTGAACTTCCTTTGAACCATTGTTTTGAACTCAATATCTGATAGTTTACTTGCCTGTATTTCATTTAGTTCTCTTTCTGGGGATTCCTCCTTTCCCTTAGATTGGGGGATGTTTCTTTGTCTTCCCATTATTTGTGCGAGTCTTCTTTTTTTGCTTCTGCTTCTTAAATTGATCTGTCTTAATTTCCTGACTTTGTGGTGTGAACTTCTATGGTAGAAGACCACTGTTTTTTTCTTTCTGGATCTGCCTCTGATGATGTCAGATGTTGACCTTGTCTGACTTTAGGCAGTCTGTTTGAGACTTCTAAGAATCTACTGTCTGTGCCTGTCTCCTTCAGTTGTTAACCTAGTCACTATGCACTCAGCAGTCAGACTTAGGCACTACAGGGTGGGGTAGAGTCCCTCCTGGCAGCGGGGTTATTGTGTCCTCACATTGGTCCTGCTTAGGGGAGTGGTCTGCCTGAGCCCGATGGCTGCTACCATATGGGGGAGGATCGGCACCAGGATCCTGCCAACTACCCTCTCCATCCTCTCCCCATGCCCTCCTTCTACAGTCTCTCCTCAAGTGTCTCTAGACCACTCTGCACCCCCTTTAGCCAAGGATCTACTATCTGTGGTTGACACTCTCTACTTAGCAGTCAGGCTTAAGCACCACCTGATGAGGGTAGAGTCTCTTCTCGGGGTGGAGCTGTGTCCTCTCACACTGTTGACACTGAGGTGAGTGGTCTGCCTGAGCAAGATGGCTGCTGCCACATGGGGGATGACTGCACCAGGATCTCGCTGGCTATTCACACAGTTCTCTCCTTAAAGCCTCCTTCCCCAGTCTCTCCTCCAGTGTCTGTAATCCACTCTGTCCACTTCTTTGTCAGAGCTCAGGGCTGCACATAAAAATTTATGTGTAGGCCCTTTAAAGGGCTCTTTGCATCTCTAGCCACCTGTCTTGGCTGAGGGCAAGCCTGCTGCTTTTCACATCTGGTTGTTACCTGTGTAGTTTTTGTGTTCTGGTGCTGTAGGCTAGAGATCCCTGCTCATGGTTTAGACCCCAGTCTTCTCAGGGGGATCCAACTGGCCATTTACATATCCCTCTGGCACTGCCAGCCGTGGGTACCCAGATTGCCTTCTTGAGTCTCTACCAGACTCCATACCAGTCAGGTTGTGCTTATGCCAATTCTTCTGTCTGCCCGAGGTTATCAGGCTCCTCTCTCGCTATTGTTCAGTTGTTTGTCCTGGGTGATTTCTCCACAATTAAGTTGTAATTCCATATTGGTCCTGGGAGGTCAGTGGGACCTCCATTCACTCCTCTGCCATCTTGCCCTCTTGCTGTCTTTAATGCTTTTATAATAGTTTTACAAATTAAAAAAGGTGAATTAGCTATTATGAGCTTTCTTTTGAAGTTTATCTTTCAGTCCAGAAGCATCCAAAAAAAATAAAATCCAAACTTAAAAGATTTTTGGGAGGTCACTAATTCATATTTTAATTTTACAGGATGACTTACTAGAATTTCTTTAGAAACATTAATGAAATTCAGAGATGCATACTTTCTCCCTTGTTTAAACAAGCTAAAAGAATACAGAATGAGTTTCAGTTATATCTTTCAATGAGATTGAGGAAGCCAAAAAGACATCTTAGAAAGAGGCACTCTTGATTTTTTTACTATGGAGAGCAATACAAAACCAAGAAGACCAACTGGACAATATCCATGTCAATGACAGGAAGGTATCATACTCATATAATTAAGACTGGTCTTATATTTGGACAGTTAGGGGGGTAAATACAACCATCACAATGTGTTAACCTGCTACAAAGTAAATGAAGTCTATATTGACAAAGTATAATTAGAGAAACAATACTATGGTGGATATTTTCTTGGAACCTTAACAAGTTGGGACCTAAAAATGCAGAGTGGCTACAGCATGGGCTCAGTGGCAGGTCTGCTGGTTTCACATGGGGGCTGAGAGGGGCTCACTTAGCAGAGAGGTCAGGCAGGTGAGTCCAGCCCAGTGACAAAGTCTTAGACAAGATATTAGCACATCAGAATTACTGTGAAGCTTCAAAAACAAAATTGGGTGCCAGTGCTGAACCTTAGATCTCCTGATCTAGAATCTCCTAGGGATTGACCTGGGCACCTATGTGTAAAAAGTCTCTGCATGGGGTCTGACTTGCCACTTTGGGGCTCAGAACCATACAGCCTCTGATTGCCAATTTTAATCTTTTGCCTAGGGGCACAGAGTAAATGCCCAAAGAGCTGTTTTCACTTAAAACTTTGCACCCATGGTTGCTCTCTATCAGAGAAAAAGTGAGCTGTTCTTTCTACTGCCACAAATACCACATGGGAGAGCATCTGGTGGGGAAGGAAGTGCAAGGGGCTGTCACTCACAGCAAGACATGTTCCAAGCTTACCAGCCTCCCCTTTAAGGCCTCCCAGAAATCCTAGTTGGAGAATGCTTTGCAAAAGCAGGTAGGGGATGGAACCACATCAATGATGATTAAATGAGAATTAGGTGAGGAGTCTAGAAAGTGCTCTGCTCTCTGTGCTCTTGGAAAGTAATGGACCTTACAGAATCTTATAGGTTCACCGACTTCTTTGGTTGCTCCCAGACTCGCTGTTGACTGTATTTATGACATAATAACCATGGAGCTCTATTCCCTCCCTTATATGTTAAAAAATTATCCTTGAGGCAGAGAGTGATCCTGTTCTTTTGGATTTTATAGACTAGTAATGTCAAATAAAACTTTTGGGAATTGACATGTGGTTATCATCTTTTATATCAAGGACAGTGAAAAAGCCCCCAAACTGTGATCTATTATCATTTCATTAAAACAGGGCTATATTAATATACAAAAAGAATAACTTCAGTTTTAAAACAGACTTTTGGTCAAGATGGAGATATAGGTAGACACACTTTGCCGTCTTGAACAACCATAAGAAGAATCACAGCTAACCTTAAAACAGAAAACACCCAGAACTGCCAGAAAATTGAACTGTATGGAAGTCTGACAACCAAGGATTTAAAGAAGCCACATTCATCTAGATTGGTAGGAGGGATGGAGAAGGGGAGCTGGGGTGAGAGAACAGGGGGCAGTGCAGAGAGGCGGTGGTGGTGGTGGCATGGGTGGTCCCACATTCACATGTGGTGGATAAAAATCAGAAGGGATACTTTGGGAGTGAGCAATCCCAGCCCCAGGCCAGACCATGTACTGCAGGGTTCCAGCACTAGCAAGATGAAGCCTTACAATTTCTGCCTATAAAAATCAGTGGGGGTTGGGGTGGCAGAAGAAACTGATAGTTTCCCAGGAGAGTCTATTTAAGAGGCCTACATGGTCCTAGAATGTATGCAAACCCACGCACTCTGGGATTTAGCACCAGGGCAGCAGCTAGAAGGGCATTAGTCACACATGGGAAGTGGGTGAAGTGATTGGAAATGGGGCAAGTGCCAGGCAAGCCTCCAGAGGCCAGGCAGCAGTACTGTTGCCTCTCTGAACCTTCCCCCACACACAGTGCCACAAAGTGGTGAAGTGGGTTGCCTCACCCTGGCGAATGCCTAAGGCTCTGCCCCTTACAACTTAAGTGGTGTGCTAAGATAGGGGGTCAAAGAAGCTATACCTAATCCACAGAAACAAACACAGGGAGGCTGCCAAGTTGGGGAGACAAAGAAATACGGCCCAAATGAAAGAACAGGGCTTTGTAAGGATGAGGAAAAGATGGCAGAGGAGTGAATGGGAGTCACACTGACCTCCTCCCAAGACCAAACTGGAATTGTGACTAAATAGTGGAGAAATCACCTGGAAAACAATGGAATGATAGAGGGAGAGGAGCCTTGGAGCTGCGGACAGACAGTGGATTCAACTCTCACAAATCCCAATGGGTAAGAAGTGCGGTGGAGGCTCGAGAGGGTGGGCTGGGTGCTCACAGGCACCAGCACCAGAGGGACATTGAAACAACCAGTTAGCTTCCCCTGAGAAGAACAGGGTCTGAATCATAAACAGGGACCCCGAGACTACAGCAGCTGAAATTAGGAAAACGCACAGACAAAACGCAACCCCGAAAAGCTTAGGGGTGGTCTCTGACAGAGACAGGTGGCTGGAGATGCAAAGAGACATTTAAAGGGCCAACACAAAAATTTGCAGTGGCAGCCACCTGCCTTGATCTCTGGGTAGAGGCAGCAGGAGAGTGGGCTGGTGCCTGAGGAAAGATTGGTGAGGAAAACTTTGTGGAGAGAACAGAGACAGCGGCCAGCGGAGCCCCAGTCATAACTCACCTCCCACTCTGCAGCTACCACCTCGCTCAGGCATAAGAAAATCAATCAACCTGCCTTTTGCGTGCTCTGCACACAGCTTGTGGGCATGTGGGCTAGGGGCTGAGTGCAGACTGGCTGGAAGAAATAGAGGATCCCTGGCCAAAGGGGACATACAGCTGCATAAAGAGCCTTGAGGAGAGACTGGAGACAGAGGGGTTGGGGAAAAAACTGGTGGATTATCTGAGATCCCTGGAGCAGAGTCCCTCCCCATTCGGTAGTCCCCATTTGCGCAGGCAGGCCACGTCCCCAAAGAGGCAGAAGCAGCGCGGGAGCCAGAAGGCTGGCAATTACGGTCCGCAGAAATAGTGGATCCCTAGCTGAAGGGGTCACAGAGCTGCCCAGAGACCCTTCGGGAGAGACTGGAGACAGGATTAACCGGAGAGTCTCAGAGCTGACTTCTCCCTATTTCCATAGTCTCCATTTTGCGCGGCAGGCCACACCCCCAAAGAGCCAAAAGTGGGGAAAGCACACACTAGAAGACCCTAAACTGACCAGTGCTGGGTGTGCGCCAGGCGGCAGGCAAGCCTGCTAGGTAGAGCGAGTACACTGGTCCCGGGCTGGGGCGAGTACACTCAATGAGCGGGCGTGAGAGTGCAGAGCGATCCACAGAAATAGAGGATCCCTGGCCAAAGGGGTCACAGAGCAGCCCAAACAGGAATCAGACATAGACAGTAGATTCCTGGAAGGCTCAAACAAACAACCCAAGGCCAGATAGGGTCAACAACTGACATCATCAGAGGCAGGCCCAGAAAGAAAAGTAAAGAATAAACAAACAAACAAATAAATAAATAAAAAGACCCACCTACTACCATAAAAGTTTAATCCACGAAGTCAGGAAATCTAGACCGATCAATTGAAGCAGAAGTAAAAATAAATAAATTAATTAATTAATTAATAGACTCTCACAAAAATGGGAAGAATAAGAAGTTCCCCCCAAATGAGTGGAAAAGGGGACTCCCGACAGAGAGAGCTAAACGAAATAGAGGCAAGGGAACTATCAGATACTGAATACAAAACAATGGTTCTAAGGAAGCTCAATGAGCTCAGCCAGCTCAAAGATAACTATGAGAAACTGCAGAGAAACTATCAGGATCTTAAAACAAACGATATCAACCTGGAAAAGGACATAGAAACTGTCAAGAAGACACAAGAGGATATGAAGACTACCATTTCTGAATTGAAGAACACAGTAGAAGGAATCCAAAGCAGGCTAGATGAAGCCAAGGATCGAATCAGTGAGATGGAGGATAAGGTAGAAAAAAGCTCCCAGAAAGAACAAGAAATGGAAAAATGGCTCAAAAAGAATGAAGAGGCATTGAGGGAAATGCAGGACAACCTGAAACACAATAATATCCACATAATAGGGATACCAAAAGGAGAAGAAGAGGAGCAAGGGATAGAGAACCTCTTCAAAAAAGAAATGATGGAAAATTTCACAAATTTGAGGAGAGAAAAGGTCTCATGGATCCAGGAGGCAAAGAGGGCCCCACTCAAGAGGAATCCAATGAGGCCCACTCCAAGACACATCATCATTAAAATGGCAAATATCAAAGACAGAGAATCCTCAAAGCAGCAAGGGAGAAACAGGGAGTAACATACAAGGAGCCCCGATATGCCTAGGAGCTGACTTCTCAACAGAAACACTACAAGCCAGAAGGGAATGGCAACAATATTCCAAGTCATGAAAAGCAAGGGCCTACAATCAAGACTGTTCTACCCAGCAAGGCTCTCAATTAAAATAGAAGGGGAAATAAGGAGTTTCCCAGACAAAAGAAGGCTAAAAGGATACATCTCTACCAAACCAGCACTACAAGATATGCTAAAGGGACTGGTTTAAGAAGATGAGGGAAAAGAGTGAGAAAGAGAAAAACACAGGTACAAAGAGAAAAAAATGAATAGGTTTCTATCAGTAATAACTCTCAATGCAAATGGACTAAATGCCCCAATCAAAAGACACAGGATAGCTGAATGGATAAGAAAACACGACCCACACATATGCTGCCTACAAGAGACCCACCTCAGAGCCAAAGACCTACACAGATTGAAAGTAAACGGATGGAAAAAAAATATTCCAAGCAAATGGGCAAGAGAAGAAGGCAGGTGTTGCAATACTTATATCAGACAAAATAGATTTCAAAACAAAGGCCATAAAAAGAGACCCAGAGGGACACTTTATAATACTTAAAGGAAGAACCTATCAAGAAGACAGAAACATTGTAAACTTATATGCACCCAACATAGGAGCACCCAAATATATAAGGAAAATCTTGGACGAGTTCAAAAAAGATATAGACAGCAACACACTGAGAGTAGGGGATTTTAACACACCCCACTGTCAAAAATGGACAGATCCTCCAAACAAAACATCAGTAAGGATATTGTAGAGCTGAATGACGCACTGAATCAAATAGACTTAACTGACATATATAGAACCTTACATCCCAAAGAAGCAAAATACACATTCTTTTCAAAGGCTCATGGAAGTTTTTCAAAGATAGACCATATGATAGGACACAAAGCAAGCCTCAGCAAATTCAGGAAAATTGAAATCATACCAAACTTTTTCTCAGACCACAAGGGCTTGAAACTGGAAATCAACCTCAAAGAGAAACTTCAAAAACTTGCAAACTCATGGAGACTGAACAGTAGACAATTAAACAATGAATGGGTCAATAATGAGATAAGAGAAGAAATAAAAAATTTCTGGAAACAAATGAAAAGGAACAGACAACAGTCCAAAACCTATGGGACACAGCAAAGGCAGTACTGAGAGGGAAGTTCATAGCAATACAGGCCTACCTAAAAAAGGTAGAAACATTTCAAAGGAAAGACCTAACACTACAACTTCAAGAACTGGAGAAACAACAAATAAATCCCAGAGCAAGTAGTCAAGATTAGAGCAGAACTGAATGACATAGAGACGAAAAGAACAATTCAAAGGATCAACCAATCCAGAAGCTGGTTCTTTGAAAAGATAAATAAAATCGACAAGCCTTTAAGCAGACTCATCAAGAAAAAAAGGGAGAGGACCCAAATAAATAATATCAGAAATGAAAGAGGAGAAATAATAACTGATACCACAGAAATACAAAGGAGTGTAAGAAACTACTATGAACAATTATATGCCAAGAAATTTGAAAATCTTGATGAAATGGACACATTTCTAGAAAAGTATAATCTTCCAATACTGAAGGAGGAAGAAACAGAAAGCTTGAACAGACTGATAACAGCTGGGGAAATTTAAGCAGTAATCAAGAAACTCCCGACACACAACAACCCTGGGCCGGACGGTTTCATAGGAGAATTTTACAAAACATTTAAGGAAGAGCTAACCCCTGTCCTTCTGGGACTATTCCAAAAAATCCAAGAGGAGGGAAGACTCCCAGACACTTTTTATAAGGCCAGCATCACCCTAATCCCAAAACCAGATAAAGACCCTACAAAGAAAGAAAACTACAGGCCAATTATGCTGATGAACATAGACGCTAAAATCCTCAACAAAATATTGGCAAACCATATCCAGCAATACTTTAAAAAGATTATCCACCATGGTCAAGTGGGATTGATCCCAGGGATGCAGGGGTGGTTCAATATACACAAGTCAATAAACATAATACATCACATAAATAAGAGACAAAAACTACATGATCATCTCGATAGACAAAGAAAAAGCATTTGATAAGGTACAGCACCCATTTATGATCATAACACTCAGCAAAATGGGAATAAATGGGGCATTCCTCAACGTAATAAAGGCCATATATGAAAAACCTACAGCCAACATCATACTCAACGGGCAAAAACTAAAAGCTTTCCCACTGAGATCGGGAACATGACAAGGATGTCCACTTTCACCACTTCTTTTCAACATGGTATTGGAAGTCCTAGCCACAGCGGTCAGACAAGAAAAAGAAATAAAAGGCATCCAAATAGGAAAGGAGGAAGTAAAACTATCATTGTTTGCAGATGACATGACAGTATACATAGAAAACCCTGTAAACTCTACCAAAAAACTCCTCAACCCAGTAAGTGAATTTGGCAAAACAGCAGGATACAAAGTCAATATTCAGAAATCAAAGGCATTTTTGTACACCAGCAATGAAATAGAAGAAGAAGAAATAGGAAAAAAAATACCATTCAATATAGCAACAAGAAAAATAAAGTACCTAGGAATAAATTTAACCAAAGAGGTAAAAGACCTGTACTCAGAAAACTATACAACATTGAAGAAAGAAATTAAGGAAGACACAAATAAATGGAAGCCTATAACGTGCTCATGGATTGGAAGAATTAATATCATCAAAATGTCCATACTATACAAAGCAATTTATAGATTCAATGTAATCCCTAATAAGATACTAATGATGTATTTCACAGAAATAGAACAGACATTTCAAAAATTTATATGGAACCATAAATGACCCCGAATAGCTGCAGCAACTTTGAGAAACACAAAGTAGGAGCAATCACAATACCGGACATCAAACTATACTACAAAGCCACTATAGTCAAAACAATCTGGTACTGGCACAAGAACAGATCCATAGACCACTGGAACAGGATAGAAAGCCCAGAAATAAGCCCATGCCAATATGGGCAACTATATTTGACAAGGGGGGCAGAAGCATAAAATGGAGTAATAATAGCCTCTTCAACAAATGATGTTGGGAGAGCTGGATGGCTACATGCAAAAAAATTGAAATTGGATCATCAGCTGACACCATACACAAAAATAAACTCAAGATGGATAAAAGACTTAAATATGTCGCAACACCATCAAAGTCCTCGAGGAGAACATTGGCAGGAAACTCTCAGATATCCCATGCAGCAATTTTTTCACTGATATGTCTCCTAAAGCAAGGGACAGAAAGGAAAGAATAAACAAGTGGGACCTCATCAAAATTAGAAGCTTCTGCACGGCTAAAGAAAACATCAGCAAAATGAAAAGGGAGCCAACCATATGGGAAAGTATATTTGCTAATGATATATCAGATAGAGGTTTGATCTCCAAGATATATAAAGAACTCACTCAACTCCACTCCAAGAAGACAAGTGATCCAATCAAAAAATGGGCAAAGGACCTGGGCAGACGCTTTTCCAAGGAAGAGATACAGAGGGCCCAGAGACATTTGAAAGGATGCTCGGCATCACTAGCCATCAGAGAAATGCAGATCAAAACCACAATAAGATACCACCTCACACCAGTCAGAATGGCCATCACAAACAGATCCACAAACAACAGGTGCTGGCGAGGCTGTGGAGAAAAGGGAACCCGAGTACACTGTTGGCGGGAATGCAGACTGGTGCAGCCATTGTGGAAAGCAGTGTGGAATTTCCTCAAAAAGCTGAAAATGGAACTGCCTTTTGATCCAGTGATTCCTCTGCTGGGACTATACCCTAAGAATCCCAAAATGCCAATTCAAAAGAACATATGCACCCCAATGTTCATAACAGCACAATTTACAATGGCCAAGTGTTGGAAGCAACCTAAATGCTCATCAGATGACTGGATCAAAAAATTATGGTACATTTACACAATGGGATACTATGCAGCAGAAAGAAAAAAAGAACTACTAAGCTTCGCGACAGCATGGATGGAACAAGAGAGCATTATGCTAAGTGAAATAAGCCAGGGGCGAAAGACAAATACCATATGATCTCACCTATAAGCAGAACCTAACCAACAAACGAAGATGCAAGGAAAATAAGACCAGCCACACGGAACGGAAAAGAAACCAACAGAGACAAGAGGGAAGGAGTGAGAGGTGGGCAGGGGAAATGGAAGGGAAGGGGAAAGTCAAGGAACATATAGCAAGGACTCATGGACAAAACCAAAGGGGAAGGATTGAGGGAGGGTGCAAGGGAAAGTGGTAGGGGGAAGGCAGAGACAAATGTATTTGAGAAAATAAATTCATTTAAAAAAAAAGAAAGAAAGAACACAATAAAACCCCAGAAAAAGAACTAAGCAAAACAGATATAGGCTACTTACCAGATGCAGAGTTCAAAATACTGGTGATAAGGATTCTCAGAGAAATCATTGAGTATGGTGAAAACGTAAGAGAAGAAATAAAGGTTACACTAAGTGAAATACAGAAAAATCCACAGGGAACCAACAGTGAAGGAAAGGAAGCCGGGATTTTAATCAATGATCTGGAACATAAGGAAGAAATAAACATTCAACCAGAACAGAATGAAGAAATAAGAATTCAAAAAAATGAGAGAATAAGAGTGTGGGACATCTCCGAAAGTGCCAACATCCAAATCATATGGTTGCCAGAAGGAGAAGAGGAAGAGCAAGAAAATTGAAAACTTATTTGAAAAAAATGAAAGAAAACTTCCCTAATCTGGCCAAAGAAATAGACATACAAGCCAAGGAAGCACAGAGTCCCAAACAAGTTGGACCCAAGGAGGACCACACTAAAACACATCATAATTAAAATGCCAAAGGTTAAAGAGAAAGAGAGAATCTTAGAAGCAGCAAGAGAAAAGCAGAGAGTTAACCACAAAGGAGTTCCCATAAGGCTATCAGCTGATTTCTCAAAAGAAACTTTCTAGGCAAGAAGGAACTGGCAAGAAGTATTCAAAGTGATGAAAAGCAAGGATCTACAACCAAGATTACTCTCTCCAGCAAAGCTATCATTTGAAATGGAAGGGCAGATCAAGAGCTTCCCAGACAAGGTAAAGCTAAAGGGATCATCATCACTATGCCATTATTACATGTGAAATGTTAAAGGGACTTATTTAAGAAAGAGAAGATCAAAACTATAAACATTAAAATGGCAAACTTACAACTATCAACAACTGATTCTAAAAAAGAAAAACAAACTAAGCAAACAACTAGAAGAGGAACAGAATCATAGACATGGAGGTCATTCGAAGGCTTATCAGCTGGGAGGGGGAAGGTGCAGAATGAAGAAAAAGTACAGGGATTGAGAAGCATAATTGGTAGACCAAAATAGACAGGGGGTTGTTAAGAATTGTGTAAGAAACAGAGAAGTCAAAGAACTTATACTCACGACCCATGGACATGAACTAAGGGGCAGGAGTTGCTGGAGGGAAGCGGTATACTGGGCAGAGCGGGGCAAAGGGGGGAAACTGTAATAGCATAATCAGTAAAATATACTTAAGAAATGAATTTTAAAACTGAGCACATTGAATTTTAAAAACAACCCTACATAGCCCTTGGCTTTCTCATTTTCTGTGGACTGATAAAAAAAAATATTATCACCAACTTATCTCTTCAAACTAAGTCTCCTTTGCCTTGAACACTAAGGGCAGCCACACCACTTGCAGATGTTAATTTACTCAAAGAAGTAGTTTCAGGGCTTTAAGAGAACCCTGAGGAATTCAAGTGCAAAAGTCTCTCAATATCTTGCCTCAGCTTCTAATATTAATAACTGTGTATTGAGTGCTAGCAGCCAGAAACTGTATCATTGTTGGACAGGATAGTAAGAAGCCAGGAAAATTCCTTGGCTGGCAAGTGGCATAGGGACAGACAGCTGAATGCAGTGGCTGAACAATATACAGCCAGGTACAAAAGGTCACCTCCCTAGAGATAACATCTAGGCCTCAGTTGTATTTCAGCTCCAGGCCCAGAAAAGCAGCAAAACCAGAGGGGCAACACTAGGATCAGCTTCAATGGCTAATAACCCCCTCCTCTGGCACTGACAATCAGTGGAGGCCATGACCTTGAGAAAGCACACCTGGAAAACTGATGAATATTCTACTGAAACCCTCCCCTGACACCTCCCTTATTTCGCCTGCAACAGAGATAAAAGCTCAAAACATAGGACCCAGCTTGTGTGCCCTCCTTCTGGGGTGCAGCCCAGGCCATTCCCTTTCCCCTGTTCAACCCCACCCCCCCACCCCCAAATTCTTTCCCCACAGGCATGCATCTCCTAAATTCTAAGACAATGGGCAGCTGGCAGCTTGTCCCAGGCTAATCCCCTGAACCTGTCCCCAAGGCCCCCTCTTCTCTGACTTCCCAGTGGGCTATAGCAGCCCAGCCTAGGCTCTCCTGTTGCTTCCTCTATGCCAAGCCCTTCCTTGTTTTACCAGCCCCAGCTTTAATAAACAGATCTTCATAGTCACTTGGACTTGTGTTGTGAAATCTTTCCTACATGAAGTCAAGAACCTGCACACTACAGCTGGCCCTAGAGAGACCCACTCAGGGCCAGGCTTTCTCTGTCCAGTAACAATTACTTTAGAGAGAGGTAAAGAAAACAGGCTGTGGTGAATAGACTCATGAAACGAATTTGGAAAAATTTTTTTTGTAATGATCTCATCCCTGTGGTTTCCAAACTAGTGCTCTATGGAGCCACAGCGATACTACTTGAACCAAAGACCTCCATTTTAATTGCTTTACGTAGTTGAACTTCCAGTTAAGATAGAGTTCAAATGCTTAATAAAATGCTTGAACACCACTGATTCAGTCCGTCTCAAGTATAAAGGGAAAATGAGGCTGAAAGAAGCCCCAGGATTTGCCTGTGGTCCCGTTTACTTGGCAGAACCTGGTGGCACACCAGTGGGGTGGGTAGGAAGGATTCTTACTGTTGACCCTTCACAGTGTCTATTCCCAGATTCATCTATGGCTGAGTAAATTTTCCACTGCTCCAGATCCCCTTCTGGAACCTTCTGACCAGTATCTTTTCATATTGGACCCAGTGCTCTGCTTGGCACACTGTTTCTGCATGATAATAATGACAAATGTCTCACTGGCAACCGTTGGGAAGTAATTTAAACTCCATGTCTGTATATTTGCTCTCATTTTGACTATTACCAATCAAAATCTCTTTAATAGTACTTTATTAATATTTGAAGAGTATAGAGCTGATATTTGTATGAAAATTTTATGATCCTAAGGTCATGCCTATGTAAAAATTTAAAAGATATTTTATTTTATTAAAGATATATTTTTATTAAAATGCCTGAACTCTACTGTCTGGTATATAAACTGAGATGAAGAAGGATAGCTCCTATATAGCTGACTGCATGGGGCTAACAATATTTATGGGTCAAGTAAATCTGGACACAACTCACCTCCAAGTAGGAAAAAAACCTAACCCCACAGAAAAACCCAAAACTTTACATAAGCTAAAACAGTGACTTCCTATTTGTGGTTCCTAATCATTAGTGGGTCATGAAATCCATTCAGTGAGTTGTGAGAACACTAAAAATAAATACATGCAGAGAACCAAAAGAAGAGAAAATACCAAAGTATATTGCATGCCTTAAGAGAAGTAGTTCATAAATATTGTATTTCAATGATATGTATGTATTAACACATCTATACTGGTATGATATAAAATATATTTCAGAGCCCTCAACTTTGCCCTAGAGAAAAACCTACTTGGTCATTCAGTCCCTTGAGGAGAGATTTCCTTCTGTCTTTTTATTCATTAAGGAGCAATGGCTCTTCTTCCTGGGTCTTCTGAGGGCCTCTCCCTTCAACACAGCAACAACGATCTCTGAACATGACAATTTCCTGGCTCATGGCTATTTCCTGGACACTTCCTCCTATCAGCCTGTGAGCTCAACTGAAGGAAAGCTTCTCTAGAGCATGTGAATGTGGGTCAGAAGAAGCTGCAGGTCACTGCTACTGCGTGCCAGGCACAAGGTCAGAGGCTTCATGATCACAACTCTTCACAGACAGGGGTCCCTCTCTTTTACCTGTAGTAGTGCTGCACCTGTACATCCTGAGCTTCTAGCACAGTACAGTCAGGGGCTGACTGAATGTTTCTGAATGAGGGAATTCAGCAATGAGCACATTCCATTGGGTATAAACCATATAAATTAAATCCAACAAAATATCGGTTTCAAATAAAATGAAATATTTACTCATTTCTTTATACTTGAGAAATACAAAAGTACTATACAAAGGTTTATACTGATGAAATCATAATACTTAAAAAGTTGCCATGGGCATTTTGTGGCTAAGGTAATAATTATATTACTTCAGCATTATATCTCATATGGTAAATTTATACAACACTAACCCTTTGAGCAGTTATAAACTTACTACTTTAATGTAATACCGTATGTTCAGTTCTAGTAATTAATGTCATCTAAAGTAATTTAACAACAATAGTACATAATACCAAAGGTAAAGGAAAACAGTTAATTAATTCCCAAATGTTAGTAAGAAAGAAGCACATCAGTGTGCACCTGATTGGGAGGGTTGTGTGAACATAATTTGGCTTATAATTTAATGGAATCTGGGGGAGTGAACCAAAGCTTTTTAAACTAGAAGGATGCTCATATTGATCAAGTTCAAGCCCTTCATCTTTCCTATTAGGAAATAGCTGAACACCAGGGTAAGTGATCACCTAAGGTCATATAATTACTCAGTGAGAGATATGCCCTGAGTCTCCTGATAAATACAGAATCTTTTTCATTCCATAACAGGTTTATATTATAATAAAATCATTTTTTTAAAAAGATCAAAGAAGATATCAAGGAAAGCAAATACATGGTAACATTTTAGACTTTTAAAAAAATCCTGGAGCAAGAGTTCAATAAAAATATATGTTGACAAATGTGTTCAAGTTAATATAATTAGGGTGAAATAGTATTGTAAACATTGACGGCAGAAGTTCATTGGTGTAGTAATTCATTTATATGTTTATATATTATTCTTGTGTATTGGTTGTGTTTTCATCTGTATCACTTGAGTTCAATTTTTTCCACAAAAAGTTCTCATTTGATTTCCAAAGAGAGGTTTCAGGCTCCTCTTTCCTCTTGGAGGATGCAGCAAGGGGCACTTTTTCACACAGAGTCTCTATCACTGCCAAGTCGGTGAGTTTACTAAGACTGTCATCATTCTGCTCATTCAAGATGTCCCAGAAATCTTTTGGTCTCTGTCTTGCTTTTTCCATGGGCCTTGAAAGAATTTTCTTTGGCAGTTGTGTGGGACTGTTCCCATGACTTTTAAAGAGGTCATCAAGAATAGAGGTGTCACCGAGTAAGCCTACCACAGAAGTATTTTCTAACACTGGATTTTTTATCTTTTTGTTTTCCATTTGGTAAAGGGGTTCATTTCTTGAAATGCCCATTCCTGTGAGGTCTTGCTGGTCTTTCATGGTATTTTCTAATTTTTTCTCATGTGCTTCACACTTACTGTTCAGGGAACTGGATGCTACAGTGTCTTTGGATACTTGGCGGTTTTTTTCACTGTCAGTTTCTTGGGTACAGCTTATGGGTAATTTCTGAGTTTCTACATCATTAGAAAGTATTTCTTCTGTACAGAATCTATGACTTTGAGGCTTAAATGATTTTTCTTTATATATTTTTGGGCTGCAAATTTGAGAAATTTTTTTCATAGAATCTTTAAATGACAAGGTTTCAGAATCTGGCAGCCTTTCTTTTACAAAAGATTCTCTCTTCCCAGACTTATTCCTTATTCTCTTTCCTTCTTCATAGGCAGGTTTAATGAATTCTGCAGCAGTATCCACAAAAAAATCTTTTACTTCTGAATACTGAGTAACATAAAAATCTCTTAGCATTTGCTGTCGTTCTTCTGATGTGGCATTAGTTACATGTTGAGCAAATTCCACGTAAGACAAGTTAAAATAAGAAGCGATTTCTTCAAATTGTTTTCTGAAATTTAATAAACAAAACCAGTGGTTATTTTTTATTACATTTTATTTTCAAAGAATTTGTCATTATGATATGAAATGTAGAAACAAAGCAATCTTACTCCTTTGGCATATATTAACTTAATTTCAGAGCAAAAGTGCATTTTACACTAGAAGAGTGTGACTTCTTTCCTTACACTACTGAAAAAAATATTTTAGCTCATGAAATCACCAGCTTTTGAAATTATCCCAATTTATACTATTAGGTATTTCCTGGGAATTACGGGATCTTAGCATATTAATCTTTTAGTCAGCTAATTTATGACTGACATGAGAATTGCAATTCATATACTCTGTATTTCAAGATCTACATTGCACTCAAGTTCCATAAGATAATGTTACCAAAGAAGAGTCTTAATAAATCCCAAAGAGAAAATTATGAAACATAAGAAAGGAATTTTTTATTTCTCTGTCCCTTTTCCCTTTCTTCCACACAAATGCAGCATAGAAATTTCACACAACTTTTTGATAAGCCTAAACAAAAGTTCTAAACTGATAAACTTAGATTCTTTCTTACCCCATTTGGTCCAACTTCAGTATAAATGCTAAACTAAGAAGTGAGATGCTATTTTTTTCTCACAGAACTAGAAAAAAATAATCCTAAAATTTATATGGAATCACAAAAGACCTTTAATAGCTACAGCAGTCTTGAGAAAGAACAAAGTCTGAGGTATCGCATTACCTGATACCAAATTCTGCTACAAAGCCATAGTAATCAGAACAGCATGGTACTAGAATAAAAAACAGACACATAAATAAAAGAAACAGAACAGAGAGCGCAGAAATAAACCCACACCTATAGGGTCAATCAATATGTGACAAGGGAGACAAGGATATACAATGGGGTAAAGACCTCATTGAAGTCTCTTCAATAAATGGCATTGGGAAAACTGGATAGATAGAGGGGAGAAAAACAAACTAGATCACTTTCTTACACCATACACAAGAATAAACTCAAAATGGATTGAAGACTTAAATGTGAGACCTGCAACCATAAAGCTCCTATAAGAAAACAGGCAGTAAACCTTCTGATGTTGCTTTTAATAATATTTTTTGAATATATCTCCTTGGACAAGGGAAGCAAAAGAAAAAAAATAAACAAATGGGACTACAGCAAACCAAAAAGTTTTTGCACAGCAAAGGAAACCATCAATAAAACAAAAAGACAACCTACTGAATGGAAGAAGGGGTTAATATTTGAAGTTTATAAAGAACTCCTACAACCTGACATCAAGAAAAGAAACAATCCAATTAAAAAAATGGGCAGAGGGCTTGAATAGACATTTTTCCAAAGAGGGCAAACAGATGGTCAATAGACATATTGACCACAATCAGTATGTTAAGATGATCAAAGTCACTAATCATCAAAAAAATGCAAATTAAAACCACAATGAGACATCATCTCACACCTGTCAGAATGGTTATTATCAATAAATCAACAAACAAGTACTGGTGAGGATGCTGAGAAAAGGGAAACCTTGGGTACTATTAGTTGGATTGCAAATTGGTACAGCTACTGTGGAGAACATAAGGTATGGAAGTTCCTCAAAAAATTAAAAATAGAACCACCTTATGACCCAGCAATTCCACTTCTGGGAATTTACCTGAAGAAATCCCAAACAGGGATGCATATAATTTTTAAAAATAATGCAACCCTGTGTGCATTGCCACAGTATTTACAATAGCCAAGATATGGAAGCAACCTAAGGGTCCCTCAGTAGATAACGGGGTAAAGAAGATGTAGTACATACTTATATATAGAATGGAATAGTACTCAGCCATAAAAAGGAATGAAATCTTGCCATCTGCAACAACATGAATGGACCTCAAGGATATTATGCTAAGTGAAATAAGTCAGACAGTGAAAGACAAATACTAGATGATCTCAGTTATATGTGGAATGTGAAAAACAAAAACGAACAAACAAAACAGAAACAGATTCATAGATACAAAGAACAAACTGGTGGTTGCCAGATGGGAAGGGGGTTGGGGACCTGGGTGAAAAAGGTGAAGAGATTAAAAAGTACAAATTAGAAGTTACAACATAGTCACAAGGATGTTCAGTGCAGCATAGGGAATGTAGTCAATATAATGTAATAACTACGTATGGTGCCGGGTGGGTGCTAGACTTATCAAGGTATCACTTTGTGAGTTATAAAAATATCTAAACACTATGTGGTACATTTGAAACTAATATAATATTGGATGTCAACTGTAACTAAAAAATAAAAAGACACACAAAAATAAAAATACATGTCACTTCTAAAACTAAGGAAAAAAAAGGCACGAGACGCTATTTCAAAAAGCAGGTTTCATTCTTAGTACTAAAAGGTACTGATTAAAGCTGTTACATGCATGTGTGGGAAATGGGCCTTCTGGAACGCTGGTCAGATGGAGGCAAAAGAGTTGTTTTGGGACCCCGGGCACTAGACTCTATTCCTTTCCCGAGGTGAGGGTGCTGTGGACTGAACTGTGTTCCCTGAAAAGTTATATGTTAAAGCCCTAGTCAATTTCCAGTGTGACTATATTTGGAGATAAAGCCTTCAGGAAGTATTATCAGGAGGTAATTAAGGGTAAATAGATTCACCAGACAGCTCTCTGTCAGAAGACACAGTGAGGAGGTGGCTGTCTGGAAGCCATGGAGAGAGCCCTAACCAGAAACCAAATCAACTGGCACCTTGATCTTGGACTTCCCAGGCTTTAGAACTGTGAGAAATTTCCATCATTTAAACTCTAGTCTGTGGAATTTTGTTATGGCACCCTGAGTAGAGTAAATAAGACAGAGGGTATTATTGTTTTGCTGATGCTGAATTTGGCCATGAGTCAAGAAAGCCCAGCGTTTGTAAACATTATTTTAAACAAAGCCATAGATGGTGTTGCAGCACATAATTTTAAGTCCCAAAATTTTAGAATTACATCTATATTTTATATACTATTTCCTTAAAACATTCTTTCATTCATTCAACAAATATTTGTAGAACACTCTTAGGTGCTAGGCACTGTGGTAGGAACCATACACCAGAACTAGTTCCCTATTTTCAAGGATTTTATAGTCTAGATGGGGGAGACAGATGCATGAAAATCAAGCCAGAACAGTGGTAAATCCCATGATGGGGTTAGTGCAGGGCACACAAGGGGTACCTAAACCAGTGGCTGGCAATGGGCAAGGTGGTAGGGACAAGGGATGGAGAGAGAGAGAGAGAGAGAGGGAGAGAGGGAGGGGGAGAGAGGGGGGGGGAGAGAGAGAGAGAGAGAGAGAGAGAGAGAGAGAGAGAGAGAATACACAGGTCTAGTTCTGAGAGGACCTGGTGCATAGAGGGGAGGGAGAAACTGCCAAGGACAAGGCTGAAAATCATGACAGGTCTGTATGTCAATTTCACTTTTTATTTTACTCTGCACAGAACAGAGAATCCTGAGGGTAAAAATATTTTTTCATATGTGTGCAACTAGGACCTTTAAAGTCACTTTTTGGTTTTTTTGGGTTTTTTTGCCATACAGATCAGGCTCTATAAAGTTTGTGTTTCCTTTGATTTTTGTGGCAAACCTTACTGTGCACTCCTGACTTTCCTTTGAGGCTTCAGGTGAGCACTGTGGCTTCTAGTCCTCACCACACTGGTCCTGTTAACTGTTCAAATCCAGGTGCTGCCTCTGTTTGATCAACAGAATATTTAGTATCACAAATACAAGCTTCCAAATATGTGTCCTGGAAATTGCCAATATTCTTGTTGGAAAGCAACAATGCGTTCTTAAATGGTTCCAGTTTTCACCTCACATGAAGCAACAGAGGTAGTATTATTTTGTTTATTAATCATCTCCAAATCCATGTTCATGGTCTTTCTAATATATATTTATGCTTTGAGGACTAAGTTATTGGCAAAGTTACAGGCTGATGTCTTTTGTTTATCCAACGCTTGGTGGTGTCTCAGCAGCTGCCAAAGGACTTTTGCCTTTGCTGTACTGACCTCTCCCCTGACCCCGCCACTCTGTCACCTCTTGGAGGTGAGCTGCTTCCGATCCTGTTTGATCTGAGTGGTATGCAAGTCAATTATGCCTTGCAGTTGCCTGTTACAGAATGAGTTATAATTGTAACTCATTTTATTTTGCCTTCCAACCTGCTCTCAAAATTCTTAGTTTTAAAAGAATTTTCTCTTTTAAAGAAGCCATGCAGAAGCTTCTTGTTTTGATGAGGTCCCACTTGTTTATTCTTTCCTTTATGTCCCTTGCTTTAGGGGACATATCGGTGAAAATGTTGCTGCGTGGGATATCCGAGAGTTTCCTGCCTATGTTCTCCTCTAGGACTTTTATGGTGTCACGACTTATATTTAAGTCTTTTATCCATCTTGAGTTTATTTTCGTGTATGGTGTCAGTTGGTGATCAAATTTCCATTTTTTGCATGTAGCTGTCCAGGTCTCCCAACACCATTTGTTGAAGAGGCTATTTTTACTCCAATTTATGCTTCTGCCCCGTTTGTCAAAGATTAATTGACCACAGAGATATGGGTATATTTCTGGACTTTCTATTCTGTTCCACTGATCTATGTGTCTGTTCTTGTGCCAGTACCAGACTGTTTTGATTACAGTGGCCTTGTAATATAGTTTTATGTCCTATATTGTGATCCCTCCTGCTTTATTCTTCTTTCTCAAAATTGCTGTGGCTATTCGGGGTTGTTTATGGTTCCATATAAATTTTTGACATGTCTGTTCTATGTCTGTGAAATACGTCATTGGTATTTTAATAGGGATTGCATTGAATCTATAAATTGCATTGGGTAGTATAAAGAAAACATCAGCAAAATGAAAAAGGAAGCAAACATATGGGAAAATATATTTGCCAATGATACATCAGATAGGGATTTGATCTCCAAGATATATAAAGAACTCACTCAACTCCACTACAAGAAGACAAATGATCCAGTCAAAAAATGGGCAAAGGACCTGGGCAGACGCTTTTCCAAGGAAGAGATACAGAGGGCCCAGAGACATTTGAAAGGATGCTTGGCATCACTAGCCATCAGAGAAATGCAGATCAAAACCACAATAAGATACCACCTCACACCGGTCAGAATGGCCATCACAAACAGATCCACAAACAACAGGTGCTGGCGAGGCTGTGGAGAAAAGGGAACCCTAGTACACTGTTGGCGGGAATGCAGACTGGTGCAGCCATTGTGGAAAGCAGTGTGGAATTTCCTCAAAAAGCTGAAAATGGAACTGCCTTTTGATCCAGTGATTCCTCTGCTGGGACTATACCCTAAGAATCCCAAAATGCCAATTCAAAAGAACTTATGCACCCCAATGTTCATAGCAGCACAATTTACAATGGCCAAGTGTTGGAAGCAACCTAAATGCCCACCAGTAAATGAGTGGATCAAAAAACTGTGGTACATTTACACAATTGAATGCTACACAGCAGAAAGAAAGAAAGAGCTACTACCCTTCGTGATAGCGTGGATGGAGCTGGAGAGCATAATGCTGAGTGAAGTAAGCCAGGGGGTGAAGGACAAATGTATGATCTCACCTACAAGTGGAATCTAATCAACAAAACAAATAAGCAAGGAAAATATAACCAGCAACATTGAAAGAAAAAAGAAACCAACAGAGCCAAGAGGGAAGGATGGCGTGGGGGGGTGTTAATGGGGAAAAGAAGGGGAAGGGTCAAGTCAAGGAACCTGTGTAAAGGACCCATGGACAAAGCTAAAGCGGGGAAGGATTGAGGGAGGGAGGTGGGGGAGGGGGGCAGGGGAAAGTGGTGGTGGGAAGGTGGAGACAAATGTATTTGAACAATTAAAAAATATTTAAAAAATAAAAAATAAAAATTTAATAAAATTTTTCAACTTAAAAAATTTTTAAAAATTGAACTTGCTTTCAAAATTCTTAGTTTTAAAAGAATTTTATCTAAAATTTAAGGAGGTATGACCAGTGGGTAGGAAAACTTAGTAAACTAGAAGAGACACTCACACGCCACTTAGCAAGAGAGAAAAAGAAAGGAAACAAAAAATAGGTATCTTTCAGCAAGTGTATCCAGACTAGTTTTATATCATGAAAAAAATTCAAATTTCTCTCCCCTTTTTCTCGAGGAATTGGTGCAACAGGGATAGAACACAGCTAAAATCATCATCTTATCTCTGCCTAAGCTTTCTGAAGGGAAGGTAGGGCCAAACACGTCATTCAGATGATCCATGGGGCTGTAGCATGGAACAGTTTTGATTCTCATAAATGTAGGATGGTTAGTAAGAAGGAAGTGTCAACAGTTTCGACACTTGCCTAGTTCAAATGTTGGCATTTTAATATTAGATACCCTTCGTCTTTTTACTTAACACGAGGCATTTATTCTGTAGGCTGGGTAAAGAAAAAAGGGAGAGAGGCAAAACTATTCATTGTTAATGCTTTAATTTTTTTTAATATACAGTGTTAAAGGGAATGAAGGCAATGTGCTCCAGAAAGATGGTAAAACATAGATGGCCTTCTAGCAAAATCATTGCCCAAAGTGAAAAGGCACACCCTGCAAAAATCATTGTTGTGAATCTGAGGAGAGGCACTGCTGTAACTATGTGGGGTGTTCACTTTCATGGGCAAAGGTGAGCAGCTGACAGCCAATCTGCCACACCAGCAGCTAAGGAGCTGAGGGACCAGCCTTGCTGGGACAGCGAAGGACTAGAAGTTGCCAAATCCCCAAGGGAAGCATTTGGAACCCACAGATCACCAGCATTTTCTTACCCTCCTCAGATGCCGTGAGGACCAATTCAACCATGCCTCCTATCCCTGTATACCTCAGTCTCTGCTCCTTCGTTACTGTAACCCCTGGCCTCTCATCTCTTCCTACTCTTTACATCCTTGATCTAATCTGACCCGCCATACCTTCCAGACCATTCCTCATCACCCGTGGAACCAGGCTATGATCTACCAATTTCCCTGTGTCTCCTATGCCAAATGGTCCCTTGGCTGCTTCATGATACTGCCTTCCTCCCATGTAGTATTTGCAAATCAAGGCTCATACCTCACACCCTTCAACATCAGTGCTCATGCTTCACATTGTTGCATCCAGACCGTTATTTTCTTAAGGACTCCTTTCCCCTTATAAGGCTTATGCTATCCAGCTAAACCATTCTCTCCTGCATTTTGTTAACTGACCCCTTATGGCTTCCTGCTAGTAACTGATCCCTGGTTAATGTTGCTCTATCCATCTCCCAATATCATTTTTTAAAATTATTTATTTATTTGAGAGAGGGAAAGGGAGGGAGAAAGAGAGGAAGAGAAACATCAATTGGTTGCCTATTGCACAACCCCAAGTGGGGACTGGGCCTGCAACCCAGGCATGTGCCCTGACCAGGAATCAACCTGGTAACCTTTCACCTTGAGGGACAACACTCAACCAACTGACCCATGCCAATCAGGGATCCTACCATCACTCTTAATAATTATCATCAAAATTCATGTGGATGTCCCACCTGACTCCTGGCCCACCAATTTCTTTACCTCACTCCAAAGACTCAATTCCATGCCAGGCCCCTATTTCCAAGGTTATGACCTCATATACTGCCAGGCATTACCATTAACTGCACTACCTCTAAGTCCTTGACTCAGTCATCTCATGTTCCAGCTCAGTTGTGAACCCCCAAGACAATGCTGAAATCAAGTCCTCCAATTCAGTGACTTTTCTGCTCTCTGTTATCTCCTTGTCAGGCTTAGGTTCAATTTTATTTTATTTTATTGAAAATATTCTTTTTAAAATAAATTATTTTATTTTATTGTTTTATTTTTTATTTATTTTTAGACAGGAGAAGGGAGGGAGAAAGAGAAGGAGAGAAACAATAATGCATGGTTGCCTCTTGCACGTCCCCCTACTGGGGACCTGGCTTGCAACCCAGGAATGAGCCCTAGACTGGGACTTGAACCCCTGACCCTTTGATTTGCAGGCTGACATTCAATCCACTGAGCCATACCAGCCAGGACTTAGGTTCAATGTTATAGTCACTCTTTTGCAAACACTCTTCATCTTCCTTGCTTCTGTTTTCTGCCATATTAACCTCTAGGAAAACCCAAGCCATCTTTCTATTCTGTGTTTGCAACTAAGCAATTGAAGCTTGCAGAATGAAGTATGCATGACTGTGCAGACAGTTTTTATCAGAATTTCTCTCAAACAAGGACTTAATATTACCCAGGAATTCTAGTCCCACTAAGCTTGCTTTCCTACTTTAAAAATGACTTATTTCACAACTTCTCTTTGCCTAAATCTATCTCCCTCTGAATTGATGACTTTAATTCTCAATTAACTGAGGAAATATTACTATATCTGCACCTGTCACCATCTCTTTTCTTTCAATGCCTCTCAAAGGCTGGAACTTCACCAGTGGTCTGGATAGGACCCTCTCCTGTTTCTAGCACTTCACACTTTTCATTCACTCTGGCATAATCTCTCTTTTCCCTATTAGTCTGTTCTCTCAATACATGAACAGGTTCTATTATCTTGCCAACTTAAAAAACAAAACAAAACAAAAACAGCTTACCCTTGATCCCACAATGCCCTCCAGCTACTGCTACTTTTCATATCCAAACTTAAAGAGCTATAGCAGATTCTCTCTATTCACTGTTTGTCTACCTCGTCCCAGCATCTGTCTATTCAGACTGTTCAGGCCAATGAGCTCTCTGTTGCCCACTCCAGGGGGCACTTTCCCACAAAATTTGATAAAGTTGAGGGGCTGGGGGGCAGGGGGGAAAGGAAGGGAAGGGGCAAGTCAAGGAACATATATAATGGACCCATGGACAAAGCCAAGTGGGGAAGGATTGAGGGAGGGAGGTGGGAAAGGAGGGCAGGGGAAAGTGGTGGCAGGAAGATGGAGACAAATGTATTTGAACAATTAAAAAAAACTGATAAAGTTGAGAGCTCCCTCCTTCTTGAAATTCACTTCTCTTGGACTTCAGGACCTCATACTATGTGTCCTAATCACGTTGGAGGCCACTGTTGCCTCTAGGCTCAGCCCTGGGGCTTTCCCTCTCTTCTCTGTGCTCTGTTCCTAGGCTTTTCACGCAGTCTCATGGCAGGAAACATGACGTATAATCTCTGTGCAGATGACTTCCAAATTTAGATCCTAGTTCCCAGATCCCCGGAGTAGCTCATCCATTGTTCTACTCAATATTTTCATAGAACCTCAAGTTTAATATGAGCAAAAGAGAACTTGAGTTTTTTTAAACTTCAAACTTGTTTCTCTTCCAGTTTTCCCCAATTCAGTAAATCCAATCTGTTGCTCAAGACAGAAAGTTGGGAGTAATTCTGTCTTTTCTCTTTCCCAAAAACCCCTCCAACACCCCACACATTCGTTCGGCTGTGTCTTCCTGCCAATGACTCTATTGCAAATCAGAATCACCTAGTTAGTTCCTTATGATCTTCCTTCATCCACCCTGCCCTCTTCCACATAGAAGCTGGAACAATCTTTTAGAAACATATGTTTTAGAAACATATTATGCTTCAACAGCTTTCCACTGCATTTGGAACAAAATCCAAACACTCCCCAAAATCTATGAGGCTTTGCATACTTCAGCCCCATCTATATCCTCTACCTTCATCTCCTGCCACTCTACTCAGTTCATTATGTACTAAGTGCACTAGTCTTCTCTTGGTTCATCAAACACATTAAACCTCTTTCCCCCATCAGGGATGTTCTTATTCTAGTTCTTTGCCCAGTTATCTCTCAAGATTCAAGTTAAATGTCACCTGTATAGCAAGGGCTTCCCTGACTACCCAAAAGAAAGGAAGGTGCTTCCCTCCTATTCCCATTATTCTTCAGTAAGGAGGCCTATTCCTACCTTTCTTATAACAAATCATTATACAATTATTTATTTATGTTATTTTTACTTTTGAAATTATATGGTCAATGCTAACCCCCATTCCACTCACTGCATTGTAAACTCTGTCTTTTTTTTTTTAAACACTGTATATTCAGCACACAGTACAATGCCTGGGTGCATATTAGGTGTTCAATAAATATTTAATGAGTGAATGAATATAATGCACTTAAGTATTTCATTTACCTATATAAAGTAATCTCATTTTTTATCAATTCATGGATTAGCCTTCTAAGCACATCTAAAACACTTGAAATTTATTTTTTAAAGTGTACAAATAGAGATTTTTCTACAATATTCAGATGCCAGGTATGGTTAAAATTAAAGTAATTTGTTTACTGAGGAGCTACATTTCTTTTGAGAATTATTCTTAAAGTCCAATGTTGTTACAGATGACGTACCTACGAATCCCTTTTGGTGTTTCTCCAATTATGAAGGTGGTCTGGTCTGTACGGTAAACTTTCTTTTTCTTCTGGCTCACAGGGTGTGAAATGTAAAGAGGAAATGAAATGCCTTCTTCACTTGGTTGATGGCCTCTCTTTGTATGTGTCAATGTATCTGCCTTCTTCTTGTCTTTATATGTCTGAAAAAAGGAAAGGAAGTGTTACCATAGACATCAGTCACAGTGCTGGGAAGTCTCCTCCATTGGTCAAGACGGTTGGAGTGGGCACATTGAAGGCCACTGTTGCCTCCAGGCTCAGTCCTGGGGCTTTTTTTCTTTTACTGAGAATGGCAAAAGCTAGTAAGGTGAATGGACAGGACCTGAGCATGCCAAAAGCTAGCACAATAATTGGATGGAAAACCCCTACAAGAACTGCAGACTTGAGCAGGTAGGGGAAATCGTCTTTTGAGATGGGACTCCACTGTTCTCCTTGGTCATAGCACCTGAATAAACTTTCCTTTTGTACTAGCACCTGTCTCATAAATTGGCTTTCACGGAGGAAGGAAGCCAAACCTCCATTTGTTTGGTTACAGTTTTTGGTGACTCTAGTGGGACAGCGTGGACACCTCAGTAAGTCCTGGAGGGCCTGGGCTGAGGTCCCAGCTGCTTGTGGCAGGGTGACCCAGGAGCAGGGCTGTGGGAACTTCCCAGCAGCTACTGATAACTTTCCTCAGGAAATTTCCCTGCACTCCTTCTTAAGGCTTCAGCCCCCTGAAATACTTGGCTAGTTTCTAGTTCTTTACCCAGTTATCCACAAGGTGAAAGGAAACAGGTTTCTGGGGAGCAAACTCCAACATAGTAAGTCAAACTTACCTGGTAGCAGGCACACCAGGTGTCCTCTATTCCTGCCACTTGGGCTTCATGCCACTTGAGTCCAGATAGGATTATTTGTAGTACCATTTGGTAGGCTATCCTAGGCTATCTCTGCTGCTTGGGCTTCATGTCCCTTGGGCTTTGTACCATTTAGGTATGGTCAGGACCACTTGTGGTATCAGCTGGCAGAAGATATGATGCTAGGACTTGCCCATGAGTGCTTGTTTGGACTAATGGAGTTATGGATCTAAGTTTGGTTTATATGTTCCCACTTTGTCTGGGGCCTTTCTATGATTATGGTTTTGGGTTTGTACTTCTGTGCCATCAGGGGTTGTTCTATTTCTACTCCTAAAAGGAGCCTACTGGGCCAAATTTTAGCAGATTGGTCCAGGATCGGTCCAGGTACAGCTATGACCCAATGACTAAGAAGGAACTGGTTTTCTACAGTAACACTGGTTGGTCTATGTATACTTTAGACTAGGGAGAAAAATGGCTGCTAAATGGTTTCCTAAATTACTACATCGTCATACAGTTGGAATTGTTCCAATAATCTGGGAAATGGGCCAATATCCCTTATGTCTAGGTGCTTATGTCTTTACACAATAAAGATTCAGCAAAGAAAGGGAACAACCTAATGATGCAGAGAAGGGGACAGGCTCTAAAACTCCTCCCTGATAGTGATACACAGGACGAAAAGGAAAATGAGGTGAGTCTCTTTAATGCCCTGAACTTGGGGGGCCCAGGATTAGCAGCAGGAAGATTCCCCTCAACACCATCCCTGATGCTAGATACCCTTGAAATAGCACCCAGAGGGGTGATAGCCCCATCCCTGCATGATGAAGAAATGGTTTCTCCCTTGAAGATCCGGCAAGGCACCCAATTTAGCCAGGGAGCATTCCTATCTGGAGTGGGACAATTCCTCTTGAGGCAGTACACTACAGGCAGAATAAACCAGGAAGACCATCCTGCTGTCCACTACTGGGCCCATACTTCATTTTCCACTTCAGATTTACTGAACTGGAATAATTCCAACCCCTTACAGGGAAAATCTTCAAAAAATGGTAGCTCTTATGACCTCAAGTTTTGTCACTCGCTATCCAAACTGGGTAGATGTATAAGCTCTTTAACATCCTGCTGATGGCAGATGAAAGGTGGCTTATTGTAGATAAGGCTAATAAAGAGGCCCAGAGAATCCAAAAGGGACTCCCAACCCGGCTGGGGCAATTCTCTTGTCAGAGCCCAATAAGGACCATTCCATTGCCCAAAGAAGAATACTGGATACAATTTAACAACAATAAATTTATATTTGAGCTTAAAAGTAAGAAAGAAAAATCTCTAGGTGCCAGTAACAAAGAAGTAACATAGTGGTGAGTGGCCCTGAGTAGCCCCCTGGATAGGGTCTGTAGGACTTCATGTGTGGAGGGGAGGTGAAAACTGATTTAAGCTCCCAGATTTAAAAAACAAACAAACAAACAAACAAACAAACAAACAACAACAAACCAACCAAAACAGCAGAAGTTAAAAGGATAGCTAATTTTCAACTTAAAGCTAGGAAACCCCAAACTGGAAACATAGGATACAAGCAGGCTCCTTCTTATTCCAGATATTGCAGAAAGATTCACTGGTGAAAAGATGAAATGCTTAGACTGTGCCATTTGTGGAATCTGATTTTGCAGTACTACCTGGGTGGTATGGAAACCTAAGCTAAGGGGAAAAACAAGATGGTGGAGGAGTGAATGGAAGTCACACTGACCTCCTCCCAGGACCAATCTGGAATTACAACTAAATTGTGGAGATATCACCTGGAATAAGCAACTGAACAATAGTGAGAGAGGAGCCTTATAACCTTGGACAAACAGAACAATCACCTTTAGCACAACCTAATCAGTAATGAGGTTGGTAGACACTCGAGATGGCTGGGGAGGGGGCTGCGTCCACAGGCAGCAGCACCAGCGGGATATTGAAATGGCCAGTTGGATCCCCCTGAGAAGAGCGGGGTCTAAACCATAAGCAGAGATCTCTAGTCTATGGCACCAGAGCCCCAGCAGTACACAGATAACAGCTAGCTGCGCAAAACGGCAGGCTTGCTCTCTGTCAGAGACAGGTGGCTGAAGATATAAAGAGCCTTTTAAAGGGCCAATGCATAAATTTTTATTTGCAGCCACTCACCCTGGGCTTCAGCAAAGACAGGGGCAGAGTGGTCTAATGGCTGAGGAGAGACTAGAGCCAGAGTCTTTGGGGAGAGAACAGAGAGGGTAGCTGGCAGGATCTTGGTGCTGACCCCTCCCCCATACAGCAGCAGTCATGTGGCTCAGGCAGATCACCTCCCTGAGGGGCAGCAGCATGAGAGGACCCAATAAACCTGCCCCCAGGAGGGACTCTGCCCCGCCTTGTGGTGTCTAAGTCTGACAGTTAAGATTGACTAGATTAACAACTGAAGGAGACAGCCACAGACAGTAGATTCCTGGAAGTCCTGAACAGACAGCCTAAGTCAGACACAGTCAACATCTGATATCATCAGAGCCAGATCCAGAAAGAAAAAAAGAGCAGTCTCCTGCCATAGAAGTTCACACCACAAAGTCAGGAAATTAAGACAGATCAATTTAAGAAGCAGAAGCCAATAAAGAAGAGTCTCACAAATAATGGGAAGACAAAGAAACATCCCCCAATCTAAGGGAAAGAAGGACTCCCCAGAAAGAGAACTAAATGAAATAGAGGCTAGTAAACTATCAGATATTGAGTTCAAAACTATGGTTCAAAAGAAGTGCAGTGAGCTCAATGAGCCCAGGGAGAATTACCAAAAAGAACAGGGAAACTAGGGGGAACTTACTGCAAACCATATCAGCATGAAAAAGGACACAGAAACTATCAGTAAGAGGCAATAAGAAATGAAGAATACAGTTTCTGAATTGAAGAACACAGTAGAAGGAATCAAAAGCAGTCTAGATGAAGCAGAGGATCGAATCGGCAAGCTGGAGGATAAGGTAGAAAAAAGCTCCTAGAAAGAGCAAGAAAATGAAAAAAAGACTCAAAAAGAATGAAGAGGCGTTTAGGGAAATGCAGGACAACGTGAAATGTAATAATATCTGTATAATAGGGATACCAGAGGAAGAAGAGGAAGAGGAAGGGATAGAGAACATGTTTGACAAAGTAATGATGGAAAACTTCTCTACTTGGAGGAGAGAAAAAGTCACACAAGACCAGAAAGCACAGAGGGTCCCATTCAAGGGGAACCCAATGAGGCCCACTCCAAGACACATCATTAACATGGCAAATATCAAAGACAAACAGAGAATCCTAAAGGCAGCAAGGAAGAAACAGGAAGTAACATACAAGGGAGCCCTGTACTGCTAACAGCTGACTTCTCAACAGAAACCCTGCAAGCCAGAAGGGAATGGCAAAAAATATTCCAGGGAATGAAAAGCAAAGGTCTGCAACAGACTGCTCAACCCAGCAAGGCTCTCCGTTAAAATGGAAGGCAAAATAAGGAGTTTCCCAGACAAAAGAGGGCTAAAAGAATACACCTCCACCATACCAGCATTGCAAGATATGCTAAAGGGACTGCTTTAGGACGATGAAGAAAAAGAGTCTATGAATACCCAGTTCCTTTCACAGTCATCAATACTTTATATTACCAATATTTTTAATACTTACTAATCTGATTGTGATAATGATGTGTTATTTTAATTGTTACTTTATTATTTGTTGAAACTAAACCTTTGTATAGTTCTTGTCTATCTCTATTATTTTTAAAAAGCTTTAAATGACTTTTTGGTATTCCTTATCCATTTTTTGATTAAATGTCTGTAGAATTTTTTTCCCTAAAAAATCCCCCCAAGAACTATTAACCCTTTTTTAGATGTGTTGCAAATACTTTCCTATTCTATTACTTGTCTTTTAACTTTTTTTGTTTATTATTGTATAGTCTTAAATGTTTAGTATAGTCATATTGCCGATATTTTACTTCATAGCTTATGAGTTTGAATATTTTGAATATTTACCTTAACTCACTTGAATATTTTTTGTATAATGTGTGAAATAGGGCTCTATATTTTTTTTTATTTCAGGTAATAGTGGTCCAGGCATCTCATTTGTTGAATAAGCCTTATTTTCCCCATTGATTTGAAATGTCAATTTAATCATATATTACATTGTTAGACAGATATATACGTTTGTTTCTAGAATGCTCATTTTATTTCATTGATCTACTCGATTATTTCTGTGCTGGTGTCATGTTGTCCTAACTGCTGAGACTTTATAATGGATTTAAATTTTTTAATATTTTATCATGGATCTTGACATTTAAAAAAATAAATAAAATCTATCTGCACTTAAAAAAAAGAAAGAAGGAACTCCTACCTCTGGCAACAACATGGATGGACCTGGAGAATATTATTCTAAGTGAAATAATCCAATTGGTGAAAGACAAATACTATATGACCTCACCTATAAGTGGAACCTATTCAACAAATAAACTAACGAACAAAATAAACCACAGGCATGGAAACATGGAGCAGACTGAAAGTGACCAGAGGGGATGGGGAAGGAGGACAATGGTGGAAAGAAGGAGAAGGGACTAGGCAAAGATCATATATGAATGACGCATGCACATGGACAACAGAGTGAGAATTGACTGCGGGAGCAGGGGGCGGGGTGGGATGGGTGGAGGAAGGCAAAGGGGGAAAAATTGAGACAAGTGTAATAGAATAAACATGATTTAAAAAAGAAATCTAAGCTAAAAACTAACAAAGAACTCTCTTGGGACCAGTGAAAATCATAGATCCCAATGAAGGGTGAATATAAAAACATACCATTGGAAGACTTCCATAATCTAGAGAATGCTTCTGCTTCTGATTCTGGCTGAGGGAAAGGGGAGAGGAGTTCAGGCAAAAATTACCAGGATCACATAAAACCCTCCATCATGAAAATGGTCAGATGAAAATGTGAGAATCTAGACCTGAGAAACTATAAATAAAGCATTCTGAGAGAGACTTTAAATCATTAGCGTATCCAGGAAGATAAAGGAAAAGATAGAATTCATCACCAAGAACTGAATAATATATAGGCATGTCTGAGAAAGAACCAAGTACAAACTCTTGAAAGGAAATATAGTTTTGAAATGAAAAATAGAGATAGAAACAAAGTCAAAATATGGGTTAAACAGCAGATTTAACAGCTCTATCTACAATGTTAATTGATAAACTGGTAGAATAAAATTACTGAGAATGAAGTCACAGAGATTAAACAAGAAAAAAAGAATAAAAAAGAAAAAAGAAAAATAGGAGACAGAAGACATACCAAAATATCTAAAATACTAGAAAAACAGAACAGAGAAAATGGAAGAGATAACAACAAAGAGATTATATAGTAGAGAATTGAAGAAGGCATGAATTGTCAAACTAAAGAAAGAAACTCTCTAGCAGAAAAATTAAAATGAATCTAAAGGGAATATCTTAAAAATACCAGAAAGACAAGATATCCCACAAAGAAATGATAATCAAACTAAAGGCAGAATTCTTATTAATGTCATCACCACAACCAGAATACAGTGAGATAATGTTATCAACATGTAGAGAGAAAAAACTGTCAATCTAGAATTCTATACCTAGTTAATCTATCATTTGAGAAATTTTCTGACATACAAAGACTGTAAGGGTTTACTAGATAAAGGTTCTTGCCTAAAGAAAGATTTTTCTTTTATAAGACTTCAATGGAACTGAAGTGGCATATATCAATGGATGTAGGTAGGGACCGGCTCTTCATTTTACAAATATTTACTATGCACCTGTTATGTTCCTGTCACCACACTCTGCAGTTGGGAACAATGATAATTATAAATACAAAGATACAAAATATCCTTGAGACTTAAAATTGAAAATCATGTTCTTTAAAAAAAGATGGCATTTTGGATTTTTCTTTTTAAAAATCAGTCATTTATCCCTTCAATTTATATTGAGGTTCATTTTACTGAAATAAACTGAACATAAGAAAAAACAAGACATAACTCTATGTTCTTTAGTAGCAAGCCATTCTTAAAATAAATTGACTTCTTTCAAAGTCTACTGTGACTGAGATGGACAATGTTGAAAGTACTTTTCTTAAAGACAATTTCTTAAATCTTAAAACATTATTAATAAAGGAAAGTGCTGACCTTTAAAGATAAGCTTGAAAGAGATTTGATGCAGTTATTTTACATCACAAGAGAACAAGGTGAATGGTAAAAATTCCTAATAAAGAGGCTCATTATCTTAGATGACCACCAAGAAAGAATTATTGATTATTGTAAGGAGAGAGGAATGTTTGGATGAGGGTAAAGGGAGTAAACATAAAGAGAAGGAACTGTGCCAATCAAGAACACTCCCTCCTCATATATGCAATTTCTGAAGCCAGAGAAATAATGCCAGGAAATTAAAATCTTTAGTTATTTACACAATTACTATGGGTCTTTCTGACCCTGGAAGCAATACAAAGCTTACATTTTGTACAGATGCATTTTTCATAAATCAGTTTTATAAACTTTTCAGGAAAATTCAGCCTTTCCAACCATAGCTATCAGATATGTGTATCTTTTTTGTTTTTGTTGTACATTATACATTTTAAAACCTGATTATTTTATACAATAATAAAAAGGGAAAAGCATTCATCTCTCACCTGGGCTCAATATCTTTTATTTTTTTATTAAAAAAAAATCTATCTAGGTTCAGATTTCCATTTTAGTAGGGTACTTTAACACTTTAGTTAAATAAGTTTGTGAAACAAAATTTTGTTAATTTAATAAACATTTTTTGCTTGTGCTATAAAAGCTGGTTTCAGTACTTTATAGTAAAATAGTAACCTTTGCAATAGTATCCAATCCAATAGAGATGAAATCCTTTACAATAGGTTGCTTTGCAATCTTTTACAACTGATACAAGGTAAAATAATGCCATAGTGCAGTTGCAATTGTAGTGACAGTTATAATTTATTATGAAGCAAAGTACAAGGTCTGTGGCCAAGATGAAATATTCTAGATTATGTGAATTGGACTCAAACTCATTCATTACCACCTATGTCAAAGCTGCAAAGTTACATGATACTGAGGCAATACTGTCAAGTAGCAATATAAGGAAGGCTCGAGTAACAACAATTCAGTAAAATGAGCTGGATTCGGAATTTAGGATAGAAGATGAGGTTGCGTGTTTAAGAAGCCAAAGTGAATCTACTCTCTTTCCTGCCAAGGATGCAATGACCAACAACTGGAACACTATGTCTGTATTTGATGGGAAATTCTGTGATCACACATACAGAAAGCAGAAACCCCAGTTTTTGCAAAATCCCCTAATTGTTCCTTTACCTTTTAAAAGTTCCTTCAAAATTCTCGATCAAGATTGGCCATCAGAAAGTACCTCTATATTTGTGATTCTGATGAAGGTTTCCTACATCTTAAGATTTATGGCTTTAATACTAAGAAAGAAATTATGAATACAAGAACTTTGTACAATATTTGTATAGTATATCTGCTAATAAGCATTTTAGGAAACTTGACACTGTTAGAGTATAATTTATAACTTAGTATTTGCTATATTTGTGATTATTTTCATAAGTTATTGGATATTATTAAGTATTTCTACTATAGTATTTGTATAAAAAACATTAAATTCAACTTCTGGAACCTTTATTAAAAAGGAAACTTGGTGTCAGGAATGCAGTAACCATTTCTAGATAATGTAGAGTTAAAAATTCATTTGATGATGAGATTATTGCATGAAAATGGGGGGGTTACTTAGGCTGAATTTAACAGAATAATGAAGTAGTAATTCTAATTTATGAGTAATATATCTTTCTCTTTTGGACATATACATACTATATAAAGCAGTCAGTTGAGAATTTAAAAGGGGGAAACACCAAACACCACCCCCTTCAGACCACAGTTAAATAGGTCTAAGAGAATAAAAGATGGGCTATGGCTAATTATGTAAGTCCTAATTTGATCTATATAATAAAAACATCCTAAATACAGGCTTTGATTTAATTTTGGTAAAGTTATAAAATTACTATTGATTTTTCTGATGTATATGCAAAGTGTAAAATTTAAAAATGTATATATTCTGTAAAATAAAAGTTATAATTAAGTTATAAAAGATATATATTAGGGTTAAATAAATAAGAGGGCACTGTTATAGGAAAAATTTCCTTCTATAGTAGCCAAAATGTATCCATACTAGACCTAATCATCTGTGCACAATTCCGTACAACTTATTTCTTTTTTTAAATTTTATTTTAAAAAATATTTTATTTATTTATTTTTAGAAAGAGTGGATGGGAGGGAGAGAGAGAGAGGGAGAGAAACATCAATGTACAAGAGATACATCGATTGGTTGCTTCTTGCATGCCTCCAACTGAGGACGTGGCCCACAACCCAGGCACGTGCCCTGACTGGGAATCAAACCGATGATCTTTCTGTTTGCAGGCCAGGACTCAACCCACTGAGCCACACTAGCCAGGGCTAAATTTAATTTTTAAATTAGAGTTTACATTCACTAATGTATTAGTTTCAGATGCATGGCATAATAGTTAGACAATCATATACTTTATAAAGTGGTCCCTTCCCTTCGATATTTTCAGTACGTACTTGGCACCATACATAGTTATTACAATATTATCGACTGTATTTTCTGTGCTCTACTTGACATCCCTGGTACTATTTTATTACTAGCAATTTGCAGTTCTTAATCCTTTAACCTGTTTCACCCAGTTCCCCAACTCTCCTCCCCTCTGGCTATCATAAGTCTGTTTTCTATACCTAGGTGTCTATGTACAACTTATTTCTTACTGTTGTTTTAGGTTTATATTGGTTCTACCAGGAAAGTTCCCCATCTTTAAACCAATAGGATGAAATATTCACATGATCTTTGATAGTACACTTTCTTTATATTTCAAGGCATTAGATCTAAGCTTTATATTATTTTCTTCGAATAGTTACTTTTTAAAAGGTACAGCTGATAATTAAAGATAAGGTATATATAAATTTTCAATGTGTAAGAGTGAGAAAAAATAAAACTGACTCTTAAAAAGTTTACAGAAGGCAATTTTTGATGTCAGTGTACTGAGAAAAGATAAAAAGGAGTATTCCCTGTACCTCACAGCCATGATTACATTAGCATTTTTTCTACTTATTCTGCTACATATGAAATCTATCTTTATATACTAGGACACTTCACTGAAATAGTGCAGAGGATGTTTAGGGAAAAGAAAAACTCAATAGTCTTTGAGTAAAATGTAATTTTGGAGGTAAATTACTAAAAGAACTGTAGAGGGCACCTATGTAGGAATGGCAAGGAAATGAGAAAAGTTGATAGAAACCAATTTTTCCCAAACCCACTCCCATGTAAAAAATGGGGCAACAAATATTACTATCCAGGAGAGTGAGTTTCAAAAGCAATCATGAACAGCCTCTAGTTCCATTTTGGCAGGCAAAATATTATTGTAATCTCTGCCATCGTTCTGAACTTCCTTGAGGCTAATTCCTGGAGACCTAATTCCTGGTGCAGATAATGCTGATTTATTCTCCTCTGCTCATCTATGTTCTGCAGAAGGGGAATCTTGCGGGGACAGTGCACAATGAAGCAGAACAGCCTGATGGGATGGGCCGGCTGTCCACAGGCGGCTACCAGAAATTACTGAAATGTTTTATTAAGCAGTTTTGGAATGAGTCTATGTGCTGAGCTGGTTTCTCTAGAAACACATTATAGACAGCATATACCAGAACAAACAGCAATGTATGTTTCAAAGTCCTATGTACTGGTTTCCCTTAACCATATGATTAGGCTTGATTAGTTTTTAAGAAAATTGGAAGTATTAGAAGGTCCTGATGGCTCTGACCCACTGAGCAGCCTAAGTGGGAAGAGTTACTAAAGTTTGGATTCTAGGATCACTAGAAGGTCTGCCAGTCAGAAGGAAGCTTTTTGATCTACCCCTTGTTCCTGAGAATAGTGCAGAGCTTCATAAACCACCTAATGGTCACTGCCACCTGTGTGCATACCATGTGACCACAGGCCCTCATATTGACCTGATCACACCTACTTTGCCATAAAGCTTAAAAAAAAGTCAAGTGCTTTTTCATTTTTTTCTTCATTACACCTTAATTAGTGAGGTCTGAGAAGCAGCAATGCTCTTGTTTACATATCTGTTCAAACAAAAGATTTAAGAAGCAATCTCTCTTTGGGAAAGGGCCAAACCTGTAAACACATAATAAGTCATAAACTTGCTTGTCTTTGCAAGGCAGGGAATCAGGAGTACTATAAAAACATTGCACATGCAAGCAAATTTATTCAAATGGCATCCGAGTCTAAAATGACAAAAACTTTTAAGGATCTTCACACAAGTGTGAAAAAGCATTTCTTCAAAGTAATCATTCAAGATATCTGACTGTTGGTATGAAATGTTTTCCAACACTCAACAAAAACCTAAAGCAATTATGAGCTACCCTTAATTATCTTCACCCTCCCTCTAGAGAAAAGTCAGCTGGTTAGAGGACTTACCACAAACATATGAGGTCTGTCCAGAAAAAGTCCAGCCATTGTTAATATAATGAGAACAGTTTGCATGACATTGATGTTACCTGGCAGCCAAGGATAGTGGACTGGAATGCGCATGTGGGAATAATGACGACTTCGCTGTACTAGTCAGAGGAGGTGGTAGATGCCATTGAGTGAGCACGTCTACTGTATGGCCATCACATTCAAAATGACTGAGCAAGTAGAGCAACAAATATGCATCAAATTTTGTGTTAAGTTTGAACATTCCTTCATGGAAACTATTAGATGATTCAGAAAGCCACAGCAATGGGCAACTGGTGATTGGCAGCTTCATCACTACAATGTGCCTGCTCATGCATCACATCTAGTGCAGAGTTTTTTGGTGAAACATTTACTCGCCCAGGTGACTCAGCCCCACTACAGCCCAGACTTGGTGCCTTCTGAGACTTAGAGACTTCTGGCTTTTCCAAAAACTAAAATTACCTTTGAAAGGGAAGAGATTTCAGGCCGTTGATGAGATTCAGAAAAATACAACAGGGTAGCAGATGGTGACTGGGAGAACTGTGTGAGGTCCCAAGATGCCTATTTTGAAGGGGACTGAGACGTCATTGTCCTATGGACAATGTTTCTTGTATCTTGTATCTTCTTCAATAAATGTTTCTATTTTTCATATTACATGGCTGGATACCTCTGTACAGACCTTGTATACTAAAGTCAAGTTTTCTTTGTATGTTAAAAATTATATTCAACTCTGAAAATACACTTAAGATTTAAATCCAAAATCTTTTTTGGGAGGAGGGGATAGGCAGATTAAAGTTTGTAACTATAGTTAAAATCTATCTACATATACAATGCTTATTGTATTATTTATTTTTATTACAACTGTCAACCTACTTTTGCTCACCACTGTAGATTTCATACTGCTTTGCTTTCTGAGTGAGCCACAAAAGGACAACTTTATAATGACTGCCCTGAGCTTAGGTCCTTTTTTATTCACAACTAACTGTCCATTTCTCATCATCCAAGAAACTTACCTATTTAAAAGAAAGAACAAAGTGACAGCCTTGGGAGAGCACACACTACAAACAGAAATATGTGAGCCCCTCCTCCTTGCAATCTGTTAAGCTGAAGGCACTGCCATTCATGATCACAGCGGTCAACCTGTGGGAAAGGGCTGGGTGAGACAGTGGCAATCACCTTCACCAAATTGCAGTTGAGCCACGTGGTGCATCATTGCAGATGAGCCACGTGGTACGTTCAGTAATAACCTCAGTCCTCCACAGGCAGGAAGTCAGGGAGAAAGTCCCTTTAGTACTCCTACAGACAAAGCCTAGAGCAGGACTGGGCCTTTTGGGGTAGCTGTCTGAGGACCACATTCAGCACCACAGGCCCTGGGGTCCTGGCCTTGCCTGGACACATATTGCATAAATTTGGGTGAGTCTTATGTCTTTTTGAGCCCCATCAGGATCTGGAGGATGCGGAATTTGAATCTGGGGCTCCCATCTTAAATATCTCTTCCATATTTAAAATTCACAATTCTACCAGTCTTTAAAGACTCTCTAGTAAGGAGTAATTAATAGGTCCTTAGCATCGCATAGCCCTAATCGCAAGTTCAAATTTCGTATTGAGTTTTATTTATATTACTGTAAAATTTGCTGTAAAGACCACTTGAAGGTCTTATACTAAATGATACCTGTTATATGCAAAGATCACAGAAGGGTGCTATTGATGGAAAAAAAATTTAAAAGCCTTTCTTGGCAGGCCCCTGTACCTGCTTGCCTTCCCAGTGGCTGGCACTTCCCAGGTGCCACTTTAGGCTCCTCATTTCTCTCCCGGTGGCCTCCAGACAGGGTGTAGGCTGTCTTGGTTAGAAGGCCACCAACGGCTCTCCAGCACCTAGGGAAGGACATTTCAAGCGACTGCCAAAAAGGACACTGAGACACTGGAACTAGTTGTGAGGTGTGATGCAGACTATTTTTATTAATAATAAGTAAATAAATAATAATTAATAATGAAGTACTTAAAACTCTAAATGATTCACTTTTTTACTAACTTAAAGTAGATTCCCTATAACCACATCATTTCACACTTTCCTATTCTGATACGCTTTCATGTGTCATTTAGGAAAGGAAGTAAAGCTTTCACATAGAGAAAGGCCAATTGGAAACATGACCCATGAGGACATATGACTCTCCATATGATCCAAAATAGCAGTTCTGAAACTTTTTGGTCTGTTGGGGGTTTGAAAAAACCTCCCTTTCTTCCCACCTTCTAAGCTCTTCTGGCTGGGCTAATAAATTAACAGAGATAGATAAAGAGGAGAAATTTTCTAATATTTATTTTATGAATGTACATTTGGGGGTGCCATCAAATATGAGACCCAAAGACACACAGGGCAGTTAAGGTTTGTTTATATGTCATTTTGGACAAAGAAGCAGCAGGGGCAAGGGCCTGGGACTTCCAAGGGAAAGTAGGCAATTGACAGGTAGAGGAGAAAGAGCAAGTATATGGCCAAGAAATTCTTGCTAGGCCACACAGAAAGAATGGGACACAGAGAGAAATCTAGCAAACAGATTTTTGCTGGGATCCTTTCTGTCTGCCATACTTGATTCAAATAGGCTAAGGTGAATATGCTAAGAAGATTCTCTCCCTGAAGCAGGTTTCTCTATCTGAATTCCCTTTAGGCAAGAAGAGGGAGGATCAAAGGTTGTTTCCAAGTCTTCTATTTCTTAATAACAAGTTTAAAATCAACATCCCAAAGGCACATTTTGGGATGGCAAAACTTTGGTCCCCTTTGGGTCTCAGAACCCCTTTATATTTTAAAAAGTATTAAGGATAATAAAGTTCTTTTGTTTTCATAGGCCAAAGCTATTGAAAATTTAAAATATATATTAATTCTTTAAAAATAACAATAAGCCAATTACATGTTAACCTAAAGAACTCTTTTTAACAATAACAGAAAAGTTTCTATTATCCAAAGCAAACAAACATAAAAATGAGAGAGAAGAGTGGCTATATTTTACTTTTTGCAAACCTCTTTAACATCTGGCCAAAAAAAGACAGCTGGATTCTCTTTTCTACTTCTCCATTCCCTCTATGGCCACAATATTGTATTAGTTGGAATGACTGAAGAAAATGAGCCTCATACAGATATGTAGAAATGAGAAGAATATTTTAATAGCCTTTTCAGGAAATTGTAGATGTTCTTTTTGATACTATATCAAAACTCAGGCTATTTAAAATATGAAACCATACCAGTAATTTTTTTATATTGTTAAAATTAAAATTCACTGGGGGGAAAGGGTGGGTGGAGGTGGAAGAGACTATGGGGGATAAATAGTAATGGAAAATTACAATAAAAATAAAATAAAAATTAAACAAAAATAAATGAATAAAATTAAAATTCACTGGTATATCTTGTATTTTAGCTGATTTTTCCCCCATATGCATGATTTGCAATAGTCATTGTTCATTTGGAAAATACTGATTAACTGAGTTATAGCAGATCTTCAAAATGTTGACACATTCAATTATGCAACATTGTAAAATCATTTTTGTTGCTATCACCATCTGTTTTATCAGAAAAATATTTATGGGGAAGGTGTCATGGACATGGTGGCAAATACAAGTTTTTCAATGTTATTTTTCCTCAGCTGAAGATACGTTTTTTATTGATTTTAGAGAGGGGGGCAGAAGAGGGGTGGGGCGGGGGGAGAGAGAGAGAGACATCAATATGTTAGAGAGATAGATTGATTGCCTCCTGTGCGTGCCCTGACCAGGTATCAAAGCCAAAACCTTTTGGTGTATGGGATGACATTCCAACAAACTGAGCGATCTGGCCAGGGATGAATGGCTCAATGTTTTAGTTTTCATTTAAAAGCATGAATTTTATCCCTGGCAACGAGTACTGTCTGTTATTTTTCTTGAAGTGATATACTCATTAAGTTCACTTTATAGAACATATCTACTAAAAACACAAGTCTAAATAACCAAAGTTTGTCTGTTGGTTACTCTTTCAAGTTCAAACAGTGTTCCACAAAAAAGTGGCTAGTTCATTTCACAGATGAATTGCCCGAGTGTTTATGTGTAACTCCTAATTCATCAAACAGAATATTAAAAATATAACTAAAAGGTTGAGATTTAATAGAGTTAGTAATTTTTACTGCTTCATCAAGGATATTCATAAGAGAAACCAGTTTTCTTTTTCTGTAAGTGTGTGACAGTAAAGAATCCAATGACCACTGGTACATTTTAGGGCCATTGATTCATGCTAGGCTGCCAGCACTGCTGCCACCATTGCTTTTCACCATTTGTGGAAATGTTGGCAAGTGAAAAGGGCACTTAATATTCTGAAAACAGTTCTGACCTTGCAGATTCCTGAAAGAGTCTCAAATATCCTAAGGGTCCACGTGCCACATGTTGCAAACTGCTTGACTGCAAAAAACTGGCATGCCTTCATTCAGCACACACTTGATACCTCCATACTGGTAATATGACCTGGATGATCAATAGTAGATTTTGGTTCCACCCAGCTTTACTGTCTAAATTAATGAATATATCTCTGAGGTGAGACCCAAAAAGCCAGAATTTATTTATAAAAACTTGTGTATTTATTCTTATATGTTTATATTTCAGTCACCTTCAAAGTACTCTCCATTTGATGCAATACACTTATTGAGACTTTTCCACTGCTCAAAACAGTTTTTGAACTTGTTGATTTTGATTTCTTTTAGTGCTTCTGCTGCTTTTTGTTTCATCTCTTCCACATCAGCAAAATGTTTCCCTCTGAGGACTTTTTCCATCCAGGGCAACAAACAAAAAAAAATTGCTTGAGGTGAGATTCAGTGAATACGGAAGGTGGGGCAAGGGTGTCAGGCCAGTTTTGGTCAAAAACTGCAGAACACTCAGCGGGGTGTGGGCAAGTGTGCTTGTAAATCACCCATCATGAAATGGAAAAATGTGTTGAGTCTTCAAAAAAAATTCACTGAAGCTGAATGCAGCCTCTCACCACAATGCCAGCTAGCACACACATGGGTTCCTAGAGCACTCACTCAGCGAGGGAAGCCTGTACTACAAGGGGCCTGCCCTCTAGAAGATAATTCATTTTTTGGGGGGTCCACTCCTGATCCCTGCTCGAGTCCTAGCTCTTGGCCTTCTTCAACCATGAAATGGTTAGATATGCCACATGTGGAAAGTTACTTGCCAGAGTAACTCTAATATTTTAGTCTGTTCATGTCATTTTAACATTTATTGATTATTTCTCTAAATGGAGGACCTTTCATGATCTCTTCCCTATCCCCTATGCAGCTTTATTCTCTTTGTTGTCCAATAGAAGTTGGCCTGGTTGGGCCAGTCTTCTCACTATTGACAAATGCATCATGACATTTATTGCTGGTGCCAAATTTGTTCAGCCTTGCCTCTGCCCAACATAATCTTATCCATGCTTGAAGGTCCAGCTTCATGAGACTTTCCTTGAGTATTTTTTTCTTGCACTGTTATTTCAATTTCTCATTTATTATATAAATGGAATCTATCTTGATTTAAGATTTTATGTAATCACACATAGCATACCAAATCAAGCAGTGACAATTCTGCATGTAGGTCAAAGATTTTAACTTCACCCTCCAAAAAAAATACAACAAAATAAAGGAGCTTTAGCGCTGGTTGGTGTGGCTCAGTTGGTTGGAGTATTATCCTGTAAACCAAAGGGTCGGAGGTCTGATTACTGGTCAGGGCGCATGTCTGGATTGCAGGTATGGTTCCAGTCAAGGGGCATGTGAGAGGCAATGGATTGATGTTTCTCTCTTATATGATGTTTCCCTCTCTCTCTCTTTTCCTTCATCCCCACCCTCTCAAAAAAAAAAAAAAAAAAGGAAGAAAAGAAAAGAAAAAAAAAGAGGAAGAAGAAGAAAGAAAGAAAAGAGAAAGCACTCTCTTTGACTAGGTAGGGCCACTATACTGTTGAAAACTCTTTTGATTGTTTAGATTTTACCTATTTAAGTAGACCATATGTGCTTCTAATCGAGAAAGCAACCATATATAGATTTTTTTGTACAGAATCTTGAGTTATGTGCCCTACAGGCTCTCAATAAGTGAATATAAACTTATAAAACACAACTAAAAATAATTTTTGGAAGATATTTACCAAATGATTTTTATGAACAAAGTAAAAAGTTCTTCCTCTTAAGGTATTTATTATTTTACCTGGCAATAGTAACAGGATAGCCTTAAATACTGAATAATTCCACTTTGAAGTAGTTAATGCTAAATAGTCATGAAAACTGTCTACAAGTTAAGTGAAATTTGATTTTGACAGTAACTTGGCTATAAGATGACTGACACTTTTAAAATAAAACATCAACTTACCAACAATCTTGCCATAAAAGCTGTGAGAACTGACCCTGGTTATGTGAAAATGAGTATTATCTTCATCAGGCAGTTTGCAAAAAATGTTACAAATTCCATATTAGATCAAGGACTGCAGTTCAGACATGTTTATCCCTCCAAAAGCCAATCTACCATACAAGAATTCATGCTTATACCAATAAATTAGAGTAATTCTTCACATTTTTACTTATAGAATCTCTGAGGCTTTATTCAGTATCTACTGGAAATTCAATTAAAATCAGTAGGTCCTGGGAATAAAACACAGATTAAGATGCAGTTCCTAATGCAAAAAGAATTTTACAGTCTCACCAGGAAAACGGTATCGGGTATTGTTGATGACCTATCAACAGATACTGCCTCCCTCTTTGTTGTCTGAGCAAAACTGGGGTTCTCTTAGACTTGTGCTCAGGGAAGGTGGATCACTCTCTTAGTTTTTTGGGATAAATGGAGATTAGTCTAGTCAATCACATTCTTCCAGAAAGATTTCCACCCCGCATAAATAAAGCCAGCCACACCTTCCTGTCTTTGGATTCATTTGCATGAGGAAATGAGTTCTTGAGATGCAGTCATCACCCTAGGGCAGGAGGCAAAAGGCCTGGAGACTGAGTAAAAATTAACTTACTAAGGATAGAAGGGGCAGAAAAATTAAAGAGCCCAAATCCTTACATGCCATTGGGCTATATCACCTGCCTTGGAAAAACCTCCCTTTAGACTCACTGATATTTTAATTAGTTAATGATGTATTGTGTAGCCTGTGGAGAAGCTTTAAGAAGATGTCACAGATGATACAAGGGGTAGGAATTCAATAGGCAAACACAGGTGAAAAGGAATTTTAAACAACAGAACCACAGAAGGAAAGGCATGGAAGAGTAACAGAGGTCCATGGTATGCTTGGAGACTGGTTCAGAAGCTGAAGGGCTATTTCCCTTTACATCCCTGGTGTCTAGCACAGTGCCTGGCACATAGTGTCAATAATCCTGAACGAGTATCTCACAGTGATACTGGAAAAGCAAGCTGGGGCCAGATTGCAATAGGCCTTGTGTGCCATGGAAAGAACACAAGACATTTCATAGACCTGTGGAAAACAGAAAATTAAGTCCCACAGTGGCTTCTCAGATTTATTAGTGCTAGATGAGGAAAACCCACAAGGTCATGTAGGGGTAGAGATATCTGACACCATTCTCCATGTTCTCCCTTCTTGAGTGGGTTTCCTATACCAGCACTATGGCCAACAGATGACAAATAATGAGTAAAGGTGAAGAATACCAGCACTTATGCTACTCTAACATGACTAAAATCTTTACCCACTTTAATATTAATTCGTAGAGCCAAGAGATGAGCAGCACTTGCTTGTAGTGAGAATGGTTGTGGAGATCTGCTTTATGTAGCACTTCTGTGCAGGAATTACCAACAATACACATTTTGTGAACTCCTGTTTTGCCTGTTGCTAAGTGGTGGTGTTTATACACATGTATACCATGGTCCTTCCTGATCCTTCAGCAGCTTGCAACATACATGGAAGGAGAGCAAAACTTGAACTGAGTTCACCTGGAATGGAGGCTCAGACAGTAGGTGATGATTGGAGGTACAGACTGAGTGAATTTATCAAAGACATGAATGCCAGGCAAACCTGAGAACACTTCTCATTCAGATAAGAAGGGACCGCTTCCTCTGGCTGATTAAATATATTCAGTGGTAACTCTGAACAATATCAAATTATCAGAACAACTATGAGTTATTCATGAGAAAGACAGTTTAAACCACTTAAAATTTTTTTACTTGCTGAAGTGAGGATAATACTTCACAGGCAAGTTATCTTGGAAAATTAGACTGATTTATTGTATTGGAAAAGTAAAATGGAGTAAAAAAAAAAGGAAAACCTCCCACACAAAATAGAAACGAAAAGAAATGAGGAAAATACCCAAGAGAAGACAGGGGGATTGATACTATAGTGATTTAAGGTAACTGCCACTGTTGAGCCTAATGGAAGCCACTGACTCTCTTATTCCAAAAAATCAGTAAAATAAGATATTTGCATTAAATACATAGTCTCCAAGATTCCTTCAAGTTCTAAAATACTATGATTCCTTAGCCTTATAATTTTGCTTTATTCATCCAATAAAAATTCAGAATTTATATGTGCAGAGGCAGGATTCTCAGATGACAAGGCAATAGGTGTTTCCATTAAGTGGCCATGTCCAATCAATACCATGGTTTTCATAAAGGGATAAAATATAATTTGAAAAGGGCTAAGCACTTAACATTCTTTAAGTCACTAGGTGTAGTCAATCAGAGTTCAATGAGGCCTTATATCTCTAAGAGATATCTCTAAGCTTTTTTTCTTGTTCCTTAGAAGTCATTATTTGAAGAAATAGTATTTTTTTTTAACTATCTAGAATCTTTCGGCTATTCTAAACAGAGAAATTGTTCAAAGAAGCCATATCTATCTTCTATGCAATTAGAACAATGACCAACTAGAAGAGTTAGAATTAAACTGTTTCCTAATAACCAAAGATTATTTTAGTTAGTCTGGTCCATTGCCAAATTAGTTTATAATTCCTTTCAAATACAATTTTTCTCTATTGTATTTTGCCATGACAAATCAGCCATAGCTCAAGGAAGTCCATCTAAGTAATTAGAGGAATGGACTGGACTAGGTTTATGTTATGGTATTCTAACATATTCTATTATTGGTACTATTGACAACAAAAATAATAATAGGTCATTGTAGAGAATAAGAGGGAGCTTCACTCATGACCTCTGCTGATAATAAATAAACATAATTAAAATAAGAATTTATATTGTGAGTACTTTTAATGTCTTTCTTTGGGGGAGTTGAATGTGTTATGAACACATTAGTCACATTACTCTACTAATCCTGGTAACATCATTATGAGGAAAGATGCCACAGCTTCTCATAGCCACCAGCTAGGAGGGGAATAGGTACATATGTTTATAGTTAACACTGGATTCTTCTTCCTTTGACTAGGTAACAGGTGTTCATCAGAAATGACAAACTATTGTTTTGAATCAATCCTAGTTCTAAAGATAGAAACACAGAGGCCTTTTTTTTATGTCAACACTAGTCACAGAATTTCAAACATATAGGGTGTGGCAAAAGTGGGTTTGCAGTTCTGAGCACACAAAACAGAGTCTATTCTTGTATTATTTATTAATTACTGTATTATTTTATTGTACTCATGTCCTCCTTCTGGATGTATTATTTATGGTATTACTTTCCACATGAACAGCTGTAAACCTACCTTTTCCCCACCCTGTTTATATACACAATCTAAAAAACCTTGATCTTTACTAAAATTACTTGAAAGAATAACTTCCTGATAAAACACCATAAAATCAACATCTAGTTATAAAAAGGAAAATGATAAGACCATGAAAAATCCCACCCAGTAAGAGTTAATTTCATTACATGCTGAAACCATAAACCTTACTTACTGGACTACTTCATAAATGAGTCATTTGTGAACAATTACTTTAAACCATCATGCCATTCACTATCCTGAAAAATAGGATAATGGAATGCTATATCGTCCCAAAGTCTGCTTATTGTAAACAGTCCATACCTCCTTGCTGACTCTGAAAGCTGTATAAACATACTGCAATCAAATCCACCATAGCTCATAGAAATCCTTTAAGTCATCTACAAAATGCCAATCTAATGCAAATACAAGAAAGAGAAGTTCTTATTAACACAATATTTTGCATTTACAGTATTCTGAACAGTGCTTAAACCTGCACTGGTTATATAAAAGGCACCCTCCCCCACGCCACCCACAACCCCCAGGCTGACAGCATGCTTAGTTCTCTCATTTACACCGCAGTGCAATAACATAAAGAAGGGTTTACTATTAATCCAGGTTTTACTACAAAGCGGCCCGTTATTTCTCTGTCAAATGCTGGAGAGAGTGCCAAGTGTCTGTCATCCAATTCAGAGGATTAAGTCTTCTTTTATAGTCTGATACTTGTACCAATTTATAAAAATACAGATATAGTTTCTTAGAGTTGGTCACAGTCTATATTTTGGCTTGGGTTCAGGCAGCAGAGGTTGACTATGACAGCTGGCAGGAAACTGAGGGGAGAATACATCCTCCCCCTTTCAGTCGCCACATCTCAGTTGCCATAGCAATTAATCCTTAATTGAATGCTGTCTTTGTACATTTCTTTTCAGAAAACTTTAAGTAAACTTAAGTTGAAAACATGCAGTTGATTGAAAAAATGAGGCACACACCACATCTCAAACAGGTATAGCTAAGTTTTGAGACATAGTTCCACATATCAAAAGAATAAATTAACTCTAATAAAGGTATTATTTGTCCCTTCAAATGCTTAAAAAATTTTTTTTTTTGGTCTGAGCTTAACCCTAAATCACACAGGTTTTCTCTTTTGTTATCAGTCATCTCATCTTTTAAAATAAGCTGTCTTCAGAAATGGTTCTAAAATACCGAAGTACAATTTAAGGCAAAACGAGCTCTTATTTTATATTGTTTGTAATATTATATAACAGAAGTACAATTAGAAATTTATTTTAGGAGTAGTAGGTTTTCATTCAAGACATCTATAAAATGAGTCCCTTAAGTAAAAATTATTTATAAAAGTATGAACTACAAGAAACCGAAGGAGTGATAGAAAAGGCAGTAGTGTATATGTATTAGCCTTTTCTTAATACGTAGTTGAATTTGAAAAGCAGGTTCATAGCTTTCATCATTTTGGTTATCAAGAATTATATCAAAAGGACAAAAATTCTGAAAGACCACAGAATTTTATCTAGGATTTTGACAGACGTTACCTCTCTTTTGTAAGTTTTCCATTTAGTATATATCTGTGCAATTTAGCTAAAGGTTTTAACTTAGACTCAACTTGGAAAGGGAAATACTTGCAAATTGGGATCACTGTCAATCAGGTACTGCCGTCATACAAATAAATAGCATTTGTTTTCTTAGGAAGTGAGGCCACACATGTGCATCGGGCTGCAGAAGCACATGTGCACACACACAGACCACATGCACACATACAAACACAAAATCTTTCAAACACAAGTAAAGGTCTCTAATAAAACTTTGGTGACAGACATGAAGCACTCAGAAGGATTCTCAGTAATCAAAAGATTCTTGATGTGAGTCCCAGATGAAAGACACTGTACTATAGGTGGGAGGTCTGGGGATTTTTGGAATCTTCAGAAGAGAGAGGTTTGCAAATTTTTTTAACACTATGGCTGAGTGTCTTTTATCTTCACCCTGCTTCATTTCCCTTCACCTTAGTTTATTCTCTTTTCTTCCCATACCTATTTTTAATATTTTTCAAAACTGCTAGATTACTGTTGCCACCCACCACTAAAGTTGCAAAACCTTTCAGTGAGTGAGATACATATCTCTAACCAATGTTTCAATGATTTACTCATTAAAGGTGTTGAAGTAATATTGACCAGATATGATGAAATCAATGATTGTGAACATTTTTTCTCAGAAATTCTGTAAGATGGCTTTGAGATGCCATCAATATCTCATCTATGTGAAATAATATTATTTTAAACATTTTTCCAGAAATCCATAATTTAACCATCTTTACAAATAGTTTCAGTGAAGAGAAAAACAACATTACCATCATTCTATCTCCCTGACATTACTGAAGGAGCATTTAGTTTCCAGAAGAATTATAATGAGGAAAACCCAGAATATTATGTATAAAGATAAGGAACTGAAGACTAATAAAAAGACTAGTCCTGATGGCAGAGTGACGTCTCACTCATCTGAATGTCAGTCAGCAGCCAAGGGAGGCAGCTTAAACTAGGAGTGGTCATGTCAACTGGTGAATTTAAAGAGAAAATAAATCTATCAGCTTTAAGGAAAAGCATTACTAATAACTTAAATTCTAATATAGACTATCATAAAGTAAGTTATAAAGTACTGAGTGGCCTTCTATTTTCATAAACAAAAACTTAATAGTCACATATAAAATTTTGAAAAATACTCTTCAATGAACATTCCTTTTTTTTTTTTTTTTAAATTTAAGGAAGTCCAAAGCCTCAGATTCTCTAGTATCACCCATTCTTTTATTTATAGTTAAATGTGATTGCATACAACTGTTTCTGGATTTTTCCTTGTTGATCCCCCAGGGGTCAAAAACTCTAAGAGAATTAAAAGACATTGGTCTTATCCAGTGATACTAATAACAATACTTGTTATTCATTGAGTGCTATTTTGTGTCAGGTGCTGTTCAGAGCATTTTATAGGTATTACTTAATATAGTTTTTATAAAACATTTTGAAGCAAACAACAAAATTACCTGTATTTTAAATACAAGGAAATTGAGGCTCAGAGAAGGTAAGTAACTTTCTCATGGTCATACAAGGAGTATGACATAGAGCTAGAATTCAAATTCTTTGACATTCTGGGTAGAGTCCATGCCATAGGCTAGCTATAACCATCAAAATTCCTTCTGCCTCTGGAAGATAACAGAGTTCAACAAATTGAAGACGGACTCATCATATTTCTTTTATTTATTTATTTCCAGTTAATGTAAAAGGAGAAAAACATGACGTATGTCTCAGGGGTTATATTTTTATGTCAAAAATATAGTAGCTTTAGTTTCTGACATTGGTGAAAAACTAAAAACATTGCAAATATGTAGGATCACTATCTATTTTGAAAATTCTGATTTTCATATAACAAGCAAGACCTTTCTTTTTTAATGGCAAGATTCTAATATTGTCCCTGAGTAATTTTTGTATATAGGTAATAATTACAACTTTCAAGATGTTAAAAGTACAGCTATACGATTAACTTGATGCACTAACTGGTATAGGGTCAAACCTGATGGACTGAATCTTATCCTGTTGGAATTTCACTGTATCAAGTATTGAGTTAAAGAAGTTAGCCACTGAAATGAGCATCTTTACACATACAGTTCTTGGCCTGCTAGCACTCGTGGTGGCCTAAGATTGGATCTCCTGCTTAATGGCTTTAAAACTTCCCTGAATATTTTATACCAACCACAATTTAGTCATGAAACAACACATTTCTTCCTGTTCCCTGAAAAAGATCTACTAAGTTGGTCTACATGTGATGGCAGAGATACATGGCCTCAAAGGGCATATTAGAAACCCCAGGGGAGGAAACTACAATTTGCTTCCTGGTAAGAAATATCCCTTACTATGAACATTACTGTGAAGAAACAAGATTTCTGATAAGATTGTGCTGTCCACTTCGAGAATGTTGGGGCTGGAAAAGGTTGATAACTTCTGGTATTGTTAATATAAGGATAAAAGAAACTCCCTCTTGCCCTTCTCACTCCCTGCCAATTAAAGACAAAGTAAATGTGCAGCATTTTCATTTTTACAACTTTCCTTGAGAAGTTTCCCAAGGGACTTTTTTTTATTGCTTCTATATCTAAGGGCTTCTTCTCAGATCCATTTTGGGAGAAATTCTATGCCTGTAAATTTCTTCTCTGAAAGATACTTAAATGAGCTAATGCCTAATATACAGTTAAATTATTTCATTAACACCTACTACAAAGTTTGCCAAGCTATCTTACTTTTTTTCCCATTAAAATTTGTTTGTTTAGAAAGGAGCATTTAAAGAAAAAGCTAATAAAAAATTGCCTATCTGTTTAAAAGATACCAATATGCTCTTCATTCTAATAAAGCAAATTTCTGACAAACCTATGTATTTCTGATGACCTTTTCCAGATAGTTCCCACAAGATAGTCAAACTGTAGAAATGCTGTCTATACTGTTGGTTGAGAGACAGTATATTTGTAGGATATGAAAAAATAGCATGATTTTTCATGAGTTCAATTTTGGATTGGAAGTTTGGATTATATTAAAAAATACTAAAAGTACAGCCTTTCAAAGTCTGTTATCTCATATACTCTATTTATATAGACAACTGACTGCTCACTAGATCATGCAGTGGTACTCATTTAAAATCCCAGGGAAAAACTTCCATCATATTAGAAAAAGCTTTCCTTTTTAGCAGAGATGGTATTACAGTCCTCGCCCCCGCCCCGTACTCCCCCTCCTTTAAGGACAACCATTTAGCTCAGTATCTCTCAGCAGGGTGTCACTGCATTTTGGGCAAAACAATTCTTGGCAAGTAGGATGTCCCTCTTCCTACCCCACCCCCACACCCCATTTAGTATCCCTGGCCTCCAGACATTAATGCCAGTCGGGCACTCAGTCATTGTGACCACCCAAACTGCCCACACACATTTCCAAATGCACTAGTTGGGAGCACACTAAATAAATTGCTTACTTCCTTTGTTTTGTCTACCAGGCAACTCAATCAAATTTGTCCTTTAAAAAATATCTGGGTAAGAACATTATGTCCTATATATCTGCATTCTAACTTTCTCCCAGTCTTCAACTTCCAGCTTAACTTATATTTCTCTTGGTCCTGAATTTCATTTGCCATTATGATTTTATCGTTAAGACAATCCAAATCCTTTGTCAAACCAGATGAGGTACAAAAAAATGAAGAAAGCTGGTAGTTAGAAGCATTTTCTTCCCTTCATTCTTAAGAGTAATGCTAACTTGAAACTAAGCACCATTGGTTTATACAGTATGCATTTTTAGCTCCTACACATAAAGCAGTAGAAAAACTGCTCCTCACACACTAAGTTTTTAGGAATGAATAAAGGATTAATAAGCTAAAGAGAGAAAATATTTTTAAAATCTTTGATGAAAGTGACTGCGAATAAATATCATGTTTATATAAAGACTTATTTCTATATAACAGCAATTTTAAATGAGAAAAGCCCATAAAAGTATTTATTACTTTTAACATTATAAAAATCCTTTCACTGAAAAAGTAAATTCCATATGAAGCTAGTTTCTGTGTGTCTTCATTTTGGATGAAAATTTTGGGAGGAAATCTTGTTTTGGTTTTGATTTAACTGCATTATTCCCTCAGATTCTTCATTTCTAGCAAACTTTTATTGAGGGAAACTATTAAGCGACTCAAAATTATTAGATATTTAGATATTGATTTGTCTTGTACTATAAAACATCTTCAATGACTACAGTGCTCCATATAATGTTGTTTTACACTTATTCGTATGTCACTTATAATTTTAGTAGCTACCTTTGAAGATGGTACTCAAGAGAAGATCCTGTGGAGTAACTTCTATGAAAATGAGATAAAAACAAAAGATGACAGTATCCCCATGCTTCTTACCTTTGAAATGCAAACAGCTATGTTAGCAGGAACCTGGGAAAATTGCTTCAATTCAAATACGTCACGTGCTGCCCATCGGCTCATTTGATTTTCAGCTCTGCTTGATCCAATCACATTCTGGTTCGAGTGAATGTAAGCCACTTCCTGAACGCCATCTAGGACATAATTGATATTTATTAAGTGATGTCTCATTGTGATGCAATATGGTTCTATGTATACTTTAGAAATTATCAGCAATACACTAAAAAAGTTATGCTTGTTTTGTTTTTAATCCTCAAAACACATTGTTTGTCCATTAATATTATAATGTTCTTTTTAAAAAAATTAAAAAGAAAAACCATTCAAATGTGTTGGTCTGGGTTAACTCGGAAAGGACGTTTCCCTTGCATCAATATGAGAACATCTAAGATTAGGTAACAGTCTTTAGACTTAAATCAGAAATGAGAGTTTTGGCCAACACAAAAATCATGGTGGAGGGTCGTTTCTATGAATTTGTTTTCCAGTTATTTAAAAAAAATTATTTACAAATTTAAAGAACAGTGCAAGCCTCATCTGTTTCTTTAAACATGTACTTGATTACAGTGATGAAGTGGGAGCAAAGGGTTTATGACCAGGGAGTTTCGTTTGGTTGGCTTTGTTCAGTTTTACTGTTTATATTCTGTCTTTTTTGTACATATGCCCAGAGAATGTCAAAATTGGAAGCTTTTTAGGAAATGAAAAAAATTAACTTATAGCTTTTATCTGAAAAAAGTTAAAAAAATGGCTACTTCTTTATTGCTTTGCTTCTAGGCACCTATAATTTACTTTTAAACTGTGGTCATAAAAAAGAAGGCTAGAATTGAGGTCTGTAAAAGCTCTCTCAAACAGCTCTGGCAATGAACCTCGATTATGACCTTCAACACTTGTGCTGTTTCAGTCCTGAACCTCTCTCAACCCAAATCGCCAATCATGTGAAAACAAGATGTTAAATAAAATGACTGAAAGAACAACTAAGATAATATTCTCCTTATGGCAACAGTTTAAATCTTCATAAGGATTCTTCTGGTACAAAATTAGTCAGATTTTTCTTAATTTTCATGATAGGTTTTTATGCCTTACTCAAAATAGCATTAGTTCCACACTAACTTTTGACACCTTTTGGACAGTAAAAAAACAAACGAAAAAGCCTTAGCTGATTTTAAAAATAGTTTATGCAATAATTCCTCAAATCTACAATCCAACTGTAGCACACAAACCAAAGAATAGTCCAGCACTTAGTAACAAGGGTATCAAAATACATATTGCCATGATTAAATGAGACTACTAATAACTGCAAAAAAAAGCTTGATTTGAGAATAAGTTACTCACAATGATTAAGGTTTCTGTATCATTGTATCCTTGCTTATATACTAGCTTCTTTCACGTAGCTCTTGGGAATGAGTCAGACACTTTTGAACTAACTCTCAAAATCACTAATCAGATGCTTGGCACATGGTGGTGTCAGGGGAAGCAGTTCTTCAATCATTCTGAATCCTTACATGAGAACACACAGCAGCTAGAGAGCAGAACCAAAAGCCATGGACAGCACTAACAACAAAACCAGATGACAAGATAGTCCTATGAGACCTAAAATATAAGCAAGTGGGGAAAATTCACCAAGAGCTACACATTCTGCATGGCATCAGGTTTTGCGTGCAGGAAGAAGGAAGCAACAGAATGGCATCTGATAGATGTGAGAACAGAAGATCCCAGAATAGCCAACAGGTATTCACTGGGAAGGACAATGGACCAATTGGAGGTAGCAGTGAATCTGGGAAAGTTTTCTACTCTTCAGAGCTGTGTGAGTGCATGGGCTAAGGTAAGAAAGCCTGAGGGGCTGGAACTAGCTAGCACTTAGGAACTTCCCAAACTGACCCACCAGGACGCTCAGGTCAGGGCCACACAATGAGCAAAAACTCCTGGAAGGGAGTCAAAATGAGCAGAATCGGAAGAACAGGAATGAGGGAAAGAGAAGGTCTAGAGCAGAGCAGGGGAAAGGGATAGAGAGAACACTATAGAAAAACCACAGATACGGATCCTTGTGACATTACAAAACATTTCTTACATTCTGCCTCATTTAAAATTCCGGGAAAATTTTTCTATAGAAATAAGCAAGAGGGTCAAATCTCATAAAAATTATTAAAAGAAAAAAGAGAGTAAGGAGCAGAATTTATCCCTATAATTAAAACATGTCTTTTATATGTGCTCACAAAACAGATTAAAATCATAACTGATTTCAAAATGATGTAAAGGACTTTCAGAAAATGATAAAACACAGGAACCAGCAACATAAATGAGAATGAAAATAACTTACAAATGAGTGACAGAACTAAAAAAAACTTAGAAATTAAAAAAATTATTTCAGAAATAAAGACTAAACTAAAAGGAACATAAGATGGAATGAACACAATAGATAATGATTTAAGAGAAACAGAAGAAAATATTTTAGAAGCAAAAAGAAATGAAAAAGATATGAAAAAGGATTTGAAAGAATGTGACAGATCCTGAGGACAGGTAAAGAAGACTGAACATTTGAATAATAGGAGTCCTTGAAGAAGAAAGCCAAAGAAAAGAAATAAAACAAATAACTAAAAACACTAGTACAAGAAAGTTTTCCTAAAATAAAAACCAAGTTGAAACTACATTATGAGAATATTGAATAACCAACACTGCTGTGGACTGAGCATTTGTACCGCCCCCCCCCCCCCCCCCACCCCCGCCCCCGCAGCCCCTCAACATTTATATGTTGAAGTCCTAATCCCCAGTGTGCTGAGATTTGCTAGACATTTGGGAGACAATAAGGTCATGAAGGTGGGGCCCTAATGAATGGGATTAGTACCCTTATAAAAAAGTGTCCTAACCAAGAACCTAATCATGCTGGCATCATGACCTCAGACTCCCAGCCTCTGGAATTGTGGGAAATAAATGTTAAACCACCCAGTCTATGGTAGTTTGTTATAGCAGCCTGAGCTGATTAAGACAAACACCAAAATACAACCTAGTAAAAGTTCTGGACATTAATGAAAGAAAAAGAAACCCCTTTGAGCACCTAGGAAAATACACACACACACACACACACACACACACACATCCCCCCACCCCCCCACCCCCCCCACCCACCCACCCCCAATATATCATGCCAGAAGAAAATAAAACTACATACTTAAAATACTTAAGAAAGTGTGAGCCAAGGATTTTATATCTAGTAAAAATGACTTTTAAGTATAAAAGGCACGAACTGTTATAAACAAGAATCTCAGGGAACATTATTCTCATGAACACTTCCTGAGACATCTGCTAGAAAATAAGCTTCAGAAAACCAAAATGACTTGAGAAACATTGCTATAAGGAATAATGGGGAGCATTAAATTGAGAGTTATCTGCAAACCAATAATAAATTAAGTCTAAGAAGGGAAGGCAATATTATGTGATGCCTGCATGTTCTGACACTATAGACACAGTATATCCGCTTTTAAAATAGGAAGAAATGGGAAAGCACGTTTCCAAGAATCATAATGTAGTAGTATTGGTATTTTTACTTTTTTGACTTTTATAAAATATGGATAAAACAAATGAGTAATTATGAAATTACTTATTTCATATGCTTATGCTTAAGAACCAGAATTAACATTAAAGATAAAATGGTATACAAATATAATATAGAAGAGGTTTAGTAAAAACTTTATAGTCTCAAATTATCAATATAAATATGGAAGTATCAATAGAAACTCATGAAGTATTATCATACATAAAATACATGTGTAGATAAATATGCATATTAACATACATACATACACACATATACACACGTTTATATACATGCGTGTATATGCACACATATACAATCTATGCACTGAAAAGGCCCAGAAATAATAACCAAGCTAGTAGTAGCAAAGATCATTCCTAGCATAAGACTGTGGTCTTGAAACATGATTTCTCACTAAAAGAAACCAAGACTTTTTGTCTGGAACAGAAAATATATGAGATGATCCTAGAACAGTCTTAATATCAGATAGCAATTTGAGATGACGAGCATGATGTCAAAGGGTCTTGGGAACCAAAATGCTCATGTGCAAAGGCTCCCACTGTGCAAAGATGAGACAATTAAGCATCAAAAATGATATTAATTGCAGTATATTGAGATCCATTAAATGTGTTTCAATCAATTAATTCATAATGATTTTTAGAAAGATCATTCCCTCTAGGGATGATAAGGGATCAATTTATTATATTAAAAGCTGGTAAAGAAAGGAATTCTTTTCCCTGTTCTTTATATGAACTGTACCACTGGGTAACAGTAAATGCAAGGATGTCCTTACAGAAGCATTCTAACAAAACAGAAATGAGAGAAGTAGAAAATGTTTTGCTACTCTGAATGAATAAATAGTTACAGGCATTAAGCATCAATGGCTGCCAAGAGACCAGTGCCCTGATTGGGTGGCTCAGTTGGTTGGAGCATTGTCTAGTACACCAAAGGCTGTAGGTTTGATTCCTGGTCAGGGCATATACCTAGGTTGCAGGTTCAATCCACATCAGGGCATGTATAGTAGGCAACCAATTGATGTTTCTTTCTCTCTAAAATTAATTTTTTAAAAAAGCAACATATCCAAGGGTGAGGATTAAAAAAATAAAGATCAGCAAACATTTTGTGCCTCCTGTAGCCTTCCCAAACAGTAACTTTTGTCAAAGAAATTTAACCTGAGTTTGATACAGTCTCAGATACGGCTCATTTTCAGGAAATATAGAGGGTAGAGGAATATGCTCAGCTGCACCAAAGGAACATAATTAGCAAAATTCAAATTGAGGAAAACTCTATAGATAGCCTAGAGAAATCATATGGAAATGGAAGGGATGAAGAAAGAATACTATAGAATAAAAGAGATTCTATAAAATTAAAAAGAGGGAGGGGGAGAGACCAAACTTTGTCTAGGGATACACATTTGTGTGATAAAAACCATAAAAATGCAAAAAAATAATTATTATAAAAGTTAGGAGAATGGGGCATATGTAAGGGGTCCGGCGGGGATGACAAACTTCTCTATCTTGACCTAGGTGGTCTTCCCTTTTTTCTGCCGCCCACCCAAGTTCCTCATTTGTGCCTCAATGTAGCATTAGCTATTTTACAAGCTAATTCAAGAATCTCTCACATAACTATTTGATTTCCAAAACAAACATATTAAAAAAAAGTTTTCAGAAAGTTATCTGCAGTTACCTAAAAATTTATCCATTGATTCATACATCTGCTCTTGATTGACAGCTCTCTCATTTGAAAATTTCATTGGTGTTCTTGGTACGAAAGTGCTGTTTTTCTTATGGCCAGGCAATTTTGGAGAGAAACCAATTCTATCTTTTAAAGTTTTTGGTCTATGTTTCTGTTTAGAGAAATTGATGTGGCTAACAGAAAAATCGTCATCTGAGGATGAAAAAGCATCAATAGCCTGAGAATTACAATCTTCACCTGTTGCATACAGTTGGTTTGCTTTCGTCATTGTTTTAGGAAAAGTGTAAAGTTCCTTTTTATTTTCCTTTTTTCTCTTAAACCTCAAAGAACTAGTAGTTTTTTGTTTTCTTACACTTGACTTGGAGGAAATTTCAATGTCATCAGACTCATCGCTAATATCACTACTACCTTTTCTTTCCATAATAGATTTCGGGTTCCTAGGATTTAATTGTTTTGAAATTAGTCCACTTTCTCTGACATCAGTCTTTCTATAATCATTATTATCTGCTATTTTTACAGAGTTTTCTGTTTCGGAATCTTCAAATCCGTCCTTGGGCTGCTTGAAACTTATACTATCCTCATGGAATTTCTGAGTTGTATACTGTGTGGGAAAGATGACATCACTATCTTCTGATTCTGTGACAGAATTCTGTAAAATGCAATGGTGGTCAGTTGTATTTTTAAAACTTTTGTTATCATAAGACTCAGAAGAAATAGTCTGTTCTAAAATCTTTTCAGTTTCATCAAAAATATATTTTTCATTTGGATTTAGGATGTTGGCTAATTTCTGATGTTTTGAAGTACCAAGAGGGACTTGACTTTTCTCACAACCAACATCTTTGGCTTCTGTTGAAAGGCATGTGGGCTGTTCATCAGAACTTTCATTATCCGATGCAATATTTTCATCACTACCATTAACTGCTTTACATTTTGTCTCAAGCAATTTAGAGAAACCACACTGGAGTAAAGTAAGCTGTCCAGGAGAACCTGAAGCTTTACTTGAGTCAGATACTTTGTTTTTAGTAGACTTTAATCTTGAGTTTTCCACTGATTCATCATCGCTAAAATCACTGCATAGACCACATGCAGGTTGTTTTGGCCCTCTGTGTTCTTGATAGTCAGGCTCTCCAGGCTATATAAGAAGCAATGGAAAAAATATTAGAAAATATCAAGGCAATGACATCACATCTATTACACTGGAAAGGAATAAATTTGGGCAGATAATTTGTACAAGTATATTACTTGTTATTTTGTAAAAGTACATTTAATAAACAAATGTAAAGGATTTAATATTATAGTCTGGTACACTCTTTTCTCTTTTCAAGTTGGATAACTGTCCAAAATAAATAAAAGTTTTAACTAGAGTGCCACATGACCAAATTATTTATAAGAAAAAGATAGAGCCCAGTAGTCAGCTTATCAGAGGCCGGGACCCATTCTGGCCTCTAAAGTCAAAAGCACACAACTTATTGCTTACTGGAATCTAGCAGATGCTTCTAATCCTGCTCTAAGAGGGAAACAAATAGGAGTTAACAAAGAAAATAATTCACAGCTGGAAAAATGTTTCTAATCAATTAAAAATAAAAATAAGATTGAATAGGATCTTGACAACCAGAAATAAAAAAAATATTCAAAATATTTGAAGCAAAATTTGGTACAAATTTAAATCAATATTTAATTTTTTCACATCAGTCAGAGCTCAGCATATCCTTTAGTTTCCTAAAACTGAGGCTTTACTTGGCGGTGAAAGACAAATGCCATATGATCTCACCTATAAGCGGAACCTACTCAACAAAACAAACAAGCAAGCAAAATATAACCAGCAACATTGAAATAAAAAACAAACCGACAGTAACCAGAGGGGCGGAGATATGGAGGTAATGGGGGAAAAGAAGGGGAAAGGTCAAGTCAAGGAACATGTATAAAGGACCCGTGGACAAAGCCAAAGTGGGGAAGGATTGAGAGTGAGGGGTGAGAGAAAGTGGTGGCGGGAAAATGGAGACAACTGTACTTGAACAAGAATAAAAAAAAAGAAAATTGTAGATTTTTGCCAAGAAAAACTGAACCCCTCCACCCCGCCAAAAACCTGAGGCTTTATTAGTAAAAGCTTTGGGGAAAATATTATCTAGCAATACCTCTATCAACATTTGATATTCATGTATTTCTATAAATTCAGAAAAATACTGACTCCATATTCCAAATCACTGAGCTAGTATAAAATTACTAAACCTCTAAAAACAAACAAGAAAAACCAGCAACTACAATAAGAAAAAAATCTTCTACATATCTTCTTTACTTTTAAAAATGTCCTTTGATAACACATACATATTTTGTAGTATGTGAGATGACAAATTACTAAAAAGATTATTAGGTCAAGGACTCAAAATAACATATCTACTTAAGAAAGAGAATAAGTCTGATGTTTGGATTTAATAATCTTAAATACACTTAGATTGCTATATTTCCATTTAATTTGTTGTTCAGTAAAAGTTATTTATTTAATTTGGATTGGTGACCTACACAGTGTATTTAATTTTAGATTTACAGTTTGGTACAGTTAAAATTCCAGTCTAGATATAAATGCCTGAAGAGTGCTCCGGAGTTTGTTTTTAGGACTGAGGGACATGGAAGATAGTGTGGTGATTGCTGGGGCGAGGCAGTTATAAGGGGATTAAATGGTAATGGAAAATAATACAATAAATATTAACCTTAGAAAAATGTTAAATTACCTTAAATTATTAATTTCACTGATAGTCCTCTGACTTTGTGTCCTTAACTTTTTTTAAAAAGACTTTTTCTTTACACATTGAAAAATGAAGGAAAAAGGAAAGTAAACTTAAAATTGTCACGGTACATGCTTTCTAGGAGTTCTGGGCAATAGATTAAAAAATTGCTTACTGTTTCTAGTTTGTGTACTTGAGGTTCCTCTTTCAACCATGTTGTGGCTGTCATGACCCCTGCTTCCACTTGGCCTTCTCTCTGTAAATAATGCAAATAACTGTGTAAAATATGGGGCTAAAAAAAAAAACAGATAACAGCAATGGCATGCTAAAACTGAGTTCAGAAGAACTGAGTGCAGCTTACTTGAACCCTCTTAATGTTATTTTTCAATTTGCTAATTAAGGAACTCATATACACTTTATATAACATTTAAAAAAACTTAATTCTTAGGGACTGGAGTGGCACAGCGAAAGCCTGCTGGGTCCATAAAATACTCTTATTTCTTCTTTTAAAGCTTATTTTTTCAGATATACCACTACTAATACTTTTCAGTCAACTCTATTAAAAGCTCTAGTAGGTGATAGAAGGTGGAAAAATATATATATTCACAGTAATGATTCTATAATAACCATGTCTATATAATAATTATAGTAAGGACATACTGTCTACATTTGAAACAGCACAGGTCATTGTTGAGCATTGGGAACTTGATATGCTAGCCTACATTGCTAGTGTATTTATTGTTCATATTTATTAAAATGTTTATTGATTCATTAGGTATAGTAAACATCAAAATGGAAAGGTCCATCCTAATATGAAACTAAAAAAGGTCTTAATTATGTAACAGGTTTGCTATACCTTTTGGGAAAGTATTTATGCATTTCAAGTAGAAATATTTACTTGCCTAAATTCTTGAATATTTAATTTTCCTTCAAAAGGAAATTTATGTATTTCTTTTGTTAAGGCTTTATTTGTTGATAGAACAAGGGGAAACAATACTACCATCACCAGAGTTATAAATGTCCAACTTATGAATATACAGACACACCAATGGCATGGTTCCAGCCACCTGGTATCCAGGGCAACAAGGAAGAATTTCCCCTAAAGATATTTAGAGAATTACAAGCAATTCGTAAGTTGCTATACTTTTTCCTCCAATGTCTCGGGGTTATTACTGCAAGGGAGTGAGGAGCCTCCTTCCCAGGACTGCCTTTCTTCTTTTCAACAGAATTAAAATGGCTACAACAGATCCTATTGGCAGTACCAGAAATCTTTCAAGTGATCAGAACCCCTCTGTGATAGGTTTTGCTGCAATGCAGCCCAACGCCTTGGAGTTGTCATTATTAGCTCCTCTCTTTTTCTCATACCCTCTATCTAATCCATCGCCACTATCCCCTGGCCCAAACCACTGTCCTCGCTAAGGTGGATTATTGCATTATCCCCCTATTTCACTTCCTGTTTCCACTCTTGTACTTCAGTGTAATTCTCTCTCTCTTTTTTGTAGGCTCACCCAAGGACATGCTTGCCGATTTTAGAAAGGGAAAGGGAGGGAAATAGGGAGAGAAACATCAATGTGAGAGAGAAATATCCATTGGCTCTCCTATGTGCTGGAACCGGCAACCCAGGCATATGCCTTGACCAGGAATGGAAACCGTGACCTTCTGGTTTATGGGATGATGCTCCAACCAAGTGAGCCACACTGACCAGAGCTACAGTCTAATTCTTAATATTTAATGTAGACAATATAGATCAGACTATTTCTGTCTTCTTTTCAGAACCCTAATTGCTTTCTGTCTCCCTCGAAGTTAAAGTCAAAGTTCTTATATGCCCTGCTTCCTGTCATTTCCCTGGCCCCATCCCTTGCTCTCTTGCTTACTCCACTCCAGCCACTCCGGCCTCCTTGCCATTCTGAAATCATGCTGGACATTCTCCTCCTTCATGGCCTTAGCATTTGTTCCTATGGCTAAATCATGTCTTCCTCCCTAGTCTCTTCAAAGGATCACATGTAATCTCACAGTGAACTCTTCCTTGGCTACTCCATTTATAAATGAAACGCTGTTTCCTTGATAGTCTCCCTATTTTCCTTCCCACTCTCATTTTTTAAAATTGGGGTACAATTAACATATAACACGTCCACATTTAAGGTGTACACCATGTTGATTTTTACATTTACAATTGCAATATGATTGCCACCACAGCTTTAGCTAACATCTCTATCATGTCACATAATTATAATTGTTTTTGTGGTAAGAACATTTGTGATCTAGTCCCTTAGCAATTTTGAAGTATACAATACTGTACTGTTGACTATAATCACTATGTCGTGCATTAGGTCTCCAGAACTTATTCATATTCTACCTGCTTTATTTGTAGCATTGGAACCTATCACCATAATATATGCTATAATTCATTTATTTTTTTCTGCTTATTATTTGTCTCCATTAAATAGAATGTAAATTTTCTGTAGGCAGGACTTTTTGTATTTTATTCATTTCTGTATGTGTAGCTCTATCAACAATATCTGACATTTAATATATACTCAATAAATATTTGTGAAGTGAACTGTCGATATAACTTTAAAGAGAAACTATGATATAGATTTAAAAGTCAATGAAAAATAGAACTAAATTGCTCAGAAATCATCAGATTGAATGTCATATAAATCCAAATTTCCACATCTTAACACATTTTAAAAAGGATTTTCTACAGCCTTTAAAAATCAAAATGAATCACAAGTGAAATTCTTATTTTATGTTAATATATATGCTTTCATTATACAGGGTTTGGAATAATGATATTTTAAAACACTGTTTGGACAAAAGCAACATGAATTTAACCAGGCTTGAATAATTTTAAATTTTGGTTGACAACAAGTGAGCAATTTTAACTTAATAATTAATAACCGAGGGCCAATGATTTGCCTAGCAAGAACCGCAAACAAAATAAGACATTGAGGGTCCTGTCATTAATAAACAAATACTCCTGGAGAAGAAACAAGATATACTTAGCACAACCAGCAACAAGAGAAATTTCTATTTAATAACTTGTCATACTGATATGACTTACCCAACACTTGTTAATACTTGTTAACAAAGGAATCGGTGGTCATTCTCTTAAAACAGAGAAATAAACGATGACAGAAGACAGAATAAGTGATATAATGTTGATATATTTTATAGATAATGATTTCAAATTAGAACGATGAATATAGGCTGGTATGTTGTACAGTACTCTGAGATAGAGGTAAGATCTGAGGGGGTCCTGGAGGGCAAACAAGCTGATCAAGTAGGTTAGAGAAAAGAAATAGGAAAAACAAGTCCGTAATGAGCAGCAGCATACTAAAAAATATGAAAGAGATCAAAGAAAGGGGACTTTAAATGGGTCACTCAACTAAGAATCAAACAATTACTGTAAAATACTCAGCAGTAGACACCAGACATTATATAGCACTGGCAATATTCACAGGATACAAATAATACACACCTTCCTGCTAACCATCCTTCAGTGATCACTGGTTAGCACTAGGTCAGAATCATACTGCTACTTGCTTTACATATGCTTTCTGATGTTTCATGTTTATTATGTAGATGTTCTGTCCCACCTCCCATCAAGATGGTCTCAGTTCCTTGAGGACAGGGACCAATTGTTCCTTGAACTTTTTTACGGTAGCTAATGAACAAATGATGTATACATTTTATTATTACAAAGTCTTGGAAGTTAAGGAAAATGTCCTTAATTCCAAGACTCAGTTTCCTCATATATATATGATGGGGTGAGGAGGTTGAAAAGATGATAACAGTCTAGGATATTATGATTCTCATATCAATATCAACCAGAAAATAGGTTAATATCCTTAGTAGACTGATATATTACAGAATTTAAATAACTTTTTTAAAGGCTATAAATACCCTGTTTGAAGAATAAGAAACATCTGTAAGCTGAGGATGAACACAACTGGTAGAGTTTGAAATATTAGTGGTGGAATTTTTATTGGGAACAGAAAACAAAAATCTCCATGAGACATGAGAGTGCATCTCAGGGAGTATTTGGTAACTTAATCAAAACACATTTTATATTTTTGTTTATTTAGGAAAGTCTCTTTTTTTAGTTCCTGACTTCAACAGCTGTTTCAAAATAATAAACTTCTTTTTCCCAGTCTGAAAATGGCATTGGAGGTCACACCATCTAGTACATGTATCTGTATTGGTGTGTGTACATTATTTATAACTACGCATGGGAAAATCTTAGTTTAGAGGTACAATAATTTATTTCTTATTTCTCAAAAAGTAGAAATTCTAAACATAAGGCATTTTTAAAAAGAAAACCAAAAATTTCTCTGAAAAGGCACCACCAATTATATTTCAAGTTTCCTGAGGGAGAAAACCATGTTTAAAATATTATTGAAAAGGTCAGAGAACAATTTCACACCTCCAGGATGTCCTTTGTAAGGCAAGACCCCTGGGACCTTAGTTTGAAGAGATTAGAGACCCCAAAAAGCTCTCCTTGATGCTCTTTTGATCCTTGAACTGCTTCAAAATACCGCTTGGCATTTTCACTTCCAACCACCACACAGTGAAGTTGCTAAAATAGAAAAAACAAGATATTTTTGAAGTGTTTGCTCCAACAATATGTCAGAATTTCCTGGCATTCCATGTATACACACTGCTTTAGCTGGAGCAGGCAGATTCTCCTTAGGGAGGACATTTTATTTTAATTTCCCCAGCAGATGTTGCCATAATGATGAAATAATGGCCAATCTTATTGAAGAAGAGCTCTTATATTTCCTATTTTATCTGTTTCTACCAACTCAGTCAAGATCACATCTCTAAGGACTATCCACCTGATATAAAATGTTTAATAACATAGGCATACATTTGGATACAATTTTCTCCTTTCTAGACTCTTATTACAATAGGTACTACCAAAACTGGTAGAACTAATTGCCACCTTACCGAAACTAAATTATAATCTGAAGTGATTATATGATAACCATGTTGGTGTTAAACTAACTGTGGTGATCGCTATATTGTCAAATAATAGCAAGAACTCAACTGCTGTTTAGAAACACTGCATTTCTGAAACAATTATGAATATAGAGAAAATACTGACATGGAACCCTTAAGGATATATATCACTGTCATATCAACATTAAAGTCTTTCTTTATTGACTGGATATTTTACTATGTAATGTAAACACAATCTGATTAATACCATGTACACTTTAAAATTTCTTAGAAGAAACAAAGAATGCACGGGATGAAAACCAACTTCAGCCTATTGTTGATAGAAGGATTAATAAGAAATCATAGGTTATTGTGATTATTGTCAGAGTTGATTTGCACTGTAATAAATTACTCCAGACAACTGAAATTATTCTTAATAATTTACTGGTATTTATTGAACACTTACTGCATGTACAGCATTTTTATATTCTCTCATTTAATCCCTTACGAGCCTATAAGATATTACCTCCCTTTTAGAAACAAACAAACTAACTAACTAACTGGAGTTGCTCTATTTTAGAAATAAAGAAACTTAAGTTTAGAGAAATTAAGTGCCTATCCACAGCTGCCCTGCTACAAATTGTCATTTCTAGAATTTATACTTGGATTGGGCTGAATCCAAAATTTATACTTGCAATAATTTTTCACCTCCAGGATGTTCCTCTTAAAACAAGACTCTTGGGACCTTACTTTGAATAAGTTATAGATCAACAATATCAGCTTATTCAGTTCCATATCAATGTCCCAGAAACATGGGCTACAGTCCTGGGAATATAGAATCACAATAGCAGTTGATGTATCTGGTGGCCTGGTTACCTGAAGATTTTACTCTTGCTACTAACTTTACCTTAGTATTTTACACAGTATTGTCAGACTGTAGAACTACTAAATATTACTACAAAATATACTACCAAAGTAATTTGTAAGCATTAAATCTGAAACTTTATAAGTTTTATACCAAAGTTTTATCACAAAACTTATAAAAGGCACATTATTTTGTACTTAAAATAAGTTTTCCAAAGTGGTTCCAGTAAAAGTGAAGGCCAGATGCATCTATCTGTAGGTTAACTATATATATTTTTAAAATCACAATGAATTCAAGAGGATAGGGGGAAAAAATCAGGAATTGGAAAATGTAGCTTGGTTTCCATCTTAAGAAAAACTCATACAAGGCTACAAAATGCTTGGATTTATCCACAACATAAAGATATGAAGGAATTAAAAAGGAATGTTCATCATATTAAGAGTTTTATGACTCCTTCTCCATTTTCCAGAAGAGCAGCGTGGCATCTCCCTATCAGCCTCTCTGCTTCTGCTGTCACTTCTCTGTTTGACCCTTCTGCCCCTCTCCCCCCAGTAAGAATCTTTCTGATTACATGGGGCCCACCCAGATAATCCAGGTGGTTTAAGGGGATAAGGAGGTGGACATTTTTGGGGAACAATTATTCAGTTCACCACAGTTTAAGGAAGTGCAAAAAGAATTATGGCCATTTGTCAAAATGACACAGGAGCCACTTCGAAAGGGTTCCCACTGGCCAAAAATGAGATAGTTTGAATATCAATGTAAATAGTGATATTCAATGAGTTGTAATGTTACTAAAATATGATCCCATAAGTCAACACAGGTTAAATAAATAAAAAGAAGGGGAAAAAGCTCTTTCTTATGTTAGAATGCCAACTAATTTTTTTTAAAAAAACAGGAATAATGGAAATAGAAGAATCACCATCTGACAACCATCATAGCGGTGGCTGATTCAGGTGGGAATCATCAGATAATGCTAAGGCTGATGCGTATAGGTTTGATGAGGGACAGGATATTAGCACAGTCACAGAGATCTCTCCATGAAATATTTATCAATTACAAAGCAGAAAAACAGTGACTTAGCAGTGGAGAGAGCTGGCAGACATAGCTCGCTTGGTGATCAAGTTTAACATCACTAGCAATGGGGAAAGGTCACCACCACGTGCTTTCTGACCAATGCAATGAGTAGAGCGCTACATGGTTTCATACTTACTCATGCCAAGCCTTCTTGGCTTGAGTCTGGACATGAGGAAACATCAGTGGATTTATTTGTTAAAATTATCATGACCATGAAAGGCTAGAAAAGCTTATTCCAGGTGTTAGAAAACTGAAGAGACACAAAAAGAACTGTAACTATGATCTTGGTTTGGGTCCTGAACCAGTAAGGAAAAAGCAAACATTACCAGGCAAACTGAAATCACATGGGTTCTACGGATTACAAGGTAATGTATCAATGTTAGTTTTTTTGAATTGGATAACGGTTTTTGAGAGGACAGTGGTGGGGGGTAGTGGAAACAAGGTGCAGAACAATATGTAAAATTAAGTGTTTATAATGCCTAAAACTACTTTTATATGTATATATAAATAGGAAAGTGTTCTTGTTTTGAGGAAATACACACTAGACAATTTGGAGGTGATATATACACTAGACAACTTGGAGATGATAAACATGTAACTTTCTCCCAAATGGTTCAGAAAAAGAATAAAGATCACAGCTGAGAGAAAGAGAAAGCAAATGGAGTAAAATGATAACAACCAGGGAATTTGGGTGAAGTTTATTGGGACTTCTTTGTGCTGTTCTTGCAACTCTCCTGTATATACAAACTTATTTCTAAATAAATTATATATATATATATGAAATATGAATTTCTGAATGCCAAACTTAGATTACACACAATGTTCCAAACCCGAAGGAGTAAAGTTGCTGTGTAGACGATGTTCTTATTTTTAAAAAGTGTAAAATATCTGCATGTATTACCCCCAAAAATGCAAACAAAGCATATCAAAGTGAAGTCCCCCTTGAACAATACAGACCATTCCTTATCAGTCTAGCCACCAGTGAGCTGGTAAGGTGTATCTTCCAGATCTCTTTCAAACAGAAATATCGAATAGTTTTATGAATAAACACAACTGCCACACATGTTCTGCAAGTTGTTTTTTTTTGCCCCACTTAAAAATGTGTTAGAAATCTTGCCACATTAGCACATCTGCTCTATAATTTTTTTGTTGTTGTGCAGAGTATACCATAATATGGGTATACATGAATTCATGTTCTTATTCTGTTACTATTGGGCACTTAGGCTGTTTCATTTTTAATTTTTTTAAGCAAAGGCTAACGACAGTGAATATAAATCCTTGTCATCCTTCACTGTTTATATGTGAGAGTGTTACTGTCAGGTACATAGGGAGAAGGTGCTGTGTGTTTTAAAATGCTGTTAAATTAGCCTCTAAAATAAATGTACCAAATTGTATTCTCAAAAACAGTATATGAATAGCTCTTTACAATACACCCACCAACAATGAACAATGAATCTCCCTATTTCCCTAAAAAAATAAAAAAAAAACCTCACAAAACAAAAAGCCTTGATAGAAGAACATGCAGAACACAATCTTTATTTTATTTTGTATTTCTAGATTACAACTGTGGTTAAGCATTTTTTCATACATGTGATAGCAATTCGTATTTTTTTCCTTTAGTGAAATACCTAATCATAGTTTTTCTATTGTTTTATATAGAAAGTGGAAGTTCTTTATATATGGTAAATGCTAATCCTTTGTTGTATCATATATATACAGCAAATATTTCCTCCTAGTCTTGTTTTTAAATTGCCTTAGAGTTCCTTTGTCATATAGAAGTTTCATATAAAAATATAGTCAAATTAGTGGCTGCATTAGTTTCCTAAGGCTGTTTAACAAAGTAACACAACCTTGGTGCCCTAAAACAACAGGAATTTATTCTCTCACAGTTCTGGAAGCTACAAATCTGAAATCAAGGCGTTCGCAGGGCCATGGTCTCTCTGAAGGTTCTAAGGAAAGATTCTTTCCTTACTCCCCCCAGCTTCTGGTCGTGGGTGGTAATCCTTGGTGATCTTTGGCTTGCAGCTCCATCACTCCAATCTTTGTCTCCCTTGTCACCTGGCATTCTCCTTTTGTGTCCATCTGTGTCCAAATTTCCCTCTTCTTACAGGACATCAATCATTGGATTAGAGCCCACCCTATTCCAGTGTAACCTTATCATAATTTCATTGTATCTGCAAAGACCCTACTTCTAAATAAGATTCCATTCCAAATGCCAGAGGTTGGAACTTTTAACATATCTTTTTTGGGGGGATGGGAGGGAAGGGCACAATTAAACTAACTAAGGCTTTGTTAGAGATTTTCACATTTATGTTTATGAGAGATACTGGCCTGTAATTTTCAGTTTTTGGAATGTCTTTGTCAAGTTTTGGTATCAGGATTCATCTATCTTTCTAAAGTTAAGTTGTAAGTGTTCCCTACTCTTCTGTTTCCAAAAAGAGTATTAGATGTTTGATAGAATTCACAGCTGAAGTCACCTAGGCTAGACTCTTTGTGGAAAGTTTTGAATTAATAATTCACTCTCCTTGACAATATAGGGCTATTATTTCCCCTTATTTGAAATTGTTGCTCCTAAGTATCAAATATCATTAATAAGAAGTTAGATGTCGCCCTGGCCAGGTGACTCAGTTGGTTGGAGCATCATCCCCAACACCAAAGGGCTGTGGGGTAGATTCCTGGTCAGGACACATACCTAGGTTGCAGGTTCGATCCCCAGTTGGTGTGCGGACAAGAGACAATTGATCAGTGTTTCTCACATCAATGTTTCTCCCTCTCCCTACCTCTCTCTCCTCCCCCGCTTTTCTCTCACTCTAAAATCAATAAACATCCTCAGGTGAGGAAAAAAAAGAACTAAGATGTCCATCTAATTCGACTACTATTGTAGATAATTTTTTCCTCTCAAAAAAGCTTATCTCTGAAAATTTCAAGGATTTTTCACTTTATTTTGATGTTTTACAATTATAGAAAGATAGTGTTAAATGTGGATCTATTTTCATTCATCCCGTTTAAGCACTTGGTGGGCCCATATAATCCATGGACTTGTTCTCTATGTTTTACATGTTTCTTTTATTTGGGGCTTTCCCTCCTCTTTTTTTCTGTTCTCTTCTTCAACTCTAAAACTGATATAATGGTGGCTAACCACTGTGCTGTACAAGTGAAGGTAAAACAAAATAATATCGAATGTAAACTAATTTTAAAAAATTTAAATAAATTTTTTTTTCCCTAAACACCATTTTAAAAGGCTGATACTGGAACTTCTAGATCTAGCCTTCATTTCCTCAACTCTTCTTCCATGCGTGGTATCTCTTTTTGCTCTGTAATGTAGAATTTCTTGTGCCTTCCTTTTAGATAAAAACTTTGCTCTTTGCCACTCAGCCTATCTTTGAAGTTTTTCATTTTGGGGGTTTCTAATGGATTATTTTTCCAAGTACACTGTTGTTTCCAGGGTCCTACAAACTCACTCACCATTTGAATATATTCTTTATATTTCTTTCATAATTCTTCTATTAATTCTCTTTTCTTTGCGGCAAATTCTAATTCTGAGTGTCTGCTATTAGTTCCTATGGCATCTGTAAGATCTTCATACACTTGGTGGGTTAAAAAACAGATATACTCTTACAGCCTGGAGGTCAGACCTCTGAAATCTGTATCACTGGGCTGACTTCAAGGTTTGGCAGGGCAGTGCTTTCTCCAGATGCCCTAGGGGAGAAATCATTCCTTTCCTGTTCAGCTTCTGCTTGCTGCCAGCATGCCTCAGTTTAAAACTACATCACTTCAGTCTCTGCCTCTGTGGTCTCACTGCCTCGTCTTCTCCTGTCTGTGTCAGATTTCCATTTGCTTCTTTCTTATTAGGCCACTTGTAATTTAGGCCCCACCTGGGTAATCCAGGCTATTCACCCTAATCTCAAAATCATGAATTTAATCTTATCCGCAAAGATACCTTTTTCCCCATACAGAGGAACACAAACAGATTCTGGGATTAGAACCTAATTATCTTTGAGGGCCATTTTCAGTGTTTATTTTCCTAAATCGTTAAATAATTATTTTTTGTTGGGTATTCATCTGTCTTCAAATATCTTACATGCTTATCTCAGCCTACTTCAGGATAATTCAAAGTGGAGGATGTGCGAGTATTTAATCTCCTGGGCAATGGTAAGAACTTTCTTTTTGATTTCAGCAAAAATCTGGAGCCTGTCTCGCTTTTTTGCTTTCAATATTTCTAATTATCGTTCCTCTTGAGAACAGACACCTCTGATGGCTGCATTTTGGTACAATGGGATAATACCGTTAAGTGTTAAACCATCTTGTTAGGTCATCAGTGATAATCTAAAGAATGAGTGCCACAGCTACCCCCATGCTCCCTTATTTTTCCAGTATCTGGTAACTCTAACCTTGGACTATTCGGAAGTTACACTTACCTTTTTCAGTAGCCTTTTCCTGACTGAGTTTATTAGCTTAGTTTCTTCCTCTAATAGGATCTCAATTGTTTTTTGTCCTTCAGGATTTCTTATAACTTCTGGATCACATAAGAAATTCTTCTTGCTTCCCAACATTTTTATAGGTTTTTTTCTAAATGTCATTTTTGGATGTTTATTTTCCCCAAAAGACCTGAGGAACACTTGAGAGCCTAGAGTGTGCATGCCACATGTACCCTTGGTTCAAACTCCAATCAATCTTGAAATCACATTTAATGTGTTTTCCTCACATGTCTGCCATCTTATCTTTGTGTCTACCAAGTTGCCTGGCTGAATCTTCCCCAAGTAGCTCACAATTAAAAAATATTTTAATAAGTAACTAGATCCTACAAAGTTCTGAAAACCTAAATTAGCATCATCTTCTGAAGCCTTTTTATTATATATTATATAATATACATTATATAACAGGCCATTTTATTTTACTATAGAGTTAGATGTATAGCTAAAAAGTATATACAGGGTAGAACAAAAGTAGGTTACAGTGTGAGTACACAAAGCAGTTTATTTCTCATACTATTATTTATTAATTATAACTGTAAACCTATCTTCCCCCACCCTGTATATATATGTAGTAATGGGACTGAGAAAAATTACATGTTGAGGAAAAACTCTTACTTGTGATAGGTTAAGATATTATTCTAAAGAACTGCTTCGAAGTTGAAAAAATAATATCCTATTTTTTCTAAGATTGGTTAAATATGTTTAAAAAAGTAATTTTTAAGTGGTTGTGTTATACCAAGGAACAAAAAGATGAAAGGCTTTTTACAGAGCTAAATGCTTTAAGAAGAAACAAAAACTGCTGTGTACAATTCTATTTTTAGAATTAAGAAAACAGCATTAATTTAAGATTGGATCATTCTTAGGTTAACTACCACCACATGTGGCAGATGTTTGCTCTTAAAGAGATGCCAACTCAATATATAGGGAGTAATTCAAATTTAACATTTATAATTAAACTTGAACCTCATTCCAGATCTTCTCAAGTCAGCAGTTCTAAACTAAATAAACTTTATTTAGAAGCATAAATGGAATAGTAATTGATACCCTAAGGATACTAAAGAGTTAATGCAATTTTAAATGAATACTAACAGGGCCAGCACAGTAGGGCACTTGCAGTTGATTGTAAATTCTACTTACTGGGTTGGCTCTGAAATGGTTGCTTTAGCTATCTCTAAGGCATTTCTCCTCACTCTTCTTTTTGTCATGGCACATATAGAAAATGGTAACATCTACCTGGAGTAAATAGAGGTTGTTACTCAAGGTTGGACGACTCCAGCTTAGATAATCTTGCTGCTCAGAGCTGTGGGATCAATGTCTCAGGGAATCCTTATCCCATTGATGGCATAACGTTATGTTTGGCCCACAAATTGGGAAACTGTGACCTTGCTATTCTAATTGTGCTCTACAGACTAGTAGTGTTTGGCACTCCTTGAAGCTTGTTAAAAATGCAGAATCTTGGGCTCCACACAAACCTACTAAATCAAAATCTGTATTTTTTTTTTTTTTTTAATCCTCACCTGAGAAAACGTTTATTGATTTTAGAGAAGGAGAGACAGGGGGAAACATTGATGTGAGAGAGAAACACAGATCTGTCTCCCATATGCTTCCTGGCTGGGGATTAAACTCGCAAAGTAGGTGTGTGTCCTGAATGGGAATTGAACCCACAACCTTTTGGTGCATGGGATGATGCTGTATCCAACTGAGCCACCCAGCCAGGACAAAATCTATTATTTTAAAGATCCCTACTTGATTGAGTGTACATTAAAATTTAAGAAGTACTGCTCTAAGAAACTTTCAGCTCTAAAGTTCAATGAACCTAAATAAGAATGTTTTATAAAAGTATATTCTAGAGTATATTTCATAATCTTATTAAATGCCATATTATAGGTAGAATATAATTAAAAATATATTTTTATGCAAATCTGTTCCTAATGTTTGAGAACAGGCAAATGATTACTTTTTAATCAGAAGGGAAATATATTTACCTGCTTGTATACCTGTCGTAAGTACATGATCTCCTCCACGGTTCCCAAGGATATCAGTCTAAAGACTTTGACATCCCTGCACTGCCCAATCCTATATGCTCTGCAAAAAAGATTAAAAACAAAAGAAAACCAAAATCAAGTGAAACAACTTTGCATTCAGGCAGTATCTTTGGGACATAAAAATGGAACATTAGTAAAATTTTAATTTTGAAAAAAATTATGTTTTGATATGCTATAGTATTTAATAATAATGCAAAGTAGAAACTCATATAAAAAGTCCACTCATGTAGGAGACAAGTATTATAGAAAAATGTACATATCTAGTTCATTTTTGTTACTAACATCACCTTCCATTGTCCAAAAACTTTTCTTAAATTCAGCCTTTTCTTTTATGGTGGTCTTAAGCTTAAACTTATGAAAGTTCCCAAATGATTTCATTTATATAAAACTCTCAAAAATGCAAACTAATCCACTGTGATAGAAAGCAGATCAGTGGTTGCTTAGGAATAGGGACCAAGGGAGGGGCAGGAGAGATGGATTACAAAGGAGCGCAAGGAAAATTTGGAGGGTGATGGATATATTCACTATTTTCGTGGTGATGGTTTCACATTTGTATACATACATCAAAAATTATTAATTGTACACTTTAAACACGTGCAGTTTATTGTGTATTAATTATACATCAGTGAAACTGCTTTTTAAAAAGTGGGCAAAAGGAGTTAAAGGAGTAAGCCCTAAGGAAGTGCAGATTTATAGTCCTCATCCACAGAGATTTCCATGGGCTCTGACTGAATCACTTGGTTGACTAGTACCCCAGGTGTTTTGATAGGAACCACAGTACTAATTAAAACTCTAACCTGATTCACAACACTGGTTAACTATGGGTCTAGTCACTGAGTTTCTCCCAGGTGGAGGCTTTATTGGATGCTCAGAATGAGGTCACCTGCTTCCAAATACCTGTTACAGTCACCAGGGGGATCTAGGGCAAGGCCATACTGCTTCATGCTGGAAAATGTTACAATTTGGGGGACATTTAATTTTGACCTTGTAAAGTTACTCTATGTTGTTTTGGCTGGTGCTCCTTCTGCCTCCCTCACCCATTCCTCCTCACAGGAAAGGGCTTTACAAGAGGGTATCATGGAGTTCCAACAACCTTATACCTCCACAGGAGAGTGGGGGCTCCGGTGACATGGCACAGAGAGTGGTAAGTTACTGCACTGTCGCTTCCATCCTGCAGCCTACGTACAGGAGTGCTCATAATCCCCTTCTCTCCCACAGTGGAGTTGGGGTCTAAAAAAATTAAAAATGGATTTAAGAAAAGTCTTTTGAATATACAGTCACCCAAAAGAATGGGACAGATTCTGTTAGAATACATATTTTTTAATCTTGACAGACCAAAACCTTATATACATGTTACTTTGGCCTTACGTTTCACCAGTTTCTTAGTATATACAGCAGGGAGGGATATGTAACATGAGTCTTTTATCATGTAGAGACAAGTGTTGAGAAACTGTTACATGGTATGATTTTCTTTTCTTGGTTCTTCCTAACAGAGTCAATGAAAGGGGAGGGAAGAGAAGAGGAACGCTGCTTCCTTAGTTTTACTGTCAGCTAATGTTCATTGTGTACCACAGCACTGCACTTCAAGGGAATACTGGGAAGTATTTTTGATGTTTATCTGTATAACGTTGAAAAATAAATGAAATATCTCCATTTAAAAAAACACCACAAAAAACTGGGACTAAGTCCTTCATAAAGAAGTACATCTTTGATTCTACCTTCAGTTACTTCTAAGATTATTTAAATATTTTTTCATGTCTTCAATCAATCTTAATCATTTATATTCTAGAAAATGTTGGATGTTATAAATAAATACTCTTGATGCTTATTTGGCCTTTCTGCTTCCTAAGCTTTCTTGTGGATTTGCCTTTTCCCCCCCTCAGATTAGACTGTTCAAAAGTTGGTCTATTTTCCTCTTTCCAATGAATAATGAAAATTTTGATTTGTTATGTTTTGCTTTTATTTTAATAACTTAGTAATTTATGCAATTTCCTCTATTTTCTCTAGGTTTACTTTATTTTTCTACTTTGCTAAGTGATATCCTTCTTTCACTTACTTTCCATCTTTCTTTTCTAAGAAATAAATTTAAAACTCTAAATTAGCAACAGAACTTAAATACTGATTCATAGTAATTTCATTGCTATTTATTTCTAAGTAATCAGTTTCCCTCTCTTGATTTCCTCATTATTTTTATTGTAGAATATCCATAACAAAATTTAATCATTTTAACTATTTTTGAAGGCAAAAAGCTTTTATTTTTATTTTAAAATATTTTTTACTTTCAATTACAGATGACATACATTATCATATTAGTTTCAGCTGTACACCCCAGTGATTAGACATAACTTAAATGATCATCCTGATAAATATCACTTAACTGACACCATACCTAGTTATTAGACTATTATTGACTTTATCCCTTATGCTGTACTTTACATCTCCATGACTATTCTATAACAGCCAATTTGCACTTTTTGATACCTTCACCATTTTTACCTATTCCCACAATCCTCTCCCATCTGGCAACAACTAAAATGTTCTCTGTATACATGATTCTGTTTCTGTACTGCTTGTTTGTTTATTTGTTGTTTAGACTCAATTGTTGATAGATAAGCATTTATTGCCATTCTATTGTCCATATTTTTTTACCTTTTACTTCTTCTTAAAGAAGACCCTTTAACATTTCATGTAATACTGGTTTGGTGTGATGGACTCCTTTAGCTTTCCCTTGTCCAGGAAGCTCTTTATCTGTCCTTTGATTCTAAATGATAGCTTTGCTCAGTAGAGCAATCTTGGTTGTGCTTATCAAGTTGAATATTTCCTGCTGATCTCTTTTGGCTTGCAAAATTTCTGTTAAGAAATCAGCTGACAGCCGTATGGGATTGCCGTTATAGGTGACTAACTGCTTTTCTCTTGCTACTTTTAAGATTCTCTCTGTCCTTAACCTTGGGCATTTTAATTATGATGCGTCTTGGTGTGGGCCTCTTTGGGTTCATCTTATTTTGCACTCTCTGTGCTTCCTCGACTTGTATATCTATTTCCTTCACCAAGTTAGGGAAGTTTTCTGTCATTATTTCACAAGCAGATCTCCAATTTCTGGCTCTCTCTTTTATTCTTCCAGCACCTCCACGATGCTAATGTTGGCATACTTGAAGTTGTCCCAGAGGCTCCTTATACTATCCTTTTTTTTTTTTGGATGCTTTTCTCTTCTGGCTCTTCTGATTGAGTGTTTTTTTGCTCCCTTATATTCCAAATCACTGATTTAATTCTTGGCTTCATCCACTCTACTGTTGATTCCCTGTAAATTATTCTTTATTTCAATTAGTGTATGCTTCATTTATGACTGGTTCTTTTTTATGTTGTTGAGATTCTCACTAAGGTCATTTAGCATCCTTAAAACCAGCATTTTGAACTCTGCATCTAGTAGATTGCTTGTCTCCCTTTTGTTTAGTTCTTTTTCTGGAGTTTTGTTCTGTTCTTTCATTCAGGTCATGTTTCTTTGTCTCCTCATTTCAGCAGCCTCCTTGTATTTGTTTCTATGTATTAGGTAGAGCTGCTACATATCCCAGGTTTGGTAGAGTGGCCTAATGTAGTAGGTGTCCTGTAAGGTCCAGTGGCACAGCCTCCTGTATCACCCAAGCTGAGTACCTGAGGTATGCCCATCATATGGGCTGTGTACACCCTCCTTTTATAGTTGAGCCTTGATTGTGGTTGACACATCAATGGTAAGGATTTACCAAGGCCAATCAGCTCAAGGATGGGGTGTGATCACTGACCACCACCCTCTGACTACTGTCGAGGACCAGCTGTGCAGTGGCCCACTCCACAGAATGGTACTTAGTTCAGCAAGGCCCTGGTGCCCTCTGAGTCCACCCTTTGAGTGTGTCACTTATGGTGGTGGCTGGATGTCGGTGCTCAGATTGGTCTGATGCTGTCCACTGTGTGCACTGGCTTTGGAGCCTCCCAGGAGGTGCAGGCCGATGTGAGCCACCACCAGTGTTTTGCCCAGGGCCACCAGCATTAAGCTGCAAAGCAATCTGCAGATGGCCCCTACTTGTGCTGGGCTTGGAGGTGCCTAGGTGAAGCCAAGCTGTGTACCCAAGCTCGCTGCTGTTACTGCCAGGCCTTGGGCCACCTAGCAAGAGGTATGGGGCTTGCTGAGGCCAGATGCTGCTTTTTTTTGAGAGAGAGAGAATTTAGGAAAATCTGAAGCATGAGCTAGGACAAGCTATTTGTATGGAAAAACAACTGGAAAGCAGCTTGGGTGGGCCTGAAAGTTGTATGGGGTGGACCAAATAGTGTGAGCCAGGTTAACAGAGCCTTATACATGGTGCCCGCCTGCCAGCTCTGTTGGGGGAGGGATCAGCAAAGGAACACTGCTTCTGCCAGCACTTCTGTCTGGGAGAAAAGCTTTCCTTCTAGCTCTTGCCCTGATGCCAAACAATTTAGTTCTTCCTGGTACATCCTTGGTGTCTTTGAAGATACTGCCCCCATGATGGAGCCTAGAGGGAATGAGTCTGAGTAAGTACTTGCATGGGCCCTTTAAGAACTGTCTGGGACTACAGAAGTTTCCATTTTCCTCAGCCTAAATCCCCACTGGTTTTCAGAGCTGGAAGTTATGGAGACTTCTCTTCCTGCCACTGGAACTTTGGGTGGGGGGGCCTGGTGTGAGGCTGAGACCCTTTGCTCCTCACGGGGACCTTCATGGATAAGCTATCCCTCTGGATTTTTATCCCTCCGGATGTGGGACCAGCCTGTTACACATCTCCTCCTCATACCTGTCCCGATGTGGTTTCTTCTTTAAGTTCTTAGTTGTAGGACTTCATTCAGCTCAGTTTCTGGTGGTTCTCAATGATGGATGTTCTATAGTTTCGTTGTAATTTTGATGTGATTGTGAGAAGAGGCAAGTATCAGGTTTACCTATGCTCCTATCTTGACTAGAAGCTCCTATCTATTTTTAAATGTACACTTCAGGGACTTAAGTACAATGACATTACTGTGTAACCACCGTGACTATTTATTTACAGAACTTTTTTATCTTCCTCAACTGAAAAATAGTACTCGTTAAACAGTAACTTTTTATTCCCACCCCTAACCTTTAGTACCATTTATTCTACTTTCTGTTTCTATGAATTTGCCAATCCTTGGTACCTCATATTAGTTCAATCATATTTGTTTCTTTGTGGTGAAAACAGGAATTGTTTCCTTATTGCTGTTCTTAGAGGAAAAACTTCTAATCTTTCACCACTGATTATGATGATAGCTGTGGGTTTTTCATAAATGTCCTTTATTATGTTGAGGTAATTTCCTTTTATTTATAGTTTGTTGAGTGTTTTTACCATGAAAGGGTGTTGAATTTTGTCAAAACCTTTTCTGTATCAGGATGATTATGTTAATGTGATGTGTTTCACTGCTTGATTTTATAGAATGTTGAACCATCCTAGCATTTCAGGAATAAATCTAACTTGGTTATAATGTATCATTATTTTAATATGCTACTTAATTCAGTTTGCTGGTATTTTATTAAGGACTTTTACATAAATATTCATAAAAATAATGGTTGGTATTATCATCGTCGTCGCCGTCATCATCATCATCATCATCATCTGCCTGGTTTCGGTATCAGAGTAATGCTGACTTTACTGATTAAGTTAGGGAGTGTTCCTCTTCAATATTTTGGAAGACTTTGAGAAGAACTGGTGTTAATTCTTTTTGAATGTTTGGTAGCATTCTCCAGTGAAGCCAAGTGGTCCTAGTCTTTTGTTTATTGAGGGTTTTTTTTTCTTTTTAATTGATTGCTTGATTGATTTTAGAGAAAAAGGAAGGGAAAGGAGAGAGTGAGGTAGGGATGGGGAGTTGAGGGGAAGAGAGAGAAAGAGAGAGAGAGAATCAATTTGTTGTTCCACCTATGTGTGCATTCACTGGTTGATTTGGTGACGGGGGATGAAACCCTCAAATCTGGTGTATGGGGATGATGCTCTAACCAACTGAGCTGCCCAGGGCTTTTGGGATGCTTTTGATTACTGATTCAATCTTGATAGTCAGTACAGGTCTATTAAGATTTTTCTATTCATTATTCAGTCTTGGTAGGTTGTATGTTTCTAGGTATTTGTCCATTTCATCTAGGCTATCCAATTTATTGGCATAAATTCATGTTCATAGTGGTCTCTTAAAACATTTTACTTCTACTTCTGTAAAAACATCATTGACATATTGATAGAGATTGCACTGAACTCATAGATAGTTTTGATAAGTATCGACACCTTAATAATAGTATGTCTTCTAATTCATGAATACAGGATATTTTTCCATTTATTTGTGCCTTCTTTAATTTCTTTCAGCAATGTGTTTGGTTTTCAGTGTACAAGTTCTTTGCTTCCTTTATTAAATTTATTCCTAAGTGGTTCTTCTTTTTTTGAATGCTATTGTTAATTGAAATTGTTTGCTTAATTTTCTTTTCAGATTGTTCATTGCTAGTGTTTGAAAATAAACTGATTTTTTATGTTGACTCTGTACCCTACAACTTTCCTTAATCAATTTATTAGCTCTAACTGTTCTTTGTTTTGTTTTGGGTTTTTTTGCAGGTGGAACCTTCAGAGTTTCCTATACATAGGATCATGCCACCTGTAAACAGAGATCACTTTTTTTCTTCCTTTCCACCTCCGACACCTTTTATTTCCTTTTCTTACCTAATTGCTCTGGCTATGTTGAACAGAAGTGGTGAAAGCAGGAATCTTTTCCTTGTTCCTGGATCTTAGAGTAAAGCATTCATTCTTTCACCATTATAAAGTCATCTGTGGTTTTTCATAAGAGGGCTTTATTATGTTGAGATAGTTTCTTCCTATCCCTAGTTTGTTGAGTGTTTTTATCATGAAAATATGTTGAATTTTGTCAATTGCCTTTTCTTCATTAATTAAATGATCATGTATCTTTTTCCTTCATTCTGTTAATATAGTATATTACATGGATTGATTTTTGCATGTCAAACCAGGAATCAATCCTACTTCATTATGTTGTATCATTCTTTTAATATGCTGTTAAATTTGCTTTGCTAGTATTTTATTGAGGATTTTTGCATCAATATTTATAAGAAATATTGGTTAGTGATTTTCTTTGCTTATAGGTCTTCGTCTGGCTTTAGTATCAATGTAATGTTGGCCTCATAGAATAAATTAGGAAGTGTTCTTTCTTCTTCTAATTTCTGGACAAGTTTTTAAAAGACTGGTATTAATTCTTCGTTAAATATTTGGTAGAATTCACCAGTAAAGTCATCTTTGTCCTGGGCTTTTGTTTGTTGGCAGTTTTGATTAGTGACTGGATCTTTTTATTGGTTGTAGATGTAGTCGTATTTTTTAATTTATGATTCAGTCTTTGTAGCTTGGAAGTTTCCAGGAATTTGTCCATTTCTCTCAGTTGTACAATTTCTTGATGTATAATTATATATAGTACTGTCTTATAATTCTTCATATTTCCATAAAGTCAACAGTAATGTTTCTCTTTTCATTTCTGATTTTAGTTATTTGTGTTTTTTTTTTTCTTTCTAGCTAAAGGGTTGTTGAGTTTGTTGATCTTTTTGAAAAAAACAACGCCTGGTTTTCTTAATTTTTTTTGTTTGTTTTATAGTCTCTATTTTTAATCTCTGCTCCAATCTTACTTATTTCCGTTCTGTTGCTGCTTTTGAGCTTAGTTTGTTTTTCTTTTTCTAGTTCCTTAAGGTGTTTGGTTAGATCATTAATTTGAGACCTTTCCTCTTTTTTAATGTAAGCATTTATAGCTATAAATTTCCCCCTTAGTACTGCTTTTGCTGCATCCCATAAGTTTCAATATGTTGTGTTTTAATTTTTTCAAGATATTTTCTAATTTCCTTTGCAATTTCTTTTTGACCCACTGGTTACTTAAGAGTGTGTTGTTTAATTTCAATATACCTGTGAATTTTCTTGTGTTTCTTCTGCCATCAACTTCATTTTTATTTTATTGTAATTGGAAAAAAAAGTATAATTTCAATCATTTTAAATTTATTGACTTGTTTTGTGACCTATATGATCTTTTGTGGAAAATGTTCCATTAGTACTTGAGAAAAATGTTACACTGTTGCTGTGAGGCCAGTTCTATATATGTATATTAGGTCCAATTTGTATTAAGTGTTGTTTAAGTCCTCTCCTTATTGATTATCTGACAGGAAGTCCTATCCATTATTGCAAGTGGTATATGGAAGTTTCCTAATATTATTGTGGAGCTAGATATTTCTACTTTTAATACTGTCAGTATTTGCTTTATATATTTGGGACTCAGATGTTTGGTGCACTTTTTGTTTATAATTGTTATACCTTCTTAGTGAATTGAATCTTTTCTCATTGTATAACATCCTTGTTAATCTTTTGCAATAGGTTTCAATTTAAAGTCTATTTTGTCTGATATTAGTGTAACCACCTCCCCTCTCTTTTGGTTACTCTTTTCATGAAGTATCTTTTTTTATCTTTCACTTTCAACCTATGTATGTTCTTTAGACCTATGAGAGTCTTATAGACAGCATATAGTTGGATAATACTTTTAATCCATTTTACCAATCTATGTTTCTTGATTAGGGAATTTAATCCATTTGTATTTAAAGTAATTAATGATATGGAAGAAGTTACTTTTGCCATTTTGTTTTCTATATACCTTAGAGCTATTTTGTCCTGTTTCATCCATTAATGCCTTCCTTTGTGTTTACCTGACTTATTTAGTGACATATTTTAATTTCTTTTTCATTTCCTTTTGTATGTGTTATATACATATTTGTGGTTACCCTGCATATTACATATAACATCCAAAAGTTATAACAATTTATTTTTAATTGATACCAACTTAACTTTAGTTGCATTAAAAACCTTTCTTTACATCTCTGGCCCTACCTGTATGCTACTGATGTCACACATAATTGCTTTATGTATCATATATGCATTAACACAAATTTCTTTGTGATAAACTGGGTGTTTTTTTGTTTTGGTCTTTGTTTTTATAAATAATTTTCTCCCTCTCTTTCTCATTCTGGCATCTTGTAACACTTCTCTTTATGTATGGAACTTAGAAATATCACCAAGATGTATCTATGTATGTTTTCTTTCCTGTTTAAGTAATTATTTGTGTTCTAATATATTCATTTCTTTGTGCTCTTCTGTCAATTTTGGATTATGGTTTTACTCTGCTGGTTTCTTGATCATATAGATCCTGTTTTCCTTCTGTACTGCAAGAGTGTTTTGATACTTCTGATCTACTAATAGTAACCTTTCCTATTTTCCTGAAGAATTGCAGACTCAGTTTTTCTTCTTAAGTCAACTCTGACAAAATAATGGGATTTTGAGGTGAATGAAACATAAATAGGTATTATGAGCCTGCTTGTTGGATTCAGAACTCCATGGTTATCTTAAATAGCTTTCTAAAACAAGGTTTTCCCTATCTTCTAATCAGAGTCATATGATAAACAACCTAACCAATTCAGAAAAATGTTCAGTTAAAAATATTTGCAAACCACTTTACGTTTTGTCAGTATTATACCTGTCAATAGCTTGAAGATCATTGGCTGGATTCCAAGTAGGATCAAATAATACAACAACATTGGCACCAATAAAATTGAGGCCTAGTCCACCAGCCCTAGAGGAAACAGAGCACATTAAAATAATAAAAAAAAAATTATCCTATAACTCAATTGTGCCAGATTTCTATAACCAAATCAACACAATATTGCATTCACATCATAAAAGGAGATTAAAACACAAATATGTCACAAATAAAATAGCTATGAAATATTCTTTTTCTACAACTCTAGACTACCTCTAAAAAATTTGGCCATTAGAACCCATGTAAGTAGACTATGGTGGTTATACTCAAATACTATTTCTGTAAAATTTTCCTATCATAATTTTTAAAAACTGTTAGTACTGTATTTTGCCATGTATAATGAGCAGTTCTTTTGCCCAAATTTTTGAGGGAAAAATAAGGATGCACATTATACATGGGTATAATGATTACATACCATGGTTATAATAATGAGCATAATAATCCCATGTATAATGTGTGTCAAAATGTGGGTGCACATCATACATGGCAAAATAGGTATATTGCAGCTAAATAAAGTAATATGCACATTTAAAAAAATCAAGCCAGTAGATATACTTCTCCTTATTCCTCCATTAAGTGCAGCTAAAGAGAAACCCTGGGTATTATATATAAAATAAACACAAGGCACTGAAAGGTAGAGGGAACACAGACTGGCTAGGAATTATGACATGAACAATGACATAGCAGTGAGTTTCCTGGCTTTTTTTTTTTTCTTGCTATTATACCCCAGACTGGGTTTTGGTAAAGCTGGTGAACTGGATATGCCAGGAATCACAGACCAAAAAAGCCCCAAGCAAATCCTTCTTCCTTTAGTGAAAAAAAGGAAATATGTAGCCTTTTAAGTCAGAAAAATGTTAGATAATAACCAGCCTATTCCTGCAAAGACCACAGAAAAAGATCTGTGGCCTTCCCTCAACCTGGTCAGTTAAGACTATGTGAAGAGACTATATTTCCAACCTTGCTTCAATGTATTGAGACACTTTTAACCCCTGCTGGTGTGGTGTCAGGGAAGACTGATTAAGTAGCTGGGACTTTCCTTTCTTCCCAGTGATAACTAGGTCCCCATCTTCAGTGTCAGTGGGGACCATCCAGAAAGAGCAATGAAGGACCTCACTCTCAGGATTCAATACAGGCCAAGTAGAATACATGGGTTTCCATTCTTTTGTGTCTGGCATGGTGTCTGGTTAAAAAAGATTTAAAGGAGATATAAAGTCTTATAACATAATACTAAAAATGTACATAGCATACAATAAAAAAATTACTAGTCAGAGCAAGATCTAGGAAAATCCAAACTTGAATGAGAAAAGACAATCAACAGATGAAAACAATGGATGAGATATTGGAATTATCTGACAAGAATTTTAATGCAGTTATAATAAAAATGCTTTGATAAGAAATTACAAATATGCTTGAAACAAACTAAAAATTGAAAGTTTCAGGATGTAAACTTTCCAATGTAAATTGAAAGACCAGGATGTAAAGAAAATAGAGAGGATATAAAGATAAACCAAATGAAGATTTTAGAACTGAATTACAAAACTTGCTGGAATGAACTTGATAGTACAGTGGAAATGACAGAGAACAGAATATATTAACATGAGAACAGGTCAATATTATTTACCCAATCTAAACAACAGAAAGAAAATATACTGAAAATAAAATGAACATCATCTTAGAGACTTGAGGGACAGTAACAGAAGAGCTAATACTCATATCATTATAATCCGAGAGGGAGAAAAGAGAGACTGAAAAAGTATTTGAAGACATATGGCTAAAAACTTCCCAAATTTGGAAAAAGCCATAAACCTACACATTAAAGAAGCTGTATGAACTCCAAAACAGATAAATCCAAAGAAATCTATGCCAAGATGCATCATAATTAAACCTTTGAAAATAAAAGACAAAACTCTTGAAAGTAAGAGAGAGAAATACATTATTTTTAGGAAAAACCAATTCAAATGACAGCAGATTTCTCATCAGAAACCACGGAGGCCAGAAGGAAGCAGTACAACGTTTTTCTAGTGCTGAAAGAACTGTCAATCCAGAATTCTATACCTAGCAAAAATATCCTTCAGGAATGAAAGGAAATTATGATATCCTTAAATTAAGAAAAACTAAGAGAATTTGTCACTGACAGACTTAAAGGGGAAAACCCCCCACAAAAATTTAAAAGCTATTCAATAGCAAATCCTGTCAAATTTAGCTCAAAAAATGTTTTTCTCTAGGCCTTTCTCCATTCCTATTTCCCCTACCCTATTTCAAGCCCTTATTATAATGCACCTATAAGTTCTGATATTATTTCACTGGCTTCTTAACTATCTTCCCTTACCTCAGACCTTAAATTCATTCTCATCTTACATAAAATTTTTTTAAGCACAGAATATAAAAATGAAAACAAGTATGCCATTCCTCTGTTTTAAATACCTTTACTCTTATCCATCAGAGACTAATTCTTGTACACTTGGACTTTATTTCAGGGAACTACCACTATACTTAAAGTTGCCTTCATACACTACTTGCAATTTTCTTGGCTCTCTTCTTTGCCTGGCTAACTACTTGTCCCTCAGCATTACTAATGAAGGATGAAGTAAATATTTCTCCTTTGTGCCTCCTTCTGCTGGCATTTACCATACTATATTGAAAGAACCCTTTTACACATGTCTGAACTATTCACTCCATCCTCATATTTTTTTTTAGTTACAAAGTTTAAAAGAGCTGGATCTGAACCTTTTACAGCCTTTCTTCCCCAGGACATGTCATAGAACACTCAATATGGTTTCTGTTAAATTAACTAATGATTCCTCATATTTAGTGATATACCAGCTCTTCCCTCCATGTATCCTAAGCTCTAACCACTTCAATTCCCTGGTCATTTTTCTACCTATGCTGTTATCTCTGCCTAAAATGGCCTTTATGTAAACCTGCTTTTCCTTCTAGTGAAATTTTATCTTTAAAGGGCCAGTTTAAACATCCTCATGTTTTTATGGTCTTTCTTGATATACCTAATCTTTAAATGCTCATGAAAACTTTACGCATAACTCCAGTAAAGCATTTATTGCTCATAGTGCTCCTCACAGGTGAAAAGAAAAAAAAGGTCTGTTATTTTTCTTATCCTACATTAAGTAAGTTTCAATGAAGACAACTAAATTGAACAAAGGGGTGTGAGACTGGTTAGATAATGTAACAAAATAAAAAATTGGAGGCAGGTTTTAACAATAGGTATATACATGATTCTAATGATTTATTTGAAGAGTGGTTTAGAATCTCTTTCTTTTGGGACATTTAACAAAAAAAAAAATGCCCTAATATATCTGAGGCAGTTAAGATACAGTTTTCTGGTATAAGGTTAAGAGAAATATTAAATTATTTTTCTCAAGAGCCTTTCAAACTATGATTCACAGGACTGGAATAATTAGGGGCACCTAAATATTCCCTGACAAACCCAAAATATACTGACTTAAAGTTAAGTGTACAATAGAAAACGAATGATATCTTTTGAAAAATGACATAGAGGTGATAGCATAAAGATACCACAGAGACTTGAACACAAAGAAAAGAGTGAATTGGGATAGGGAGAGTTTTAGAAAGGATAAAAGTAATGGGTAAATTAGGGGAGTTGGTGGGACTTTGACACAAAGGAAGTAGAAGAGAACTTAAAAGTTTATCTAATATTGTGATAGAAAAAATGGAAGAAACAAGGTTCACTAGATTATATAATTGATTACATGAAAATCAAGTTATAACTAAAATAAAATTAAACATTAAGAAATATTTTATAATACTTAAATGACCACCAAAAATAAATCACCAGCTGTTTCAGTTAGCTTGCTGTCATTAAGGTTTGATATAACTTTATCTCAGATGCCCTATATAAGCCACAGAAAAGCCTCTACCAGTTGATACAGTGATCTCCCAAGAGATTCTGATACAACTGAAGGCTGGCTGAATTACAGCAGAGACAAAGCTCCTTTCAAAAAACAAGCAAACAAAAAACCCTCTAAACTCTATCTCTGGAGACAAGATGATTCTCTGTTTTATGATAACACAATTCAGATCTGCAACTGTGTTGTCATATGACTAACAGCAGAGGCCTATTCCTTAAGCCATAACATAAAATATAGACCTCTTCATGCTAAAGACTGATATTAAGACAGACCTATAATGTGCATGCAAGCTATTCATTCCTTAGGTCCTGCTATTCTTATATCAAATAACAATATCAAAAATTATACTTTAACTATATCTTAATATTCCACAAAAATGCCTTCAATTAATTAAGTTTTACTGTTAGGTAGTAATTATTGTAAGAAATAATCAAAGAGAGTTTTCTACAAGCCTCCAGACTGTAGTAAAGATTCTTTACCGTGTAAAGACCTAACTATTATAGTCTTAAATGTTTAATGTAGTCATATTGTCAATATTTTACTTTATAGCTTCTGGGTTTGAATATTTTACTTCATGGTAAGAAAAATATTATTCAGTATTTTCTCTGAAAACTCCTTAGATTTTACACATTGATTTTTAACTCACCTGAATATTGTTTGTATAATGTGTGAAATAGGGCTCTATATTTGTTTTATTTCAAGTAATAGTGGTCCAGGAACCTTATTTGTTGAATAAGCCCTATTTTCTCCATTGATTTGAAGTATCAATTTAATCATATATTACTTTGTTAGACGGACACTTACATTTGTTTCTGAATGTTCATTTTATATCATTGCTGTACTTAATTATTTCTGTGCCGGTGTCATGTTATTTTAATTGCTGAGACTTCATAATGGAATTAAATTTTTTAATATTTTATAATGGATTCTGACATTTAAAAAATAAATAAAATCAATCTGCATTAAAAAAAAAGAAAGAAAGAAGGAACTCCTACCTTTTGTGACAACATGGATGGAACTGGAGAATATTATGCTAAGTGAAATAAGCCAGTTGGTGAAAGACAAATTCATATGATCTCACCTATAACTGGACTCTATTCAACAAAATAAACTAACGAACAAAATAAACCACAGGCATGGAAACATGGAGCAGACTTAAAGTTACCAGAGGGGATGGGGAAAGAGGACAATGGTGGACAGAAGGAGAAGGGGCTAGGCAAAGAACATATATAAATGACCCATGGTCATGGACAACAGAGTGTAAATTGACTGTGGGAGATAGGTGGAGGAGGGCAAAAGGGGGAAAATGGAGACATCTGTAATAGAATAAACATGATTTAAAAAGTAAATCAAAAATAAAAATGAATAAAACCTTTAAAATAAAAAAAAGACTTAACTATTATAAAAAGTCAAAATATTCACTTAAGTAATCTTTCTGTGAAAACTTAAGGCTCACTATCATAAAAATGCCAATTCTTCTCACAGTATTTATAAATTCAATGATTCCAATAAAAATCTCAAACCCAAGGAAAAATGCCAGATGACCCTTTTTAATTAACTGAATGAGATAATTGTGAAAAGCTAGGCTTTACAGTATAGATATTCTATAATAAAGATAATTCAGAGGAAAAAAGAGCTTGAAAAGCTAGGAATATTTTAGACTAAAAATTAATTCTTTAAAATAAAATAATAAGATTGGAAAATAACATTTCTTAGAATATAGAACAAAAGGATTAAAAACATGGAACATGAAAGAAAAGTACAGAGATTTAAAAAATCAATATAGGAGCTCTAAAATCTGACAAATTGGCATGTGAGAACAAAAAGAGACACTGGAAAAACAGAAGAGAATCTACTGACAAAGAAATAATCAAGGAGAATTTTCTACAAGCCTCCAGATTGTGCCTAACACAATGAACAAAGACCCATATCAAGACTCAAATATCACTATAAAATTTCAGAATACCACAGATAAAGAGAAATTTTTGTGAGTTCCCAAAGAGGAATGATAGTCGGCTTGGCCTTAGATATCTATTCAGCAATATAACTACCAGAAAACAATGCTTTAATAACCACCCATGACCTGAGAGGAAATTATTTTCAATCTAGAATCCTTCAGTTGGCCAAAGTAACAATTAAGTGAGAGAGCACATAAAAGACATTTTCTGATATTCAAAGATGCAGAAAATTTACTTTCTGTAATCTTGATTTATAAAGTTACTTAAAGATATTCTCCAGTGAAACAAGGAGGCAAACCAAAAAGATGGCATAAAATCCAGAAGATGTGGATCTAATGCAGAAGAGCAATGAAAAAAAACTTCAAGATAATAGTTATCAGGCCTTCAGGAGAAAGTTCTTCAAGAAACAGAGGAGTTAACATAAAGAAAGTGTGAACATGAACTAGTAATATATTAAAGATTATTATTAATATAAAAGGCAAAAATACACTGAGGGCAAAACAATAAGAAATTTACGATTAAACATGAAGTAAACTGAGCTGTGTAAACATAAGATGATGAATGAAGTTTTAGAAAAAAGAATTCATTTGATGTTGATGTTAAGATTGTTCTCCTTAAACTGGTCAAGAGGTCAAAACATTCAGAGAAATTATCTTAGCACTGTGTGAGTGCAGCATTAAACAATGTTTACAAAATCATAATAATGTAAATGCTGTCTTTTAGCTTTTAAATTTTAGAGCTAACCTATGGGCAGAACATGGAAAACCTGGTTATTGTTGCAGGACTCTGTGAAAAATCCTTACACCCCTCATGAGGTAAAAGTTAAAATAGTTGACAGATAATATGAAGAGCTGATAAAAGTAGAAGAAAACGTGGATGCGTGCTAATGCTAATACCACCCATTACAAGCAATTAGAAGATATTGTAGGAAGTAGATGGGCTAAAACATAAAAAATTGAAGTACTTTATTTAAAGTTACAAAATAAATTTATAGATATATAATAAAAGTAAAAATAATAAAGACTGTGTGAAAAGTGGGGAGAGAGTAGTGTAAGTAGACTAAGTCCTCCTCTTTCATGACGGAATCCAAGCTGTGTAATGTTGATAAATGAAAAGATAAAGAAGACTTAGGATTCTGGTGAAATGATGTAATAATTCTTTTGCTACAAAATCTAGAAATTAAATATAAACTATTGCAAAATGAGAAAAACAAAACAAAAACTGAGCTGACATGTCTTTTGCAAAACACAGGGGAAGAATGTATTTATTCTATTATATAAGATCCTTTACTGTATAAAGACTTATGCAACAAAATACTCCTTGAATTCAGTCACAGGAAAATAGAGATCTAAGACTCTTCCCTTCCTTTTGTTGGGATTCCTAGCAGAAGTCAATGTAAAACCACAGTAGTGGAAAACTCCTACAATAAAATGATTTCTGCAGAGGATAAAGACCCACTGAATATTAGCTCAAAATAATAAATTGAAAAATGTATGAAGAAACCTTCTACCATAAGCAAAAGCCAGAGGAAACATCAAATAAAGAATCAGCACCTCCAAGTACAGCAGTTAACAGAGCAAAAACGTCACCGAAAGGATATTTTAAGAGAGATTAAAATTACTAAAGAAATAAAAGAAAGGCTAGAAACCACAAAGAACAAAATATAAGTAAAATCAATCAGGCAGATTTGAAAAATATCAAATAGAACTTCTAAATATGAAAAATTCAGTCTTTAAAAATAAAAAATTCAATGGATATATTAAATAGCAATTTTTAATACAGTTGAATAATTATGAGCTTGGCAGAGTTCATCAAATTAGACTGGGGGAGTTAACTGAGAGATAATTGCTTATCATAAGTTCTGTACTGTTTGAACTGTTGAAGGCATTTATTACTTTGAAAAACTTAAGAATACTTATATTTATTTTATAAAAATTAACTGAAGGTAGTATTCTATGTCATTTAATGCTCTGTATGTAAGGACTCATGTGAGAAATACAACCTGAGTTCATTAACAGGAAATTGGGAATCCAGAGCTTCTCTCCTTTGCCTTAGTTGCAAGAATTCAAGAGTAATTTTAGTGCTCAAGAGTAAGTATTGATAGCTCACTCATCATATATATATCATTTTCTTCCTCATTTAAGTAATTTTTTACTTATTTCTATTTTTTGCATTATACAAGACATAATTTTACTTTTAAAACCCTTTGAAATTCTTTTTAAAAGACAGTGGGAGCAAATCTACAAAATACTTACTACATTAGATACCACTATTACAGATCTGTTAACCTCCAAAAGATTAATTTTACTTAGGTGTTTATATTGACTTACCGATAACTCTTTATCTAAAGTGTCTGTACTCTTTAAAAGATTTTAATTAGAGACTTGTAAACAAGTGGTAGAACTGATTTAACTTTAATAAAAGATACAAATGTGGAGCTGCTCTGGTGGAGATTAGGTAGAGACAAAGCAGGGAACTGCCTGGCTTGCCAGGCCCTGTCAGCTCTCTAGGGCTCCTTGACCACAGGTTGCAATCCAATGCTACAAATGATTCTCTGTTATTTGATTAATAACTCAATTACTTAATTCAGCCTTGTTCTCACCACAGACATGAGTCAGAACACTACTACAGAAAATTCTTTTAAAAAATCTATTTTTTGGATTATTATCTTTAAAAACACAGACATCTATAAGGGAATTCAGTGATAATGAGGGAATTAAGAGAAAAGATTATGTGAAACTCAAGAAATTGTTATCTCAATCATAATTAATAGCATTTTTGCTGCTTTTCCTTAAGTCAAATAAAACAAAGCCATATAAGCATAACCACTGAAAATTCAGTAATAGTTTTAAAATTATCCTAAATCTTAAAAGCAATTAGATAAAAATCTAGTTACCAAGTTTTATTTTCTTACATTGTGGAAACAAGGCAAATATTAACATCTTGTGTACTGTTGAACTCTTTCACGATCTTGATTCTTTCCTCTGATTTTGTACTTCCATCAAGTCGTCGGTAATCAAGCCCAGATGCCATACAGTATTGCTGCAGCACATCAAGCAACTAGAGGGAAGGTACAGACATGGACAAAAGCAAATTCATGGTTTAGTAAGCTTCATACCATAACAGAGATAAAATTTACTAAGTATTAATTATTGCTGCTCACAATTTCTTTCTTACAATTACAAGAACAACAAATATTTTTCTGACTTCTAACCCATATATTTTATTATTCTAAAACTGACATTAACCTTCAGCAACCGTTCTTTGAAAAAAAATCAATCTTCAGTTTTTAAAATTAAAACCAAATAAAAAGAAAAGTATTAGACAAATCATTTATATAAATATATTTCATTTATTTATGCTATTTCCTACTTTTTAAAATCTCAAATTTCTTAAGGAACATTTTAGTTATCAACAAAAACATCAACAGAAAATTAAAAATCTATCTTTGAGTTTGCTATTTGACAGGAACCCTAATATAACTGAGACTTAAAAGTCACTTAGCTACCTCACTACCATTTCCTACAGTGTGTATAAGACAGAAACTATGGCTGGATGCCATTTTATTTGAGGTTTTCTGCTTCAGGAGTTAAGGCTGGGCTGATCAAGAATACACTTCAGACCAAACTCACCTTGGTGGAGAAGGAGAAAAGAAGAACTTTATCTCTGTTTTTCCTGCAATGACTTAAAAGCAGCTGAAGGACCTGGAAATGAACCACAGAACATCAGTGAACCAGTTCCAATTAAGAGCATACTCTATACATATAAACATTACTTGAGAATTTCTTAAAAGTATTTTTGTATAACATAACCTCAGTCAGCTTTCCTAATTCCCTTCATTGTTGGCAAGTTAGAGAAATAAAGTATTAGATATGATATGAAATGTTAATCATCATATTGTGAATAATGAGGTAAAGTTCCCAAAGACTTTTATTTCATTTCATCTTGTTTTAATAAAAAGAAATCATTTCAGATTATGAGACAAAATTTAATGGATTAATTTAATTTCTAAAATACACTTTTTAATACCTACAATATGTTTAGAAACTAAATTAGAGAGCAGCATTTCTCTTAGGAAGTATTTAAAATCTCTCTTGATATTTATTTTCTTAAAATTATCAGTCAGATACCTACCTCTTCTCATTTTCTCCTCTCTGTTTCTCTATTTTACAGTAAGCCCTGACTTCCACATTTGATTTTGACCTCAAAATACCAAGAGGCTGCCTCTACACATGGTGCTTTTTAGGGAGGAAGCAAATAATCCAAAGCCTGTGAATAATAGTAATAATATTATTTAAAAAATAGGCATTTCCACATCTGTCAATGACAGCTCTAGAACACTGTGAAAAAGCAACCCATGAAGAAAAGGAATTTTCTGAACAAAGTATAAGGTTTTTTTGAGCTTTGCAATAAATACTTAAGTAATATTTTTATTCATGATAAACATTTAATGTTTTCAATAAAAAAATTTATACTCAATATAACTCTTAATATTTGAGCAGAAGACATTGTCCTCATTCTGACCTCTACCCTACAGTCCCTCAAAAAATAAAAAATAAAAAAATAAAAAAACTGAAGTTAAAATAAAAATCTACTCAGATAACCAATCAACTGTTCAGTAAAAATGTCACAGATCAGGTACACATTATTTTAATACTTAGAAAACATATAAAGGAGTTTTATTGGCATTTAGCTTTATTTTTTATAAAATAAATGATTCTATATAAAGCATATGTATTTAATTTCAAATAATACATTAATTTTTAAAATTAATACTTTATTTTTTCAGAGCGAAATATTCAGTAGAATGTACAGAGAACTCCCAAGGACTCCCTCTTCCACTCACTCCCATCCTTCCCCGGCACAGCTCTCCCTATAAACTTCTTTACATTAGGGTGGTGCATTAACAACAACTGATGAATGAATACTGATGTTATTCTCAACCAAACTGTATAGTTCACATTAGGGTTCACTCATCGTGTTATACAGTTTTATGAATTTTGACAAAGGTATAATGACACGTATCCACTATAATGGTATCATACAGAATAGTTTCACTACCTTAAAATGTCCCTGCGCTTTATCTATGCCTTTCTCCCTGCAAACCTCTGGCAACCACTGATCATTTTACTTTCTCTATAGTTTTGTCTTTTCAAAATGTTACATCGTTGGAATCATACATTATGTAGCCTTTTAAGACTGGCTTCTTTCATTTATAAATGAGCATTTCAGGTGCCTCTGTCTTTTTATAAGCTTGAATGTTCATTTCTTTCTATTGTTAAACAATATTCCGTTGTCTGGACAGATCACAGTTTGATTATTTATTTACCTACTGAAGGGCCATCGTTATTGCTTCCAAGTTTTGGCAATTATGAATAAAGTTGCTATAAATATCTGTATACAGGTTCTTGCATGAACATGTTTTTAACTCATTTGAGTAAATACCAATGAGCGTAACTGCTGGATCTTATGGTAAGAGTATAGTTAGCTTTATTAGAAACTTCAAACTGTCTTCCAAAGTGGCTGCACCATTATGCATTCTCATCAGCAACAGATGAGTTCCTATTGCTCCATATCCTTGCTAGCATTTGGGGGTGTCAGTATTTTGGGTTTAGCCATTCTAATTGGTGTGCAGTGTGTCTCACTGTTTCAATTTGTAATTCCCTAATGACATATAATGTTGAGCATCTTTTCATCTGCTTATTTGCCATTTGTATATCTTCTATGGTGAGGTGCCTATTCAGTTTTTTGGCCCATTTTTAAATTGCATTGTTTGTTTTCTTATTGTTAAGTTTTAAGAGTTCTTTGTGCATTTTAGATACCAGTTACTTACTGTTTTGCAAATATTTTCTCCCAGTCTGTGGCTTGTCTTTTTGTTCTCTTAAAGGCATTAACATTTCTTTTTCTTTTAATCCTCATCTGAGGATACGTTTTTACTAATTTTAGAGAGAGAAACATGATTCAACCAATCAAATTTGCCTCCCATACACACTCTGACCAGGGATCAAACCCGCAACCTTTTGGTGCATAGGACAACGTTCCAACCAACTGAACCACCTAACCAGGGCAAAGACAATTAACATTTTAAATCAAGGTTTTTTGCATAGAAATCCACTCTGATTGTTTGGGATAGCATACCTATTGCATTTTCAGGTGTTCTTAAATATCTTACAAGTAAAAAGAAAAGTGGCCCTGTCTGGTGTGGCTCAGTGGAATGAGTGCCGGCCTGCAAACCAAAGGGTCACTGGTTCAATTCCTCATCGGGACACATGCCTGGACTGTGGACCAGGTCCCCAGTAAGGGAAGCATGAAAGGCCACCACACACTGATGTTTCTTTCCTCTCTTTCTCCTTCCCTTCTCCTCTCTCTAAAAATAAATAAATAAAATCTTTTTTAAAAAAAAATAGTGAATGTTTTTGGACTGAAGGTATTTATTAGGCTTGTACAAACAAACAAACAAACAAATGACTCATTACCTAAATACATAACTGTAAACTAATATCCCTTATTGGAAATTTCAGAAATGAGTGTAGTCACTATAGGTTGCAGTCTTAACAATACAGGCCCAGTGTTTTATTATCTGCTTATCCTTCATAGACTTGGACAATCCACCTAAAAATGAATCTTAAATTTGGGGATGATCACAGTTAAGAAATCTTGGATCTACCTTGGCTCAGATTAGTGAGGCACAAAGATTAAAATGACCCTTGTATGATTCCAGCAGTGCTAAACTGGATGTCCTAGTCTTTTTTTCCCCACCCCCCACAGTAAGTGGCTTTGCAACATTTTTCTCAAGGGAAAGAAAAGTGAGTATTCTTATCAGGGAAATGAGTGCAACTCGTAACCATCCCCTTGAATAGTAGTTGAGGTCCTCCATGCTTAAGAGAAAGAGCTGGAGTTCATGAGTGTAGCTTTGAGGCTATGAAGTGAATAAATTGTTTCTGCAGGCTAACCTATAATAAGAGAAATAGAACTACGATCTTTTGTCACCTGAATTAAAGAAGTACATGCATTTGGAGTTCTTGACCCATTGCCTATGGAATTATAGGCAATAATTCCATAATAAGCTTGTAGGTTTTGAATTGCTAAATCACCACATCATGTTCCTAATCAAATGATGAAACACAGCCTTAAAAATATAACCGTAGCTTATCATCGTCTCTGATTTGTTGGTGCTTCCTCACAAAACAAGTAAATTACATGCTTCCTTCACACATAAAGACACTTAGCCTCTAGCAACAATTTATGCTTGTTTTTACGCTTCTAAAACTCTTAATAAAATGAAAATGCAGTAATTATCTTAATCAGACATTATTACTAAATATATAACTCTAATTAAAGTGCAGAGTTATAAAATTTAATTTCAAGAGTAGTAACTTTTTAGTGAAGAGTCAAAATGAATAAAATTCAAATAAATAGGAATAGATAATGAAGTTTTCAAAGGAGGCCATGATTTTGGAAAATATTCTACTGGTTTAAATTATGGAATAATTAGCACTGGCTGGGTGGCTCAGTTGGTTGGAGTGTCATCCATACACCAAAGGTTGTGGGTTTGATTCCTGGTCAGGGCACAGACCTAGGTTGTGGATTCATTCCCCAGTAGGGGCACAGGTGGGAGGCAACCTATTGGTACTTCTCTCATGCATTGATGTTTCTCTCTCTCTCTCTCCCCCCACTGCCTCTGTCTCTAAAGTCAATAAAAATATCCCCTCAGGTGAGGATTAAAAAAAAGAACAGTTATGAGATACTTAGTGCTCATTACTTAGTGTACATTAATGGGTGCCAAAAATAAATTTACTATTGTTATAAAGTATAATTAGATTTGAAATATATATCGTGAAAATATAGAGTATTCTCATCAGCACAAACCTATTTATTTTAAAAATACATAACTCAACAAAGTGGGTATAAAAAACATACCACAACATAATAAAGCCCATGTATGACAATCCCACAGCTAACATGCTTAATGGTGAAAAACGAAAGCTTGTCCTTTAAGATCAGGAGAAAGATAAGAAGAGAATGCCTACTCTTGCTAATTTTATTCAACATAGTACTGGAAGTCCTAGCCAGAGCAATTGGGCCAAATAAATAAATAAATAGCAACCAAGTCAGAAAAAAAGCAAAACTACCTCTATTTGTAGATTACATGTTATATATAGAAAAACCCTGAAGAGTCCACCAAAAAAAAAATCATTTGACCTAATATACAAATGCAGTATGGGGGGGGGGGGCAAAAGTAGGTTACAGTTGTTCATATGGATCGGCACTCCCATGTCCACAGCAGCATTATTTACAAGAGCCAAGACATGGAAACTACATAAGTTTCTGTTAATGGATGAATAGATAACAATATTATTCAGCCATAAAAAAGAAGCAAAGCCGACCTGACTGGTGTGGCTCATTTGATTGGGCATCATCCTGCAAAGTGAAAGGTCACCAGTTCATCACCTGGCCAAGCCACATGCCTTGAGTTGCTGGTTTGGTCCCCCATCAAGCACATGTGACAGGCAACCCACTGATGTTTCTCTCTCACACTGATGTTTCTCTCCCTCTCTTTCTCCCTCCCTTCCCTTAAAAACAAAAAGAAAAAGAAAAAAGAAATCCTGCCATTTTCAACAACATGAAAAAGCCTTGAGGGAATTACGGGAAGTGAAGTGAGTCAGACAAAGCCAAATGCTATCTGATCTCATTTATATGTGAAACCTTAAAATAAAACAAAACATCAAACTCATAGGTGTGAGAACAGATTAGTAGTTGCCAGAGGCAGGGGGTGGAGGATAGTTGAAATGGGTGAAGGAAGTCAAAATGCAAGCTTCCATAAGATAAGTAAATCCTGAGGATGTATTGTACGGCATGGTGGCCGTAGTTAGCAATACCACACTAAATTTAAAAGGGAGTAGATCTTAAAAGTTCTCATCACATGAAAAAAATACTGTAACTACGTGAGGTGATGGATGTTAACTAGACTTACTGTGGTAATTATTTCAAAATATTTACATACATCAAATCTTTATGTGTATATGTATACATACGCTAATACAATGTTACATGCCAATTATATCTCTGTAAAAAAAAGAAATACACTCATCAGGTTTTAAGGTAATCTTCCAAGTTTACATTTTATACCACTGAATTTAGTGGTCCAGACAAACTAAACTATGGTGAGCTTGCACAGATTAACTGCTAAAAATATTTCCAGAATTTCAAAGAAAAAAACCACCTGCTTTGAATTACTTCCTTTTTTTTGCCAAAAGAAATAACTTACTTTTGTTAATTAAAATATTGAGTTGGAAATTGCTCTGTAAAAATCCTTGAATCCATAAAGAAGATTCTCGATAGTTACTAAGGGGTAAAACAATTGAATTCTGCCAAAAGGAAGCTAGAAACTGTCAGTATTTACAGACAATGCCCAGAGGAATGGGTCACTGTTGGAGAACCTAGCATCACCTTTCATACTCCTCCCTCAGTAATTCCTCACCAAGAGCACACCTATAGGTCACTTTCCCAGAGTACAACAAATGCTCCCTTGCATAAATGAAATAGAGCAACATTGAAATCTAGGTTGGCACGTAAAAAAAAAGAGACAGAAAATTCAGTCTAGACATAGAGGCCTTGAAAATCCTTACAATTCTAATAGAGAACTTAGAGAACTCTTCAAGAGGTTTCTTTTCCTAATTCAGAGATCCTACCTCTCCTCATCCTCTTACCTGGCATTAGCATTTATGTATGTGGCAGATTATTTCCTTAAAAATTTGAAGACACATTATTATACATGCGGCAACAGTATACATTTTTAAAGAGGATATGAATACAATACTGTAGGAAAGTTTGAAGTATATCTGATATAACTACTTCTAATTAGGAACCCACCAGATACAGGATCATAGTGAGCTAGTGCATGCAGATACAAGTAGACCATTTGTCTTTGGCCACCATCTCTTCTGAACAATTGGGCATCTGTTCTGATTAGCTGGTGTCCTTGTCATACCATCTGATAAATATTTTGTATATCATCCTTATGTGTATGCAAATTGGAAGAGCTCTTACCTTCATTTTTCCACTATATTTTGGATCAGAAAGTGTTTCAAAGGCTGCATCTTTGCTTTTCTGCACAAAATCTGGGAATCTGGAAAATACCTGATCACATATTCTTTTGATCAGTATTTCCTTAAAAGGAAGAGGAAAATGAAAAGAAATATTAACACATTTAAACCCATATAAGTTGAATGCAAAATTATTTTAAAAAAGAGTTATTTTAACTTAAGTTTAAATTTTCTTACTTTGATTAAAAACTTAAGTGCATGTACTTCTTTAACACATAAATTAAAAAATGAACAAGTCAGTATTTCATACAAAAATAACAAAGATATTTGGTTAGGAAATTTCATATCACATATGAAATATTTATAATAGATAGCATCACAAAGACATTTTAAAAGACAACCCAAACCTGCTGTTTGGAGGCACCAGCAGCCTGCAGTAGCGAGACGTGGTTAGCTACCTTCTGAAGGACTGTGAGGTAACTGAAGTACAAAGTTTTCACTGATTCACCATGGGAATTAGTCTGTAACCAGAGAAATACAGAAAATAAAAACAAGCAAAGGACTAACATGACTATGTAACTACTTACATCATAAATATATCACTTGCAGTAATGTTTATTATTGGGTTACTATTGGCACAATACATTCTGAGAAAATGATGATCAACTTTTTATACCAAATATCCATGAAACACTAATAAGGAATCATACTTTTGGTGAACCATAACACAGTGATATCTTTAACAAAAGAGAGGAGAATGTCTTCATTCCAGAAAGTATTTATCCTCCTGATACAATCACAGAAATGCTGGCGTACGAGGTTCCTGGGAATAAAACTATATGGTAAGGTGGTAGTGTTGTACAGATCCCTTTACTCTTTCCTCTCATTTATATTCCAAGGTTTGCTATGAATCTGAACTATTACAAAAAAAATGAAGTGGTTAAAAGCAGCAAAATAAATGAGAGTGAGAATAAGTATCAATCTATACAAATATTTATGTAGGTCCGTTTGTGTATAGTGTTATATGGCAGGTAATTTTATAATAAAATAGAGGTAAAAGAGGGAAATATAGAAAGTAAAAAATACTTGTTTCTGAATAAAAATATTTTCTATATTATATATAGTTTTTATTAAAATAATACTATGTCTCATATCAGAATAATATTTTAAGCCTATGATGAAAGAGTAAGTTTTTTAGTAGAATGTGAGACTTCCTGAAAATGAAATGAAATTTCAAGATGAAAGTAAGACACTTCCCAAAAAAAACTGAAAGAGAGAATATCAAATTGAAGTTACTTTCAAAAAGTAGTTTGCTTTTTTTTTTTATCCTCACCCAAGGACATTTTTTTCATTGTTTTTAGTGAGCAAGGAGGGGAAACAGGAAAGGAGAGAGAGAAACATCGATGTGAGAGCAAAGTATTGATTGGCTGCCCCCGCACATGCCTGGAAGGGTTGAGGATAGAACCTGCAATGCAGGGACCTTCCCCAACCAGGAATCGAATCTGCAATCCAACGGCTACTGGATGATGCTCCAACCAACTAAGCCACACCAGCCAGTGCCAAAAACTAGTTTTTTGAAAATATATTTGAATCTTGTATTTTGCTATGATTACTATTTGATATTATAAAATATTTTTAAAACTATCTTTTTTTATTAACTTACGGCTTCTAAAGTAAGGAACTTTCTGAGGAAAATTTATTTTACCTGCTACTTACAACAGAATACTATATAATCAAAATAAGATAGTAAAGATATCAAATTAAAATGCTTGCCTTATAACAACAATTTCTCCTTTTCCGGCCACTACTGCAGGTACAAGGCTCAGAAGACTGAAGTATTAAAGTCACATCTTCTGTTTCTAATACTGTTTGATAGACAGCTTTTTGAAAATCCGTTAGAGAACAATACACCATCTGCCAAGAAAAACACAAGGTAATTATTAGTATTTTTTTCTACAGTGATAATCACAATGTACATCAGATTTCAGAGACTGTAACAGTGAAAATTGCTCATAAACTATTTTTCTTCTAGATATGCGATTACAGCAATTTCTCCATAATCTCCCATAATTTTTGCCAGCACCCTACTCTAAACTATACAAATTATAACTTTATTTTCAAATATATCTCAAAGAGTTTGTTTTTTAATTAAAAGGAATCAAAATATGAAAAAACTACTGATGAGATCTCCTTAATGGTTGGGTAAAGGTATGTTCACAGTTGTGAGCATACAAAATACAAAGTTTATTCTTGTGTTATTTTTTATTAATTATCATATTATTTTCCATACGAACAACTGTAAACCTATTTTTCCCTCACCCTGTATACTTCTCAAAATTGTGGGCTTTTTAGGGTTCTACATTATTAGTCTATCATGGAAATACATTATTAAAATTTAGGTCAAATCAGAAACTAGATAATGAACAATGAAAAATTTTAGAACAATGGTAAGACTTCTAATTACAGAACTACTTTAAAAACTTAGAAAAATATCAAAAACTTCATATTACTAAACATAAGTTAAGTATTTGTATTTAATATCTTCCTATAAATTCCTAAGATTAGTAATGAAAATAGTTAAGTAAATACCCATAAAAGCAACTACAAGTTGCTACTTTGTGTCCAATTTCAAAAACAGTATGATAAAATAATGCTATATGTTATGGGATATACAATTTACCTACTATTTCCAGGAGTACTGGAAACTGGTAAAACTCTTCTAGTCAAAGCCGTATGTAATTAAGGACATAAAACTAAATATACCCGTAATAGAGTTTTAAGCAATGTGAATAAAAGGGAAAAGTCATTTATTTATAAATATTTATATGTGTATATCGCTACAATAAATATTACTGTAAAAAGTGACAAAATGTGCATCAAAAGAAATACAGGGCTGTCCATATAAAACAATGATAGAGTTTTAAAAAACTATACATAACATATTAGCTATATCTTGGCTGTACTTGAATACAAAAGTACATATAAAAATAAAAAAAGAATACAGAAGACAGAGGTTGATGATTAAGGTATGGAGGGAAATTTGCGTTGTTATTTTGCCCAGCTTTATTGAGATATAATTGACATAAAACATTGTGTAAGTTTAAGAAGTACAATGTGATAATTTCACACATATATATTACAAAATTATTACCACAATAAGGTTAGTTAACACATCCATTACTTCACATAATGACATTTTATTTTTATTTTTTTAATTTATAAATCATGTTTATTCTATTACAGTTGTCTCAAGTTTTACCCCTTTACCCTCCTCCAACCATTCCACCCCCAACCCCCACTTCCACAGTCAATTTCCACTCTGCTGTCCATGTCCATGGGTCATTCATACATGTTCTTTGTCTAGTACCTTCCCCTTCTTTCCACCATTGTCCTCTTGCCCCATTTCCTCTGGTCACTTTGAGTCTGCTCCATGTATCCATGCCTGTGGTTTATTTTGTTTGTTAGTTTATTTCTTGAATAGATTCCACTTGTAGGTGAGATTTTATGGTAACTGTCTTTCACCAACTGGCTTATTTCACTTAGCTTAATACTCTCCAGTTCCATCCATGTTGTTGCAAAAGGTGGGAGTTCCATGTCTCTCTCTCTCTTTCTTTCTTAAATGCAGATTGATTTTATTTATTTATTTAAATGTGAAAATTCATAATAAAATATTAAAAAATTTAATTCCATTATAAAGTCTCAGCAATTGAAACAACATGACACCAGCACAGAAATAATCAAGTAGAGCAATGAAACATAATGAGCATTCTAGAGACAAACGTATGTATCTAACACTGTAATATATGATTCAATTGATATTTCAACTCAATGGGGAAAATAAGGCTTATTCAGCAAATAAAGAGCCTGGACCCCTATGACTTGAAATAAAGCAAATATAGAGCCCTATTTCACACATTAATAAAAAATATTCAGGTGAGTTAAAAATCAATATGTAAAATCTAAGGAATTTTCGCAAAAAATACAGAATAATATTTTTCTTACCCTGAAGTAACATATTCAAACCCAGAAACTATAAAGTAAAATACTGACAATATGACTAATTTAACATTTAAGACTATACAGTAATATACATATAGAAAAAGTTAAAGGACCAGTAATAGAGTAGGAATGTATCTGCAAACATCCCAAAAAGGGTTAATAGTTTGTTTTTGTTTTTAGGGAAAAAATTCTACAAACATTTAATAAAAAAAGGGTAAAGAATACCAAAAAGTCATTTAAAGCTTTTTAAAAAAATAATAGAAATAGGCAAGAAATACACAAAAACAGGTGTAGTTTCTACAAATACTAAAGGAACAATTAAAATAACATCATTGTCACAATCAGATTAATGAGTATTAAAAATACTGGTAATATCAAGTATTGGCTACTCCAAAAGGAACTGGGTATTCATAGAAACTTTTCCTTCATCGTAAAGCAGTCCCTTTAGCATATTTTGCAGTGCTGGTTTGGTGGAGGTGTATTCTTTTACCCTTCTTTTGTCTGGGAAACTCCTTATTTCGCCTTCCATTTTAATTGAGAGCCTTGCTGGGTAGAGCAGTCTTGGTTGCAGGCCTTAGCTTTTCATGACTTGGAATATTTCTTGCCATTCCCTTCTGCCTTGCAGGGTTTCTGTTGAGAAGTCAGCTGCTAGCCGTATTGGGGCTCCCTTATATGTTACTACCTTTCTCCCTTGCTGCCTTTAGGATTCTCTGTCTTTGATATTTGCCATTTTAATGATGATGTGTCTTGGAGTGGGCCTCATTGGGTTCCTCTTGAATGGGACCCTCTGTGCTTTCTGCTCTTGTGTGACTTTTTCTCTCCTCCAATTAGGGAAGTTTTCCATCATTACTTTTTCAAACAGGTTCTCTATTCCTTCCTCAACCTCTTCTCCTTCTGGTGTCCCTATTATACGGACATTATTACGTTTCAGGTTGTCCTGCATTTCCCTAAATGCCACTTCATTCTTTCTGAGTCTTTTTCCATTTTCTTGCTCTTTCTGGGAGCTTTTTTCTACCTTGTCCTCCAGCTTGCTGATTTGGTCTTCAGCTTCATCTAGCCAGCTTTTGAGTCCTTCTATTGTGTTCTTCAATTCAGAAATTGTATTCTTCATTTCCTCTTGTCTCTTATTGATAGTTTCCATGTCCTTTTTCATGCTGATATAGTTTGCAGTAAGTCCCTCGTAGTTTCCCTGTTGTTTTTTGTAATTCTCTCTGAGCTCACTGAGCTCATTGAGCTTCCTTAGGACCACTGTATTGAACTCAGTATCTGATAGTTTACATGCCTCTATTTCATTTAGTTCTCTTTCTGGGGATTCCTCCTTTCCCTTCGAGTGGGGCATATTTCTTTGTCTTCCCATTATTTGTGAGACTCTTCTCTTTTGCTTCTGCTTCTTAAGTTGATCTGTCTTGATTTCCTGACTTTGTGGTGTGAACTTCTATGGTTGGAGACTGCTGTTTTTTTCTTTCTGGATCTGCCTCTGATGATGTCAGTTGTTGACCCTGTCTGACATTAGGCAGTCTGTTCAAGACTTCCAGGAATCTACTGTCTGTGGTGGTCTCCTTCAGCTGTTAATCTAGTCACTCTGCACTCAGCAAGCCACTTTAGACAGCTCAGGGTGGGGCCGATTCCCTCCTGGGGGTGTGGTTATTGGGTCCTCTCACGCTGCTACATATTGGGGAGGAGTTTGCATGGGAATCCTGACAGCTACTCCCTCCGTTCTCCCCCCAAATCCTCCATATCCACTCTCATCAAGTGTCTCTAGAACACTCTGTGCCCCTTTTAGCCTGGGATGTACTGTCTGTGGCTGCCACTCTGCACTCAGCAGGTGGCTTAGACAGCACAGGGCGGGATCACATATTAATTTTTTTGTGATTAGAACATTTAAAATTTATTCACTTAGCAACTTTCAAGTATACACTATGGTACTGTTAACAAGTCACTATGTTATGCATTAGATCTCCAGAACTTATTAATCTTAAAACTGAAGGTTGTATCCTTTGACTAATATCTATCCATTTCCCCTGCTCCGTAGCCCCTGGCAACCACTATTATACTGTTTCTATGAGTGTGGCTTTTTAAAATAGTCAACATATGAGATCATACAACATTTTCTTTCTCTGTCTGACTTATTCATTTAGCACAATGACTTAAAGGTCTGACCACGTCTTCAAACTTACAGATTTCCTTCTTTTTTATGGCTGAATGATATTCCATTACATATGTGTGTTTGTGTGTGTTTGTGTGTGTGTGTATCACAAATTCTTTATCCATTCATCTGTCAACAGACACTTAAGTTGTTTAATGTCTTCATTATTGTGAATAATGTAGCAATAAGCATGGACTTTCAGATAGCTCTACCTTCATCTCCTTTGTATATATACCCAAAAGTGGGAGTGCTGGACCATATGGTAGTTCTAGTTTTAATTTTGGGGAACTGCCATACTATTTTTCCATAGTAGCTCTACTAACTTACATTCCCACAAACAGTGCACCAGGCTTCCCTTTTCTTCACATCATCACTAATACTTATTATTGCCTGTCTTATTCATAATTGCCATTCTAATAGGCATGAGGTAATGCCGAATTGTGGTTCTGGTTTGCATTTCCCTGATGACTAGTGATGTTGAGCATCATTTCATGTATCCGTTGGCCATTTGTATGTTTTCTCTGGAAAAATGTCTATTCAGATCAGATCATTGTTTAATTAGATTATTATTGCTATTGAGTTGTATAAATAAATCCCTTTTATATTTTTAATATTAACCTCTTATCAGATAGATGCTTTGCAAATATTTTCTCTCATTCTGTAGGTTGCCTGTTCATTCTGTTGAATGTTTCTTTTGTGATACAGAGGTTTTTAGTTTGGCATAGTAGTATTTGTTTATTTTCACTTGTGCTTTTGTTGTCATATCCAAAAAATCACCTCCAAGACTAAAGTCAAGGAGCTCTTTCCTTATGTTTTCTTCTAGTTTTATGGCTTTGGGTATTATATTTAAGTCTTTAATGCATTTTGTGTTAATTTTTGGTGAATGGTGTGAAATAGGAGTCCAACTGCATTCTATCACGTGAATACCCAATCATTTATTAAAAAGTCTATCTTTTCTTCACTAAGTATTATCAGCTCCCTTATCAAATATTAGTTGACTGTATATGCATGGATTTTTTTCTGGGCTTTCTATTTTATTCCATTAGTCTACGTGTATGTCTTTATGCCAGTACCATGCTGTTTTGTTTATTATAGCTTTGTAGCATAGTTTGAAATCATTTTAACAATATTAATTATTCTAATCCACTAACATGAGATATCTTTCCATTTATCTGTGACTTCATTTTCTTTCATTAATGTCTTCAAGTTTTTAGTGTACAGGTCTTTTACCTCCTTAGTTAAATTCTTCAGTATTTTACTGTTCATTTGCTATTATTAAAACCTGTAATAACATTTACGGAAAAATTCCTTCATGTCACACATTTTAGAGCGACACCATGAGTGAGGCACTGTTATCATCTCCCCCATGTAAAAGATAAAGAAATCAGAGAGGGGGAAAGATGGCGGAGGAGTGAAAGGGAGTCACGCTGACCTCCTCCCAAAACCAAACTGGAATTGCAACTAAATAATGGAGTAATCACCTGGAAAGCAGTGGAGCAATAGTGGGAGAGGAGCCTTGGTGCCGCGGACAGTGGATTCTACTCTCACACATCCCAACGGGTGAGAATTGCGGTGGAGGCTCGAGAGGGTGGGCTGGGTGCGCACGGGCACTGGCACCAGAGGGACATTGAAACGGCCAGTTAGCGTCCCCCCGAGAAGAACGGGGTCTGAATCATAAACAGGAACCCCTAAACTACAGCAGCTAAAGCCGAGAAAATACAGACAAAATGCAACCCCAAAAAGCTTAGGGGCGCTCTCTGCCAGAGACAGACGGCTGGGGATGCAAAAAGACATTTAAAGGGCAAACGCAAAAGTTGCAGCGGCAGCCACCCTCCTTGATCGCTGGGTACAGGCGGCAACAGGGTGGGCTGGTGCCTGGGAAAAGACTGGTGAGGAAAACTTTGTGAAGAGAACTGAGACTGCGGCTGGTGGAGCCCGGGTGATAACGCACTTCCCACTCTCCAGCTACCATCTCGCTCAGGCATAAGGGAATCAATTAACCTGCCTTTTGTGCGCTCCGCACACAGCTTGTACGCCTGTGAGCTACGGGGCTGAGTGCAGACTGGCTGGGAGAGCCTTGAGGAGAGACTGGAGACGGAGGCGTTGGGGAAAGAACGGGAGGAGGAACCGGGGAGTCCCGACTCCCTCCCCGTTCGGTAGTCTCCATTGTGGGCTGGAAAGGCGCGACCCCAAAGAGGCAGAAGCGGGGTGCACATGAACCACACTGCCTGTGATTGAAACGCAGTCCGCACAGGGGTTGGATCCATGGCCGAAGGGGTCACAGAACTGCCCAGAGGCCCCTGAGGGGAGACTGAAAACGGAGGCATTGGGGAAAGAACGGGAGGAGGAACCGGGGAGTCCCGACTCCTTCTCCTTGCCGTAGTCGCCATTGCGCGGGAAGAGGCCACACCCCCAAAGAGCCAAAAGCCGAAAAGCAAACATAGACACCCCCAAAACACCCAGAGCAGGCGCGCACACTTGGGCCGAGTGACTGGCGAGGGTTGGCGAGCGTGTGTGTGATCCACGCGGGATGGTGAACGCTTGCACCTGCCGGCAAGGCCTCACACAGACTGGCACCCATACAGCCTACGAAGGAGTGCACAGAGGGGCAAGGGCAGGCGTAAATTGACCTACCCGCCGCGATTGCCGAGCAGCCCACAAAATAAGTAGAGCTGCCCAGAGTCCCTAGAGGAGAGACCAGAAACAGGATTAACCGGAGAGTCCTAGAGCTGATTTCCTCCCATTTCCATAGTCCCCATTTGGCGAGGGCAAGCAACGCACCCAAAGAGCCAAAAGCGGGGAAAACACACAATAGAAGACCCTAAACTGACCAGTGCTGCGAAGTTCGCGTGCCAGGGAGGCCAGATGAGTACGGGAGGTCGCGAATAAGCCCCCTGGTCTGGGGAAAGCACATACGAGCCCAGGCAGGTGGGGGACCCTGCCGCGCTGGGAACGCGCTCAAGGAGCCCGCGTGAGAGCGCAGAGAGATCCCAAAAAATAGCTCAGCCCTGACCGAAGGGGTCTCAGAGCTGCTCCAAGCAGGAGTCAGACACAGGCATTAGACTCCTGAAAGACTCAAACAAACAACCCAAGGCTGTATAGGGTCAACAACTGACATCATCAGAGGCAAGCCCAGAAAGAAAAGGACAAAAATACTTAACAGACTCTCACAAAAATGGGAAGAAAAAGAAGTTCCCCTCAAATAGGTGGAAAAGGGGATTCCCCACAGAGAGAGCTAAATGAAATAGAGGCAAGGGAACTATCAGATATGGAATACAAAACAATGGTTCTAAGGAAGCTCAATGAGCTCAGCCAGCTCAAAGAGAACTATGAGAAACTGCAGAGAAACTATCAGGATCTTACAGCAAACTATATCAGCCTGGAAAAGGACATAGAAACTATCAAGAAGACACAAGAGGATATGAAGAATACCATTTCTGAATTGAAGAACACAGTAGAAGGAATCCAAAGCAGGCTGGATGAAGCCGAGGATCGAATCAGTGAGATGGAGGACAAGGTAGAAAAAAGCTCCCAGATAGAACAATAAATGGAAAAATGACTCAAAAAGAATGAAGAAGCATTTAGGGAAATGCAGGACAACCTGAAACGCAATAATATCCGTATAATAGGGATGCCAGAAGGAGAAGAAGAGGAGCAAGGAATAGAGAACCTCCTCGAAAAAGTAATGATGGAAAATTTCCCTAATTTGAGGAGAGAAAGGCTCTCATGGATCCAGGAGGCACAGAGGACCCCACTCAAGAGGGACCAAAGGAGGTCCACTCCAAGACACATCATCATTAAAATGGCAAATGTCAAAGACAAAGAATCCTCAAGGCAGCAAGGGAGAAGGAGAAAGTAACATACAAGGGGGCCCCGATACGCCTAGGAGCTGACTTCTCAACAGAAACACTACAAGCCAGAAGGGAATGGCAACAAATATTCCAAGCCATGAAAAGCAAGGGCCTACAGCCAAGGCTGCTCTACCCAGCTAGGCTCTCCATTAAAATAGAAGGAGAAATACGCAGTTTCCCAGACAAAAGAAAGCTAAAAGAATACATCTCTACCAAACCAGCACTCCAAGATATGCTAAGGGGACTGGTTTAAGCAGATGAAGGAAAAGAATGAGACAGAGAGGAACACAAGTACAAAGAGAAAAGATGAGTAAGTTTCTATCAGTAATATCTCTCAATGTGAATGGACTAAATGCCCCAATCAAAAGACACAGGGTAGCTGAATGGATAAGAAAACATGACCCACACATATGCTGCCTACAAGAGACCCACCTCAGAGCAAAAGACCTACACAGATTGAAAGTAAAGGGATGGAAAATAATATTCCAAGCAAATGGACATGAGAAAAAGGCTGGCGTTGCCATACTTGTATCAGACAAAGTAGATTTCAAAGCAAAGGCCATAAAGAGACACCCAGAGGGGCACTTTATCATACTTAAAAGGAGAATCTATCAAGAAGACATCAACATTGTAAACTTATATGCTCCCAATATAGGAGCCCCCAAGTTTATAAGGAAATTGTTGGATGACTTCAAAAAAGATATAGACAGCAACACACTGATAGTAGGGGATTTCAACACCCCACTGTCAAAAATGGACAATTCTTCCAAACAAAACATTAATAAACATATCGTGGCGCTGAATGAAACACTGAATCAAAGAGACTTAACTGACATATATAGAACCTTACATCCCAAAGAAGAAAAATACACATTCTTTTCAAATGCTCATGGCAGTTTTTCAAAGATAGACCACATGATAGGACACAAAGCAAGCCTCAGCAAATTCAGGAAAATTGAAATAATACCAAACTTTTTCTCAGACCACAAGGCCATGAAACTCGAAATCAACCTCAAAGAGAAACTTCAAAAACTTGCAAACTCATGGAGACTGAACAGTACACTATTAAACAATGATTGGGTCAATAATGAGATAAGAGAAGAAATCAAAAAATTTCTGGAAACAAATGAAAATGAACAGACAACTGTCCAAAACCTATGGGACACAGCAAAGGCGGTCCTGAGAGGGAAGTTCATAGCAATACAGGCTTACCTTAAAAAGATAGAAACATTTCAAATAAAAGACCTAACACTACAACTTCAAGAACTGGAGAAACAACAACAAATAAATCCTAGAGCAAGTAGAAGGAAGGAAATAGTCAAGATTAGAGCAGAACTGAATGACATAGAGACGAAAAGAACAATTCAGAGGATCAACCAATCCAGAAGCTGGTTTTTTGAAAAGATTAATAAAATTGACAAGCCATTAAGCAGACTCATCAAGACAAAAAGGGAGAGGACCCAAATTAATAATATCAGAAATGAAAGAGGAGAAATAACAACTGATACCACAGAAATACAAAGGATCATCAGAAACTATTATGAACAATTATATGCCAAGAAATTTGAAAATCTTGATGAAATGGACAAATTTTTAGAAAAGTATAATCTTCCAACACTGAAGGAGGAAGAAACAGAAAGCTTGAACAGACCGATAACAGCTGGGGACATTGAAACAGTCATCAAGAAACTCCCAGCACACAAAAGCCCAGGGCCGGACGGTTTCCCAGGAGAATTTTACAAAACATTTAAGGAAGAGCTAACCCCTGTCCTTCTGGGACTATTCCAAAAAATCCAAGAGGAGGGAAGACTCCCAGACTCCTTCTATGAGGCCAGCATCACCCTGATCCCAAAACCTGATAAAGACCCTACAAAGAAAGAAAACTACAGGTCAATTTCGCTGATGAACATAGATGCTAAAATCCTCAACAAAATATTGGCAAACCGCATCCAGCAATGCATTGAAAAGATTATCCACCACGATCAAGTGGGATTCATCCCAGGGATGCAGGGATGGTTCAATATACGCAAATCAGTAAACGTGATACATCACATAAATAAAAGAAAAGACAAAAACCACATGATCATCTCGACAGATGCAGAAAAAGCATTTGACAAGGTACAGCACCCATTTATGATCAAAACACTCAGCAAAATGGGAATAAATGGGGCATTCCTTAACGTAATAAAGGCCACATATGAAAAACCTACAACTAATATCATACCAACGGGAAAAAACTGAAAGCTTTCCCACTAAGATTGGGAACACGACAAGGATGTCCGCTCTCACCGCTTCTTTTCAACATCGTATTGGAAGTCCTAGCCACAGCGGTCAGACAAGAGAAAGAGATAAAAGGCATCCAAATAGGGAAGGAGGAAGTAAAACTATCATTGTTTGCAGATGACATGATAGTGTACATAGAGAACCCTGTAGACTCTACCGAAAAACTTCTCAACCTAATAAGTGAATTTGGCAAAACAGCAGGATACAAAGTCAACATTCAGAATTCAAAGGCGTTTTTGTACACCAGCAATGCAATAGAAGAAGAAATCAGAAAAAATATACCATTCGATATAGCACGAAAAAAGATAAAGTACCTAGGCATAAATTTAACCAAAGACACAAAAGACCTGTATGCAGAAAACTATAGAACATTGAAAAAAGAAATTAAGGAAGACACAAATAAATGGAAGCATATACCGTGCTCATGGATTGGAAGAATTAATATCCTCAAAATGTCCATACTACCCAAAGCAATTTATAGATTCAACGCAATCCCTATTAAGATACCAATGACGTATTTCACAGAAATAGAACAGACATTTCAAAAATTTATATGGAACCATAAACGACCCCGAATAGCCGCAGCAATTTTGAGAAAGAAACACAAAGTAGGAGGGATCACAATACTGGACATCAAACTCTACGACAAAGCCAGCATACTCAAAACAATCTGGTACTGGCACAAGAACAGACCCATAGACCAGTGGAACAGAATAGAAAGCCCAGAAATAAGCCCAGGTCTCTGTGGGCATCTAATATTTGACAAAGGGAGCAGAAGCATAAAATGGAGCAATAATAGCCTCTACAACAAATGGTGTTGGGAGAGCTGGACAGCTACATGCAAAAAATTGAAATTGGATCATCAGCTGACACCATACACAAAAATAAACTCAAGATGGATAAAAGACTTAAATATAAATCACAACACGATCAAAGTCCTCGAGGAGAACATTGGCAGGAAACTCTCAGATATCCCACGCAGCAATTTTTTCACTGATATGTCTCCTAAAGCAAGGGACATAAAGGAAGGAATAAACAAGTGGGACCTCATAAAAATAAGAAGCTTCTGCACGGCGAAAGAAAACATCAGGAAAATCAAAAGGGAGCCAACCGTATGGGAAAATATATTTCCTAATGATACATCAGATAGAGGTTTGATCTCCAAGATATATTAAGAACTCACTCGACTCTACTCCAAGACGACAAACGATCCAATCAAAAAATGGGCAAAGGACCTGGGCAGATGCTTTTCTAAGGAGGAGATACAGAGGGCCCAGAGGCATTTGAAAGGATGCTCTGCATCACTAGCCATCAGAGAAATGCAGATCAAAACCACCATGAGGTACCACCTCACACCGGTCAGAATGGCCATCATAAACAGATCCACAAACAACAGGTGCTGATGAGGCTGTGGAGAAAAGGGAACCCTAGTACACTGTTGGTGGGAATGCAGACTGGTGCAGCCACTATGGAAAGCAGTGTGGAATTTCCTCAGAAAGCTGAAAATGGAACTGCCTTTTGATCCAGCGATTCCCCTGCTGGGAATATACACTGAGAACACCAAAACGCCAATACAAAAGAACCTATGCACCCCAATGTTCATAGCAGCACAATTTACAATAGCCAAGTCTTGGAAGCAACCTCAATGCCCATTAGTAGATGATTGGATCAAAAAATTATGGTACATATACACAATGGAGTACTACGCAGGAGAAAGAAAAAAAGAAGTACTAAACTTTGCGACAGCATGGATGGAACTGGAGAGCATCATGCTAAGCGAAATAAGCCAGGGGGCGAAAGACAAATACCATATGATCTCACCTATAAGCGCAACCTAACCAACAATGCAAAGATGCAAGGAAAATATGACCAGCAACACTGAAAGGAAAAGAAATCAACAGAGACAAGAGAGAAGGGGGGGGCGGCAGGGAAAGGGAAGGGAAGGGGAAAGTCAAGGAACATATAGCAAGGACTCATGGACAAAACCAAAGGGGAAGAGCTGAGGGAGGGAAGGTGGGAGGGGGCAAGGGAAAGAGGTGGGGGGGAGGCAGAGACAGATGTATTTAAAAAGTAAATAAAAAAAAAGATAAAGAAATCAAGGTTTGAGAGACTTAGCAAATTCTTCAAGGTCATAAAACTCATAAGTAGGGGAGTGAAGATTCAAATCTATAGCATTTGATTTCAGAACCCAATCTCTAAACTTTTTTGTAGAACTTTCTTTTCATATTTTTATGGTTTGTTGTCCTTACTAGATAGACAACTAAATAATATACATTAAATTGAACAAAACATTTTTAAAAAGTGGAAGCTCATGAAATTTTCCAATTAAATAATATTTGCTTTAGATCAAAAAGACAAGTGTTATATCAGTTTCCCAACTTGCAGATCAGCATCATATTTTTGTTGCAACTCGATCTTTTGAAAGTAATGATCATCAGGCTACCCTAAGACCAGAGGGTATTTGATAGGATTGCCGTTATTTGGGACAACATTAGCTAGACTTAGTTTATAGTAATTTATAGAATCCTTTTCCATTGTCTGAGATAGAAGAACCACACAAAAACTATAAAAGAGAACTGCTGTATTTTAAAAAATCCTCCTGACGTCAAATTCTCATATTTCCTTAAACAATTAATAGACTTTAATAGCAATTTTCCTACAAAGTTGTAGAATTAGGTTAGTTGTGTCACTGAAAATGGCATTCTATAAGAAACAAAAGTATAATAACAAAAAGTTTTTAACTACTTGGTCTTGTAGCTAGAATTAAGGTACTAAAGAATGTACTGAGCTGTAGAGAGTAGACAATGGAGGAGTTATAAAATATGAACAGAAAACCCATTATGGAGATAAACTCTTCTTTCTTCATTGAAGAAGAACTATACAGAAAGAATTTTGTCCTAGAATCAAGATGGTAGAGAGTGAACGGAAGTCACACTGACCTCCTCCCAGGACAAACCTGGAATTACAACTAAATTCTGGAGAAATCACCTGGAACAAACAACTGAACAATAGCAAGAGAGGAGCTTTATAACCTCGGACAGGCAGAAGAATCAGCTTAGCACAACCTAACTGGTAAAAAGTGCAGTAGAGACTCGAGAAGGTGGGAGGGGGGAGCCCAAGGGAGGCAGCATCAGAGGGATATTGAAGTGGCCCGTTGGATCCCCTTGAGAAGATTGGGGCCTAAACTATAAGCAGGGATCTCCAGCCTATAGCACCAGAGCCCAAAATGTACACAGAGAACAGCCAGCTACGAAACGTGGTAGGGATGCTCTCTTCCAGAGATGAGCAGCTGGAGACACAGAGATGTTTAAAGGATCAGTGCATAAATTTTTATTTGCAGCCACTTACCCTAGTCTCTGGCAAAGATAGGGGTACAGTGGGCTAGAGACTCCTGAGGAGAGACTGGGAAAGGAGGCTTTGGGGAGAGAACTGAGAAGTAGAAAGCGGGATCCCAGTGCTGACTCATTCCCCGTGTGGCAGCAGCCATCTTGCTTAGGCAGACCACTCCCCTGAGCGGCAACAATGTGAGAGGACACAACAGCCCCACCCACAGGAGGGACTCGGCCCTGGCCCAGTGGTGCGAAAGCCTGACTGCTGAGTACAGAGAGGCAGCCACAGATATTAGATCCCTGGCTAAAAGGGGCGCAGAGTGTTCTAGAGACACTTGAGAAGAGACAGCAAAAGGAGCTTTGGGGAGAGAATGGAGAAAGTAGCTCGTAGGATCCCAGTGCTGACTCCTTCCCCATTTGGCATCAGCCATCTGGCTCAGGCAGACCACTTACCTGAGCACAACAGTGTGAGAGGACACAAAAGCTGCACCCCCCTCCCCAAGAGGGACTTTTCCCACTCTGTAGTGCCTAAACCTGATTGTTGAGGGCAGAGTGACTAGATTAACAGCTGAAGGAGACCACCACAGACAGTAGATTCCTGGAAGTCTTGAACAGATTGCCTAATGTCAGACAGGGTCAACAACTGACATCATCAGAGGCAGATCCAGAAAGAAAAAAACAGCAGTCTCCAACCATAGAAGTTCACACCACAAAGTCAGGAAATCAAGACAGATCAACTTAAGAAGCAGAAGCAAAAGAGAAGAGTCTCACAAATAATGGGAAGACAAAGAAATATGCCCCACTCGAAGGGAAAGGAGGAATCCCCAGAAAGAGAACTAAATGAAATAGAGGCATGTAAACTATCAGATACTGAGTTCAATACAGTGGTCCTAAGGAAGCTCAATGAGCTCAGTGAGCTCAGAGAGAATTACAAAAAACAACAGGGAAACTACGAGGGACTTACTGCAAACTATATCAGCATGAAAAAGGACATGGAAACTATCAATAAGAGACAAGAGGAAATGAAGAATACAATTTCTGAATTGAAGAACACAATAGAAGGACTCAAAAGCTGGCTAGATGAAGCTGAAGACCAAATCAGCAAGCTGGAGGACAAGGTAGAAAAAAGCTCCCAGAAAGAGCAAGAAAATGGAAAAAGACTCAGAAAGAATGAAGTGGCATTTAGGGAAATGCAGGACAACCTGAAACGTAATAATGTCCGTATAATAGGGACACCAGAAGGAGAAGAGGTTGAGGAAGGAATAGAGAACCTGTTTGAAAAAGTAATGATGGAAAACTTCCCTAATTGGAGGAGAGAAAAAGTCACACAAGAGCAGAAAGCACAGAGGGTCCCATTCAAGAGGAACCCAATGAGGCCCACTCCAAGACACATCATCATTAAAATGGCAAATATCAAAGACAGAGAATCCTAAAGGCAGCAAGGGAGAAAGGTAGTAACATATAAGGGAGCCCCAATACGGCTAGCAGCTGACTTCTCAACAGAAACCCTGCAAGGCAGAAGGGAATGGCAAGAAATATTCCAAGTCATGAAAAGCTAAGGCCTGCAACCAAGACTGCTCTACCCAGCAAGGCTCTCAATTAAAATGGAAGGCGAAATAAGGAGTTTCCCAGACAAAAGAAGGGTAAAAGAATACACCTCCACCAAACCAGCACTGCAAAATATGCTAAAGGGACTGCTTTACGATGAAGGAAAAGTTTCTATGAATACCCAGTTCCTTTTGGAGTAGCCAATACTTGATATTACCAGTATTTTTAATACTCATTAATCTGATTGTGACAATGATGTTATTTTAATTGTTCCTTTAGTATTTGTAGAAACTACACCTGTTTTTGTGTATTTCTTGCCTATTTCTATTATTTTTTTAAAAGCTTTAAATGACTTTTTGGTATTCTTTACCCTTTTTTTATTAAATGTTTGTAGAATTTTTTCCCTAAAAACAAAAACAAACTATTAACCCTTTTTGGGATGTTTGCAGATACATTCCTACTCTATTACTGGTCCTTTAACTTTTTCTATATGTATATTACTGTATAGTCTTAAATGTTAAATTAGTCATATTGTCAGTATTTTACTTTATAGCTTCTGGGTTTGAATATGTTACTTCAGGGTAAGAAAAATATTATTCTGTATTTTTTCCGAAAATTCCTTAGATTTTACATATTGATTTTTAACTCACCTGAATATTTTTTATTAATGTGTGAAATAGGGCTCTATATTTGCTTTATTTCAAGTCATAGGGGTCCAGGCTCTTTATTTGCTGAATAAGCCTTATTTTCCCCATTGAGTTGAAATATCAATTGAATCATATATTACAGTGTTAGATACATATGTTTGTCTCTAGAATGCTCATTATGTTTCATTGCTCTACTTGATTATTTCTGTGCTGGTGTCATGTTGTTTCAATTGCTGAGACTTTATAATGGAATTAAATTTTTTAATATTTTATTATGAATTTTCACATTTAAATAAATAAATAAAATCAATCTGCATTTAAGAAAGAAAGAGAGAGAGAGACATGGAACTCCCACCTTTTGCAACAACATGGATGGAACTGGAGAGTATTAAGCTAAGTGAAATAAGCCAGTTGGTGAAAGACAGTTACCATAAAATCTTACCTATAAGCGGAATCTATTCAACAAAATAAACCACAGGCATGGAAACAGAGCAGACTGAAAATGACCAGAGAGGATGGGGAAGGAGGACAGTGCTGGAAAGAAGGGTAAGTAAGGTACTAGACAAAGAACATGTATGAATGACCCATGGACATGGACAACAGAGTGGGAATTGACTGTGGGAGTAGGAGGTGCTGGGGTGGGGCTGGGGTGGGGTGGGGGAGGAGGGCAAAAGGGAAAAACAGAGGGAGGTGTAATAGAATAAACATGATTAAAAAATAAAAACACTGAAAACAAAGAAAAATGCAATTAAATGAAAAGAAAAGAAAGTATTTTGTTCCAAAATAGGAGAAATGAGTGTAATGTATACCAACAATATACCTATTAGCTGACAGGTTAGTAAAGTTAGTAAGGAAAATGATTGGGCTTAATTGATATTTTCTGAAATTCTCCATAAAGCAATTTTTTTCACACTGAGTAAAAGGGAAAAAAATTATATTCACGAAATATCACAGGAGAGAGGCTTCCTCTTAAAAATTTTTTTCAGGAAAAAATAAAACACAATTAGAAATTAATAATATATACAAAAGCAGTTCTCACCCGATCTTCCTTCTTAGGCAACTGATTCTTGATTAGAGTCTTGGTACGCCTGAGAAAGCATCCAGTCATTTTTTTTGCAAGCCTTTTCATGGCCTTTCGGCCAGTAGCTAGTTCTCTTTTTGTTGCTGTGTGTCTCTGACCATGTTCTACTGGGTCAGAAAACTGCTTCTTGAAGTGGATCCTGCTACCTAAAAGTCCTGGCACAGCCCTTCATAAAGGCAATAAAAAAATATTAGGGCTTTACTGAATTATGTAAAAGGAAAAACATTCGCTTCTTTCTGCTTCTAAAAACTAAACTCACTTGTTTGTTAATGACAGCAATAAAATAGGCAAATAAATATAACATTCTCTCTTTATGACACTTTTTCAGTAAATAACTATATGATAATAAAATTGGCAAATAAGTTCAGAGATTTACTTCAGTGAACAAAAGTACAGATAGGTTTTTCATGGGACTCTATTTTGTATACTATGTTTGGGATCAAACGTTTCTGTAAACAGACAAATAATTGTGATTTTTTTCTCTCACAGAAAGTAATAATTAGCAAACAAGCTAACATTAAGTTAAGGATGTATTAAATAAAAAAAAAAAAGTGTAGCACTCACCAGTCCATAACACACCACAGTTCTTTCATGTTGTTCTGAAGAATGGTTCCAGTGAGGCCGATGCGAACATTGCATTTTAAAGCTTTCATAACTTCTGTTACTTTAGCCTTTGGATTCTTGATTCTATGAGCTTCATCCACAATGACAGCTGACCATTCCAAACTATAAAGTGAGAAAAAAAAGGGGAGAATGTTGAGAAAACATCTTTTTTTTAGCCTATATAATTTTTACAAAGTGGCTTTCTCTATGAAAATTTTGGACATTTTTCCTCTCTATTCTCTGATAAGTCCATTGCATTCTCACCTAGTTAGTTAAATGGTCACAGTTTGGATAACACTTGAAAATAAAATGTAGATGGAGGCAAAACGGTATAGAGAATCTGTGTAATGATGGTGAAATAAAAACTCATTTAAACATTACTAAAATGACAAAAAAATTTAAAGTGATAAACAAGAGAAATAAATATAAAATATAGGAAGCAATACTTGCAATGTTAAATCTGAGAGAAAACACCATTATAAACTCATGGTTTTAGAAGTTGTATTATATAGCTCTATCCACTACAAAGGTTTAAAATTGGTTGTTGTCACAGTAGCAATGAGCACCCATAGTAGTCAATCCTCTAAAAGGAACCAGAGCTCCATGGAGAAATGGTTGTTTGCAAGTGTGCAGCACAGATGTCCAAAGATAAATGGGGGCATGTCCAAAGGACACAGGTTCCAGGCTAATCAGAAATTTTGAGTATCGTTAAGAATGACTACGACTGAGTATAAAACATTGAATAAATAAAAACCCAGGAAGTTCTATGAAAGAAAAATAATTTAGACCCTCATCTCTGAGGGGAACCAAAATTTTGCCACCCTAAAGCATGCCTTTGGGATATTGATTTTAAAGTGGTTATTAAGAAAGAAAAGGAATTCAGATAGAAAAACCTACTTCAAGAAGAGAATCTTGGCATATTCATGTTAGCATAATCACCTGAACACAAATGAATCAAGTGTGACAAAAAGGGAGGATCTAACAAAATTCTGTTTGCCAAATTCCCCTTTGTGTCCCACTGTTTCTAGGTGGCCCAGAAAAAATTTGTTTACCATGTTTGCTCTTTCTTATCTACTTGTAAAGAGCCTAATTTCTCTTTGAAATCCCAGACTGCTGCCCTCCTTCTTCTCTGTGCAAAATGACATATAAACCGCAACTGCCCAATGTGTCTTCAGGTCTCATATCTTATGGCATCTCCAAATGTACATCCATAATGAATTTTGGACATTTTCTCTTATTAATATGTCTCATGTCAATTTGATTATTGGCCCAGTTAGAAGAACTTAGAAGACAGGAGAAAAGGTATTTTTGTACCTTCACATCTCACACCATGCACAAAAATGAACTCAACATAGACCATAGAACTAAATATAAGAGCTGAAACCATAAAACTTTAAAACGTAAGAAAAAAATCTTGTGACTCTGGGTTAGGCATAGATCTCTTAGATATGACACCCCCCAAAATTGATAAATTGGATTTCATCAAAGAAAAACTTTTGCTTTTGGTCTTAAAGACACCATTAAGAAAATGACAAAAAGTGCTACAGAAATGGGAGAAAACAGTTGTAAATCATAGCCTGGTAAAGAACATGTATACAGAAGGCGTAAAAAACTATTACAACTCAACACAAGCTAAAACAATACAATTTAAACGCTGAGTAAAGATTTTAATACATATTTCAGCAACAAAGGTACAAATGGAAAAATAGGCACATGACAAGGATCTCAACAATAGTCATTAGATACCACTATAAAACCATTTGAATGGCTATAATAAAAAATGATAGACAATATTAAGTGTTGACAAGGATATAGGGAAACTGGAACAATGCTTTTCAATATGAATATGCATTTTTTTTGCTACTCTTCATTCACAACAGACTCATCTAATTAAATTCATTCATGAAAATGACTGTCTTAGTCTTGAGGCACCATGTGCATAAAAGGTTGTGTTTAGAACAAGTCTTACCATTCTTTAACAGGCACTGTTTGGAGAGGTAATAGAAGAAACAGAATAAGAAACTGGTAAGTCTGATGCAGCTTTTCCTTCTTAGAAAAGAAGTTAATTATTATAGACTGCCAATATCAATAATACTGAAATGAAATGAAATCCTGCCAAAGAATATTTAGAGCTTTTAAAAAATTACAATATAAAGGGATAAATACAACTGATGTAAGCAGAATAATAATGCAATCATTTCAATTACCATTACCTGTTAAGTTCATCCAGACATAAGCGCAGTGTTTCGTAAGTTGTTAGAGCAATCTCACATTTCCTCTGCTTTACACGAATCAGTTCATTGTCTTTTTTGTTACCGTGTAAAATAGTGACTCTGAAATATCCCCAGGTGTCCAATTCATCCCTCCAGTTGTAGAGGACAGAAAGAGGAGCAACTATTAAGAACATCTAAAAAAAGAAAAAAAATTCTGATATATTTTCTAAAAATGAAAAAATCCCAAAGTGAAATCCAGGATTATCAATAGCCTTATTTTTTGATTTATGACACTTGAGTTAATAATAATAAATACAACTGAGAAATTGGATATATCTGGAGGTAGAAAACCATTAAAAAAAACTTTATTGTTTACTTAGCCTTTTATTAGGACAAAATAGATATTTAATCTTGTTTAAAGTAACAGCTATTTTTTATTTCTCCCCCCAAAAAGGAGTTGATACATAAAAGAGAAGTAATTTTACAAAACAGAGAAAAGGTATAATCAGGATCCCAATTACAACTTCAAGGGTCAAATGGGTAATATAAATATGCAAAGCAGTCCAGGTACTTTTCTTGAAACATATGGTCTTCCAGAGCTCTCTTCCGTTTCATTTCCCTAGTCCAGGGGTCCTCAAGCTCCAGGCTGCAGACCAATACCAGTCCAGGCCTGGTAGGAACTGGGCCACACAGCACGAGGTGAGCTTGGATGTAATGTCCTTGAATCATCCCAAAACCATCCCCGCTCCCCGCCATGGAAAAATTGTCTTCCACCAAACTGGTCCCTGGTGCCAAAAACGTTGGGACCACTGCCCTAGCCCATTTAATTTCCCCCTGTGTTCATACACTGTTAGTTGAAGACCTAAAAAAATCAAAGCAGTTAAAAGAAAACCTGGAAGCTTCTGGTCAAGATGGCAGCATAAGTAAATGCTGCGCTTGCCTCCTTCCACGACCATATCAAAATTACAACTAAACTATAGAACAATCATCATCAGAAACCACCTCAAGTGTAGCTTCACGGAAGTCCTGTAACTAAGGACATACCAAGGGAACCATCTTGGGTCTGGTAGGAAGGGCAGAGATGCTGAATGAGTTGGCTATATACACACGCATGTGGGTTAAAAATCAGGAGGGATATTTGGGTTGAGGAGGTCTCCCCTGAGGAGCAAGGAGTGCAAGCTCCACACCTGAGTCCCTAGTCCAGGCTTCCAGTTCCTGAAAAAGAAGTTCCCATAACTTCTGGCTCTGAAAACCAGCCAAGATTATGGCTGAGGAGGCCAGCAGGCTGCTGGAGCCTCCTCAGGCATTCTTCTTAAAGAACACGCACATGGACTTATGGACTTATTGTTGATGGACTCACTCACACTAAGCCCCAGTCCTGGGGAAGCATTTTGAAAGGCACCAGGGACATATGGGGAAGAACTGAATTGTCTGGCTTAAAGATGTGGGTTGGAGAAGCAGCTTTTTCCCTGAAAGAGGCCATTGTTCCTTTGGTGAGCACTCTACCCACTCGGCCATATGTGAGTCTTCATCAACCTAGCTAACACCATTTGCCCCATATTAATAATTCCCTGAGATTCCATCCCACCCAACTTTCAAGTCTATCCAAGCTGATTCCAGTGGCTTTCCCATACAATCTTTCTTGGTTCATGCTGCAGATTTGTCTAAAATCTTTCAAAGATTCATAAACCCCAAACAAGCAGCACCCGGCCTTGGTGTGCTGAGTACCTCTTGCTAAAGCAGCCTCAAGCAACAGCTGGACTCAGTTCACAGCTTAGTCTCTCCCAGGCACCTCCAAGCCTGGCACAAATGTCAACCATGTGCATTAGTGTAGCTTATACCAAGTGGTCCAGAGCAGGGCTCAGCAGTGGATGACCGTGGCCTGTACCAGAGCCTCTCCCAAGAGGCTCCAAAACCAACACACCTGGTGGACAGCTTCAGACCACACAAGAGCACCACCAACAACCTCCACAGATGACACACCCAAAGGGCAGACTCAGCAGGCACCAGAGCCCCACTAAAGTGAATTCTGCTCTGTAGGTTCAGACCTTGCATAATAGCTCCCCCATTGTAGTCATGGCCAGTCTTCGCAACCAATAAGCCTGAGGGTCAACCCCTCACATTGATGTGCCAATAGCAATCAAGGGTCAACTAAGATAGGAGGGCATGCACAACCCATACAAGGCACAGCTCTGGTGCACTCAGCTCAGGTGACCAGGGACTGTGCCACTGGGCCCCAAGGGACAACTATTACATAAGGCCACTCTACAAAACTGAGAGATGAGGCAGCTCTACCTAATATATAGAAACAAACACAAGGAGACAGCTAAAATGAGGAGACAAAGAAACATGGCCGAATGAAAGAACCAAACAAAACTCCCTAAAAAGAACTAAACAAAATGGAGACAAGCTTTCTATCAGATGCAGAGTTCAAAACACTGGTTATAAGGATGCTCAATGAACTCAGTGAGAACTTTAACAAAGAGATAGAAAACACAAAAAGAACCAGTCAAAAATGAAGGATACAATAACTGAAATGAATAATACATTATAGGGAATTAACAGATTAGATGAAGCAGATGATTGAATCAGCAATTTGGAAAATAAGGTCTCAGTAAACACCCAATCAGAACAGCAAAAAGAAAAAAGAATCTGAAAAAAATGAGGATAGTTTAAGGAGCCCCTGCGACAACATCAAGTGTACCAACATTCATGTAATAAGGGTACTGGAAGGAGAAGAGAGAGAACAAGGAATTGAAAACCTGTTTGAAAACAATAATAATGGAAAAGTTCCCTAACCTAGTGAAAAAAAACAAACATACAAGCCCAGAAAGCACAGAGAGTCCCAAACAAGATGAAACTAAAGAGGCCCACACCAAGACACATCATAGTTAAAATGCAAAAGGTTAAAGACAAAGAGACTCTTAAAAGCCACAGAGAAAAGTAGTTACCTAAAAGGGGGTTCCCATAAGACTGTTAGCTGACTTCTCAACAGAAACTCGGAAGGCTAAAAGAGACTGGTACAAAATAGTCAAAGTGATGAAGAGCAAGGACCTACAACCCAGATTACTCTACCCAGCAATGTTATCATTTAGAATCAAAGGACAGACAAAAAGCTTCCCAGACAATAAAATGCTAAAGTAGCTCATTACCACCAAACCAGTAATTCAAGAAGTGTTAAAGATACTTCTTAAAGAAGAAAAATATAAAAATATGAATAACAAAATGACAGTAACTACATATCTATCAATTACTTTAAATGTAAATGGATTAAATGCTCTAATTGAAAGACATAGGGGAGCTGAATGGATAAGAGAAGATCCTTACACATGCTGCCTACAAGAGACTTGCTCCAGATGGAAAAGCACACAAAGACTGGAAGTAAAGGGATGGAAAAAATATTTAATGACAATGGAAATGAAAAGAAAATCTGGGGTACTAACACTTACATCAGACAAAATAGACTACTTCTGGGTATTTATCTGAAGAAATCCAAAACACTAATTTGAAAAGACAAGTACATCTATAGGTTCATTGCAGCATTATTTACAATAGCCAGGATATGGAAGCATCCTAAGTATTCATCAACAGATAAATGGATAAAGAAAAAGAATGAAATCTTGCCATCTGCAACATGAATGGACCTCGAGTGTATTATACTAAGTGAACTCAGTCAGACAAAGACAAATACCATATGACTTAATTTACATGAGGAATCTGAAAAACAAGATAAATGAACAAACAAAACAGAAAATACACATAGATACAGAAAACATTTTGGTAGTTGCCAGACTGGAGGAAGATTGAAGAGATGGATAAAAAGGAAGAAGGGCTTAAGACGTACAAATTTCCAGTTATAAAAGAAGTCAAGGGGATATAAAGTACAGCATAGGGAATAGAGTCAATAATGTTGTAATAACTAGGTACGGTGTCAGATAGGTACTAGATTTATCAGGGTGATCGCGTCATAAGTTATATAATGTCTAATCACCATGTTGAAAGAGATGAAAAATAATTCAGTATTCTCTAGTTGCACTGTTAAAATCTGAACATATACAATAGCTCCTATCTTCTTGCCAACCTAAAGTCAATGCTGGAGAAACTGCCTGCATTCTCCCCTACATGATTAATTTTCACTTTTTAATTGACAATATCCATCCACAAACATGTTTTAATATTTCCCAGGGTTAAAAAAAATACCAAAGAAACCTCTTCTTTAACCTCATATTTCTCTCTAGCTTTCCTCCATTGCTTTACTTCTTTTGTAACAATGGTCCTCAAGAGTTATCAATATTTATTTCTACTGACTTTCCTACTGTTCTCTCTTGACTCATGTAAGTGCAACTTCTGCCCTAAGCCTCTGCTAAAGCAGTCCTTGTCAAAATTACCAATTATCTCTGTTAAGTCTTCACACGAATGTTTCAAAGTTCCACTGACCTTTCTCATATGAACCCTAATCCTGCTGTCATCAATCATTTTAATGTTTAATGTTTTTATTTCTCACTGTTCCCACTACTCCTAAGCTATTATATTTAATAGGGTTATAAATTTCTTTTCTAAAGTTTTATACTTGTCCTACTTGATATAGATGAACCAATTAAACATACTGAACAATTTCAGTTTAACAACAAAAAAAATAATGTAAGACTAAGACTACTCTTCTTCATTCTCGTCTGTGAACTATTTCAGCTATGCCATTTGCCGTCTATAAGATGTCAAATCTGTTCCTGTTTTGGAAAGAGAAAGAAGAAAAAGAACACAAGACCAACTTACTAAATGTGAGATTTCCTTTTCCCCACCCCATCATGAAGCATATACTATAAGTACTTTCTCATCATACTTGATTTGCTTAAAGTACTTTTGAATTTATGCTGAGACTTCTATTTTTCTCCTATTTTTAAATATAAAACTGGGGCTATAAGAACTAAGCCCAATTATTGTGTCTCCTCACCTCCCCTTTTTTTGTATATTACAAGATGAAAATGTTGGGTCCAAATTCTATCTGAGCACTTTGAGTGGTTTTTTACTTGAGGGGTCATTAATCAAAGATGCATGGAACTAAAGATTTTCTAGAAAACAACAGCCTGAAGGTTCCAGAAGAGGTTTAAAAATTAAGACATTTCTTACAGTCATTACTGGTCTTCAAAATTGTGAAAGACCTTTCTTTAGCAAAGGAAGCCAAACAATAAAATTGAAAGCAGGGTCCAAATGCTAAGTCAATACACACAAAGCAACTCTATTTCTTATTCTGAAGCTAAGAAACAATTTTATAAAACTAAATCTAAAATATAATACAAATAAATTAAAATTTGCTCACTTAAATATTACTAAAATTAACAGAGGCCATGTTTAACAGTGCAACTAGAGAATACTGAATTATTTTTCATCCCTTTCAACAAGTGTAGTTCAATTATTGAGGCACATGCTTTTAAAGTTTGATTCTTCATGCACTACACTTTAAAAAATGATGTGGTATGGATAGTGATGAGACACCCACAGATGTTTTATATATGATGATTTTTGTGACAGAAATAGTTCTAGTGTTAACAACATCATTCTCATTATTGAGCACTTACTGTGAGCCAACGACTGTGCAAAGTAGTTTACTGACATTAACACAAGGACTTTACATAGAAATGCTATAAAGTAGAAATATTTAATATTTCCTTTTTAGAGATGAAAAAACTAAAGTGTTTAAAAATATGCCCAAGATCATACTGTCAAAGTAAGTATTTGAACTCATGCCTAAGTCCAAAACGCTTAATTGCCATGATACATCATGTTAGCACCCTAAATCGGAAAATCCATGATCTTGAGACACTTTATTTACCACTGTCATTCCAGTACTTTGCAGTATGCCTAGAAAACAAAGGTGTTCAAATGAGAAATAAAACGAAACCTTGCATTTCAATTCCAATGTAGGAACAGCACTGTATATTCAGAGGATAATGCCATACTAACTGAGCTGTAACAAAGGTTGCACATGGCCGGAAGTGAGATATCAATGTGAAAAATAAAATGTAACCTTACAGAGAGAAATTGCAGACCATAAATTGGAATGTTTGCCATATAGTTGACCCTTGAACAACGGGTTTGAACTGTGTGCATTCACTTATACTTGGATCCTTTCAATAAATAAACAGTTGGCCATCTCTGTACCCAGGTTTCACATCTGTGGATTTAACCAACCACTGATCATAAACAGTATTTTTGATCCACAGCTGGCAATCAGTGGATGTGGAGGGATGACTGTATGCATTGTTCTATGTCATTTTATATCAGAGACTTGAATATCTATGGATTTTGTTATCAGCAAGGAGTTCAGGAAACATTCACCCATGCACACAAATGGACAATTATATGACAAGTGTACTACTAAGTAACAAAGTTCTAAATATTCTCTGTAGTAACCTTTATAATCAATTCTTTCAATAATGCCCAATCTAATTCACACCCTGTTGTGCATAGTTAATAACTTTTTATTTGGCTACTTAATATATGAGAATTAACATTTAGAATACACTGTAGTCAGGAGCCCCTCCAAATCCTTTATAGCAAAGGAACACGATAATAGTACTACAATCTGAGAAACAGTGTATCAAAACAGAAACTTATAAACCAATATAACATCAATGGACAGCAAATCAATAACTATCAACTCTTGCAATTAAACAAGTATATAATATATGAGAATGGTAATGACGAAATTATAATGATTTGCAGGAAACAGGTAAACCAACTAACTGAACAGTAAAATTTAACTATTATAAATAGTATAAGAAAGTAGAATTTATAAAACACATATGGCTTTAATATATACAAAAACATAACAGTTAGAAAATAAAATTTTTAAAATTTCATTTGTAATAGCAACCCAAAAAATAGAATACCTAGTTAAACTTAATGATCAAGATATAGGGTCATATGAAGAAAACTAGAAACTATGAGGGACAAATAATAACTCTTGGATATACAGTATCTATACTGTAAAGATATTCATTCTTCCTATGTAAACCTATAAATTCAATGTAATACCAACTAATATCAACATCAATAGGGTTTTAGAAGAAAGTTAAGAAAATCTGAGGAGAAACTAGTCCTACCAAAAATAAAATACTTTTAAAGCTAAAATAATTCACTGTTTAGTACTGAAAGAGAAATGAACAAATAAGTAAATAGGATAGAACAATATGTCTAGAAATAGATTCAAGCATATAAATTAGTTTTATTCAAAAGTGACCCTTCAAATCATTGTGAAAAATAGGGCTTATTCAACAAAAGGCATTAAGGTAACTGGATAACCATCTGGGGAAAAAATGAAACTAGACTATTAGATCATTCCTTGTAGCAAAATAAATTCCAGCTCAAACAAAGATATAAACGTGTAAAATCAAATCATACACATTATAAAAGAATCATGGCAAATTTATTTACAGTCTCAGTGTACAAAAGACTTTTTGGGGCAGACATAAAACCCTGAATCTACAAAGACAGATATATTTAACTACCTAAATTTTTAAAATATATAGAAATAGTTTCAAAATATATAATGGACAAAAGATTTATTCTTAGCACAAAACATCTATTCACTCATTCTTAGATGATTTACTCATACTTAAAAAGTTTTAAAATGTATGAGACATATATGAAACACATACCTCAAACCTACCACTTCTTAGTGTAACATTCAATTCATTAAAGTGATGTTTTCAAGGACTTCCAACATTAATTTTACAGGATTCCATTGCAATTATGGCATTAGCATAATAAATATAAAGTCATTTATATCTTCTCTAGCTATTTCATAGACTGTCAGGGCATATGCCTGGGTTGAGGGTTTGGTCCCCAGTCAGGGCACATGCAAGACGCAACCAATTGATGTTTCTTACTCGCATAGATGTTTCTCTTCCTCCCTTCCCCTCTCTCTAGAATCAACAAAAGAACAAAAATGTTTAAAAGTACACTAAGTTTTCAATGGGCCAACATGAATTTTTCCTTTAAGAATTTCATTACACAAAATTATAACTTTTGTTTGGACTTACTTCTGAGGTATAACATGACATGGAGCTGGCAATCCCATTAAAAATTTTCTTTATGGAACAGCTCAAATGATTAACTAAACACATGTATTTATTGATGCCAATGAAACAAAATAACAAAGAATTAAAATAAATAAATAAATAAATAATAGTGGTAAATGCCTGGAAGAACACACTTCCAGCAGATCAGAACAGTGTGAGAACAGATGAGAACAGACTTACTTGAAGAACTGAGGAATTCATCAAATACCTATGAAATAGGACACTTCAAAAAAGTGTGAGTTTTCCTAGATGGAACCTAAAAATGATAACAATAACAAACAAAACAATAACAACAAAAAACTCAACAAAGCAGAGGCAGTTTAAAGGACTGGGTAATAATAAAAGGAATGACATTTTAAATGTAAATAAACTAAATTCTCCAATCAAAAGACATAAGAGTCGCTGAATGGATCGAAAATACAAAAATACCAAGACCCAAGTATATGTTGTCTGCCTGAGACTGACTTTAGCTTTAAGGACACATAGACTGAAAGTAAAGTAATAGGAAAAGATACTCCATGCAAATGGAAATCAAAAAAAGCAGGGTTAATTCTATTTATATCAGACAAAATAGACTTTAAGTCAAACACTGTAACAAGAGACAAAGGAAATCATTAGATAATTATGTTGCCAAGAAGTTACAGCAATTTTAAATATTTATGCACTTAACATCAGAACATCTAAATACATAAAACAAATAATAACAGGTTTGAAGAGAGAAAACTAGAGCAATCCAATAATAGTAAGGGAGTTCAATACCTCACTTTAAACAATGGACAGGTCATCTGGACAGAAAGTCAGGAAATACTGAACCTAAACTACATATTAGAACACTGATCTAACAGACATACATAGAACATTTCATCCAACAGCCACAGAATGCACATTCTTCTCAAGCACGCAAAAAATATTTTCCAGGATGCATAATATGTCAGTCTACAAAACAGGTCAGTAAGTTTAAGAAGACTCAAATTGTACCAAACATCTTTTCCAACCACGTGGTATGAAACTAGAAATCAATTAGAAGACAAAAACTGAAAAATTCACAAATATGTGGAGATTAAACAATTTCCTCCTGAACAACCAACAGGTCAAAAGAAAAATTTTTTAAGTCTTGAAACAAATGAAAATGGAAACACAACACACCAAAGCTTAGGGGATGTAGCAAAAGCAGTTCTAAGAGGGAGGGTTATAGAGATAATAAAGGCTCATCTTAAGAAAAAAGAAAGATTTCACATAAAAAAACCTAACTTTAAAACTTAATAAACTATAAAAAGAGGAATAAATTAAACCCAAAATCAGTAGAAGAAAGGAAATAAATGTCAGAATAGAAAATAAATGAAATAGAGGCTAGGGAGACAATTGGAAAGATCAATGAAACTAAAAGCTAATTTTTTATAAAGATAAAGGAAATTAATAAACCTTTAGCTAGACTAAGAAAAAAGAAAGATGACTGAAATAAATAAAACTAGAAATGAAAGAGAAGACATTATGACTGACAAGACAAATACAAAGGACCAATAGAAACCATTATGAACAATTATATGCCAACAAATTAGATAACATAGAAGAAATGAATAAATACTTAGGAACATGCAACCCAGCAAGACTGAATCATGAAAAAAATAGAAAACCTGAACAGACTAATTACTAGTAAAGAGACTGAATCAGGAACCAAGAATCTCTCAACAAAGAAAAATCCAGGACCAAACAGCTTCACTAAAGAATTCTATCAAACATTTAAAGAAAAACACCAATCCTTCTCAAACTCTTCTAAAAAATAAAAGAGGAAGGAACACTTTCAAACTCATTTTATGAGGCCAGCATACCAAAACCCCACAAGGGTATTACAAGAAAAGAAATGTACAGGCCAACATCTCTGATAAACACAGATGCAAAAATCCTCAACAAAATATTAACAAATGGAATTCAACAGTACATTCAAAGGATCATACACCATGAACAAATGGAATTTATTTCTGGGATGTAAGGATAATTCAACCTATGCAAATCAATATTTGATACATCACAGTAACAAAATGAAGGATAAAAATTTTACAATCATCTCAATAGATGACAGAATGAGCATACGATGCAGAAACAGCATGTGACAAAATTCAACATCCTTTAATGATTAAAAAAAAGCCTCTCAACAACTAGGCAACTAGGGTATGGAAGGAATGTAGTTCACTATTAAGGCTATGTATGACAAACCCACAGCTAACATCACACAATGGTGAAAAGGTACACAATTTTCTTCTAAGAGCAGTGACAAAACAAAGATGTCCACTTTTATCACTTTTAGTAAACATAGTTCTGGAACTCCTATCTGGGACAATTAGGTAAGAAAAAGAAATAAAGGCATCCAAATTAAAAAGAAATAAGTAAAATGGTCTCTGTAGATGACATGGTATTACACATAGAAAACTCTTAAAAGTCCACCAAAATCTGTAAGAACTAACAAATTCAGTAGAGTTGCAGTATACAAAAATCAGCTGTGTTTCTTTATAAGAAAACAAAAGGAATGGCAGTTATTAATTAAAGGGAGAATATTATATCAGTCATTTCCTTTAGAGAAGCTAATTCTGGCATCAGGACTCCACTTCACCTATATAAAGTACTGCATATAGTTTTCTAAAGCAGGAGAGCTTTTTTTTGGAAGAATTCTACAGTGAATGTTGGGGCTGAGAAAAGTTCTAAATTTCATGAATAAAGAAAAAATCTTAAAAACTTTCAAACCAAAAGAAAATCTCTTTTCCAAGGGAAAAAAAATCAGGTCAGGATTGGATCCTCATCTGACGCAACAAAACAAGCAATCAACAACAAAGGCTGAGCCTTCCTAGCACTCCCCCACCTAATAATACGTATTCGCTAGAAAATTTTAAAACTTCCTTTTTAGAAGTACTTACGTAAAACAGAACAAAAACTAAAATCAGAGATAATTAAGAAAAGAATAATGAAAAGACTACATATATAAAACTACGGAATACTGCCAAAATAAGTACTCAAAGGAACATTTATAGCCTTAATGGAATTTATTAAAATACAAGAAAAGATTAAAAATACAGTAAATGAATTAAGGATTTAACTGAAGGAGGAAGGAAAAAAACAGCAATGTATATTTTAGCAAGGAATTTGATTATATATGTAATTTGATTACACATACGTAATGTGTAATATGTATATAATAATGCATGGAGAGAGAGAGAGAATGGGAGGGAGGGAGAGAGGAAGGAAGGAAGGGGAGAGAGGCAGCCATTAATGTTAATTAAGGTGGCTACGAGTATATTTTATCACACCATCAAATAAATCTTCATTTCTCTATTCTCCTATTCTTGTTCTTTCTAAAATATTTTAAATACTTTTAAATATCTAAAGTATTACTTTCCCTATTTTTTCTCTCCCCTCTGCTAATTGTCACAAGTGATATACTAGAGATATGTAAGCTCCACATTGACATTTAGAAGCAAAAAACAACTGAATCCAGGGCTAAAAACAGCACTTGGACTTTTGGAGATTTAAAACACAGTAAGTTCATAATGTTTTTTAGGATCAAATTTAATTTGACATTCAGGATCCATTTGATGCTATTAAATATAATAAAGAAAATTTAAAGTAATAATAATTATAATACTTTCCAAGGATGTCCAACCTGTGGCCCATGGGCTACTTGGAGCTCAGGATGGCTATGAGTGGGGCCCAACAGAAAATCATAAATTACTTAAAACATTATGAGATTTTTTTTGTGATTACACGTCACAGTGAATTTAATGTGTGACCCAAGACAACTCAAGGTTGGACACTCCTGCTTTAAGCCAGTACCTCTCAAAGTTTTGCACTGAAAAACCCTAATAACACACAAGAGTAAACCTGGACTTCTCAACAATCTTATGTATGAGAGTCTCTTTTTATTTTTTATTTTTAGATTTTATTTATTTATTTTTAGAGAGAAGGGAGAGAGAAAAAGAGGAAGAGAAACATCAATGCGTGGTTGCCTCTCAAGCACCCCCTACTGGGGACCTGGCCCACATCCCAGGCATGTGCCCTAACTGGGAATCTAACCAGTGACCCTTTGGTTCTGAGGCTGGCACTCAATCCACTGAGACACACCAGCCAGGGCGAGAGCCTCTTTAAAAATTTGTGGAAAGTGGTTCATTGCCATAATATAACAATAACTTCATAAAATCATTTTCTTCATTTCTATCCAGTTTCCTGGATGCTGAGGAATATAAAAGTCAGACACATAAATATAGCACACTTTTTTTTGCATTTCGTTATTTTGTTAGAAAGATCTTATCTTTTTGTTTTACAAAAATCATGTGTGTGATATTTAGAAACAGATTTCCAAAGGAGAAAGCTGACATATCAACATGAATAGTATTCATTGTCCCATAGGCAGAGAGACTGAGGCAAGCCTAGACCTTAGTCTTTCTGATTCCAACTTCAATGTTCCTTGTATAAGAAAAATTTGTTTCATATTTGGAAATGTAGTTTTCTAAGCAACTTTAAATGTCAATGATGCACCTTTGCTACCAATATCAACAACTGTCTCCTTTCCATTCTCACATAAATAAAAACAGTATAACTAACTTCAACTAACTTTACATGCACATTTCATGGATATTTAACAAATTAATCGAAATGAATCACATAAACCTAGCCAAGCAAAAGACTGAAACCCCAAAACAAATTCAACCTGAAATTATATTTTGTCACTCCAAGAGTAAATAATATTTAGCTTGAGGATACAATTGGCAATCCTTCAAAAATTAGATTTAAAACAAATATTTTAATAATGTTTTTAAATTCTTATGTTTGAATTTTATATAATGTGTTGTATTTAAAATTTTCTATGTTTTTGCAATATACGCTTCATGAATTGTACACATATGCTCCTAGATACCTTACCTTTTTTGCTATAGAAGAAGGAGGTTCCTTTTTCAGACTTCTTAGTAAAAACTCTGGCATGTTATTTTCAATATCCTCACGAGTTCCCTTTTTATGCAAAACTGCAGCCAAAAACGAAATAACCTGGGGAAAAAAAACCTTTTTCAACCAATATGTAACATCATGGACAATATTTTACTGCTTAAATGACTACCTACCTAATTAGTGACAAACTCTAGTACTGGTTTTCTTTATTTGCATTAAAAAACAAATGTATAATATACATGTTATCCTTAAATACAATTAAAAAAATTCTCATATTGCCACATCTTTCATGATAAGTTCTACGTACTTAATGAATTATTCCTTGATCTCATCAATGAGGACATTATCTTTTAATTTGTTTTGATCCATGGAAACTAACTGTTCATATTCTCTACTAGAATAAACTGTGTATATTCTTTTTTCTATGTAAAAAGAAGAAATTCCTTCAAGGGGTAATATTTAGCTCATAAATTTGTGTATCTGTTTACCCAGTAAATATAGGTAGAATGATACTAAACTATTTTAAGATAAGCTAATTCATGCGTGCTGCGCGCGCGCGCACACACACACACATCATTACAAAAATCAAGTAAGACAGATATAGAAAAAAGGAAATATAACCTTATATAATGAAGAGCAAGAAATAATCAATTGGACTTGAGTTGTTTGGCAGCTATGTGAACCTGGGCCAGTTAGTTAACCTCTTTGTATAATGGTAAAAATATGTGAAAACAGCAAAAATAGTATTGGCAGGGTTGTTTTAAAGTTTCAAGGGGAAAAGCATGAGATATCCATATGAGGGGAAATAATTGATTATTACTTTAAAATATATAAATATTAAAACCTAAAGAAAGGTGAATTAGCAATGCTATAAGAAAATACTATTTTTAGCATGAGTGTGGATACCTATAATTTCAATCCCAAGTGATAGAAGAAAAAGAATGGTGAGGAGGAGAATTTAAAAAGATAAAGGCTGGTAACTTTTTAAAAGTGAAAAAAAAATCAAGCCATATAATCCAGATCCATTAAGAACATCAAGCCATAAATATAAATAAAAATTTAAAAATCCACAAGTAGATAATTAAAAACTGCTCAAAAGTTGAGACGTTAAAAATGAATCTTAAAACAACCAGAGGAAAAAACAACAGATGACCTACAAAAAAGCAACAATTTGACAAATAACTGACCTTGCAGCAAAAGAAATGGGAGACACTATATAATTGAATAATATTTTCAAACTGCCGAAGAAAATAAAAGCAATCTAGTTTTATAACTGGTTAAATTATCATTCAAGAATGAAGATAAAGATACTTTCAGACAAACAAAAACTGAGAAAATTCATCACCCAAAAAAGCAACACTAAAGAAAATAACTAAAGGATATTTTCAGGCACAAAGAAAATGATCCTATGTAGACACTAAGAGATACAGGGAAAAATTAATGGCAATAAAAATAATAAACATATTTTGCTGGGATTAAAGAACAGAAGAATGAAAATATATGACAATAAATATATATCAGTTAGAAAGGGCACAAGTATAGTTATAATATTCAGAGGTCCCTATGCTGTCCAGGCAAAAATAAAAGTACTAATTTATATTAAATTTTGACAAATCAAGAATATCTGTTGTAATCTCTGGGGTAATCACTAGAAGAATGCAAGAATTGAAAGTGAACAAATCTACAGAACACTGGTGGATTTTGAAATAACTCAGTGAGAACAAAATCAGTAAAGATATAGACTATTTGAATAACATAGTTAGCAAACTTAACCTAATGAACAACTGATAGAACACTGCATGCTGCTGCAAAACATAGTTTCATTTAAAGTTTGTGTATTATATGCTCCTGCTGAGTCATCTCTGACTCCTGGTGACTCTATGAATCAGTGATGTGCACAATGTCCTGTCCTCAACAGCCCTGCTCAGCTCCTGTAGATTTATGCCTATGGCTTTTTTTACGGAGTCTGTCCATCTCATATTTGGTTTTCCTTTTTTTCCTGCTACCTTCTATTTTTGCCAGCATTATTGTCTTTTCCAAACAACCATACCTTTTCATGATACACCTGAAATAGTATTGCCTCCAGGAAAATTTCAGGCTTACTTTGCTCTAGGACTCACTTGTTTGTCTTTCTGGCAGTCCAGGGTATCTCTAGAGACCTTCTCCAACACTGCATTTCAAATGTATCAACTTTTTTCCTATCAGCATTCTTCACTGTCCAACTTTCATTATCTGTACATAGTATGTGAGTGTGGATGATCTTAGTTGTGGTCTTTAATGACACATCTTTGCTCTTTGTGCTCTTTCCTAATTCTTTCACTGTTGCCCTTCTGAGTCTCAGTTTTCTCTTGATTTCTTACCTGCCGTTTCCATTTAAATTGATGGCTGAACCAAGGTAAACAAAATCTTTAACAATTTCCATGTCTGCATTGTCTATGTTAAAGCTGTGTACTTCTTGATTTTTGTCTTCCTAATATTGAAATGTAGTCCTGCTCTGCCATTTTCTTCTTTCATTTTCATCAGACGTCATCTCAAATCATTGCTACTTTCTGTCAGTAAGATGGTGTCATCTGCATATCATAAGTTATTGACATTTCTTCCACCAATTTTTACTCCTCCTTCCGTGTCTAGCCCAATTTTTGTATATGTTCTGCATACAGGTTAAACTAGCGGTTAAAAATGCACCTTTGCCTGACATCTTTGCATAAAGGAAACCATTGTATCTCTCCATAGTCTGTCCTGTCAGTGGCTCCCTGTAAACAATACAGGTTGCACATCAGGACAATGAAGTGCTGAGGCACATCCATTTCTTTCAGAGTAACCCATAGTTTTTCATGATCAATGAAGTCAAAGGGTTTACTGTAGTCTATAAAACATGTGCTAACCTATCTCTGAAATTCTTTGGAACACTACAGTATCACATGAAATATTTACCAAAATTGACATGTAATGTCATAAAGGAAATTTAAATACATTTCAATAGCCAGAAATCATATAGAATATGTTCTCTGACCCCAATAGAGGAATCTCGTAATAATTTAAAATATTTTCCGCAAAAATATAAGCAGAAAATCCCCAAATGTTTGGAAAGTAAGGAATATGGTTTAAAGAACTCACAATGATGACTGGAAAATAATTTAAGTTGAAAAATAACAAGTAATAATTACATATCAAACTTGTAGAATACATCTAAAGTCATACTTTAGAGACTTAAATGCATATATTAAGAAAGAAGAGGGGCTGCTAATCAGATATTTAAGAATCTATTTCAAAAAACTTATAGAAATAACAGAATATTTAAAAAGAAATTAATAAAACAGAAAAGCATACAATAAAAAGAATCAACAAAGCAAAATTATCATTTTGTGTAGATTTTTAAAAATGATAAATCCCTAGCAAAAATAATAGAAAAAGAAAATCTATGAGAATACAAAAAAAATATAAATAGGACATAATAAGCAATATTATGCCCAAAATGTGAAAATTTAGATGAAATCAAGAAACAGAATCAAATTTATTGAAGCTGACCCAAAAGAAAAAAATTACATATTCATATAACTAGTAAAGAAATTTAAATACAAAATTATAATCCTTCCACAAAGAAAACTAAGGGTCAGGTAGCTTCACCAACCAAGTCTATCCAATGCCAATCTTAAAAAAACTCTTCCAAAGTTTAGAGAAAGAAGGAAATGTTCTCAACTCATTTTATGAGTTCCACATAACTTTGGTAAAAAAAAAAAAAACCTAACATGAATATTATAATACAAGCAATTCACAGGTCAATTCCTCTTACTCATATAGAAGCAAAACTTTTAAAATATCAGCAAATGGAACGCAGAAATGTATTTTTAAAAGGCATATATACAAAAACCAAGTTTGGGTGGTTTTAGAAATGAAGTTTGATTTCACCTTCAAAATTTAGGTATTAGGTGTTAGGTAGGATAGGTATTATACTTAACTTTCTTAGCTCTTACTTTCCTTAAAATAAGAATAGGGTGACCTACTTTATTATAAGATACTTACATTTTACATACAGTGGTACATTAACTTTTACTACACTGTGAAAATTTGACAATACGTATTTTTATCACTCAAACAACCACACACACACACAAAAAGTAATGCAAGGAAGAATAGATAGAAGGTCAATAAAAGAACTGAAATTCTAAAAAATCTATTAACACAAAAAAGAGAGGAAAGAAGGAACAGTAAAACAGAAAACAGTCTGTTCAAACAGAATACAATAAAATGGTATATCCAAATCCAAACAAAACAGGAATTGCATTAAATATAAATGCACTAAACATGTCAATTAAATATATTGTCAAGAATGGATAAGTTATCTTTAAGAGATATACTGTAAATACATATAAAGACACAGCTTTCTGAAAGTTCGAAAAAGACATACCATGCAATCACTAAGCATAAGAATACAGGAGGGGCTATCTTAATATCAGATAAAATAGATTTCAGAAACAGATATTTCAAAATGATGAAAAGGCCCATTCATTGGGAAGATATGACAGTCATAAAGTTTTATGACCTTAATAACAGCTTCAAAATACATGAAGGCAAAATTGTTAGAATTAAAAAGTAAACAAACCCACAAACGTAGTAAGAAATTTTAAGTTCCCTCCCAGCAATTAACAAGAAAAAAAGAAAATCTGAACATTATCAATCACCTTGACCTGCTAAATGATATTTATAGACTATATCCAACTGTAAACTACATATTCTCTTGAAATGCGTATAGTATGTTCAATAAAATGAGCCGCTAAGAACTCCCATAAGTTTTCAAAATACTGAAATCTTATAGACTAGATACTATGGAATTAGAAAACATTAATGAAGATATATCTAGGAAAAATACATAAATATTGGTAAGTCAAATGTACACTTGTAAATAACCCAAAGATCAAAAATAATCACAAGTTTGAAAACATGAATATAAAAATATAAGACATAAAAATTTGTGGGATGCAGATAAAGCAACACTTGAACATAAATTTAGAATATAAGAAGGTAGGTATGAAATTAATGACCCAAGGTTCTATCTAACAAACTAGAAAATGGAGAGTGAAAAATATCCAAAGTAAGCAGAAGGAAAATAATGGAGACAACTGCAGAAATCGATAAAATAACAAACAGTAAGGAAAATTAAAGCTAAAAGCTGTTTCTTTGAGAAGATCAACAAAATCAATACACCTCAAGTCAGGCTAAACAAGAATAAAATAGAGAATATATAGTATCCATTAAGAATGCAGATAGGTATCACTGAGATCTCACAAACATTAGAAGAATAATAAAGGAATGTCATGAATAACTTTATGTCAATCGATATGACAACATAAAATGGATAAATTATTTGAAAAAAAAATTTACTAACCAAAACATAGCAAGAAAGGAAAAATCTGAATAGCTTCATATCTATTAAAGTAACTGAATTATCAAAAATAAGGATAAAATATTTTTGAAATTTTTTAATTTTATATTTTAAATTTAACCTTTACTGTATTTTTTCCATTACCATTTAGTTCCCTTATACCCTCCTCCCTTCAGCAATCACCACACTGCTGTCCATGTCCATGAGTCCTTTTACCTTTTTGCTCAAACCCTCTACCCCTTAACCTCTCCCCACCCAAACTGTCATCTGCTCTCCATCTATGAGTCTGTCTCCATTTTGCTTGATAGTTCAGTTCATTAGATTCCCCAAATACCCTATGATTTCACTCATATGAAGTCATAAATAATCACATGGTATTTGTCTTTCTCTGACTGTGCTTATTTCACTTAGCATAATTTTCTCCAGGTCCATCCATACTGTTGCAAAGGGTACAATTTTCTTCTTCGTTATGGCCAAGTATAACTACATCGTGTAAATGTTCCATAGTTGTTTTATCCATTTGTCTACTAGTGGACACTTGGGCTGCTTCCATATCTTGATGATTGTAAATAACACTGCAGTGAACATATGGGTGCTTATGTTCTCTTGAATTAGTGTTTTGGGTTCCTTTGGATATACTCCCAGAAGTGGGATCGCTGGGTCAAAAGACAGATCCATTTTTAATTTTTGAGGTATCACCATATTGCTTTCCACAGTGGCTGCACTAATCTGCATTCCGACCAACAGTCCAAAAAGGTTCCCCTTTCTTCACATCCCACCAGCACTAGTTGTCTGTCGATTTATTGATGATAGCCATTCTGCAGGTGTGAGATGGTATCTCATTGTAGTTTTAATTAACATTTCTCTGATGATTTAGTGATATTGAGCTTCTTTTCATGTGTCTATTGGCCATCTGTAAGTCCTCTTTGGAGAAGTTTCTATTCAGGTCCTTTGCCCATTTTTTATTTGGTTTTTTGTTTGTTTGTTTGTTTTTTATTTTTGGTGTTGAGTTTTTTAAGCACTTTATAAAGTTTGGATATTAACCCCTTACTGGATGTATTGGTGAATATGTCTCCCACTCTGTGGGCTGTCTTATTTTGTTGATGACTTCCTTTGCTGTGCAAAGACTTTCAGTTTGATGTAGTCCCATTTGTTTATTTTTTCTTCTGTTTCCCTTGCCTGAGGAGATATATCCAATAAAAAATTTCTCCAGGCAATGTCCAAAATTTTGCTATGTTTTCTTCTAGAATTTTTATGGTTTTGGGTCTCACATTTAAGTCTTTGATCCATTTTGTATTTATTCTCATATAGGGTATAAAAAGGTAGTCTGCTTTCATATTTCTGCATGTATTTGTCCAGTTTTCCCAACACCATCTACTGAATAAACTATCTTTAGCCAATTGTATGTGCTTGCTTCCTCTGCAAATATTAATTGATTATAAAGGTGTGGGTTTATTTCTTGGCACTTTATTCTGTTTCATTGATCTATATGTCTGTTTTTATCCCAGTACCAGGCTGTTTTGATTACTATGGCCATTTAGCAAAGTTTGATATTAGGTAGCATGATTCCTCTAACTTTGTTCTTCTCAGGATCGCTGTTGCTATGTGGGGCCTTTTGTGGTTCCATAAAAATTTCTGAAATATTTGTTCTAGTTCTGTGAAATACATAGTTGGAATCTTGATAGGAATTGTGTTGAACCTACAGATTGCTTTGGGAAGTAGATGTATTTTAATGATGTTCATTCTTTTTATCCACAAACATGGTATGTGCTCCCAATTATTTGTATCTTCTTCAATTTCTCTCTTCAATGTCTTATAATTTTCTGTGTACAGGTCTTTTACATCATTGGTTAGGTTTATTCCTAGGTATTTTATTTTTTGAAGCAATTATGAGTGGGACTGTTTTCTTAATTTATGTTAGTTCATTATTGGCATGTAAAACTGCAACTGATTTCTGGATATTAATTTTGTATCCTGCTACTTTGCTGAATTCCTTTATCAATTCTAGTAATTTCTTGGTGGAATCTTTGAGTTTCTCTATGTACAATACCATGTCATCTGCAAATAAAGAGATTTTTACTTCTTCCTTTCCAATTTGGATGCCTTTTATTTCTCCTTCTTGTCCGATTGCTGTGGTGAGGTATTCCAGTACTATATTGAAGAACAGAGGTGAAAGTGGACATTCCTGTCTATTTCCCAATCTTAAGAGGGGCACTTAAGAGTTTCTGAGTATGATGCTGGCAGTAGTTTGTCATATATGGCCTTTATTATGTTTAGGTATGTTCCCCCTATTCCCCTTTTGCTGGGAGTTTTGATAATAAATGGGTGCTGGATTTTATCAAATGCTTTTCCTGCATCTATTGATATGATCATGTGGTTATTATCCTTCATTTTGTTTATGTGGTGAATCACATTTACTGATTTGCAAATGTTGGGATAACCTTGCATTCCCAGAATAAATCCTGCTTGATCATGGTGCATGATCTTTTTGCTGCATTGCTGTATTCAATTTGCTAATATTTTGTTGAGGATTTTATCACTTATGTTCATCAGGGATATTGGCCTATAATTTTCCTTCTTTGCAGTGTCTGTACCTGGTTTTGGAATTAGGATAATGCTGTCCTCATAAAATGAGTTTCGGAGCATTCCCTCCTCTTGAATTTTATGAAGTAGTTTGAGAGAGAAGTGTTTTGGTCCAAGGCTTTTGTTTGTTGGGATTTTTTGATTACTGGTTTAATTTTATTAGGTATAATCTGTCCATTCAGATTCTCTGATTCTTCCTGATTTATTTTTGGAACATTATATGTTTCTAGGAATTTATCCATTTCATCCAGGTTGTCCAGTTTGTTGGCATATAATTGTTCATAATATTTTCTTACAATCCTTTGTATTTCTTTGGTGTCAGTTGTTATTTCTCCTCTTTCATTTCTGATTGTATTTATTTGGGTCCTTTCTCTTTTTTTCTTGAGGAGTCTGGTTCAAGGTTTGTCCATCTTGTTTATCATTTCAAAGTACCAATTCTTGGATTCATTGGTCTTTTGCATCATTTTTTTAGACTCTATTTTGTTAATTTCTGCTCTGATCTTCTTTTCCTTCCTTCTACTCACTTTTTCAAGTTCCTTTAAGTATGACGTTAGAGTGTTTATTTGAGATTTTCTTGTTCTGTTTTGTTTTGAGATAGATCTGTAATGCTATGAATTTCCCTCTTAGAGTTGCTTTCCCAGTGTCCAACAGATTTTGGATTTTGTGTCTTCATTTTCATTTGTTTCAAGGTATCTTTTGATTTAAAGTCAGTTTAAAAAATGGGTGAAGGACTTTATATCTAGTCACATAAGATTGCTATCACAAATTACCATAGAATAGGTAGCTTCAACAACAAACTTTTATTTCTCCCTTCTGAAGGCTAGGAAGTTCAAGATCAGTGTGCTGGCTCAGGGGTCCCCCCCACCCCACCCCTGGCTGCACAGTAGGAGGTAAGCAGCAGGCAAGCAAGCAAAACTTCATCTGTATTTATAGCCGCTCCCCATCCCTCACATTATTGCTTGAGCTGTCTCCTGTCAGATCAGCAGTGGCACGAGATTCTCATAGGAACACAAACCCTAGGGTGAACTGCGCATGCAAGGGATCTAGGTTTCCCTTCTATGAGAATCTAATGCCTGATGATCTGAGGTGGAGCTGAGGCTGTGATAACTAGCACTGGGGAGCAGCTGCAAATACATATTATCACCCACAGATGGTAATTATCACCCCTAGTTGCAGGAAAACAAGCTCAGGGCTCCCACTGATTATTCATTATGGTGAGCTGTATAATTATTTCATTATATATTACAATGTAATAATAATAGAAATAAAGTCCACAATAAATGTAATGCACTTGAATAATCCCCAAACCATCCATTCTCCCTCCTGCGCCCCCAGTCCCCGATCTGTGGAAAAATTGTCTTCTACGAAACTGGTCCTGGTGCCAAAAAGGTTGGGGACCACTGTGCTGGCTGCTCTGGTGTCTGCTGAGAGCCCTAATCCTATAGATGGCAGTCTTCTCATTGTATCCTCAGATGATGGAGAGTGGAGAGAAGAGACAAACTCTCTGGAGTCTCTACTCTTTACTTACAAAGGGACTAATCCCATCTTGAGGACTCCACCCTCATAACTTAATTACCTCCCAAAGGACCCATCTCCAAATATTATCACATTGGGGATTAGAGTTTCAGCACATGAATCTGGGGTGGGGGGACACAAACATTCAATCTATAGCAACTTGAATACACATTTCTCCAAAGAAGATTTACCAATGGCCAAAGAGTACATGCAAAGTTGTTCAGCATCATTGGTAATTAAGGAAACGTGAATCAAAACTATAATGAGACACCACTTCACATGCATTAGAATAGTAACAATGAAGAAAACAGAAAATAAAAAATGATGGCAAGGATGTAGAGAAATAGAAAACCTCATACACTGCTGGTAAGAAATAGTATAACCACTGTAGAAAATGGAATTATCAGTTCCTCAAAAAATTAAAAACAGAACTACCGTATCACCCAGTAATTCCACTCCCAGGTACATATACAAGAGAAATGAAAGCATGTATCTACACAGAAACTTTTTACAAATGTTATAGCAGCATTACTCATAATAGCCAAAAGGGGGAAACAACACAAATATCTACCAAAGGATGAATGGATAAACGAATCGTAGTATTTACATATAATGGAATATTATTCAACTACAAAGAGAATGAAGTACTGATACCTGCTACAACCTGGATGAACCTTGAAAACTTTCAGTCAAAGAAGCCAGATATAAAAAACCAAAATTGTATGATTCCTTCAAAAAAGGCAAACCCATTGGGATAATAAGCCAAATAGTGTTTGCTAGGGATGGCAGGAGAGGGGAAGACATAGATGATTACTGGGTACAGGGTATTTTTCTGGAGTGATGAAAAAGTTTTGAAACCAGAGAGAGATAAGGGTTGAACATTATAAATGCATTAAATGCATTGAATTGTGTACATTAAAATGTTTACTGTTACATGAATTTCACTTAAGTGAAAAAATTACAGCCTGTTTATTTATAAGAATGCATTTGTATGTTTTTGGTATCATCAATATTATTTTAGTTCTTGAAAAAAGTAAAAATTATATGTAAAATGTGAAGCTAGTATGTATAAATGATTAAATAAATAGGAGCTATTTTTGTTAGCATCATTCCACTTAGGTTAGAAAGCTTGGCTTTATTTCCTTTATACAATTTTGTATTGGGTTGGCCAAAAAGTTCATCTGTTTTTTTCCATAAGGGCTCTAGTAGCACTTAGTTGTCTTTAAGTTCATTAGAAACAATTTTGTTAGATTGCATTATGACAGCCATCATATCAGTATGCATTTAAAATAAAAACTTATCAAAATTGGTGAATTTTTGTGTAGCCATTTTAATATTGAAGATGGAAGAAAATAATAACATTTTTGGCATATTATGCTTTATTATTTCAAGAAAGGTAAAAACACAACAGAAATGCAAAGGAAGGTTTGTGCAGTGTATGAAGAAGGTGCTGTGACTGATCAAATGTGTCAAAAGAGGTTTGCAAAGCTTCGTGCAGGAGATTTCTTGCTCGACAACGCTTTATGGTCAGGTAGACCAGTTGAAATTGATAGTGATTAAACTGAAATGTTAATTGAGAATAATCAATGTTACACCACGCAGGAGATAGCTGCCATACTCAAAATGCCTTAATCAATAAAGTTATTGGTAAAAAGGAAAAATATGTCTTTTACTTTATGGAAAAAACCATAAAGACTTTCGCCAACCCAATATTATCACAATAAATACAGTAGATTTTCAACAAATTGTTACCTAAAAGATTATAAACTAATGATATACAAGAACAGTTAGACCTGTGCTTAGTCTTAAAATTTTCTAGCAAAATTTGCATTCCTAACTCATATTATATAAGAAACTGTAATGCAGGAGTCAATAGCAAAGATTTTGGAGTTTGACTAACCAGCATTAAATCTGACCTTGGGCCAGATTAACTCTATAAATTTCATTCACTCTACAAATTTCAATTTTTTCATCAATAAAATTGAGACACTAATGCCTAATTAACATGTATATTTAATGGATAACATCTCTAATAGATCCTGGCATATAGGAATCATTAAATGTAAGCTATAACTGTAAAAACATTAAAATTATGTAATTCAACTTAAAATTCATGAGTATATTTAATAAAAATGTGTGTGTGTGTGTGTGTGTGTGTGTGTGTAAATATAACCCACTATATGTCAGGTATTGTGCTGGGTGCTGAAAAACATTAGATGAAAGGCTTATTTTTATCCACCAGCAGTCTGGAATCCAACTGAATACACACTAACTGGAGAGTCTAACTAAAATCACTGAGAAACTTAGTTCATGATATTAAGGTAATGCTAGCAGTAATGTGTCAATATCTAAAAGGGAGATAAAGGGAGAATGGGAAGAATAGCACAGGAGGACTAGGATTGTAATTGGCACTCAGCCCTTCCACCCTCATTTCTGTTGACCGAATCTAGCACAATCCCAAGACATGCAAAGGGAACTAGGAAGTGTAATCTCTGTCATCTGGCCCCAACTTTGAGAAAACAAAGGTAGAGATCTAGTTATCTCTATCATCCTACACTAATATAGTAAAGGTCAATTGAAATCTTAAGTCACAGGTGAATGATATATTTACAGTGAAGGTTTACAAAACCAATCTAGAACATTTTAAAATGTGAAATAGTTTTAAAATTATGTTTAGAGATGAAAAAAAAACAAAAATAAGCATTCAAATAAGACACCTATAGAATAGTAAAAGTTGAAAAACTGTGTTTCAGAAATAAAATAACACTCTGAGAAAACTTCCTGTTTTTACAGGCATTCCATTATAAATGTCAGGCAAACATTTTTATGGGCCATTTCTCACATACAGACACCTCATGATATACAGAGTAAATCAGATGCAGGAAAATAATGCAACAAACCTTCCCTTAGATTAAGAGAAGACATAGCAAAAACTGTTTCTTAAATGACAAAAAAAAAAAGCCTACATTCCTTATTTTTCATCTCTCTGGGAGATAGAAAAGTGAGAGTACTCTGAATTATACTTCAAAAAGTATGATTTTTGATTGCTTAAAAACAATAACAAAGTGCTGTTTTGAAACGGGACTTATCCCATTTATCTTTAGAAAGTTCTATTCCTAAAATCTGAACTTCAGGCCAAATTTAAAAAAAGGCAATATATCTTTAAAACATGAGGGCATTTTTGTTTCTTTTTTAAAGGATTTGTAGCTCTGGAGGTTAATTAGTCTCTCACAATGAATATTATGGCATTTTATCCATGAACGAAAATACAGTCATCATTGGTTTTTTCTTTATTAGTATATTCCTGAGTAAACAACATGACTTGTGATCTAAAGAACTTTTTAGATGTTAGTATAGCTTTTGAATATAAGATCATATTATCCAGAAAATGGTATTGATAATAACCTAAGAAAGCTGTAATTATCAGCAATACCAGCATTTCTCTGAGGACTGAAGTTTATTATACATACCGTTTTAAAAATGATTCTTCAGAGGTGACATCTTTGATTATGTAATATCTACTAGTATAAAAAAAGATTCAAAGAAAATCTTTATAGTTTACAAATTTCTGTCTCTCCTCTGCTGCTCAGAAAGCAGATGGGCAAATATTATGTATAACATATTGTATTTATTTAATAGTAGTTTTTAAGACTTTGTGCCTATGAAGGTTAATTACCAAATTATGATTAAAAATAATTTTGATTCATTGAATGAGAACTTTTATGATGAACCTTTTGAACACCGTACTAGAGCTATGCCTTCAAAGAAAAAGCGAGAGGAAAAAAGCCCTGAATGTCTTAACCAATATCACTCAAATTAGTTCTAAATTTTGTTTGGTTTTCAAAAGTACACTCAACAAAAAGCAAAGAATGAAAATAGCTACATCCCTGGAAAGCTTTCCTTGATGCCCACAGGCAGGCTTATTCTTCCTTCCTTTCCACTTACCAGACTAACTGATGACCCTTTGATTTCATTTCTTTTTATCACCATCTGTGAACTGTAAGTATAGTGATTGTGTACATTTATATTAGGTTTTTCATTGCCTATCACAGGGCCTGACCCATATAAGGAACTTAATAAATATCAACTCATTAAATGAATGCAGTTGATTAAAAGCTGAATATAAGACTCCAAGAGAGAGGCAACGAAGGGTAAATAGGATGAAAAACAATAGTGAAAGAAAATGAAAATAGTTACTTCCTGTACACGATCTTAGATAGAGAAGTTATTTAGTACTCCTGTCTCAATTTCTTCTTTTATTAAGAAGCTCCCTGGCTGATGTGGCTCAATAGACTGAGCAGTGGCCTGCAAACCAAGGAGTCGCGGTTCCATTCCCAGTCAGGGCACAGGCCTGGGTTGCAGGCCAGGTCCCCAGCTGAGGGGCGCACGAGAGGCAACCACACACTGATGTTTCTCTTCTGCTCTTTCTCCCTCCCTTCCCCTCTGTCTAAAAAAATAAATAAAATATTTTAAAAAAATAGAAGCTGAACAAGACTATATCATATCCATTTCTAAAATTTTATTTTTAAATTTAATTAACTTATTTACTTAAAAATCATGTTTATTCTATTATAGTTGTCTCAGTTTTTCCCCTTTCACCTTCCTCCACCCATACCACTCGGCGCACCCCCCCCCCCCCCCCCCCCCCCAGTCAATTCCCACTCTGCTGTCCATGTCTATGGGTCATTCATATATATTCTTTGTTTAGTCCCTTCTCCTTCTTTCTACCATTGTCCTCCTTCCCCATCCCCTCTGGTCACTTTCAGTCTGCTCCATGTTTCCATGTCTGTGGTTTATTTTGTTCATTAGTTTATTTTGTGGAATAGATTCCACTTTCAGGTGAGATGATATGGTATTTGTCTTTCACCAACTGGCTTATTTCACTTAGGATAATATTCTCCAGTTCCATCCATGTTGTCAGAAAAGGTAGGATTTCCTTCTTTTTTTTCTTTCATTTTGTTTTTTAAATGCAGATTGATTTTATTTATTTATTTTTTATGTCAAAATCCATTATAAAAAATTAAAACATTTAAATTCATCATAAAGTCTCAGCAATTAAAACATGACACCAGCACAGAAATAATCAAGTAGACCAATGAAATAAAATGAGCATTCTAGAAACAAATGTATATATCTAACAATGTGATATATGATTCAATTGATATTTCAAATCAATGAGGAAAATAAGGCTTATTTAACAAATAAAGTGCATGAACCACTCTTACTTGAAATAAAAAAATAACAAAAAACAAATTACTTGAAACTTTATTTCACACGTTATACAAAAAAGAAATATTCAGGTGAGTTAAGGTAAAATATTCAAAATATTCAAACCCAGAAGCTATAAAGAAAAATATTGCCAATATGACTATATTAAATATTGAAGACTATACAGTAATATACATATAGAAAAAATTAAAGAACAAATAACAGAATAGGAAAGTATTTGCAACACATCTAAAAAAAGGTTAATAAGTTTTTTTAGGGAAAAAATTATACAAACATTTAATCAAAAAATGGAAAAAGAATATCAAAAAGTCATTTAAAGCTTTTTAAAAATAATAAAGGCAAGGAATATACAAAAACAGGTTTAGTTTCAACAAATAAAGTAACAAAATAACACATCATTATCACATACAGATTAATAAGTGTTAAAAAATATTAGTAATATCAACTATTGGTGACTGTGAAAGGAACTGGGTATTCATAGACTCTTCTTCATCTTCCTAAAGCAGTAGCTTTAGCGTATCTTGCAATGCTGGTTTGGTGGAGGTATATTCCTTTAGTCTTTTTTTGTCTGGGAAACTCCTTATGTCACCTTCCATTTTAATTGAGAGCCTTGCTGGGTAGAGCAGTGTTGGTTACAGGCCTTTGTTTTCATGACTTGGAATATTTCTTGCCACTCCCTTCTGGCTTATAGTGTTTCTGTTGAGAAGTCAGCTGTTAGCCGTATCAGGGCTTCCTTATATGTTATTACGTGTTTCTCCCTTGCTGCCTTTAGGATTCTCTCTTTGTCTTTGCTATTTGCCATTTTAATGACGATGTGCCTTGAAGTGGGCCTCATTGGGTTCCTCTTGAATGGGACCCTCTGTGCTTCCTGGGCTTGTGTGACTTTTTTCTCTCCTCCAATTAGGGAAGGTTTCCATCATTACTTTTTCAAACACGTTTTCTATCCCTTCTTCCTCTTCTTCTGGTATCCCTATTATGCAGATATTATTATGTTTCAGGTTGTCCTGCATTTCCCTAAATGCCACTTCATTCTTTCTGAGTCTTTTTCCATTTTCTTGCTCTTTCTGGGAGCTTTTTTCTACCTTGTCCTCCAGCTTGCTGATTCAATCCTCTGCTTCATCTAGCCAGCTTTTGAGTCCTTCTATTGTGTTCTTCAATTCAGAAATTGTATTCTTCATTTCCTCTTGTCTCTTATTGATAGTTTCCATGTCCTTTTTCATGCTGATATAGTTTGCAGTAAGTTCCTCCTAGTTTCCCTGTAGTTTTTGGTTATTCTCCCTGAGCTCACTGTGCTTCCTTTAAACCGTTGTTTTGAACTCAATATCTCATAGTACTTGCATCTATTTCATTTAGTCTTTTTCTGGGGATTCCTCCTTTCCCTTCAACTGGGGTTGTTTCTTTGTCTTCCCATTACTTGTGGGACTCTTCTTTTTTGCTTCTGCTTCTTAAATTGATCTGTCTTGATTTCCTGACTTTGTGGTATGAACTTCTATAGTAGGAGACCTCTGTTTTTTTTTCTGGATCTGCCTGTGATGTTGTCAGATGCTGACCCTGTCTGACCTTTGGCAGTCTGTTCGAGACTTCCAGGAATCTACTGTCTGTGGCTATCTCCTTCAGTTGTTAAACTAGTCACTTTGCACTCAGCAGGCCAGCTTAGACACCAGAGGGCAGGGCAGAGTCCCTCCTAGGGTTGGGGTTATTGGGTCCTTTCATGCTGCTGCCACTCAGGGGAGTGGTCTGCCTGAGCAAGATGGTTGCTTCTGTATGGAGAGGAGTCAGCACCGAGATCCTGCCGGCCACTCTCCCAGCTCTGTTCCCAAAGCCTCCTTTCCCAGTCTCTCCTCCAGCATCTCTAGCCCACTCTGCCCTTGCCTTTGCCAGAGTCCACGGTAAGTGGCTGCAAATAAAAATTTATGTATTGGCCCTTTAAAAGGCTATTTGTATCTCCGGCCGCCTGTCTCTGGCAGAGAACAGCCCTGCTGCTTTTCTCAGCTGACTGTTATCTGTGTACTTTTTGAGCTCTCTTCCTGTAGGCTGGAGATTCCTGCTTATGGTTTAGTAAAATGGTCATCATCATATGTATAAATATTCACATAGACTAAACACCCTAACCTTCTAACTAAACTTTACTGAACCAAATCACCAAATTAACTGAAGTTTTCCATCCCCTCTGAAAAACAATAGTTTGAGCAAAGGTTCTCAAACTTTAGAGGGCCTCAAATTATCTGGAAGGTTTGTTAACACAAAGATTGCTGAGTCCCACTCCCAGAGTTTCTGATTCAATATGTCTGGAGTAAGATCCTGGAAGTTAAAATGCTAATAAGTTCCCAGGAGAGGCTCATCCTTCTGGTCCAGATATCACAATTTTGAGAAAGCACTGCTCTATAGTAAGTTCCCATTCTACCTCCCTTCCTATCATTTGAGCTATTTGATATAAAAGGTCAGTTTCCCAAACCTGTACAGTCCATTTGAAATCATTTATTATAGTTAATTAGCTAATTAAATATAATGTAAATGTATAGAAGGATGTCATTTTCAAATTACCTATTGAATTAGATGTGAGAATCCTGTAATATATTGGAAAATTTTCATAAAAATCTAGGATTTTGTACTTCTTCCCAATTTAATTTCTTAGTCCAATCAAAAACTAAAAGTGAAAATCATAGTTGATAACTCATCAGTGTTGAACATATATATAGGCACAAATGAACATGAGAAAAATATGGGTGATAGATATATTTATTATCTTGTGTATAGTATTGTAGTGATCATTTCTTGGTGTGTGTGTATGTATAAAACTTACAAAATTGTATACTGCAAAGTTATATAGTTTATTGTATGTCAACTACACCTTAATAAAGTATATAAACAACACACAAGCAAACACATACACATATACCTAACACATACAAGCAAACACACACCTAAAAAAACTGCTAAAATTAAGGCTGACAAAACCAAATTTTATGAGGATATTAAATAACCATAATTCTCATACAACGTTGAAAGGAATGCAAAATGGTACCAACACTATGAAAAAAGATTTGGCAATTTCTTATAAAACTAAACATACATTAACTCTATTACCAAGAATTCCATTCCTTATTATTTACCCAAGAGAAATTTTTTAAAAATTGTAAATAGTTTTATTCATAATAGCTAAAACCTACAAATAGTTCATCAGCAGAAGAATGGATAAACAAAATGAAGTATCTATACAATGCAATAATGAAAGGCAAAAATAATCATCTATGACATAAGAAAGCAGAACAATGATTGCCTCGTCAGGCTTGTGGCAGGGCAAGGGAGGGAAATGAAGACATTTTCTGAAGTTATGATAATATTCTATATCTTGAGAGGGTTTATTTGGCTTACACAGAGATGCATATTTGTCAAAACTCATGGAATGGTGAGTATACTTAAGATTTGTCATTTCACTGTAAATTTTATTTCAAAAATGAAAAGAAGAGCTATAAATGTATATTGAACTCTAGCTAATGATATGCATGCTCAAGTATTTGGGGACAGAATATACTAATGTCTGCTACTTTAAAATGCAACAAAAGATGGCTTGGGGGATGGACACATAATTTGATAAAACTATATACGATGAAACAGAAAATTAACAGAATCTAAGTAGTGGGTATTCATTGCACAATTTTTCCTGCTCTTCTCTATGTTTGAAAAGTTTCATTATAGGATGTTGGGAAAAAATCAGTTTATAAGATAGTAATGATACCACTTTTTGCATATTTATGTATGTCTGTATACTACATACATGCATATTTGTATTATATGCTACACATATATTTATGTATGTTGTACCATGCTCAATATTAACCAGATCCTTCTAATTAGCTTAAAAAATACACAAGTTACCCCTATTCCTAAATGATACAAAACAAACAAAAAAGAAACTCCTTCAAAATCCCATCCTCCTTCAGCTACTACTAAATTACTTTGGTTCCCTTTCAAAGCCACATTTCTTATAGAGGTGAGGATACTTCCTGTGCCCATGTCTTCACCTGCTTCATTCTGGCTTATGCCTACAAATAGCCAACAAAATCGCTCTTTCTCAAGATACCAATGATTTCTTTGTCACTAAATCAAACAGGCATTTTTTAATACTCATCCTTTGAAGAATGAAAAATATTAAATGTTCCAACTTTTAAATTAGAAATTAGGCAAATTTTATTTGGTATGTAAAGCAAGATTTCTTTTTTTTTTTTTAAAGAAGAGCTTGGATCAAAATGGCAGCATAGGTAAACACTGCTTGCCTTCTCACTCAACTACATCAAAATTACAACTAAAATATAGAACCATCACTTAAAACCATCAGAAATCAAGTTGAATGGAAGTCTGACAACTACGGAGTTAAAGAAACCATATCCATCCAGACTGGCAGAAGGGGTGGAGATGCAAAATGGGCTGGTCCCCCATCCACATGTGGTGGATAAAAATTTGGGAGGGATTATCTCAGGAGCAAGCAGTCCCAGACCCACACCAGGCCCCAGACCCAGGGTTCCAATGCCAGCAAGATAAGTCCCCATAACTTCTGGCTGCAAAAACCAGCAGGGGCTGAGTCAGTGGAAGAAATTTCTGGAGTCCCAAGCAGTTACCCTAAAAGATCTCACACATGAACTTATTCAGACTCACTCCCTCTGAGCTCCAGCACTGGAGTAGTAGTTTGAAAAGCACCAATAGCATACAGGGAGGAACTGAAGTGTCTGCCATCAAGGTGAGAGCGGGGACACCTTTCTCCCAGACAGAAAGGAGGGCAGATGCCACTATCCCTTTTCTGAGTCTCCTCCTCCCCAAAGAGCCCCAGGGCTGGCAGGCAGGTGCATTATCTGAGACTCCATCAACACTGTTTGCCCTGCCCTGAAGATCCCGAGACTCTGTGTTACCCAACTTACAGCCCCATCCAAACTGTTAACTGTGACTTTTCCATATGAATGGCTGGGCTTGGCTCATACTTCCCAACTTCCTAAATCCTATCAAAAAAAGCAGCAGCCAGCCTGAGTAAGCCCCCAGCCGCGTACCTCTTGCTAAGTGGCCCCAGGCCCAGCCCTAGCAGCAGCCAGCCTAGATTCAGTTTGGCTTTGCCTGGGCATCTCCAAGCCCAGAACACGTAGCAGCCATCTCAGATTGCTTTACAGCTCAGGAAGAGTGGCCCTGGCTGGGGCTGACCTTGTTCTGCACCACCTGAGAAACCCCAGAGAATGGGTACCCCGTGGACAGCTACAGACCACATCAGGGCACCATCTCCCTGCCCCTGCACAGTTGATCCTCCGCAGAGGGTGGAGGTTGGTAGTAAGTGTTCACAGACCGTTCTTGCAGCTGACTGGCTGGGTAGTTCCCTCCCATTGACCTGCCGACAGCAATCAATGCTCAACTACAAGAGGAGTGTGTACTTAGCTCACATTAAGGGCATACCTCAAGTACCCAGCTTCAGTGATATGGGAGGCTGTACCACTGGACCCTAGAGGACTGCTACTACATTAGGACATGTTACCGAGACAGGGAGTCATAGAAGCTCTACCTAAACATAGAAACAAACACAGGGAGGCTGCCAGAATAAGGAGACAAAGAAACATGGCCCAAATGAAAGAACAGGTCAAAACTCCAGAAAAAGAACTAAACAAAATGGAGATTAAGCAATCTATCAGATGCAGAGTTCAAAACACTGATAGTAAGTATGCTCAAGGAACTTAGTGAGGATCTCAACAACATAAAAAAGATCCAGTCAGAAATGAAGGACAAACTAATTGAAATAAAGAATGATTTATAGGGAAACAGCAGTAGAGTGAATAAAGTAAAGCTGGGAGTCAAATCAATAATTTGGAACATAAGGAAGCACAAAACAACCAATTATAACCAAAAGAAAAAATAATCCATAAAAACAAGAACAGTTAGGTAGCCTCTGGGAAAACTTCAAGCATTCCAACATTTGCATTATTGGGATGTCAGAAGAAGAAGAGAAAGAGCAAGAAATTGGACATCTATTTGCAAAAATAATGAAAGGAAGCTTCCCTAATTTTCCCTGAAGAAAATAGACACGCAAGTCTAGGAAGCACAGAGAATCCCAAACAAGATAGATGCAAAGAGACCCACTCCAAGATACATCATAATTAAAATGTCAGAAGTTAAAGAGAGAATCTTAACATCAGCAAGAATAAAACAGTTACCTACAGAGAAGTTCCCATAAGACTGTCAACTGATTTCGCAACAGAAACTTTGCAGGCTAGAATGGATTGGCAAGAAATAGTTAAAGTCATGAAAAGCAGGGACCTACAGCCAAGACTGTTCTACCCAGCAAAGATATCATTTAGAATCAAAGGGCACATTAAGATCTTCCAAGACAAAATTAAAGTAGTTCATCATTACCAAACCATTATTATACAAAATGTTAAAGGGACATATTTAAGAAAAAGATCAAAACTATGAACAATTAATGGCAATAAATACATAAGTATCTACGATTGACTGTAAAAAACAAACTAAGCAAACAAGAAGAGCAGAAACAGAATCGTGGATATGGAGAATGTTTTGATGGTTGTCAGATGGGAAGGGGGAGGGGGAGAATGAATGAAAAGGTGAAAGGATTAAGAAATACAAATTGGTAATTACAGAATAGCCAAGGGGATGTAAACTACAGTATAGGAAATGGATTAGCCAAAGGAATTATACACATGACCCACGGGCATGGACAATGGTGTAGTGATCGCCTAAGGGCATGGGGGATGCTGAGTGGGGAGGAGCAAGAGTGGAAAAATTGGGGCAACTATAATAGAATAATCAATAAAATATAATTTTTTAAAAAAGAGCTCAATTTCATATTATGGCCAAGTTAGAATGTAAGAAGGGGTAAACTAAAGGGATGATATCAGAAAGAAGGAAATAAAATGAATAAAAGAAGATAATGTGGATTTAAAAAGATGGCGGAGGAGAGAAAGGGAGTCACGCTGACCTCCTCCCAAAACCAAACTGGAATTGCAACTAAATAATGGAGTAATCACCTGGAAAGCAGTGGAGCGATAGTGGGAGAGGAGCCTTGGTGCCGCGGACAGTGGATTCGACTCTCACACATCCCAACGGGTGAGAATTGCGGTGGAGGCTCGAGAGGGTGGGCTGGGTGCGCACGGGCACTGGCACCAGAGGGACATTGAAACGGCCAGTTAGCGTCCCCCCGAGAAGAACGGGGTCTGAATCATAAACAGGAACCCCTAAACTACAGCAGCTAAAGCCGAGAAAATGCAGACAAAACGCAACCCCAAAAAGCTTAGGGGCGCTCTCTGCCAGAGACAGACGGCTGGGGATGCAAAAAGACATTTAAAGGGCAAACGCAAAAGTTGCAGCGGCAGCCACCCTCCTTGATCGCTGGGTACAGGCGGCAACAGGGTGGGCTGGTGCCTGGGAAAAGACTGGTGAGGAAAACTTTGTGAAGAGAACTGAGACTGCGGCTGGTGGAGCCCGGGTGATAACGCACTTCCCACTCTCCAGCTACCATCTCGCTCAGGCATAAGGGAATCAATTAACCTGCCTTTTGTGCGCTCCGCACACAGCTTGTACACCTGTGAGCTACGGGGCTGAGTGCAGACTGCCTGGGAGAGCCTTGAGGAGAGACTGGAGACGGAGGCGTTGGGGAAAGAACGGGAGGAGGAACCGGGGAGCCCCGACTCCCTCCCCGTTCCATAGTCTCCATTGTGGGCTGGAAAGGCGCGACCCCAAAGAGGCAGAAGCGGGGCGCGCATGAACCAGACTGCCTGCGATTGAAACGCAGTCCGCACAGGGATTGGATCCTCAGCCGAAGGGGTCACAGAACTGCCCAGAGGCCCCTAAGGGGAGACTAGAAACGGAGGCACTGGGGAAAGAACGGGAGGAGGAACCGGGGAGTCCTGACTCCTTCTCCTTGCCGAAGTCCCCATTGCACGGGAAGAGGCCACACCCCCAAAGAGCCAAAAGCCGAAAAGCAAACATAGAAACCCCCAAAACACCCAGAGCAGGCGCGCACACTTGCGCCGAGTGACTGGCGAGGGTTGGCGAGCGTGTGTGTGACCCAGGAGGGCTGGCGAACGCTTGCACCTGCCGGCAAGGCCTCACACAGACTGGCACCCATACGGCCTGCGAGGGATTGCACAGAGGGGCAAGGGCAGGCGTAAATTGACCTACCCGCCGCGATTGCCGAGCAGCCCACAAAATAAGTAGAGCTGCCCAGAGTCCCTGGAGGAGAGACCAGAAACAGGATTAACCGGAGAGTCCTAGAGCTGATTTCCTCCCATTTCCGTAGTCCCCATTTGGCGAGGGCAAGCAACGCACCCAAAGAGCCAAAAGCGGGGAAAACACACAATAGAAGACCCTAAACGGACCAGTGCTGCGAAGCTCGCGTGCCAGGGAGGCCAGATGAGCACGGGAGGTCGCGAATAAGCCCCCTGGTCTGGGGCAAACACATGCGAGCCCAGGCAGGTGGGGGACCCTGCAGCGCTGGGAACGCGCTCAAGGAGCTCTCGTGAGAGCGCAGAGAGATCCCAAAAAATAGCCCAGCCCTGACCGAAGGGGTCACAGAGCTGCTCCAAGCAGGAGTCAGACACAGGCATTAGACTCCTGAAAGGCTCAAACAAACAACCCAAGGCCCTATAGGGTCAACAACTGACATCATCAGAGGCAAGCCCAGAAAGAAAAGTAAAGGACAAAAATACTTAACAGACTCTCACAAAAATGGGAAGAAATAGAAGTTCCCCCAAAATGAGTGGAAAAGGGGACTCCCCACAGAGAGAGCTAAATGAAATAGAGGCAAGGGAACTATCAGATATGGAATTTAAAACAATGGTTCTAAGGAAGCTCAATGAGCTCAGCCAGCTCAAAGAGAACTATGAGAAACTGCAGAGAAACTATCAGGATCTTACAGCAAACTATATCAGCCTGGAAAAGGACATAGAAACTATCAAGAAGACACAAGAGGATATGAAGAATACCATTTCTGAATTGAAGAACACAGTAGAAGGAATCCAAAGCAGGCTGGATGAAGCTGAGGATCGAATCAGTGAGATGGAGGACAAGGTAGAAAAAAGCTCCCAGAAAGAACAAGAAATGGAAAAACGGCTCAAAAAGAATGAAGAAGCATTTAGGGAAATGCGGGACAACCTGAAACGCAATAATATCCGTATAATAGGGATACCAGAAGGAGAAGAAGAGGAGCAAGGAATAGAGAACCTCCTCGAAAAAGTAATGATGGAAAATTTCCCTAATTTGAGCAGAGAAAGGCTCTCATGGATCCAGGAGGCACAGAGGACCCCACTCAAGAAGGACCCAGGGAGGTCCACTCTGAGACACATCATCATTAAAATGGCAAATGTCAAAGACAAAGAGAGAATCCTCAAGGCAGCAAGGGAGAAGGGAGAAGGGATGAAGGAAAAGAATGAGACAGAGAGGAACACAAGTACAAAGAGAAAAGATGAGTAAGTTTCTATCAGTAATATCTCTCAATGTGAATGGACTAAATGCCCCAATCAAAAGACACAGGGTAGCTGAATGGATAAGAAAACATGACCCACACATATGCTGCCTACAAGAGACCCACCTCAGAGCAAAAGACCTACACAGATTGAAAGTAAAGGGATGGAAAATAATATTCCAAGCAAATGGACATGAGAAAAAGGCTGGCGTTGCCATACTTGTATCAGACAAAGTAGATTTCAAAGCGAAGGCCATAAAGAGAGACCCAGAGGGGCACTTTATCATACTTAAAGGAAGAATCTATCAAGAAGACATCAACATTGTAAACTTATATGCTCCCAATATAGGAGCCCCCAAGTTTATAAGGAAATTGTTGGATGACTTCAAAAAAGATATAGATAGCAACACACTGATAGTAGGGGATTTCAACACCCCACTGTCAAAAATGGACAGATCTTCCAAACAAAACATTAATAAACATATCGTGGCACTGAATGAAACACTGAATCAAAGAGACTTAACTGACATATATAGAATCTTACATCCCAAAGAAGAAAAATACACATTCTTTTCAAATGCTCATGGCAGTTTTTCAAAGATAGACCACATGATAGGACACAAAGCAAGCCTCAGCAAATTCAGGAAAATTGAAATAATACCAAACTTTTTCTCAGACCACAAGGCCTTGAAACTTGAAATCAAACTCAAAGAGAAACTTCAAAAACTTGGAAACTCATGGAGACTGAACAGTACACTATTAAACAATGAATGGGTCAATAATGAGATAAGAGAAGAAATCAAAAAATTTCTGGAAACAAATGAAAATGAACAGACAACTGTCCAAAACCTATGGGACACAGCAAAGGCGGTCCTGAGAGGGAAGTTCATAGCAATACAGGCTTACCTAAAAAAGATAGAAACATTTCAAATAAAAGACCTAACACTACAACTTGAAGAACTGGAGAAACAACAACAAATAAATCCCAGAGCAAGTAGAAGGAAGGAAATAGTCAAGATTAGAGCAGAACTGAATGACATAGAGACGAAAAGAACAATTCAGAGGATCAACCAATCCAGAAGCTGGTTCTTTGAAAAGATTCATAAAGTGGACAAACCTTTAAGCAGACTCATCAAGAAAAAAAGGGAGAGGACCCAAATTAATAATATCAGAAATGAAAGAGGAGAAATAACAACTGATACCACAGAAATACAAATGATTATCAGAAACTATTATGAACAATTATATGCCAAGAAATTTGAAAATCTTGATGAAATGGACAAATTTTTAGAAAAGTATAATCTTCCAACACTGAAGGAGGAAGAAACAGAAAGCTTGAACAGACCGATAACAGCTGGGGAAATTGAAGCAGTAATCAAGAAACTCCCAGCACACAAAAGCCCAGGGCCAGACGGTTTCCCAGGAGAATTTTACAAAACATTTAAGGAAGAGCTAACCCCTGTCCTTCTCAGACTATTCCAAAAAATCCAAGAGGAGGGAAGACTGCCAGACTCCTTCTATGAGGCCAGCATCACCCTGATCCCAAAACCAGATAAAGACCCTACAAAGAAAGAAAACTACAGGTCAATTTCGCTGATGAACATAGATGCTAAAATCCTCAACAAAATATTGGCAAACCACATCCAGCAATACATTCAAAAGATTATCCATCACGATCAAGTGGGATTCATCCCAGGGATGCAGGGATGGTTCAATATACGCAAATCAGTAAACTTGATACATCACATAAATAAAAGAAAAGACAAAAACCACATGATCATCTCGATAGATGCAGAAAAAGCATTTGACAAGGTACAGCACCCATTTATGATCAAAACACTCAGCAAAATGGGAATAAATGGGGCATTCCTCAACATAATAAAGGCCATATATGAAAAACCTACAGCCAATATCATACTCAAAGGGCAAAAACTGAAAGCTTTCCCACTAAGATCGGGAATACGACAAGGATGTCCGCTCTCACCGCTTCTTTTCAACATCGTATTGGAAGTCCTAGCCACAGCGGTCAGACAAGAGAAAGAGATAAAAGGCATCCAAATAGGAAAGGAGGAAGTAAAACTATCATTGTTTGCAGATGACATGATAGTGTACATAGAGAACCCTGTAGACTCTACCAAAAAACTCCTCAACCTAATAAGTGAATTTGGCAAAACAGCAGGATACAAAGTCAACATTCAGAAATCAAAGGCGTTTCTGTACACCAGCAATGCAATAGAAGAAGAAGAAATCAGGAAAAATATACCATTCGATATAGCACAAAAAAAGATAAAGTACCTAGGCATAAATTTAACCAAAGACACAAAAGACCTGTATGCAGAAAACTATGCAACATTGAAAAAAGAAATTAAGGAAGACACAAATAAATGGAAGCATATACCGTGCACATGGATTGGAAGAATTAATATCCTTAAAATGTCCATACTACCAAAAGCAATTTATAGATTCAACGCAATCCCTATTAAGATGCCAATGACGTATTTCACAGAAATAGAACAGACATTTCAAAAATTTATATGGAACCATAAACGACCTCGAATAGCCGCAGCAATTTTGAGAAAGAAACACAAAGTAGGAGGGATCACAATACCGGACATCAAACTCTACTACAAAGCCACTATACTGAAAACAATCTGGTACTGGCACAAGAACAGACCCATAGACCAGTGGAACAGAATAGAAAGCCCAGAAATAAGCCCAGGTCTCTATGGACATCTAATATTTGACAAAGGGGGCAGAAGCATAAAATGGAGCAATAACAGCCTCTTCAACAAATGGTGTTGGGAGAGCTGGACGGCTACATGTAAAAAATTGAAATTGGATCATCAGCTGACACCATACACAAAAATAAACTCAAGATGCATAAAAGACTTAAATATAAGTCGCAACACCATCAAAGTCCTAGAGGAGAACATTGGCAGGAAACTCTCAGATATCCCACGCAGCAATTTTTTCACTGATATGTCTCCTAAAGCAAGGGACATAAAGGAAAGAATAAACAAGTGGGACCTCATCAAAATAAGAAGCTTCTGCACGGCTAAAGAAAACATCAGCAAAATGAAAAGGGAGCCAACCATTTGGGAAAATATATTCGCTAATGATACATCAGATAGAGGTTTGATCTCCAAGATATACAAAGAACTCACTCGACTTGACTCCAAGAAGACAAACGATCCAATCAAAAAATGGGCAAAGGACCTGGGCAGATGCTTTTCTAAGGAGGAGATACAGAGGGCCCAGAGGCATTTGAAAGGATGCTCAGCATCACTAGCCATCAGAGAAATGCAGATCAAAACCACCATGAGGTATCACCTCACACCGGTCAGAATGGGCATCATAAACAGATCCACAAACAACAGGTGCTGGCGAGGCTGTGGAGAAAAGGGAACTCTAGTCCACTGTTGGTGGGAATGCAGACTGGTGCAGCCACTATGGAAAGCAGTGTGGAATTTCCTCAGAAAGCTGAAAATGGAACTGCCTTTTGATCCAGCGATTCCCCTGCTGGGACTATACCCTGAGAACACCAAAACGCCAATACAAAAGAACCTAGGCACCCCAATGTTCATAGCAGCACAATTTACAATAGCCAAGTGTTGGAAGCAACCTAAATGCCCATCAGTAGATGACTGGATCAAAAAATTATGGTACATATACACAATGGAATACTACACAGCAGAAAGAAAAAAGAAGTACTAAACTTTGCGGCAGCATGGATGGAACTGGAGAGCATCATGCTAAGCGAAATAAGCCAGGGGGCGAAAGACAAATACCATATGATCTCACCTATAAGCGGAACCTAACCAACAATGCAAAGAAGCAAGGAAAATATGACCAGCAACACTGAAAGGAAAAGAAATCAACAGAGACAAGAGGGAAGGGGGGGGCAGGGAAAGGGAAGGGAAGGGGAAAGTCAAGGAACATATAGCAAGGACTCATGGACAAAACCAAAGGGGAAGAGCTGAGGGAGGGAAGGTGGGAGGGGGCAAGGGAAAGAGGTGGGGGGAAGGCAGAGACAAATGTATTTAAAAAGTGAATAAATTAATTAAAGTATCAAAAAAAAAAAGAAGATAATGTTATAGTTCAGAGTAAATGTCAGTGGTCCATTTTCATAGACCTAATTCTACTGCATTTTGAAATTCTAGTGAACTCATTAACTGTTCTTCACATTTCTTCAACTGACTTAGTCATTACATCTAAAGAAGCTCTGTCTTATATGGGTCTCCCAAACTGCCTATTTATGTAGAAATTAGTCTCTGAGTTACAAGAGACAGAGAACTAGGTCTCCAAGGATCAGACAAATCCAGCTAAGTATCAAAATTAGTACTATTTCCTGATCTTCAGGAGACGAGCCCTTAAAGACTTTCACAACACAAAACAGAACTCAAAGCCTTCCAATGATTTCAGTGTGTCAGGTAATACAAAATTATGCAGTAAAATCACTTTAAAAATACTTCTATGAAAAATGAAATAAAGAGAATTCCTTTGTAACATGGGCTTCAGAGATGAAAACTAAATTTGAACCTAAGCATCCAGAAGAATCTGAACTAGTAATTTTTGGGTAGGCATTCTAAAACTCCAGGTCAGTTTCTGCAGCACCCTCATGTTTCTGACTTTGAAGATGAACAGGCATTGGCTAATCAAAGAAGTGTAGGAAAGAACATCCTAGCATGAGCAAAAATAGTAAAAGTATATGTAAAGAGTTACAAAATGGTTTTACTATTTATTTTCTTCTAGTATTCATCTGTGTATCTTGGTCACAGACAGTAGTTTCCAAAATTACAGACAGTAGTTTCCAAAAGGCTCCTTTCTTTCTTCTTCCACCTATTCTCCCGAGAAAGCAAATTCATTTATTCTGCAAGCAATTATTTAGCACCTCCAATGTGCAAGCCCAACACTATGTACATTGCTTAGATTTAGAGGAACAGAGCATATGGCTGACAGTAATACACTGATTATTGAAGGACTTAATTTTACCCTAGCTTTTTACACCATAGCTTTATACATAGTTGCATTATTTGGCTACTTCTGAGTGTTAAATTAGTTTTTCACTTACCTTTGAGTCTTAAAGAAGGTGTAATGAAAAATGAAATAGATTAAATTCATTTATAAGGAAGGAAACACAAAGGGACTTAATCACAAACTAGACAAATGCTCCTGTAAATCCAGAATGATTATTTAGTATAAAGTCTATATTCAGAACTTGAAACTCTTAGGATCATAAACCTCTTTGAAAAACTAATGAAAGCAAAGGATCCCATGGTAGGTAGTTTCTGACCGAGTTCCAAATAATCCCCACCTCTTGGTATTCATAATCTTGTTTAATCTCCTCCCTTTGAGTATGGATGAACCTAGCAACTTGCTTCTTAAGAAGTGAATATGGAAAAAAGTGAGAAGCTATCTATTCTGTGATTAGGTTAGAAATGACCATCACTTTTGTCTTAATAGTGCTTTCTCCTGCCCCCATCCGTCGCTCTCCCTGATGACGTATGCTGCCACGTTGTGAAAAGCTCCAATCAGAGGCCCATGTGGCAAGGAACCAACTGAGGCCTCAGTCAAACAATCCACAAGGAACTAAATCCTGCCTACAACCACATGAGCCAGGAAGTGGATGCTCCCTACTCCAAGTTAGGACTGCAGCCTTGTCAGAAACAGAGCCAGAGGGACATAGCTAAACTGTACCTAAATTTCTGACCCACAAAAACTACAATATGATAAATGTGTATCATTTCTAAGCTAATAAATTTTGGAGTAATTTATTATATAGCAATAGATAACTTAGGCAGATCCTCTCTGCAGAAAAGTATATAGTATACATACAAATTCCAGCACACATTTTAGGGAAATTGGTGGCCTCTCTGAAGTCCACCAATAGATTTCCTAGTGGCTCAGGATCCCAGGTTAAGAAACTTCTGACACAGTATGCACAGAAGACTTGCAAGAATCAATTTAACCATGCTATAGAGCTCAACAAATGTCAAGATGCTTTCTTTCCATAAAGCATTACTAAGAAAGTTAAACTATCTTATAAATATAATTGATTATTTTAGTACTAGTATCACCAAAGGTAAAATCAAGCCATGTTATACCAAAACATTATCTTGAATAATATATTTCATAAATACTAAGTAAGTACTGAAGTCAAAATAATGACTAAAGCACTGTCCTTAACTTTGAGGACTTTACTGTCAGGTGACTGAAACACACATACACACTAGCTATCATAAGAACTGAGAATAAAAATAGAAATTTTCATATGGTATATACTCATGTATATGATGAAATGGCTTTATGGAATTTTAATTATAAAGTAATTAAAATAATTACCTGTACTGTTTTTCCAAGTCCCATATCATCACCAAGAATACACCCTCTTCCTTTGATGAAGTGTCCATAAAGAAACTGGGCTCCTTCCCTTTGATAGTCCCTCAAATACCTATTAATAGTATAAGGAATAGAGTCTCCATCTTCAGATAACTGAAAAGCAACAGCAGATGATGGAAATTTTCGGTCTGGGAAATAAGGTTTTTCTAAATCTTCATCATCAAATATGAAATTCCTGGAACAATCTTTAACAGATTTTACTTCTTGAAGTCTTTTAAGAGGTACTTTACTTTCTTGAAAATCTGAATGTAAGATGACCGCAAATGACTTCCCATTTTCATCCACTGTTATGGATTTTACGGTTGCTTCACAAAGTTTTTCATTATCTGGAGAAGGGACAAGACATCTTTCTCCTGGATACCATATGTCTGTAATAATAAAGAAGAGAATAAAGTTTCCAAATCTAGTTTATAAACTACCACCTAATTTATCCACTGCTATGAGAAAAAAAAAAGCCTCACATAAATACTCTTTCCAAATTACTAAAACAAGATAAATTATACATATGATACGTATAGATATTTTCCTAAAATATATCATCAGATGTTCTCCTATAAAAAGCAGGAAAAAGGGTCCATAATTTTTTTCCAGTGGTTCTCACCCTGGTTGTGTCATAATGTCCCCATTCATTCCTGGACACTACCTCTTTTGATTCTGACTCAGTGGATATGGGCCATGGGCACCTGGTTTTATTAGTTTTTTTGGTTGTTATCGTCGAATTCAAAAACTAATTCTGCTGCACAGTGATTCTGGGGTTTGGAACCACCGATTTAAATATTCATGGTGGCATTCAGGATATGGTAGAGTAATATTGACTAGAACTTGGTAAGGAATAAACTAAAATCCTTTGGACAGCAATGCTTTTGTGATTCTTCTGTCTGCTTTTTTATATTTACTTCATTGTCTTTCTCTGGAGATAGCTGTTTCTTCTCACTATCAATACTGCTGCTTCTAAACTGTTGCTTTATATGTATGTATACAGCTAACCTCCAACTCAGTGATGTGTACCAGCTTTGTCAAGGTTTTTTCCCTTCTAGGTTTTAAAGAGTAGAGTCTTAAAAAAACAAAACAAAACAAACAAACAAAAAACAGATGAATTCTAAGATCTCTTTCTGTTAAGATTCTATTATTTTTTGAAGAGACTGACCTCTACATGCATGAATTTATTCTGTGTTTAATTGTACAGCTACTTTATTTTCTATTTAGAAAATATAACACCATGAATGGTGAGGGAAGTCTCTATAGAATACACTATTGGTACAATTAAAAAGTACCAAGTAGAGGAAATTAAGTGGAATTTCTTATAACAAGAATCCCAGAAGAACTGTATGGATCCAACTGTAAGAACAGTAAGAATTATTTTTGTTATACATTTCTCACTGAGATCAGATAACTACTGGCACAGTTTCCTACAGTCTTCTTGATTATTTCAAGCTAGGTTTTTATAGCATTCATGATTATGTAATGATATGACTAGTATGTCTATACTCTCTTAAGAATAGCTCATTATGCTATTTCCTATCAGTTGGTCCTCAAAAGTAAAACCATTATTCCCACTAATTTTAGTAACATTATATTTTTGCATAGCAATCAGAAGTACAGAGAAAAATTTGTTCTCCCACTCTAATATTTGGATCCAAACTATTTAAGAATGCTACACTACTCTAAAAGACAAAGTTTGAATATTAAAGTAAATTTTTGATTCACTTTACAAGGAATTACACATAGATCAATGGGCCCTATTACCAAAATAGTACTCTTTGGGCATTAAAATCTAAATTAACCCGTACAGCAATTCTTAACACATTATTTCTGTTTCACATGATTTGCTTGCCTACTCAGAAAATACCTTCTAATTTTTAAAGATCTAAAATTCATTTATTTATTATTCAGAATCTACATCTTGACACCAATTATTAACCAGATACTACTCCACATGATGGGTACAAAATGAAAAAAAAGTTAAAAATTATAGTGACTAACCTTGTTGAGAACCAGACTTCCTGAATTTCATTAAATGGCATCACTGTGTAACTAACTTTTCAAGGTAGAAAACCTTTAGCCCACCCTTATTCCTCTTTTTATATTACTCCTTACATCCAATCTATCAGAATGTCTTCAAAAGTGTATTACTTTCCTCCATGAAACAACTCTCTGAAACAACTGTCAGTAAACTATTCGGTACAGTTAGGTTTTAGCTGTTATTTTAGGTCTTGCAGGTTATCCTGTCTCTTGCCCTTGTAACACAAAAGCAGCCAGACAACACATAAACATAAGGGCATGGCTGTGTTCCAAGAAAACTTCATCTACAAAAAAAAAAAAAAATGTGCCAGCCCTGGCTGGTGTGGCTCAGTGGATTGACTACCAACCTGAGAACCAAAAGGATGCCAGTTCAATTCCTGGTCAGGGCTCATGCCTGGGTTGTGGGCCAGGTCCCCAGTTGGGGGGTGTGTGAGAGGCAACTGATTGATGTTTCTCTCGCACAAGGATGTTCCTCTCCCTTTCTTTCTCCCTCCCTTTTCTTCTAAAAATAAATAATAAAATCTTTTAAAAATAAGTGTGCCAGATTTGGCCCACAACCACAGTTAGCTAACTTCTGCCTTAAAGCATGCATGCCACCTTTGGCTTGAGCTTCAGCTTTCTCCTAAATTACTGCTACAGGCTCCTAACCATTTTCTCTGCTGCCACTATTTCACCCTTCAATCCAATTTTCCATATAGCAGCAATTCTGACTATTTAAAAATACAAATTAGCAAATCTTTAACTTAAAATCTTTCAATAACCATCCACTGCACAAAAACATAAGTCCAAACTCCTTACTATATAGTCTATAAACCCCTGTATAATCTGCCTCTATTTACTTCTCCAACTTAATCTGTCAACTTCTCCCTTCATTCAAACATGCTAAGCAGGTCTTCCCTCAGCTGTTTTTATGTTACTTGCACCCCCCCCCCCGGAAATTTTGTCTCTGACCACCTTACTTAAAGTAGGGTACCCCATTATTCACTAGTTTTTTATTGTATTGCCTCCATAGCATATATCACAATATTTGTCATGTTTACTTGTTTTTATATCTTTCCCACTAGAAAATAACTTTTCAAAGAAAATGTCTTTGTTCAGAATTTTATCCCCATAACGAGTGCACGGTAGGCATTCAATAAACATGTGCTGAATTTATTAACAAACACATCTTTGATCTCACGCATCCTTGATATTTACTGAGTGAAACACATATGAAAAAGTTTACAAACATTAAAATATAATAAGTGCTCTGGAAGAAGAGAACAGTGTGCTGTAAGATAGAGTACTGAGGGAACAACATAAAAAGGAAGGAGGTCTGAGAAAAGTATGTCAGTCAAACGATACAGCATGGGCAGAAGCCTATGGGCTTCACACAAAAAATTATGGAAATCAATTTCGTTCCTGAGTATGGCTAATTTCCAGAACTAAGTAAGTTAAGCTTGAGCTGGGGCTCGAATCTCTCAAGATTCAAACTTCAGAATAAATAGCTTAAATTGGGAAGATTTCATGTTGGATTGAATGGGGTATGGGGTTGCAGTGAGTGTAAGACTCCTTGTGATCTGGTCCTTGTTTTCCTCTTTAACTTCATTTCCTACCTGCTCTCCCTCTTGCATTCCAAACTGGCCTCCTTGCTATTCCTCACCATGGCACAGATGCTCCTACCTCAGGGCCCGAGCTTTCTGTTCCTCCCAGCAACGTTCTCCCTAAACACCAAAGTGACTCATTCTTTCACTTCATTCAGGTCTCTGCTTAAATGGCATCTTCTCAGAGGTTTCATCTCTGACCACCCAATCTAAAATAGCACTCCCTGCCACTCTTTTTCTTTACCCTGCTTTATTCCATTTTCAGAGAAAAATATTAAGTACCTGTTATTGTTTATTTCCCCAACTTAAATATAAGTTCCCTAGAGCAGGGCTTAGTTTGTGTTTACCACTTCAACCTGAGCACTGAGAACAATGTTTGAAGCTCAAGTACTTGTAAAATTAACAAATACCTACATATAGCTAACATTTGAAGGCCTTATGTATGCCAGCATTTGCTTTAGATTAGTAGTTTAAGCTTCTCAACAACCCTTTCGTTACTTAGTGTAATATTATCAGTTCCATTTTACAAACGGTGAAACAGATATAAATTAACCAAGTTGGCCACAGCCACACAGCTATAAAGTGGCAGAGCCTGGATATGAACCAAGCTATCTGATCTTGAAGCTACCGTGCTGTACCAGCTCACACATGAATGAACAATTCCCTGGAACTGAGTAGCCTCTGCTCCTTTTATCCGAGGCATGAGAATCCTATTCGCTATAATCTCCACTCAGTAACTTCATGTATTTATTTCACTTGCCAGGTTTCTATAGGCGTTGATATTCGTGGTCCCTAGGTTAAAGTGTCATCATTTTTGGCCTTCAGAATGTTGGTTTGTTACATAAACCTCTTTGAACTTTAGCTCTGAATTCTTCATCTATTTAATGAGATCAAGATCTTCCTCAAGGAAAAGCACGTAAATGATCGGCATATTCCTGAGCACAGAGCCAGCACTCAAGCTTTTGTTATATCTCTATAATGAAAGCTATTGATTAGGGGGCAAGAATACATCCCAGATAACTTGTGGCAGATAAGCAAATCCTCCTTAAACCCTCTCTTGGGGACTCCATCAAGGCTCTGGACTCAATACATCGTATATCAAGCTCCTTGTATTGTAAAGTAAACTGAACTAAATATCTTAACATTTTTTCATCTACTTAACAATCTTCTACCATTCACAGGAAACTGGGGTGCACAAGGACAAAGAATAAAAATATCAAACATTTACTGGGCGCTTACTATGGGCCAGACGCTGGGTCACGTAAGTGCTTTGCATATACCATCTCATTTAATAACCACAAGAACTCAGCAAGGATCCCAATTTGACAGATGATAAAACTGCCCAAAGTTGCTCGGCAAGTAACAGAGCCAGTAGTAGATCCAAGGGCAGTATGACTCCAGATTTCAGGTTTTCTCACGACTGAATCGCAAAGGATTGGCCCCAGCCTTGGAGAGGTTCACAATTTCAGGCTGTTATGCAGAAGAGCCACAGGGTAAAATCCCAACCCTAAGGGAACTTGCAGAAACCAGTCCAACCCAACGCAGTTAAGACAGGTGTCAGCAGATCGCCAAGTTCAAAGCTTATACCTTTGCAGGCGGTTTCAGCGCCGGGGTTCGGGGTGGAGGGATCCATCTGGCCAGGGGGTGGGGCCTGGCCGCCTGGTTGCTCTTGGATACCGCAAGGAGGAGGCCAGCCGGAGAACCGCGGCCAACACCACCTCCCGCAGTCCCTCCGTACATCGCCCCCCTAGACCCCGACACCACGGGGAGAGAGGGAGCAAAGGTGCAGTCTGATGCGGTCCAGTGAGAGGGAATGGTGGCGTCCGAGGCAGCGGCAGAGCCGGAAGGCGCTGTGGAGGATGACAAGGCGGCGCTCACCTAGTCGTCTCGGGCCCCACCGCCGCTGGAGAACGGCCGATGTGCTTGCCGAACCCCAACCCTCCCTCTCTGAGCTGAGCCTCCCTGTATCGCCCACCACAACTTCCAGCCCTGGGTCGGAAAATGCCGCGAGATCAAGCTTCCGAACTGTCACCGCGAGAACAAAATCTTGCATTAGATGGGCGGAGCAATCTTCCTGCTGTCTCCTCTACCCCTAGAGGGCTGTAACACGGAAGTCCGTGGTTGTTGTAAGTGTCGCGATATCGCTCGGTCACGTGGCGCAGTATATTGCGTCTTCTAAGGAACTCTGGAAGAAATTCACAGGCTTGGTCCTGCCGTTGTCTTGTAAGGGCGGGTAAGAAGAATAGCGGCCTGGTAGCAGACAGTAGTCCCCCGCGGTCTGGCTTACTTCCTTCAAAGTGCGAACCAGGAACTTGAGGAGGCCAGCGAGGCCCTCTTCGAGTGCTGCCTCAGCCATGTGGAGCGCCCACGCCTCGAGACACCCATGGGAGGCCGAGTGAACTTAGCGCATTTTTATTGAGTAACACACTAAAAAATAGTAAGTCATCAATGTCTAATGGGAGTACAAAACCAGCAACACATGCCATAAGTAGAAGGCAAAGGTAAAAGTGTAAAAATTTAATGTTTTTTCGTATAAAGTTACCAGTGGTCTGTATAACACATTATATTTAGTCTGTTTTTGTAAGCATATTAAAGGCAGTATACCGCTTATGAGCTAAATGGATACTGCGTATCTAATACAGTTCCAGACTTAACAGATTAATACAGAAATGGTTCATTCACTTGTTAAAATGTTTTTGTATATGGTACAACACTTTATTGAATTAGGTTAGCCTGAATTAGGAAACCTGTATTAGTTTCCTGCGGCTGCTGTAACAAGTCACCACAAACTTAGTGGCTGAAATAGCACAAAAGTATTATAGACAACACAGATTTATTAAGAGTTCTGTAAATCAGAAGTGCTACATGAGTCTCACTAGGCTAAAATCAGGGTGTCAGCTGAGCTGCATTATTTTCTGGAGGCCCTAAGGTGAATCCCTTTTCCAGCTTCTGGAATAAGCTAGGCTCTCTAGATATCTTGACTTCAAAGCCAGCAATGTTGCATCTTTCTGACCCTTCCTAGTGTAGTCACACCTGCAGCTGAGAAAGATTGTTTGATATTAAGGGCTCATATGATAAGATTGGGTCCACCTGAATAACCCAGGTTAATTTTCCCATTTCAAGATCTGTACCCTTAATCACATCAACAAATTCTCTTTGTCATGTAGAGTAACATTCATGTGCTTCAAAGATTAGGATGTGAACGTCTTTTTTGGGGGGGAGGAGGGGGATTATATTCTGCTTCCCACAGAGACTTAATGAGGAAAACTATATGGCTGCTTACTTGGCACCTGGTCATAGTAAGGAATATATGTATTGCTATTACTATTGTTATCAATGCAGTGCATCCACCTGAAAGTTGCTTCTCCATAGTCATTCTAAAGTTTAATATTTTTGATGAATAGTTGGTACCACATTATTACTTAAATTGGAATTTTGGGCTAGGTTCTTTTTTTTTTAAGATTTTATTAACTTTTAGAGAGAGGGGAATGGGGAGAGAGGGAGAGAAACATTGAGCCACTCGTATGCATCCTCACGGAGGGCCAAGCCCACAACCCAGGCATGTGCCCTAACTAAGAATCAACCAACGACCTTTCACTTTGTGTGGTGATGCCAACTAACTGAGCCATACTTGTCAGAGCTTGTGCTACATTTTAATTTAAAACACCATGGATTGAAGGCATATTATTTAGGTATAGCCTTAAAAAGTGGGGGGCTGGGAGGAGGAACCTGCTGATTGTAATTGTAACTTGATTTTAATTGGAAATTTTAAAATATCTCCAATTTCGAATGACAGGAAAAAAGTCTGCTTCTTGGAATTCATGAAATATGTGTGTTTTACTTAAACTTTTCATATTTTCTCTAAAATCAGTCACAAATGGAAATTTCAACCAAGCTTACTTAATTCCTACAACTACCAGAGAAGTCTGATTTTTTCTTCTCTCACTGAAATGACTAATTGTGTAATACTGAAATGGGGTACAGAGCATGTTCCCTCACAGTTCATGGTTGAGGGAAGTGGACAAGCAGATGATATAGCTTAAGATACTTTTCATAACAATGTCAAGTGATAGTCATGCACTTCCTGAAGGGAAGCTCTGCTGCCACCCAGGTAAAGGCCTACATGGCCTTCAGTATGTATAGTGCCAAGTATGAAGTCACATAGGAAGCTCTGGGTCAGGATTTATACTAAGGGCAAGTATCCACAAGGGAGAGCCATGTTGCTGGTGGTGAGATAACTGCCATGCAGGTTAGAAAGAGCATAGTAAGCAGGGAGCCGTGAGGAAGGAGAATAATGATGTAGCAGCCATGTGAAGGGAGGAGTAAGCAAGCAACTATGTAGTTTGTAGTCAGGATTCTATCATGGGGCCTGGTATAGTAAGGAAGGAGATATACTGCTGCTCTGATCGTGCCTGCTCTAGCTGATTCCAAAGCCACCAAAGACCCTTTCTTGCAAGAAGCTGGCCTGCTGCCTTGTAGACCCAGACTCAGTCTGGGGTCTTGGGACTTGTGCGTTTTCTGGACTTCACCATGATCCAGTGTAACACAGCACTTCCTTTCTTGGACTGTTAGGTGGGGGCTGATGTCAACTACCCCAGATCCTGGAGGAGAGAGTTGCTGTGTGAGGATGGCAACTCTGGTACCTTTCCAGAGGGACTAGAGAACGGTTTGCACAACAACTGGCTTAAGATAAGGAAATGGGAAATTTTGGGTGCCTTTAGCTTATAGCCTTTTGGGGAGTAAGGGAAGTGCTGGGTCTCCTGAAAGAAAAGGGCTCCAAGCTGAAGTACTCCCAGTGCCCCCAAGGTTGGAATATTGCAAATAAAAACCTGTTTCTTCCAGCATTGATTGTTGGGTCATTCACCAAGGCACCATGTGAAAAGGCCCCTGTCTGCTCAGTTACAATACTATTGTCTTAAGTTTTTAGAGGTCCACAGATTTATGATGTTGATCCTTAAAAATCTGACCTCTAAATAGAAGTCATAAGATAAATTTAAAAGTAAACCTTGATTTAAATGAAAGATCATCTAGTGGAAGGAACACCCCTTTGACTTACAAAAAAGGAGGTGACCTCATTTTCTGAGTACTAATATTTAACATAATCACCATAGTTATGCATAATAAAGCAAAAATAATCATGACATAAAAATATGTTTTAGTGAATTAGATGCCTCACAAATTTAGACATTCTCAAACATTACTCTCCCATTCCCTCACTTTCCACTTAACAGCCATTTTAGTCTGAGCCCATAGCAAGGACATCCTTGCCTAGGTGCTGATGTTGTGAACATCGAACATTATGATGCTAATCACTGCAAAGTGAAATTGAAAGGCTTGCAAAATATTCATGAATTCCTGAAGTCAATATTCATAATGCTGAATAATTAAATCACTTGCAAAACCATTGGGAAAGAAGGATCTAGCAAAACTAGACCTACAAAAAGAGGCATGGTAGAGGGGGTGGGAAACCAGATAATGATAGCATAAGGAATGACAGGACTAAAGATGACTAAAGATGAAGAGGTAAATAAAGGTAGAGATGGTAAAAACAGAAGGGTCCTTCTTTAACAATAAACAACCTAAACCTTAAAGTTTAAAAGTCCAGGCTGAACAATAAACATACTTAACATTACTGAACATTACACTTAAAAATGGTTAAGAAGGTAAATTTTATGTTACTTTTTAAACTACAATTGAAAAAACAAACTCGGGCCAACAAAAGGACAATTTGAGGCTTGAGCCAGGTATAGATATACAGTCAATGGTAGGTCAGTGTTAGAAATATGATGAGTATTATTACGTCTTCCTTCACCAGTGACTTTTTCACTTCAGACTCATTGATACTCAATATTAGAAATAATAAAATAGTTTGAGAACTATTTGGTGATTTACCCAAGGTTACAAAATCAGAACTAGAACATGATTCCTGATTCTGATTCTAATGTGAGAGGTATATAAAAATATTTCACACAAGATATTTTTAGATCTGAAAATTTAAAACCTGTGGCTGTATTTCATATACTATTTCTTATCTCACATCAGGTAACAAAACCTAAAAATCTTCTAACAAAACACCAAGAACTTCAGGTTGAAATGTTTTTAGGAAAATAATCAAAATGCAAAAAAGTATGTAAAATACTCAGAGGCCAAACATAAGGAAGGAGCTGAAAACTAATTTATTAAGCTGGCACTTAGGTCACTGCTGTCCCGGAGGCATTTGCCTACCTCAGTTACCAAAGGTCTAAGTTTTAACAGTCTTGTGGGTACAGAAGACATGGCTTCTCAAAGCTCTCAAAGGGTCTGAAGTTGCAACTGAGACTCTAATTACTTCCCTGGTAAAAAGGACTCTCAGATTAGATAAAAACTAAATACAACTCTATGTACTAGACATGCACCTAAAAAAATAAAAACAAAGTTGAAAGTAAAGCAGAAAGATATATTGGGAAAAGAGTGAAGAAAAACACTTAGAATAGCTCAGAATATTAATATCAGACAAAACAAGGCTTAATGTAAAAAGCCACAAGGATAAAGAAGTTAACCATATAAATGTAAAAAGCATAGTTTACCAAGGAGGTTGAAAGGTTCTCAGCTTATTTCCACTTATTAATAGTTTCAAATATATGAAAGTTGTCAGAATCTCAAGGAGTAACATAAGTTCACAAACACAGTTGAAATTTTTAATATTCATTACAGTAATTTTCAGATTTAAAAAAAAATAGAATCAAACCACACAATTCACAGTCTTGATCTAGTGGACATATATAATACTCCTTCCTGTTGTTAGAGAATAAATATCTTCACAGGCACCTAGGGAATATTTATACAAATTGACCATGAACCATGTCTTAAAGCAAGCCTCAACGGCTTTCCAGCAATCTGCTTCACTCAGATCATGTTCTCTGATCCCATGAAAGTTAGAAATCAATATTTTTAATACATTTTTAAAAGATATATTTAGATATTTAAAAACACTTCTAAATAACATGGGTCAGGAAAAAAGTCATAATGGAAAAAAGAAAATAAATATATAACAGTTTTAAAAAATGTTTTTAGACTTTCAGTTGATACCCTAAAATGACAAACCTCACATTTTAATGCAAGACAGTCTTACATATAAGGTTTTCAAAGGAAGTCATCAACATAGATTTTATGACTACATTAAGGATATAAATGGGTTGCATGAGAGACATTAGAGGATAGGGATGGGGGATTAGGGGAAGAGAAAAATATATTTTTGATGGGGCTATTGCTAAGTACCATATCTTAACACAACAACAAGGGCCTTCAGAAGGATCACTTGGAAAGTTTGATACTCATCCCCTGAAATTTGTGGGACATGATGACTATTTCACTCAAACCTTAGAAATAAATTTGAACTTCTGGCCAAGATGGAGATATAGCTAGATACACTTCCTTGCACAACCGAAAAAAGGATAACAACCAATTTAAAAACAAAAAACAACCAGACCTGCCAGAAAATCGAATTCTGTTTAAGTCCTAAAGCCAAGGAGTTAAAGAAACATTCATGCAGACTGGTAGGAGGGGCAGAGATGGGAAGCCAGGGAAGCAAGGACACATGGCAAGGCAGCAGCTGGTGAAACGGAGGGCAAGGCCGGTGGCTGCTAGACCAGGATATCCCACAACTGCATGCAGATAAGCCAGGAGGAACAACTGGGGAGTGAGACAGACTGCACAACCCAGGGTTGCAGCACAGAAAACTAAAGCCTCAAAACCTCTGGCTATAAAAATCTGTGGGGGTTTCAGCGGCAGGAGAAACTCCCAGTCTCATAGGAGAGTCTGTTGGTGGGGCCCGTGGGGTTGTAGAACATACACAAACCCACCGACATGGGAATCAGCACCTGAAAGAGCATAATCCACTTGCAGGAAGCAAGGGAAGTGACTGAAAGTAGGACGAGAGCCAAGCAAGCAGTATTGTTCCCTCACTGACCCCTCCCCCACATAGAATGCCACAACACAGCAAAGTATGTTGCCCTGCCCTGGTGAATACTCAAGGCTCCACCCCTTCCAGTGTAACAGGAGCACTGAAACAAAGAAATATGGCCCAAATGGCAGACCAAAACTCCAGAAAAACTAAGCAGCAAGGAGATAGCCAACCTATCAGATGCAGAATTCAAAACATTGGTAATCAGGAAGCTCACAGAAATGATTGAGTATGGTCACAAAATAAAGAAGTGCAGGCTATGTAAAGTGAAATAAAGAAAAATATACAGGAACCAACAGTGAAGGAAAGGAAACCAGGACTCAAATCAACAATTTGGAACAGAAGAAAGAAAGAAACATTCAACCAGAACAGAGTGAAGAAACAAGAATTCAAAAAATGAGGGGAGGCTTAGGAACTTCTGGGACAACTTTAAATGTTCCAACATCTGAATCATTGGGATGCCAGAAGGAGAAGAGGAAGGGCAAAAAATTGAAAACTTTCTTGAAAAAATAATGAAGGAAAACTTCCCCAATCTGGCAAAGGAACTAAACATGCAAGTCCGGGAAGCACAGAGTCCCAAAGTTGGATCCAAGGAGAAATACACCAAGACACATCATTACCCAAGATTAAATTACACAAGATTAAAGACAAGGAGAGAAACTTAGAAGCTGCAAGAGAAAAGGAGAGTGTCGCCTACGAAGGAATTCCCATAAAACTATCAGATGATTTCTCAAAAGAAATTTTACAGGCAAGAAGGGCTGGAAAGAAGTATTCAAAGTCATGAAAAGCAAGGACCTAGATTACTCTAGGTCGCCTACAACCTAGATTACTCTACCCAGCAAAGCTATCATTTGGAATGGAAAGGCAGAAAAGTCCTTTCCAGGTAAGGTAAAGTTAAAGGAGTTCATCACCACCAAGCCCTTATTATATGAAATGTTAAAGGAACTTATGTAAGAAAAAAGATCAAAACTATGGACAGTAAAATGACAACAAACTCAAAACTATCAATAATTGAACCTAAAAAAAAAAAAAACAACTAGAACAGGAACAGAATCACAGAAATGGAGATCATATGGAGGATTATCAGCAGGGAAGGGAAGTGGGTAGAATGGGGGAAAAGGTACAGGGAATAAGAAGCACAATTGGTAGGTACAAAATAGACAGGGGAAGGTTAAGAATAGTATAGGAAATGGAAAAGCCAAAGAACTTACATGTACCACCCATAGACAAGAAATAAGGATGGGGGGAAATGCTGGACAGATGATGGTGCAGGCTGGCGAGTGATAAAGGAGGGGAAAAAAAGAACTAATAGCACAATCAATAAAGTATACTTTAAAAGAAGAAATAAATCTGAAGACAAGTACTGTGGCTGGCTAACTGCTCTGAGGTTGAGTAAGAAAGGTTGATGCATTTGAGTACACCTTACTGTTGAAGTTTATTGTGAAAAAAGGATGCACATTTCCTCTGGAGCAGTGTGGAGCTTAGGGGAGAGTCCAGCAGAGACTTCAAGATGACCTCAATAGGGGACCTGGGCAACCGGATGCCTAGGGGTAAAGTAGTGACTCTGAAGAACACAGGAAAGCATCCTGTAAGGGAAAGATGTCCGAGGAGGGACTATCCAATCTCATGCCAGTATTAAATAAGACCTTTCCTGTACCTTACCTTATATCCTTTTCCCAAATCGGTCCTGGAAAAGTCAGAAGCGTCCTAGCAAGTAGAGGAGGAAAGCAGAGGCTTAAGTCATATAAAAGAAGCAATCACCCCCTACTTTGTCCACTGCACACAACTCACCTATAGCAGGAATGAACTGTGGTTGGGCAAGAGCTTCAAATTTGGGTAAGTGTTGAAGTCTCAATTTTACTATCACTGTGGGCTCATTAACTGCCAAATTGAGATTTTGCTTGTTTGTCTAGTGACTGGAAGTGTGTTTTTTAATTGAGAGAGTCCAGAAGATCCATATGTTTTTTTTTCCAATTTCTTTTCAAGGGTATGGAGAAAAACTTGCCTTCAAAGTGGGTTTGAATGAGCAGGGTAGCAAATAAATAAACTTATATTCTGATTTCATAGCAGGAGTCCTGTCATTTCAACAGCTATTACAACTGAATAATAATAGCAATGCTGCGTATCAAAATTTGTGGGAAATTGACTCTTGCAGGTAAGAAGTATTTGTATTAGGAAGAAAGGTTGAAAATTAATGACCTATGCTTCCACTAGAAGTTGGAAAAGAGGAGCAATCTAGTCCTAAAGAAAATAGAAGAAAAATAATAAATTAATGAAAGTAATAAAAATACAATAGAAATGAAAAACAAAGCCAAAAGTTAACTCTGAAAAGAATGATAAAGTAGGCAAACCACTGGTGAAATGCCTCAAGTAAAGAGAAAAAAATACAATAAAACATTAGGAATGAAAAATAGAGCAAAAGACAAATGTATTTGAAAAAATAAATTAATTTAAAAAAAGATTAGAAAATTATGGAGTTTAGTATTAACAATTTCATGACAAGTTTTATGTATATTTCCTGTAAAGTATATCAAAAAGGAAAAGAGGCTCTGAACAAAACTACAACTGTTTATTAAAAAAAAACAAACGAGTCACTATTGAAAACACCCCTCTAAGAAAAGACCAAATCCACAGGGTTATATTGGCAAATTCTTCCAAATAGAGAGATTCAGTATTATAACTCTTCCAGAGAATAGAAGGGAAAAAGAGTACTCCTAACTTATTTTATCAACTTGGTGAACTCTTGACAGCAAAGTCTAATAAGGCTAGCCTGGCAAACAAAAATTACAAGCCTGTTAAAACTGTTATGATTATAAATGCAAAAATTCTAAGTCAGCCCTGACAAGTGTGGCTCAGTTGGTGGGTACTATCTGGCAAAATGAAAGGTCACCAGTTCAATTCCTGGTCAGGGCACATGTCTGGGTTGCGGGTTCAGTCCCTGGTTGGGGTAATACAAGAGGCAGCTGATTAATGTTTCTCCCCCCAATTGATGTTTCTCTCTCTTTCTCCCCACTTCCCCTCTCTCTAAAAATAAATAAGTGAAAATATTTAAAAACTTTTAAAATGAAGTACTAGTGAATTGAATCTAACAGCAACAATAATGTATCATGTTGAAGTTGAGTTTGTCTCATGAGTGTAAGTATAGCTTAAAATTGAATTATCTAGTATAGTGATTTATTAACAGATTAAAAGAAAATTCTAAAGATTATCTCGATAGAAAAATCATTTTATAAAATTCAACCAAATATTAGGAAGATAACAATAGAAAGAAACTTTCTTACTGAATGAAGGTGACTTTTCCAAACCTGCAGTAAACACTACTTGGTGAAGTGGTACACACACCTCTTAAAACTGTGAACACACTGTCTGTTTTTACCATGTTTGTTCACCATTGGTCCTGGTACCTTCAAAAATAAAGGAAAGCTAGATATAAATTATAGATGTTATAAAGGAAGAATCATAGCTGTGATTGTTCAGGGGCAGATTCTGGGTTGATGGTGGAGAAAGAAGCACCACAAGTCTCTCTCCTTAGTTAAACAACAATTGCACTGACAGGATTTATTTGCTGTAACTATTTTTTTAATCCTCACTTGAGGATATATTTTTTTATTGAATTTATATACAGAGGAAGGGAGTGAGGGAGCGAAAGAGGGAGAAATATCAATGTGAGAAAAATATCAAACGTTGACCTCCCATATGTGCCCCAGCCGGGGATTGAACCTGGGTATGTGTCCTGACAGAATTGAACTCACCACCTTTTTGGCATACAGGACAATGCTCCAACCAACTAAGCCACCTGGCCAGGACTGATTTTATTTTCCTATTTTTTAACTATAGAGTCTGTTGGATGCTTGCAATTTCCAGGAGAAGACTTGTACTGTAAATTGTAGTTAGTGTTTGTCAATTTTAGATCTTAGTATAATATCAATAATTGATACCCCACTCCCAGCCAGTGGGGTATGAACGTGTTCCTTTAGCAGCTAGCACAAAGCCTTTGGGAGAAAGGATAGGCAAAATGGATTCTATCCTCTACATAATGGGGATCTGTGCTGTAATTGCTAATTCTTCTGATCACAGAGGTGAGGACAAAATAGGAGCAAGCCATTGTTGTTGTACATACCCCATTACTGCAAACCCCACCCTCTCTGCCCAGTATGGTTCAGTTGGTTAGAGCATCGTCCCATAACTGAAAAGATGTGGGTTCAATTACCAGTCAAGGAACATACCTAGGTTGCAGGTTCAATCCCTGGTCTGGGCACAGATGTGTGCAATCCCCAGTCCAGACACATATGATCCCCAGTCTGGGTGTGTACGGAAAGCAATTAACCGATGCTTCTTTCTCACATTGGTGTCTCTCCCTTTCTCTCTCTCTCTCTATAAGCAATGAAAAAAAAATGTCCTTGGATGAGGATTAAAAAAAAAGAAGATACTAAGTTTACATCTCAGATTGATTCTTGATTCTTGGCACAAAAACAGCCTACAACCATCACAATAAGCAAAAAATAAACAGAAAAACAAACACAAAACAGCAAACCCTGGGGAAGGGTAAGAATCTGATTCCAAGACTTTTTAGATTTGAATGTCCGCTGTTGAACAAAACACATCACAAGACAAACAGGAAAGTGTGGCCCATTCAAAGAAAAATAAATCAACAAAAACTGTCCCTGAAAAACACCTAATGGCAGGTGTACTGAACAAAAACTTTAATACAACTGTCATAAGGATGCTCGGAGAACTATAGGAAGATGTAGAGAAAGTCAATGAAATGATGTGTAAACAAAATGGAAATAACAGAGATAGAAAACACAAAATATTCTGGAAATGAAAAGTACAATAACTGACATGAAAAACTCACTAGACATATTCAAAGGTAGATTTGAGCAGGAAGAAGAATCAGTGGACTTGATAATAGGACAATGGGAGTTACTGAGGCTGAAGAACATAAAGAAAAAAAAATTGAAGAAAAGTAAGCAGGGCCTAAGGGGCACGCAGCATACCATTAGGCAGACCCATACACACAGTGTGGGAGTCCAAAAGGAGAAGAGAAAGAAAGAAAGGAGCAGAGAGGATATTTGAAGAAACGATGGCTGAAAATTTCCCAAATGATGAAACACATAAATATGAACATCCAAGAAGTTCAACAAACTCCCAGTAAGATGAATCAAAGAGACTCACACTAAGATACATTATAATCAAAATGAGAAAAGTCAAAGATAGAAAGAATCTTGAAAGCAAAAAAAGAGAAGCAAATCATCACATACAAGGAATCTCAAGAATATGACCAGATTTCTCAACAGAAACTTTGGCGGCCAGAAGACAGTGGACTGATATATTCAAAGTGCTAAGAGAAGAAAGATAGTCAACCAATTATCCCATATCTACCAAAACTGTCTTTCAAAAGTGAGGGAGAAATTAAGACAGTTCTGGATAAACAAAAGCAGGAGTTTGTGACCACTAGACCTGCCTGCAAGAAATGCTCAAGGGAGTCCGGCAACATAAAATTAAAAGTACACTAGAGAGTATCCCAAAGCTGTTCAGAGAAATAAAGATTTCAATAAAGGTAAATACATAGGAAATTATAAAAGCTAGTATTATTGTAATGGTACATTTTGTTTTTTATATTATTTAAGTTTAAAGGAAAAAATAATCATTGGCACATAAGCTAGTACTACTATAACTTTGGTTTTAAGTCCAAATCTTGTTTTCTACTTGATTTAGGAGACTAATGCACTTGTAAGAATTATTAGTTTATGTTTGCAATCATAAAATATATGAAAGTGTAATTTTGTGACATCAAAAACTAAAAGGGTCAGGAGAGAGCTGTGAAGAAGAATTTTCATATGTTGAAATTTACATGATGTACATTCAAAATGAAGTCTTTAGGATATTAAGTATAATCTCCACAGTAGCTATGAAATAGCTATAGAATACATACAAAAGTATATGAAAAAAGTAAACATTTCATTATAAAAACATCGATTAAACATAAAAGAAGATAGTAATGCAGGAAATGAGAGCATGTATAAAATAGCACAATGGCAGTTGTAAGTCCCTCCATCATTATTTTTTTCATCCTTTAAAAAATTTTTTTTACTTTTAAATCATGTTTACTTTATTACAGTTGTCTCAATTTTCTTCTCTTTGCCCTCCTCCACCCATCCCATTCTGCCCCCCTCTCCCACAGTCAATTCCCGCTTTGTTGTCCATGTCCTTGGATCATTCATACATGTTCTTTGTTTAGTTCCTTCTCCTTCTTTCCATTATTGTCCTCCTTCCCCATCCCCTCTGGTCACTTTCAGTCTGCTCCATGTTTCCATGTCTGTGGTTTATTTTGTTGAATAGGTTTCATGTACAGGTGAGATCGTATGGTATTTGTCTTTCACCAACTGGCTTATTTCGCTTAGTATAATATTCTCCAGTTCCATCCATGTTGTTGCAAAAGGTAGGAGTTCCATCTTTCCTTATTTTTTAAAATGCAGATTGATTTTATTTATTTTATTAATGTCAGAATCCATTATAAAATATTAAAACATTTAAATCCATCATAAAGTCTCAGCAATGAACACAACATGACACCAGCACAGAAATAATCAAGTAGAGCAATGAAATAAAATGAGCATTCTAGAAACAAACATATATCTGTCTAACAATGTAATATATGATTAAATTGACATTTCAAATCAATGGGGAGAATAAGGCTTATTCGACAAATGAGGTGCCTGGACTACTATTACTTGAAATAAAAATATAGAGCCCTATTTCACATATTATACAAAAAAATATTCAGGTGAGTTAAAAATCAATATGTAAAGTCTAAGGAGTTTTTGTAGAAAATACCAAGTAATATTTTTCTTACCCAGAAGCTATTCAAACCCAGAAGCTATAAAGAAAAATATGGCCAATATGACTATATTAAATATTGAAGACTATACAGTACTATACATTTAAAAAAAAGGGACAAGTAATGGAATAGGAAAGTATTTTCAGCACAACTAAAAAAAGGGTTAACACTTTTTTTTTAATTCTACAAACATTTATTCAAAAAATGAATAAAGGATACCTAAAAGTCATTTAAAACTTTTAAAAATATATAGAAATAGGCAAGAAATATACAAAAACAAGTTTAGTTTCAACAAATAATAAAGTAACAAAATATATCACTGTCACAATAAGTATTAAATAAGATTAATAAGTATTAAAAATATTGACAATACCAAGTATTGGTGACTGTGAAAGGAACTGGGTATTCATAGACTCTTTTTCTTCATCTTCCTAAAGCAGTCCCTTTAGCATATTTTGCAATGCTGGTCTGGTGGAGGCATATTCCTGTAACCTTCTTTTGTGTGGGAAACTCCTTATTTAGCCTTTTGTTTTGAGAGCCTTGCTGGGTAGAGCGGTCTTGGTTGCAGGCCTTTGCTTTTCATTACTTGGAAGGAATATTTCTTGTCATTCCCTTCTGGCTTGTGTTTCTGTTGAGAAGTCAGCTGCTAGCCATACCAGGGCTTCCTTGTATGTTACTTCCTGTTTCTCCCTTGCTGTCATTAGGATTATCTGTTTGTCTTTGATATTTGCCATTTTAATGATGATGTGTCTTGGACTGGGCCTCATTGGGTTCCTCTTGAATGGGACCCTCTGTGCTTCCTGGACTTGTGTGACTTTTTCTCTCTTCACATTAAGGAAGTTTTCCATCATTACTTTTTCAAACAGGTTTCCATCCTTCTCTTCTTCTCCTTCCAGTATCCCTAGTATACAGATATTATTATGTTTTAGGTTGTCCTGCATTCCCCTAAATGCCTCTTCATTCTTGCTGAGTCTTTTTCCATTTTCCTGCTCTTTCTGGGAGCTTTTTCTACCTTATCCCCCAGCTTGCTGATTCAATCCTCGGCTTCATCTAGCCTGCTTTTGATTCCTTCTACTGTGTCTTTCAATTCAGAAATTGTATCCTTCATTTCCTCTTGTCTCTTATTGATAGTTTCTATGTCCTTTTTCATGCTGATATAGTTTGCATTAGGTTCCTCATAGTTTCCATGTGGTTTTTTTGTAATTCTCTCGAAGCTCACTGAGCTCCTTGAGCTTCCTTAGAACTGTTGTTTTTAACTCAATATCTGATAGTTTACTTGCCTCTATTTCATTTAGTTCTCTCTCTGGGGATTCCTCCTTGCCCTTTGACTTGGGGTTGTTTCTTTGTCTTCCCATTATTTGTAAGACTTTTCTTTTTTGCTTCTGCTTCTTAAATTGATCTGCCTTGATTTCCTGACTTTGTGGTGTGAACTTCTATGGTAGGAGACCGTTGTTTTTTCTTTCTCGATCTGCCTCTGATGTCATTAATTACTTTAAATATAAATGTATTAAAGTCTTCAATCAAAAGACACAGATTGACAAAATGCAGAAAAACACAGAAACCAAATATATATTCTCTACAAGAGACTCATTTGGATCCAAAGACGCAAAAGGGTTAAAAGCAAAAGGATGGACAAAGATATTCCATGCAAGTATTAAGCAAAAAAGAGCAAAGGGTGGTTATGTGAATATCAGGCAAAATAGACTTTAAAGCAAATAAGTTACAAGAGACAAAGAAGGAGATTTTCACTAAATAAGAGTTCCAGTACAGCAAGAATATATAACAATCATAAACATTTATGCAACTAATGACAAACCATCAATATATATAAAGCAAAAACTGACAGAATTGAAGGGGAAAATAGACAGCTCTGTAATAATAGTTGGAAAGTTTTATACCCTACTCACAGTAATGGATAGAAAAAACAGACAGAAATTAAGGAAACACAGGACTTAATATACTAACTATATCAAACAGACTACAGAACACTACCCAACAACAGCAGCATACACATTTCCTCAAGTGCACATGGGATATTTTCCAGGATAGACTGACCATATAATAGGTCACAAATTAAGTCTCAATAGATTTTAAAATGTAGGTATCATACAAAGTATGATAATTATCTTCTGTGACCACAATGGGATGAAGTTAGAAATCAATAATAAGTAAAAACTGAAAAATACACAAAATTGTGGAAATTAAACATTATACTCTTAAGCAATCAATTGGCCAAAAGAGAAATAACAAAGGAAATTAGATAATACTTAGTAATGGAAATGAAGACACAATGTACCAAAATTTGTGAGATGCAGTGAAAAGGGGAAATTTATAGCTGTAAATATTTACGTTAAAGAAAAATCTCAAATCAACAACTTTAATTTTACAACTTACAGAACTAGCAAAAGGAGGGAAATCAGAGCAAAGATAAATAAAATACAAACTAAGAAATAGAAAAAAGCAATGGAAAAAAGTGAGCTCTTCAAAAAGACCAACAAAATGGATAAACTATTAGCTAGATGGAGTAAAAAAAAGAAGGCTCAGGATTAGGAAGATGGCGGAGGAGTGAATGGGAGTCACACCGACCTCCTCCCAAGACCAAACTGGAATTGCAACTAAATAGTGGAGTAATCACCTGGAAAACAATGGAACGATAGTGGGAGAGGAGCCTTGGAGCCATGGACAGTGGATTCGACTCTCACACATCCCAACGGGTGAGAAGTGTGGGGGAGGCTCGAGAGGGTGGTCTGGGTGCCCACGGGAACTAGCACCAGAGGGACATTGAAACAACCAGTTAGCTTCCCCCGAGAAGAACAGGGTCTGAATCATAAACAGGGACCCCTAAACTACAGCAGGTAAAACCAAGAAAATACAAAACGCAACCCTGAAAAGCTTAGGGGCACTCTCTGCCAGAGACAGGAGGCTGGGGATGCAAAGAGACATTTAAAGGGCCAACGCAAAAATTGCAGCAGCAGCCACCCTCCTTGATTTCTGGGTAGAGGCGGCAGCAGGGTGGGCTGGTGCCTAGGAAAAGACTGGTGAGGAAAACTTTATGAAGAGAACTGACAGGGCAGCCAGTGGAGTCCCGTGATAACGCACCTCCCACTCTGCAGCTACCATCTCGCTCAGGCATAAGGGAATCAGTTAACTTGCCTTTTGCGCGCTCTGTACACAGCTTGTGCGTGTGTGAGCTGGGGGGCTAAGTGCAGACTGGCTGGGAGAGCCTTGAGGAGAGACTGGAGACGGAGGCATTGGGGAAAGAACAGGAGGAGGAACCGGGGAGTCCTCACTCCCTCCCCGTTCTGTAGTCTCCATTGTGGGCTCGAAAGGCACGACCCCAAAGAGGCAGAAGTGGGGCGCGCACGAACCAGACTGCCAGCGATTGAAACGCAGTCTGCACAGGGGGTGGATCCTTGGCCGAAGTGGTCATAGAACTGCCCAGAGACCCCTGAGGAGAGACTAGAAATGAAGGCGTTGGGAAAAGAACGGGAGGAGGAACCGGGGAGTCTCGACTCCTTCCCCTTGCTCTAGTCTCCATTGTGCGGGAAGAGGCCACACCCCCAAAGAGCCAAAAGCCGAAAAGCACACATAGACACCCCAAAACCACCTAGTGCAGGCGCGCACACTTGCACCGAGTGACCGGCGAGAGTTGGCGAACGCTTGCACTGGCTGTCAAGGTCTCCCACAGTTTGGCACAAATATGGCCTGCGAGGGAGTGCACAGAGAGGCAAGGGCAGGCGTAAATTTACCTGCCCGGCCGGCGATTGCGGAGTGGCTCACAAAATTAGTAGATCCCAGGCCACAAGGGGTCACAGAGCTGCTCGGGGTCACAGAGCTGCCCGGGGTCACAGAGCTGCCCAGAGTCCCTGGACAGACCGAGGAGAGACCGGAGACAGGATTAACCGGGGAGTCCTGGAGCTGACTTCCTCCCATTTCCGTAGTCCCCATTTGGGGAGGGCAAGCAACGCACCCAAAGAGCCAAAAGCAGGGAAAACACACAATAGAAGACCCTAAACTGACCAGTGCCGGGGAGCTCGCCGGCCAGGGGGGCCAGACGAGTACGCGAGGTCGTGAATAAGCCCCCTGGGCTGGGGCAAGCACAGGAGAGCCCAGGCGGGCGGGGTATCCTGCCTGGCCGGAGAGCGCGATCAAGGAGCCGGCATGAGAGTGCAGAGCAATCCCAAAATATAGTGCAGCCCCAACCAAAGGGGTCACAGAACTGCCCCAAGCAGGAGACAGACACAGACAATAGACTCCTGAAAGGCTCAAACAAACAACCCAAGGTCATATAGGGTCAACAACTGACATCATCAGAAGCAGGCCCAGAAAGAAAAGTAAAAATAAATAAATAAATAAAAGACCCACCTACCACCATAGAAGTTTAATCCACAAAATCAGGAAATTTAGACAGCGCAATTGAAGCATAAGCAAAAATAAATTAAAAAAATAAGTAAATTACTTAACAGACTCTCACAAAAATGGGAAGAAAAAGAAGTTCCCCCCCAAATGAGTGGAAAAGGGGACTCCCACAGAGAGAGCTAAATGAAATAGAGGCAAGGGAACTATCAGATATGGAATTCAAAACAATGGTTCTAAGGAAGCTCAATGAGCTCAGCCAGCTCAAAGAGAACTGTGAGAAACTGCAGAGATACTATCAGGATCTTACAGCAAACTATATCAGCCTGGAAAAGGACATAGAAACTATCAAGAAGACATAAGAGGATATGAAGAATACCATTTCTGAATTGAAGAACACAGTAGAAGGAATCCAAAGCAGGCTGGATGAAACTGAGGATCGAATCAGTGAGATGGAGGACAAGGTAGAAAGAAGCTCCCAGAAAGAACAAGAAATGGAAAAACGGCTCAAAAAGAATGAAGAGGCATTTAGGGAAATGCAGGACAACCTGAAATGCAATAATATCCGTATTAGGAATACCAGAAGGAGAAGAAGAGGAGCAAGGGATAGAGAACCTCCTCGAAAAAGTAATGATGGAAAATTTCCCTAATTTGAGGAGAGAAAGGCTCTCGTGGATCCAGGAGGCACAGAGGACCCCACTCAAGAGGGACTCAAAGAGGTCCAAGACACATCATCATTAAAATGGCAACTGTCAAAGACAAAGAGAGAATCATCAAGGCAGCAAGGGAAAAGGAGAAAGTAACTTACAAGGGGGCCCTGATACACCTGGGAGCTGACTGCTCAACAGAACACTACAAGCCAGAAGGGAATGGCAACAAATATTCCAAGTCATGAAAAGCAAGGGCCTACAGCCAAGGCTGCTCTACCCAGCTAGGCTCTCCATTAAAATAGAAGGGGAAATACGGAGTTTCCCAGACAAGAGAAGGCTAAAAGAATACATCTCTACCAAACCAGCACTCCAAGATATGCTAAGGGGACTGGTTTAAGCAGATGAAGGAAAAGAATGAGAGAGAGAGGAACACAGGTACAAAGAGAAAAGATGAGTAAGTTTCTATCAGTAATATCTCTCAATGTGAATGGACTAAAGGCCCCAATCAAAAGACACAGGGTAGCTGAATGGATAAGAAAACATGACCCACACATATGCTGCCTACAAGAGACCCACCTCAGAGCAAGAGACCTACACAGGTTGAGAGTAAAGGGATGGGAAAAAATATTCCAAGCAAATGGGCATGAGAAAAAGGCCAGGGTTGCCATACTTGTATCAGACAAAGTAGATTTCAGAACAAAGGCCATAAAAAGAGACCCAGAGGGGCACTTTATAATACTTAAAGGAAGAATCTATCAAGAAGACATAAACATTGTAAACTTATAGGCTCCCAATATAGGAGCCCCCAAATTTATAAGGAAATTGTTGGATGACTTCAAAAAAGATATAGATAGCAACACGCTGATAAGAGGGGATTTCTACACCCCACTGTCAAAAATGGACAGATCTTCCAAACAAAACATTAATAAACATATCGTGGCACTGAATGAAACACTGAATCAAAGAGACTTAACTGACATATATAGAACCTTACATCCCAAAGAAAAAAAATACACATTCTTTTCAAATGCTCATGGCAATTTTTCAAAGATAGACCACATGATAGGACACAAAGCAAACCTCAGCAAATTCAGGAAAATTGAAATAATACCAAACTTTTTCTCGGACCACAAGGGCTTGAAACTGGAAATCAACCTCAAAGAGAAACTTCAAAAACTTGCAAACTCATGGAGACTGAACAGTAGACTATTAAACAATGACTGGGTCAATAATGAGATAAGAGAAGAAATCAAAAAAATTCTGGAAACAAATGAAAATGAACAGACAACAGTCTAAAACCTATGGGACACAGCAAAGGCGGTCCTGAGAGGGAAGTTCATAGCAATACAGGCTTACCTAAAAAAGATAGAAACATTTCAAATAAAAGACCTAACACTACAACTTCAAGAACTGGAGAAACAACAACAAATAAATCCCACAGCAAGTAGAAGGAAGGAAATAGTCAAGATTAGAGCAGAACTGAATGACATAGAGACAAAAAGAACAATTCAAAGGATCAACCAATCCAGAAGCTGGTTCTTTGAAAAGATAAATAAAATTGACAAGCCTTTAAGCAGACTCATCAAGAAAAAAAGGGAGAGGACCCAAATTAATAATATCAGAAATGAAAGAGGAGAAATAACAACTGATACCACAGAAATACAAAGGATCATCAGAAACTATTATGAACAATTATATGCCAAGAAATTTGAAAATTTTGATGAAATGGACAAATTTTTAGAAAAGTATAATCTTCCAACACTGAAGGAGGAAGAAACAGAAAGCTTGAACAGACCGATAACAGCTGGGGAAATTGAAGCAGTAATCAAGAAACTCCCAGCACACAAAAGCCCAGGGCCAGACGGTTTCCCAGGAGAATTTTACAAAACATTTAAGGAAGAGCTAACCCCTGTCCTTCTCAGACTATTCCAAAAAATCCAAGAGGAGGGAAGACTGCCAGACTCTTTCTATGAGGCCAGCATCACCCTGATCCCAAAACCAGATAAAGACCCTACAAAGAAAGAAAACTACAGGCAAATTTCGCTGATGAACATAGATGCTAAAATCCTCAACAAAATATTGGCAAACCGCATCCAGCAATACATTCAAAAGATTATCCACCACGATCAAGTGGGATTCATCTCAGGCATCCAGGGAGGGTTCAATATATGCAAATCAGTAAATGTGATACATCACATAAATAAAAGAAAAGACAAAAACCACATGATCATCTCGATAGATGCAGAAAAAGCATTTGACAAGGTACAGCACCCATTTATGATCCAAACACTCAGCAAAATGGGAATAAATGGGGCATTCCTCAACATAATAAAGGCCATATATGAAAAACCTACAGCCAACATCATACTCAACGGGCAAAAACTGAAAGCTTTCCCAGTAAGATCGGGAACACGACAAGGATGTTCGCTTTCACTGCTTCTTTTCAGCATCGTATTGGAAGTCCTAGCCACAGTGGTCAGACAAGAGAAAGAGATAAAAGGCATCCAAATAGGAAAGGAGGAAGTAAAGCTATCATTGTTTGCAGATGACATGATAGTGTACATAGAGAACCCTGTAGACTCTACCAAAAAACTCCTCAAACTAATAAGTGAATTTGGCAAAACAGCAGGATACAAAGTCAACATTCAGAAATAAAAGGCATTTTTGTACACCAGCACTTCAATAGAAGAAGAAGAAATCAGAAAAAAAAAATACCATTCGTTATAGCAAGAAAAAAAATAAAGTACCTACGCATAAATTTAACCAAAGATGTGAAAGACCTGTATGCAGAAAACTAAACAACATTGAAAAAAGAAATTAAGGAAGACACAAATAAGTGGAAGCATATACCGTGCTCATGGATTGGAAGAATTAATATCCTCAAAATATCCGTACTACCCGAAGCAATTGTTAGTTTCAACGCAATCCCTATTAAGATACCAATGACATATTTCACAGAAATAGAACAGACATTTCAAAAATTTATATGGAACCATAAACGACCCCGAATAGCCTCAGCAATTTTGAGAAAGAAAAACAAAATAGGAGGGATCACAATACCAGACATCAAACTCTACTACAAAGCCACTAAAAACAATCTGGTACTGGCACAAGAACAGACCCATAGACCAGTGGAACAGAATAGAAAGCCCAGAAATAAGCCCAGGTCTCTGTGGGCATCTAATATTTGACAAAGGGAGCAGAAGCATAAAATGGAGCAATAATAGCCTCTACAACAAATGGTGTTGGGAGAGCTGGATGGCTACATGCAAAAAATTGAAATTGGATCATCAGCTGACACCATACACAAAAATAAACTCAAGATGGATAAAAGACTTAAATATAAGTCGCAAAACCATGAAAGTCCTAGAGGAGAACATTGGCAGGAAACTCTCAGATATCCCACGCAGCAGTTTTTTCACTGATATGTCTCCTAAAGCAAGGGACATAAAGGAAAGAATAAATAAGTGGGACCTCATCAAAATAAGAGGCTTCTGCACGGCTAAAGAAAACATCAGCAAAATGAAAAGGGAGCCAACCATATGGGAAAATATATTCGCTAATGATACATCAGATAGAGGTTTGATCTCCAAAATATATAAAGAACTCACTCGACTCCACTCCAAGAAGACAAACGATCCAATCAAAAAATGGGCAAAGGACCTGGGCAGATGCTTTTCCAAGGAGGAGATACAGAGAGCCCAGAGGCATTTGAAAGGATGCTCAGCATCACTAGCCATCAGAGAAATGCAGATCAAAACCACCATGAGGTACCACCTCACACCGGTCAGAATGGCCATCATAAACAGATCCACAAACAACAGGTGCTGGCGAGGCTGTGGAGAAAAGGGAACCCTAGTCCACTTTGGTGGTAATGCAGACTGGTGCAGCCACTGTGGAAAGCAGTGTGGAATTTCCTCAAAAAGCTGAAAATGGAACTGCCTTTTGATCCAGTGATTCCTCTGCTGGGACTATATCCTAAGAATCCCAAAACACCAATACAAAAGAACCTATGCACCCCAATGTTCATAGCAGCACAATTTACAATAGCCAAGTGTTGGAAGCAACCTAAATGCCCATCAGTAGATGATTGGATCAAAAAGTTATAGTACTTATACACAATAGAATACTATGCAGCAGAAAGAAATAAAGAACTACTAAACTTCGCGACAGCATGCATGGAAGTGGAGAGCATTACGCTAAGCGAAATAAGCCAGGGGGCGAAAGACAAATACCATATGATCTCACCTATAAGTGGATCCTAACCAACAATACAAAGATGCAAGGAAAATAAGACCAGCAACACTGAAAGGAAAAGAAATCAACAGAGACAAGAGGGAAGGAGGGAGTGGGGGCTGGGAAAAAGAAGGGAAGGGGAAAGTCAAGGAACATATAGCAAGGACTCATGGACAAAACCAAAGGGGAAGAGCTGAGGGAGAGAAAGAGGGAGAGGGCAAGGGAAAGTGGTGGGGGGTAGGCAGAGACAAATGTATTTGAAAAAATAAAATTAAAAAAAAAGAAGGCTCAAATTACTAAAATCAAAAATGAAAGTGGGGACATTATGAGATACCAAAGGGTATGAAACTATATGAATAACTGTATGACAAAAAAATGGACAACCTCTATGAAATGGACAAATTCCTAAAACACAAAAGTTACCAAGATTAACTTATGAAGGTATAGAAAATCTAAATCTGCCTATTACCAGTAAGGAGACTGAATCAGTAATCAAAAATCTCCCAACAGAGAAAACTCCTGGATTCAATGGTTTCACTAGTGAATTCTACTAAACATTTAAAGAACTAATACCAATCCTTCTAAGACTTTTCTAAAATACTGAGGAGGATGGAACATTTTTTAACTCATTCTATCAGGAAGCATAACCTTAATACCAAAGCCAGATAAGGATACTACAGGAAAACAACAAACTAAGACCCTGTGAATATTGAAGTAAAAACCCTCAGCCAAATACTAGCAAACAGAATTCAGCAGCATATTAAAAGGATCATATACCGTGGCTAAGTGGGATTTATTCTGAAATGCAAGCATGCTTCAACAATGAAAATTTGATCAAAATAATATGCCACATTAACAAAATGAATGAAAAAAACATGATTATTTCAATTGATGCAGAAAAAAACTTGACAAAATTCAACACTCATGATAAAAACACAACATACTGGGGATAAAAGGAAATTGTTTCAACATAACAAAACCTGTTTATGGAAACCCATAGCTGACATTATATTCAATGGTGAAAGAATGAATGCTTTTCATCTATGATCAGAAGCAAGGCAAATATGACTGCTTTCACCACTTAGACTCAGAATTGTATTGGAAGTCCTAGCCATGAGGCCAAAAAAAAAAGAAAAAGAAAAAGAAAAAAAGAAAAGAAATAAAAGTCATCCAAATTAGGAAGAAGTAAAATCATCTCTGTTTAAAGGTGATATGATTTTATGTGTAGAAAGTCCTAAAAACTTCACAAAAATGTGCTAGAAGTAATAAAAGAAATCAGCAAACTAGTAGGATATAAAGTCAACACAAGAAAATCATTGTATTTCTATGCACAATGAACAATCTGAAAAATTACAAAATATTTCCTTTTACAATATCATCTAAAATAATACAATACTTAGGAACTAACTTATCCAAGGAGAGGAAGTCTTGTACACTGAAAACTACAAAACATTCCTGAAAGAAATTAAAGACATAAACAAATGGAAACAGAGTTCATGTTCATGGTTTGGAAGATTAATATTGTTAAGATGTCCATTACTACCAAAAGCAATCTCTCAAGTCAATGTAATAATTCTTACCAAAATCCCAATGACACTTTGGTGTCATTCTCAATGGAATGGAATCTACCAAATTCATATGGAATCTCAAAGTACCCAGAATAGCCAAAATCAGTCTTGAAAAAGAAGAACAAAGCTGGAACACTCACACTTGCCCCTATTACAAAGCCACAGTAATCAAAGCACTGTGTTACTGGCATAAAGACAGACACACAGATAAATGGAATATAATAGAGGGACCAAAAATAAAGCCTCACATACATGGATGGTCAAATGATTTTGTAACAAGGGTGCCACAATCATTCAATAGGGGAAAGGACAATCTCTTTAACTAGTGCTAGGAAAACTGGATATCCATATGTGAAAGAATGAAGTTGGATCCTTACCTAACATCATATGCAAAAATTCACTCAAAATGGATCAAGGAACTAAATTTAAGACCTATTACAATAAAACTCTTAGACGAAAACAGAAGAAAAACTTAATAACATTGGATTTGGCAATAAATTTTTGGATGTGACACCAGAAGCATAAGAAACAAAAGAATTAGACAAATTGGACTTTATGAAAAATTTTAAATTTTGTGCATCAAAAAACACTAGTCACAGAATAAAAAGGCAACCAACAGAATGAGAAAAAATATATGCAAATCATATATCTGATAAGGGATTTACATTTAGGATAGAACTTGTAAAACATAACAACAACAACAAAAACCCCCTCAGATTTTAAAAATGGGCAAAGGATTAGGACAGACATTTTTCTAATATATGCAAGATATTTGTAGAGGGAATAAGGGAATAATAACTTCATTGGAAATTTACATAAAAGTAGATATATACTCTGTTCATGGTAAAAATTTATTATCATAAAGATGTCAATTTTCCCTCAAATTAATCTACAGATTCAGTGTGATTCCCTATCAAATTACTGCCTGCAATTTTTCCTCCAGACATTGACAAGGGAATTGTAAAGGGAAATTATGAAGTGCCAAGGGTAATCAAGGCAATTGTGGTAAGAGATCGAAAGGAAAGGAGCAACTATTCAATAAATAAATTCAAAACTGGAATGATTCATTTTTCACAGGGGAGAGAAATGAAGTTGAATTTCTATTTAACACAACACAAAATTAAATTTCAAGTAAATGAAAACCTATAAAATGCAAAACTATAAAATTTTTTAAAAGATTTAAATTTAGAAAGAAAAAAGCGCAACTCAACAAGTTCTTTTCTCCTATTCAAAGTTTCTAGTCAGCCCAATACAACCATCAAATACCGAATGTGTGGTAAAGTGATAGAATAATGAAGCAAGTGGTATAATTATACCACTTGTAGAAATATATATGAAGCTTTTGCCTTCTAGATATGTCTTTATTCTGAGTCTTTAAATAACTAAACTGTATTTATTGTTTGCATGTCAAAATTTGCATGTAAATGATGCTTATATGGTTATGTTTGAAGTATTTCTTTTAGCATAGTGTTAATGTAAGATTTTGACTTAATGGTAATCAAACAGAAAAATTATGAATGCAAAACACTTATAAAAGTTGTTTATAATATATGATTAATTCATTATGAAAACTATCAGCATAAAACACAAGCAGTATCCATATAAGAACATGCTACTCAACTTTAAGTTAGCATTATAGAAATGACACAGGTAGTTTAAAAGTTATATGTAAATCAGTAGGTTACTATTGCTTTAAATAAATACGCCAATACAGGCTTAGTTACAATGATATTTTAGAATGCCCAGACTCTGTTTTGAAAACTGTGTATATTGAAAATTGAATACAATTTCAGATAAAATATTGAAAAACAATATTTAGACTAAATCCATATCTCCCTTCCCTCATATTTATTCAAGAGTGTGGTAGCATAGGAAATTAGCTGATACAAGTACAACAAAAAGACTTTTTGCCCAACTAGATAAATACTAATGAAGATGTATTTTTCCAAGAAGTTAAGTGCAAAAATGTATTACATATTAAGAGAATCTTTTCCCCCAAAAGATCCAATTAAAGTAGTGACGAGAATTACACTTGAATAACATCTAGATAATATAAATAAATAAATGAATAAAGTATATATTTGCCTTCACTAAGCAGGATAGAAACATCAATCTCTGAATCACATTAAAAATTACAGAGTGAAAATATTTTCAGTCCTTACCATGACTCCCCTAATGGTCTTCAGATTACATGATCTATAGGGTCCATTTCAAGCCTGAAATTCTATGTGATTCCTGTTAAAGATACATTTTCTCTAAGTTATTTTAGACCACATCACCTCACCTGCCAAGACTACCTGAATTTTCATTGCTTAGATTCTTTAAACAAGGCAACTGTTTAAAAAAAGAAGCTATATACACACATAAAATGTTCAAGTTCAAATTTTAAAGTATGCCTATGTATTTTGTAAAGACCATTGCCAGTTTTACATTTCAAATATGTTCTTTTTTATTTTTACATATTTTAATTTAATCTTTATTGTATTTTTTTCCATTATCATTTCATTTCCTTATACCCTCCTCTTCCCAGCAATCACCACACTGTTGTCCATGAGTCCTTTTTCCTTTATGCTCAATCCCTCCACCCCGTCACCTTCCCCTCCATCTACTAGCTGTCATCTGTTCTCCATCTATGAGTCTGTCTCTATTTTGCTTGTTACTTCAGTTTGTTCATTAGATTCCACATATGAGTGAAATCATATGGTATTTGTCTTTCTCTGACTGGCTTATTTCACTTAGCATAATGTTCTTCAGGTCCATCCATACTGTCACAAAGGGTAAAATGTAATACTACTAGGCCGTAAGAAAGAAGAAACTTTTACCCTTTGCATCAAATATGTTCTAAAAGGGAACAATACCTTAGGAGCCATGAAACAGTGTAGTTATTATAGGATGTGCAGAATTGAATAAAAGCTTTTCCTGAAAGCCAATATAATATTATGCTTCCTTCATAATAATAATTTTAGCACATTGCACTATATTCATCAATATGTTTGAATGAGATGGCATGATCTAGGAACTGATAGTGTTTGGTTAATAAATTAATGTGAGGAACTAATTAAGACAGGGAAATGTGAAAAGCATGTAAAAGTTAAATGAGTTTATTTTTAAACTGGATACTATTTTTTAATATAAAGCAACTCTTTCAGGGGAATGGCTCTCTCCAATTTATGCATAGATTATTTGGCAGACTGGTTGAAATATCCCACACTACTTTTGCACAGTAGAAGTAAAAAACCCAATGAATTCATATTTTCAAGACTGTTAACACCTTCTCAAATTTCGATAATTCATTCAATTTCTGAGGAAAAACATGGGCTTTATTTTTCTTACTGTTAGTTATTTATACAGTTCAGTTTTATAAACAAATTCTCAATATCTAAAGCCTGAAAGAATTCCACCAGCCAGAGCATTTTCTTAATGTCTGTTTGCATTTACTGATGTTGTGACAATAATACCTCTTATAGCTATGAACTGTCCAGATGCATTCTATATTCACAACCATGGGAGGATCAATCTCTTCTTTTTCTATCAACTTTTTTATTACTTATGTTCAAGAAAGATTATATCTTGACAATTTGTAAAATTTGCATGACTGTTGAAGGCAGGCATTATTGCTATTATTTTAGATGGTAGTTTAGAGAAGCAGAAACTATGATGATGGGATTCACACATGGTTGTTTATCATTAGAAAAAAATCATACCACTAAGCAAAATAAGCCTACAACCATAACAACAATGATTTAAGCAAAGAAAAATCCCTATTCTCACTTTTTAACTTAACATTCATTCATATAAATAGTATTATTTTTAAGGTATTAAGATATGATTGACATAATATTAATTTCAGGCATACAGCATAATGGTTTGATATTTTTATATATTGAAAAATGGTAACAGCAAGTCTAATTAACATCTATCACCACACACAGTTACAAATTTTTTCTTGTGATGAAAATGTAAGATCTCTCTTAGTAACTTTCAAAATACAATACAGTATTATTAACCATAGCCACTGTGCTATATATTATTAACTACAGTCACTATTAACTATAGTCACTATGGTTTCCCTTGAGAATATCCTAAATGAATATTCTTAAGGAAAAAAAGAAAAACTACCACTTCTTTCCACTTCTATTTTAATTATTGTATAGTGACTTTTAAGTATTCTAATTAGTATATAGTGGTATGTATACTAGTCTAAAGGAGTACAGTACAAATTTTGTCATCTATATTATTCCTCTTAAAACAGATGGTCCTTCCAAGGTGGCTATAGTTTAGTAGAGTAGAAAAGGCAGTAGACCAAGTACAGTGTGATAAGTGACATGTATAAAGAGTTGCTGTGTTTTTGAGACTAATATCTCTCAGTCTCCAGATATAAGCATACAAACCAATGATAATTTGCATGATTCCATTCCTAGCTGTGTATATTCTACTTCATATAATCCATAAACCATTTAAAGGAACAAGCTCAGTTTAATGTTAAATTCTATTAAATACCTATTTCTTATTTGTCTCTTACAAAAACTCCCTAGCTATTGAAATGAATTACAAAAGAAATATTAATAAATTTTATAGACTCTTAGAAATAAAAGTCGCGATCCAGAAGACTGAACATGATGAAAACCAGCACAAGCATCCCCAAGAAGCTGGTGCTGCTTGAGGCCCCCCACCAAGAACTAGGCAGCCTCTTCCTCTTCTACCAAGATGCCTTTTAAGAACACAGCTCCGCCTCCATGTTCACACCTTTGTAGTTGACTCCAGGGGCAGCACTGAGGACAGAAGAAGCCCTGCTCCCCAGAGCTTTGGGGTGCAGCTTGAACTTTGGGGGAGAGGGGTATGGCCTGGCCTGTGAGCAGGTGACCAGCACATCTGTAGTGCATGGGTCAGCTTCCCAGGGTTCTGAGAAGTCAGCAATGGCCCTGAGGACATGTTCACCAACTTTCTGCGCCCCTCTCTCAAAACCTGTGTCCATTGGTTTAACCTGGAGCAATAAATCTGGGTTTGTTCTTCAAAAACAACAACAGCAAAAAAAACAAACAAACAAAAAAAAAAACAACCCAAAAAACCCCTTGGCTACAATCGTAGAAGACTTTAATACCCCACTTTTGCTAATGGATAGAGAAATTACAGAAAAGCTAGGTAAGAAAAGAGTGGACTTAAGAATACATTAGGCCACAAAACAAGACTTGATACATTTTTAAAGATTTAAATCAAACGAAGTGGCTTTTCAATTATAATGGAAAGAAATGAAATCAACATCAGAAAGGAAACTAAAATATTCACAAATTTATAGACTTTAAACAAACACACTCTTAACCAATAAGTCCAAGAAAAAATTACAAGGGAAATTTAAAATATCTTGGGAAAAATTAAAAACACAACATACTTACACTTACGGGATGCAGCACAGGTATATTAAGTGAGAAGTTTATTGAAAAGACAGGTCTCAAATCAACAATGTAACTTAAGGAACTAGACAAAGAAGAACAAACTAAATCTAAAGATAGCAAAAGGAAGGAAATAAAGACTAGAACAGATATAAACAGAGATAGAAAAACAATAGAGAAAATAAAAAAGATCAACAAAATTGACAAACTCTTAACTATATTAACCAAGGGAAAAAGAGAGGAGACAGAAATAACTAAAATCAGAAATAATAAGAGGATCTTACTACCGATTTTACAAAAATAAAAAGAAGTATAAGAGTACTATAAACAATTGTACAGCAACAAACTGGATAAAACAGATGAAATGGACAAATACTTAGGAATATACAACCTACCAAGGCTAAATCATGAAAAAATAAAAAATATGAATAGACCTATAACTAGTAAGAGGATTGAATCAGTAATAAAATATGTCAACAAACAAAGTCCAAAATCCAAATGACTTTACTGGTAAATTCTACCAAATATTTAAAGAAAAATTAATACCAGTCATTCTCAAACTCTTCGAAAAAACTGCAGAGAAAGGAACATTCTTATTCTATTAGGCCAGCATTACTCTGACATCAAAGCCAGACTAAGAAAACTACCAACCAATATTCTTTATGAGTATTAATGCAGAAGTCCTCAACAAAATACTAGCAAACCAAATTTAACAGCATATTAACAGGGTTATACACCCTGACCGAATAAGATTTATTCCTGGAATGCAAGGATGCTACAATATACAAAAATCAATCAATATAATAATACACTACATGAACAGAATGAAGTAAAAAGATGATCATCTCAACTGATGCAATAAAAGCATTTGATAGAATTCAGTACCCTTTAATGATAAAAACACTCAAGCTAGAAATAGAAGGAAACTACCTCAACGTTATAAAGCACACTATTGGAAAACCTACAGCTAACATTATACTCAATGGTTTTCCTCTAAGATGAGGAACAAGACAAGGATGCCTGCTTTCACCACTTACAGTCAACATGGTACTGGAAGTCTTAGCCAGAGCAATTAGGCAAGAAAAATAAATAAAAGGCATCCAAATTAGAAAGGGAGATGAAAAATTATCTGTTTCCAGGTGCTATGATCTTATATGTAGAAATCTCTAAAAACTCCACAAAAATGGCTTTAGAACTAATACATGAAATCAACAAGTAGCAGGATGCAAATTCAATATGCCAAAATCATTGCATTTCCAAACACTAGCAATGAACAGTCTGCAAACAACCCAATCCAAAAATGGGCAAAAGATTTTTATAGACATTTCTCCAAAGGCAATAAACGCATGAAAAGATGTTCAATCTTAAAAAAGACCACAAATCATTAGCCAAATGTAAGTCAAAAACACAATAAAATACCTTACTTAACACCCATCAAGATGGCTATTTAAAAAAAAAGAAACATGAGGTGTTAGTGAGGATGTCAAGAAACTGGAACTGTATGCGCTGCTTGTGAGAATGTAGATGTAAAATCGTGCAGCCACTGTGGAGAATGGTATGCTAGTCCTCAAAACCTTAAACATAGAATTATCATCTGATTCTAGATTCTAGAATTATCATTAATTTATAAGTTCTCCTCTGTGTACATACTCAAAAGAATGGAAAGCAGAGATTCAAACAGATATTTTCGTATATTCATGTTTATAGCAACATTATTCACAATAACTAAAAGGTCAAAGATACCCAGTGGATAAACAATACGCAGTATATACCTATGATACAATAGAATACATACATGCGATAGAATATTTTTCAGCCTCAAAAAGGAAGAAAATTCTGACACATGCTGTAACATGCATGAACTTTGAAGAAATTATGCTAAAAAAATAAGCCTGACATAAGAGGACAAATGCTGTGATTATATCTATTTGGGGGGACCTAGCAGAGACAAATGTATAGAGACAGAGAGTAGAATGGTGGTTTTCAGGGTCTAGAGGTAGGAGGGGATGGAGACTTACTGATTGTTGGATACAGAGTTTCAGTTTGGGATGAAGAAAAAAAATCCTGAGATGGAGAGTGGTGATGGCTGCACAACAGTGTGATTGTTCTTAACACTATTAAACTGCAAACTTAAAAATAGTTATGTTTGCAAATTTTATTTAACACTGTAGGTATTTTACCACAATTTAAAAATAAAGAATGGTTAAAATGGTAAATTTTGTCCTGTGTATTTTATCACAGTTTTTAAAAAAAATACAAGACTTGAAAGAAGAGCTCCAATAAGAAAAGAGGTCAATTCAGTATGATGTTATAGAGATGAGGAAAGTAAGAGTGAACAAATAACTTTTTAAAAATTTGTACTTGTATAAAAAAGTAAAGACAAGACCTAAGGAACAAAAGGTAAAAAAGAAAAAAAAGATGAAAAAAATGAAGAAAAACACATTTATAACAATCCAAAACTGAAGTTTTAGGTGATGTGAATCAAAAAATTTCAGGGAAGAATTGAGAAGTGGTAAGAGAAAATAAATTATTTGTATTGTTTGTGGAAAGATAATAGATAATGATGACTTTGAAAATAGAAAAATAAGAAAAATGTAAAAATAGGTCTTAATAAGTTAGAGCTAGCTCCTTAGAAAAATAAGATCAGAATATAAATGTCAAACCAGCAGAATAAATTGTTATCTATTTGGAAGAAGAGCAGAAAGAATAGGAAGAAGAAAAAGAAGCAGGATAATAAAGGGAAATATGAAAGGCAGAAATGACAAAACAGTAATTACAGTAAATGTAAATGGTACTCATATTGAATTACAAAACAAAACATTAAATGCAAAGATAAGAAACTTTTAAAACAAAACAAAACAATAGGGTAGAAGTTAAAAGTGTTGAAAAATACACAAAAGAAATACAAACGGCAACAATAAAAAGGTCTAGAGTACCAATCAATGTTAATAATTGTCAAAAAGACAAAAGGTCAAGAAGATAAATCAGCAAGTTCAGCAAAGATGCTCGATAGAAGATCAATTTTTATAAGTCAGTAACATATCTGTGCACCAGTGATGCCCATCTAAAAACTTAGTAGGAAATAAGCTACTATACAGAGTAGTAAAAAAAGTACGAAGTGCCTAGTAATAAACTTTAAAAATAATACGCAAAATATCTCTGGAGAATTTTTTAAAACCTAATTATAGGACATAAAGTTCTAAATGAACGGACAAATAGTTTACCCTCATGGATAGATAATATTCTAAAAATATCAATTTCTCCACCAAATCATGCATAAATTCTACAATATGCCAATCAAAATTGTAGATAGGTGTTTTTGAATACTTCAAATACTTATTTTAAAATGTATATAGAAAAATAAAGATCCACAAATAGCTAAATCAACTTTGAAAAAGAAGACTAAAAAGGCGAGAAATTGCCCTACCAAAACTTAAGATATGCTAAGTCTATCCAGAAGGTATTCATCCATGTAATATGAAAAATAGTGATATCTATTGAAGAAGACACAAGATACAAGAAACACTGTACCTACGACAGTGATGCCTCAGTCCCCTTCAAAGTAGATACCTTGGGACCTCACACAGTTCTCCCAGCTGCCATCAGCTATCCCATCATACTTTCCTGAATCTCATAAATGGTCTGAAATCTCTTCCCTTTCAGAGGTGATTTCAGTTTGGGGAAGAGCGAGAAGTAACATGGTGCCAAATCTGGGCTGTAGGGGTGCTGAGTCACCTGGGTGATTTGATGTTTCACCAAAAAACTCTACACAAGACGTGCTACATGGGTGGTTGCATTGTTGTGATGAAGCTGCCTATTACCTTCTGAATCATCCAAACAGTTTCCACAGAGGAATGTTCAAGCTTAACACAAAATCTGATGCAGATTCATTGCTCTACTCATTCAGTCATTTTGAATGAGACAGTCACACGGTAGACATGCTTACTCAATGGCGTCTACCACCCCCACTGGCTAGTACAGTGACATCATCATTGTTCAGGCATGCACATTCCAATCCACTCTCCTTGGCTGCCAGGTTACATCAATGTTGTGCAAACCGTTCTTGTTGTATTAACAATGGCTGGACTTTTTCCAGACAGACCTCATACAGCAAAGTTATAGTAATCAAAACAGTATGGTACTGATATAAAAAGAGAAAAATGAAGAAATGGAACAGAATGGAGACCTCAGATGGAAGCCCAAGAAAAGCACAAGCTATTTACTATGTGGTAATGAGAAAATTAGTCCACCATATTGAGAAAAACAAAACAGATCTATATCTTCTGCCAGACATACATATATACTCTAACTATTGAAGAAATAGAGGCATATCTCAGATGGACTAAAGACCTAAATATGAATGGTAAAACTATAAAGCATAAGAAGAAATATAGGATAACTTTATAACCTTGGTGTTATAGTGAAATACTTTGTAAACAAGATATAAAAAGCACAGATGAGTAGGTAAAAAATTGATTATTTAATTTCATCAAAATTGTTCAATAAGGACTACCATGGCCAAATTAAAACCTATGTGGTTATATTTAGAACATGTAAGGAAACTTCTGCAAATCAATAACAAAAAGGAAAATTCACTGGAAAATGCACCGACTGTACAGGCAAATTACATAAGTGGAAACCTAAATGGCTAAAGTATATTTGAAGAATATTCAAATTCATTAAAACTCAGATGAGAATAATTTAAACAAATTCATGAATTACAACAAGTGATCCATTAGATTAAAAAGCTTTAGAAGATCAGATAAGGCCAAGTATTTGCAAGGATATAAAACAGGAACTCATGTGCACTGCTGGTAAAAGTAAACTGGTACAGTTAATAAATTTCAGTGCTTAGTAATACTGAATATACATCTACCTTCCAAACCAGCCATCCCTTACCTAGTTATATATAATCTATGGGAATTTTCACAGAGACATTGAAGCACTGTTTGTGGTAACAAACACTAAATGAAATTTTCATGTTCATCACTGGAGGAATGGATGAATAAAGGGACATACTATGGAATACCCTTTGGCAGCTTGAAGTCATAACAAACCACAGAACAACAGGAGTAGTTCCTATTATCCAATGATTTATAAAGAAGGAAGAAGTATTGTAGAATGTAGTCTACTAAAATATAGTAGAACACTATATTTTACAAGATAACATATACCTTTCAGTTATACATCAAACTAATTTAAGCAGATGACTATGGAGAGGGAGAGTAATGGGAAAGGAAATAGGAATGGAGAATGAGATAAAAAGAAACAAATATCTAATTTAGGTGTTTTGCTTTAACTGTAATGATTAGTTAATATGAACTAAGGAATATGATTAGTTCAACTCTGTGGTCAATCAAAAATGCTAATAAAATACCATCTCTGTGCCTGATGAATGTGCAGTGTAATGTTGGTAGATGACAAGACGTATTTAACTATGGAGTTAAAAGAATACTGAGTGAAGTAGGCAAGAAAGATACAGGTATAATTGGAGATAAGTATAATCAGGAAAAAAGTATTCTGGAAAGGGTGGCATTTTTAGCTGGCATTGAAAAATAGATGTGCAAGTAAAATAAAATGTTATTCAATAGAAAGTAAACTGAGAAAAGTTAGAAAATGGAAAAGATTCATGTCAGGTGTGGAACACAGTGATTAAAGTTTTGCTGGAGTATTTGGTGCACAAATGGGATTAGTAAGAGAGAGCTCTCAGAGGACAGTGAAAGCAAGGCTAAAGAGTCCACTATTCCAACGGGAGTAGGAACCCACTAAGGTTTATAGCAAGAGAATGACATTCCAGAGACAGAGGGGTCATTGCTGATGTTCCCAGAGTTCCTGCTGATCTAAGCTGTCAACGTTTATTTGAGTACTGGCAATGCTTTTAGGGACACAACTTGGGTTCTCAGATTTCCTCATACTTTCATTTGATGGAGTAATCATTGAAGCTACTGCCAAGAAACAGTGACAATAGGTCTGGGAAAACCCCTGGTGTCTAAAATACAGTTCTATATGTTCTTGGTTTCTTGTTGCTCTTGCAGCTTCCTTAAGTATCTATTCCTATTTCCACTTTAAGTCATTACAGTCCTTATTTATGGCTTTAAATTTGCAGGCCCAACACCTTTTTTGTACTGTAAGTATAAAAACCCAGTCCTGGGCTAGGCTGACATCAGAGAAGCTAGGAGGCTACTAGCAGCTGCATCAGGTCATTGCAGTGAGGTAGATAATTAAAGAGCTGAACCAGAACCCTAGGTGACAGGGTTGGGAAGAAGGCTGGTCTGGCCACCTTGGAATGCCTTGGTAATGATAGCAAGTGAAGCCAAAAGCTCAAGATCATGGGGACCTAATTTGAAGTAACCAGGTTATCCTGATCTGAGAACCTGGTCTCAGTTTCTTTATACTTGGTTCTAAAATTTAGCAAGCAACAGTATAGAAAAAGTTTGGTTCAGTTATCCTGCCTTCTCTTGTCACTCAGCGTGACTGTGAATGTCACTGGATTATTTTTTCTTTTCTTTTTTCCAAGTCCCTGCATGCAAAGGCTCCTTTGCAAAGACCAGTCCTTAAGTCTCTGATCCTGGTTATCTAATTTCCTGAAACTGACCTCTGCTATTTAGATATTTTTATCCAGGTCCTTTTTGTCTGACTTTTGAAGAGTTCCTGAAGATTTATCTGTCCTACTAGCTGAAACCGTGACTACCAAACAAGTCTGTAAAACTAAATCATATATTAAAAAGAGAGTTTAATTGCTGTGACTCAAAAATTAAGTATTCTAACAGCAAAGATGCTCAGTGATGTTCTGCTCTAGCCCCGGGCTTAGTTTTCACAAGAGGTTTTTATCATGCACTTTAGCTTCCCTGGCTCCTCTCTAAGGGATGGAAGTCAGATCTAGACCACTGATACTTAGTCTGGAAAGAAAGGAAGAGGAAGTATGGGTGAGACTTTGTGGCGTTTATCACTACCTGATGATATTTTTTACATATTTTATGTATCCATTGTTTATGTGCCTTAAATGATGAGAGCAGTGACTTTTTGTTATTGATGCTCCCTGTTATAGGTTAAACACACAGAAGCCTGGACATAGTAAGCACTCAATAAATATCTGTTGAGCCCTGGCTGGTGTGGCTCAGTTGGCTGAAAAGTCGACCTGTAGAGTGAAATTTCCAGTCAGGACACAGACTCAGGTCAGGGTGCTTACAAGAATGCATCCAATTGGTATTTCTTTCTCACATTGATGTGTTTCTTTCTCTCTCTCCCACCCCCTCTCCCTTTGTCTCTATCTAAAAGCAATAAAAAATGTCCTCAGGTGAGGATAAAAAATAACTGTTGAATGAATTAATTGAATATATAAGAATAATTTATTCCCAGTGGGAAAATATATTCAAGAAGGGTATCGGTGAAAATTAATTTTTTGAAAATTGGTAAATCAACTTTTAAATAATTGATTTTCAGATCTCTGGCCTCCTCTTCAGATAATGTACTTCAAGACCTTACCAGCTCTCTAATTTTCAATTTAAATGACTAAATAGATTTTTAAAATCTCCTTTTCTCTCTTTACTCCTCTTCTATACTATATCTAATGCTTCTCAGATGCAAGGTGCTGTATAGTAACTCAGATTGTACATTTTACTGTTTGTTTTTGTAACTGAGTTTTGACCTTCTGGGCCAGAAACAGGTATGCTAGCTATGTAAGGCTCATTTTCCAGTCAAATAAGTCATGAATAGATATTGAGCTTTCATCTTATCTTGAGAAGCATTTAAAAAACAAACTTATCAATTGTAATATATTTGTAATTAGTTTAATATGCAGTGACTCTGAAACTTTTGGACATCAGTTTACAGGTAATTATAGGTTGAGTTAATTACCAGTTCCACATCTCTTTACACTGTCTTACTTCATGTTACTCATTATACATTATAGAAGTAGCATAAATATTTCCCTCACACTTGATGCAATAAAAATGTAGTTAGCTTTATAAATTTTATTCATTTTTAGGTATTCATGAAATGTTGTTATTCTAGAAGCAGATAACCAACTGTCTAGATAGTTCTAAGACTTTAATTACCTGTTAGTAGAGAAGAATATATTTAATTAAAAACACAAGACAGATAATGCTAAGGAAAAAAATGGCACACTGACAGGAAAATGATATTTTTAGTGTAGTATACCCCACACTAAATGAAAATGTTTGGATTGCTTACAAGACTGCAAAGAGGTTGAATATGAATGGCATGATTCAATTGGCAAATGTGTGCTCCATATTTTGCTAAGAAATCATAAAGTACAGGAAAGAAGTCTCAGTTAGTGGCATTTACATTTTACAAAATCTGAAAGACCTTAGTTTATTGGATAAGGCCAAGTATGTGTACATTCAATGGTAAAAAAGCCAATATAAGCAGCTGTAACGTCGATCAAATGTTAAAGATGGATCTAAAGGACTAAACTTAAAATGCACAAGAAATACACAAGAAAAATGAATAAGTTAAATGACACTGAAGAAACAATCAAATGTATTTGGAATGTAGAACATTATAAAAAACAACTGGCCTGGGCACTTTAAAACTTTAGTGCCAAGAAAAGAAAATGTGTGTGCTGATCATTGGGGAGAGCTTGGGCGAACACTGTTTAAATTGAAAGGGACTAAAGAGACACCAAAAACCAGCTATACAATATAATACATAGAATAGGTTTGGGAAAAATGAAAAAATTTATATATGGTTTGGGTATTAGATAGTATTACAGAATTATAATTAATTTTCTTGGAGGTATTAATGATACTGTGATTGTGTAGTAGAATGCTCTGTGTTTAAGAGATACAGCTGGAATATTTAGGAGTTTTAGGAAGTCAGCTACTTATTTTGAAATGGATCAGCAGACACACACACACACACAAACATGTAGGACAAAGTGTTGATGGTTGTTGAATCTACATAATAGTTGTAGGAGTAATATGAATGTTCATTGCATTTTTCCTTTTAATTTTCCCTATGTCTGAAAATGTTCACAATAAAAAGTTGGGGAAAAAATATTTAAGCATTTGTAACAAAAGGGTCCTTTTAGATTTTTAAGAAAGGATCTAAAGGAATTTTCTTTCCTTTTTAAAAATTTATTTATTTTTAGAGCGAGGGGAAGGGAGGGAGAAAAAAAGGGAAACAACAATCTGTGGCTGCCTCTGGTGCACCCCCTATTGGAGACCTGGCCCACAGCTCAGGCATGTGCCCTGACTGGGAATTGAACAAGCAGACTTTCGGTTTGCAGGCTGGCGGTCAATCCACTGAGCCACACCAGTCAGGGCTAAAGGAATTTTCTTTATTGAAGATACAGAGCTGCACTCAAGAACTAACAAGCACTCTTTACAAAGAATACCATTAGCCTGTTACTAAATAAAATGCTAAGGAAATAATGGTAATCATCGTTAAAATATAGGCAGCTGGCTTTACAATATCAATAATCTGTGTTTCTGCACATTTTGTATGCTCTAAGGATAAATAAGGATGCTAATGGCTTAGAACACTACACAAGTTTAAGCTCATAAAGATCAGCATATTTTTGATTATTTTAATATCATAGACATCCAACCTTCACTTAATTTTAGATAGAGAAATCAGATGAAATTCTTACTTTGTATAAAATCTAACAATCTTTGTAAGCAAGACAACTGAATAAATATTTTCCAATTTAGCTAACATAGCACATTAATGAGTTGAATTTACCTGAGGAAGTGTGGATCTCACTGCAATTGTGTCTTGGCATCTCTGTAGTACTGCATCAAGCCAAAATGCTTCCCAGAGGATGCTGCTTCTTTCAGAGCTCAGGTGGGAGAAACAAACTTAGTAGCAAATTGGTCTACCTGTTAAATATAAAAGTGAAACACTGAGCTCAAGAAATGTCTGTTAGTGTTGTGCCATGGTGATACTTTCTTCCTTAATACCTGGCATTGGCTTTTATTGATACAATAGTAAGCAATGTGACCAGGAATAAGTTACTTACTTAATTCAGGTGTTTTAACAAATATAATGGTAATTATATAATTTAAAACAAGGTCTATACATAAACTATGTGATGTGCTGTGACCTAAATTAGTACTGAAAATTTAAACAATTAATGTTAAATAATTTTAATTATCATTACCTTCAATCTACAATTAATACACTTTTTTTTTCTATTTAGCTTTCTTTTGTTCTACTACCCTATATACCTTTCTCGTCCTTTTGCTTTTTCCCTTTGCTTTAAAAACATGTTGTGAAAATCTGTTATATTACCTTGTGGCTTCCAACAAGCCCTGGGAGCATCGAAAAGTACTTAATCATTGTCCCTCTATCATATTCTCAAACCCAGTCCATCACTGCAGCTTCATCTTACACTATAGAGCTCCCATAACTGTCAACCCATTCTCAAGTGCTTCATGGTCCAGGTCTGCTTTGAAACTTACTATGAATAATATATCAGGTTCTTCAGGACAGTTAGGAAGAGAGGACCTGGACCTTTTGGCAACTTAATATTAAATAGCAGCTATCTAATTACCTTCAATTGAATGTAGATTTCCACCTTGCATTCAAAAGCCCATCCTTCAGTCAGTTGCGTTCAGAGACCTTATGCTGATGATAGCTTCTTAAAAGGAATGTTCTTAATTTTCTGAAAATCTGAAACACTAAAAAAGTCATGTTCTTGGATGCCAAGTAAAGAACTCTTTTTTAAAAATCCCTGCAGCAACAGAAAGTCATTGTCTTCTGCTATTTTGAGAGGAAGAACTTGGTAGCAGTAAGCACTTTGCATTAATATAACATTTTAATCTCTTGAAATGAAAGTTTCCCATTGTAGAATTAGTTTGTTGTTATGATTGAAGTAAAGGCCACCTGAAGGGAAACTTCTGTACAATAACTCATTTCTTCTACTGGAAAATGTCAAAAGAAAAGCTGGTTAGTCATAGTGAGATTGCTTAACACCAGTGAACATGTCAAGTGAGTCATACAAAGAACATTTTAAATGGACTTTCAGACGTTGAAAAATTTGCTTCTCTTGATTAATAGTGCAGGGAGGGGATAAATAGGCATTCAACGACTAACTGGTAAATACTCTTTCCCACAGACTCAGGACAGTTGAAGAAGCCCATGAATGAATAAATCAGGAAGAAAAAAAATAGTGCCAATATTAAAGAGAATAGTTTATGTTCTTCTTGTTCCTGTGAAGAATGTCTTTTGCTTGCAGATTCTCACTGCTGCAACAATCCAGAGCATAGAGGGAAGCTATGCCAAGGATTAAAGCAAAACTTGAAGAATTTCCTTAAGTATCTGATTATAAATTCTCCATCTTGATTTGCTAGAAGTTTAGACCCACAATTTGCAAAATTGTGAAACGGGGGTGGTGTAACAACCTTCCCTCCTTTGTTTGTAGTTGCTCTTGTAGTCCCAATCACTTCCTCACTGGTGACCCTTCTGGTCGAGTCTTCTCTGTGTACCTTCAGGCTCTTTTCTGACCCTTCCACCAGAGCACCTCTGCTCTCTTGAAGAGTGACCTAAATCATTGTCTTGATAATCTGCCTAGCAGAGGATTTGAAACCCTCCATTTATATTTTATGGCATAGTTGCTATGAACTAGTGGGATTTTGGTTTTAAAACAAACCAAAGACATTAAAGTGTATCATTCAAGTGAATTCTATTTTGTGATGTTGTGGTTGACTTTCATTATAAACTTAGAGCTACATTATTCTGGAAGTAATTATAGTGTCTAGATAAGGCTCTTAATGTAACAGATTTTAAAGTCATTTAAATGAATTATTATAGGTAGAAATATGAATGATTATCAAAAATATTAATTTCTAAAACATTAAGAAAATACTATTCGGTAATAACTGAAAATAAATTGTCACAAGCACAATTTTTGTAAAGTACTTGAAGTTTGGTACTTGTCACACACTGTTCACATGACTCTGGCAATTCTACATCTTTACATTAAAACTTTACAGCACTTTAGTTCACTTACTCTCATCTTGAAATAACATTACACTTTTAGGCTTATTTTGTACATAAAAGCATGTGTCTTTCTGGGACACTGAGATTTTTTCATGCCTTGTAACTGGAGGCTTCTCCCAGCAGACCTGGCCAGCATCCTGCGCCCATTTTAGACAGGAGAGAGGGTGGGTTTGACTTCTTCATGAGGCATCTGTCTGTCCAGATAAAAGACCTATCCTCATTGAGACTATATCTCATCCTCCACCATACCACCTCATAAGAAGAAGGCCTATTTCTTTTCCAAGCAAGAGGCACCTCAAGTTGTGGCAATTACATTTTGATCCAAACCTGAGGCTACCTTTTTCTTTCTTATGAATAGACAAAACATATTATGTTTCTCCTGTTGCCTCCTGATGCCCTCTCAGGACCATAACATAAGATGATGACCACCATATGCTATCACAAAATGTCCTAAATTCAGGATGGCCATTTCTATTATAATCTAATTCCAAGGCCATATCATCATCTGACCAGCAATTGACCGTAATGATAATGATGACTCACTGTCTGCTCTGCAGACACTCTATATTCTCATATTTTTGCCAGACATCTGAGGCAGTTATTAGAAGGCATTCATTTCCCACTCCTGAGGTTTCTAGGTAGAGTACACCCATTGGTGTGGCACAGTCCCGCCTTCCTCTCTCTCCTTTTCTGGGAGGTAGTGACTTCCCTGAGTGGGGAGCATGGGATAATGAACTGAGGACTTGGACTTTAGCTCCTCTCTCCTTCTTTATTGTTGGGATCTGCTTCCTTAAAGAAGACATGTGCTTTTAGGTTGTTCTTCATTATGAGGTAAATGGTAAGGACTTGGTCATTACAGGGGAGCAGGGGGCTGGGGTTTCCTAACCCTGCCTTTACGGGATGAATAAACCATTCTAATCCTGAGGTTAAGTAGTATAAATTCCATTATTCTCATTTTTGCTCTATAATGATGAGGCTAACATTTTGTTCTTCATCTGTCTGTTTCCAGAAGGTAGCCTCCATTTTTCTCCTTCCACCTCAGTAATGAAGTATTTAGTCCTGGCAAATATTAAAAAAAAAAATCTGTGATATCACCATGGCCATAACTATTTAACTAAAGGTGCTGTTCCTGCTGTTGTTGGAATTGAAGCTGTAAATGCCTGAAGGCGAGCATAGTGCTTTGTATACAAAGGGCCCTCTTCATTGCTGCTGGTGCTACCTCCTTTTATCACAAAAGCTGCCAGCACCCTGGGCTCTCAGTGTTCCACAGGATTCAATTTAAGACCGCCATATATCCTTCTTCTTGAAACCATGGCTTAATAACATGGGGACAAGACTGAAGGACAACCTGAGGGAAATACTCCATGTTGTCCAGTGCACAAATCTTAAGTGTGCAGCTCAACGAATTTTGTATGAATACATCAGTGCAATGTTGACAAAAGAAATTCCAAACCTAAGGAAAGGTTTGAACAGTTTATTTGAGCCAAGGCTGAGAACCAGATCTGGAAGTAAAATCTCAAATGATTGAAATAATGCTCTGGGGAGTAGCAGTTTTACAGTTCATTGTATACATTAGAATTAAAGGAGAAGCGGTAAGGAAGGTTACATGAAATCTATTTGTAGCAGATTAAGGAGGTGGGAGAAGGCAAACTGGGAGAATCTAGAACTGGATAAAAAGCAAAATGGAGAGATATATGTTTCTCTTACACTGATGGGGGCATAACAGTTAACATTTAACATTCATAGTTTACAGAAGTATGTAGGTGAAAGATAACAATGAGGAATGTTGGGGTTACCTCGCTCTGGTATGGGGGTGTTTATCTCTGGAGGCCTAGAGAAGAGATCATTCTGACATTTGAAGTATGTTATCTTAGATTCACCAAAAAAAAAAAAAAAAAAAAAAAAAAAAAAAGGACAGGGCATGCTCAAGGTAAAGATTAATCTATTATTATAGGCCTAAAATGTGACTTCCCATCATAACCTGCTCAGTTAGGAATTTTTATGATCAGAACATCCCATGTAGTTAATTTCAGTATTGAGATTGTCAGGACTGTCAGGTAGCTCCCTAAGCTTGTCAGGGTCTGTCAGGTCGACAATAACGACCACCCAGATCAAAATAAAGAGCATTTTCATCCCTCCACAAGATTCTTTCATTCTTCCTCCTAGCTCAAATCTCCCCCTGCCCAAAGGTAATTATGATCCTGATTCCTATCACTATAGATTAGTTTTGCCTGCTTTTAAAGTGGATGAAAATGGAACAATAAACTATATATTCCCTTATCTTTTTTATTTTTGACACTATTACAGATGTCCTTCATTTTACCGCATTTTTTCCCTGCACCAAGCCTCCAACCCCCAGCTTACACCACATTGTTGTTTGTGTCCATGGGCTTTGCATATATACATATATATTCTTTGGTTAATCTCTTCCAGTTCTCCCCAACTCCCCTTCCCCTCTGAAATGTATCCATCTGTTTCATGTGTCCATGCCTCTGGTTTTATTTTGTTTATCCATTTATTTTGTTCCATTTAGTTTATTTTGTCCACATAAGAGTGAGACCATATGGTATTTGTCTTTCTCTGACTGGCTTATTTCACTTACTATAATATTCTCCAGGTCCATCCATGCTGACACAAAGTGTAAGATTTCCTTCTTTTTTACAGCCATGTAGTATTCCATTGTATAAAGGTACCACAGCTTTTTTATCCACTCATGTACTGTTAAGACTTATTTTGTGTACTAATGTGTGGTCTATCTTTGAGAATGTTCCATGTACACTGGAGAAGAGTGTAAATATATTCTGCTGCTTTGGGATGGAATATTCTGTAAATATCAAATCCATCTGATTCTAATGTGTAGTTTAAGGTCACTGTTTCCTTGCTGATTTTTTTGTCTGTATGATCTATCCATTGATGACAATGGTGTGTTATAATCCCCTACTATGACTGTATTGCTGTCGCTATCTCTCTTAAAGACCACCAAGCTTTTCTTTAAATATTTAGGTGTTCCTATACTGTGTGCATGTATGTTTACAAAGGTTATATCCTCTTATTGGATCAGTTTCTTTAGCATTATGTAGTAACCTTCTTTGTCTCTTGTTATGGTCTTTGTTTTGAAGTCTACTTTGTCAGATATAAGTACTGCTACCTAGCTCTTTTTTTATTTTCATTTACATGAAAATTTTTTTCCACCCCTTCACTTTCAACCTGTGTGAATCTTTTGTTCTAAGGTGGATTTTTGTAGACAGCCTGTATATGGGTCATGTTTTCTTATCCACTTGGCTACCCAATCTCTTATTTATTTATTTAATTATTTACTTATTTTTAAAGAGAGGGGAAGGGAGGGAGAAAGAGAGGGAGAGAAACATCAATGTGTGGTTGCCTCTCGTGCTCTCTACTGGGGACCTACTGGGTATTTAACCAGTGACCTTTTGGTTTACAGCCTGGCACTCAATCCACTGAGCCACACCAGCCACTGCAGCCTTTCTTGTCTTTTATGTGAGACTCATTCACATTGTCACATCAGTTGTAGTTTGTTCTGGCTATGTAGTAGTCCATTATATGCAAATGCACTATTTATATTTCTAGTATGCTGCTTTGATTGGTACCAAATATGTCTTTTGATGGGCATACGCACTTTTTTTGTTTTAGTACACTTTTTTTTATATATATAGCACACAGCAAATTGAGCAGGAGGTATAGACATTTCCCATATATCTCCTGCTCACACATATGCACAACCTTTCCACTATCTACATCCTGCACCAGAGTGAGACATTTGTTACAAACGATGAACTTATACTGATACATTAGTATCACCCAAAGTCTGTAGTTTACATTAGGGTTGACACTTGGTGTTGTACATTCTATGGGTTTTAATAAATGTGTAAAGTCTTGTATCTGCCATTATAATATCAGGCAGAATAGTCTCACTACCTAAAAATCCTGTGGTCTGCCTATTCATCTCTCCCCTCTCCCTAACCCCTGGCAACCACTAATTCTTTTACTGTCTGCTTACTTTTGCCTTTACCAGAAGGTCAAGTGGTTGAAATCACTCGGTATGTAGACTGTTTGGACTAGCTTCTTTTACTTAGTAATATATATTTAAATTTCCTTTATGTTACTTCATTTGCTCAATAGCTCATTTTTTTTTTCCACTGAATAATACAGAATTATCTGGATTTACCAGTTTATTTAATTATTCAACCACTGAAAGACATCTTCTTTTCTTCTAGGTTTTGTCAATTATGAATAAAGCTGTTGTAAATATCTGTATGCAGGTTTTTCTGTGGATGTACGTTTTTAAATCCTTAGGGTACATACTAAGAAGTACAATAAATAACTGGATTGTAAAAGTATGTTTAGTTCTGTAAGAAACTGCCAACTGTCTTTCAAAATAGCTGTACCATTTTGCATTCCCACCAGCAATGAATCAGAGTTCCTTTGGCTCTGCCTTTGATGTTATCAGTGTTCTGGATTTTGGTCATTTTAATAGGTGTATAGTGGTGTCTCACTGTTGTTTTATTTTGCATTTTCCTAATATATAATGTAAAACATCTTTTCACATGCTTATTTTCTATCTGTATATCTTCTTTAGTAAAGTTTCCATTCAGATCTTGGTCCACTTTTTAAATAGTGTTGTTTGTTTTCTTATTGTTGAGATTTACGGGGCTTTGGGTATATTTTGAAGATTTTATTTATTTATTTATTTATTTATTTATTTATTTATTAAAGAGAGAGAAGGGAGGGAGAAAGAGAGGAAGAGAAACAATCAATGTGTAAAAGAAACATCATTCGATTGCCTCTTGCATATCCCCGGCTGGAGCCCAGGCATGTGCTCTGACTGGGAATCGAACTGGAGACTTTTGGGTTTGCAAGCTGGCACTCAACCCACTGTGTCACACTGGCCAGGGCTTTTTGTATATTTTGGATTATAGTCTTTTATCAGATGCATCTTTTGCAACTACTTTCTCACAGTCTGTGGCTTGTTTCCTCATTCTTTTAAGAATGTCTTTTGTAGAACAGACATTTTTAATTTTAGTGAAGTACAGCTTATCAATTCTTTTTTTTTTAAATGGATTTTGCCTTCAGTGTTGTATTGAAAAAGTTACCATTGTACCCATGCTCACCTAGATTTTCTCCTATGTTATCTTCTAGAAATTTTATAGTTTTACATTTTAATGTTAGTTCTAGGATTTATTTTTATTGGATTGGCCAAAAAGTCTATTTAGTTTTTTCCATAAAATAAAAGACACATTTTTTATTTTCACCAATAACTTTATTGATTTGGATATTCTGAGTCTGTCAGCTATCTCCACATGGTAGAATGTTGGTTGTTCTCAATGTCTTGATTTGATCACTATCAACTTCAACTGGTCTATCCAACTGTGGAGCATCGTCCAGTGAGAAATCTCCAGCTGGAAACTTCACAAATCACTTTTAACACGTTCAATCAGTTACAGAACCTTCTCCATACACTGCAGAAATCTTTTTTGTGTGTGTTTCAGTTGCATTTTTACCCTTCTAGAAATAATAAAGCCAAAAAGGTTGCTTTTTTCTTCCATCTTCGATATTAAAATAGCTACACAAAAAAAAATCACCAATCTTGATAAGCTTTTTAAAATGCATGCTTATATGACAACTGTCATAATACAGCCTAACAAAATTGTTTAAAATTAAGTTAAAGACAACTAAGCAGAACTAGAGCCATCTTACAGAAAAAAACCTAATGAACTTTTCAGCCAACCCAGTATTATATTTTTGTAAAGGGTGTAAGTTCTGTGTCTAGATATATTGTTTTGCATGTGGACATATAATTGTTATAACACCATTTGTTCAAAAGACTATTTTTTTTCCTCCATTGTATTGCTTTCGCTCCCTTGTCAAATATTAGTTGAATATATTTGTGTGGTACTGTTTGTGGGGTTCTGTTCTGTTTTCGTTGATCTATTTGCCTATTCTGTTTGTCTACTTCCTGATATTCCCACTTGATTACTATAGATTTATAGTAATTCTTGAATTCAGGGAATGCCAGTGCTATCACTGTGTTCTTCTCTGTCAATATTGTGTTGGCCTTCCTGGGTGTTTTGCCTCTCATAAAAAAATTAGAGTCAGTTTGTTCATATCCAAAAAATAATTTGCTAGAATTTTGACAGGGATTGCATTAAATCTGTAGATCTAGTTGTGAACAACTTGATGATATTGAACCTTCCTATCTATAAACTTGGATGATATCTCTATTTATTTAGTTCTTTGATTTCTTCCATCAGAGTTTTGTAGTGTTCATATAGATCTTGTAAACATAAGATATCCACTTAAATATTTTATTTTGAGGGTGCTAATGTGAATGGTATTGAGTATTTAATTTCAAATTGTACTTGTTTATTGCTGGTTTATTAAAAAAAGCGATTGACTTTTGTATATTCATCTTGTGTTCTAAAACCTTGCTATAATTACTAATTTATTCCAGGAGTATTTTAAAAATTCTTTCAGATATTCTACGTAGACAATTGTGTAATCTGCAAATAAAGACAGTATTTATTTCTCCTTTTTCAATCTGTATACTTTATATTTTCTTTCGTTTTCTTATTGCATTAGCTGGAACTTGCAGTACAATGTTGAAAAGAAGTGGTGCGAGGGGATGTTCTTGCCTTGATTCTGATCTGATAAGGAGTTTCTAGTTTTTAGCCATTAAGTATAATGTGTTGTAGTTTCTTGGTAGGTATTGTTTATCAAGTTGGGGAAGTTCCCCTCTCTTCCTGGTTTGCTGAGAGTTTTAATCTCTAATCTGTGTGTTAGATTTTGTCAAATGCTTTGTCTGCATCTAATGATATTATCATGTGATTTTTCTTTTTATCCTGATTATGTGATGAATTACATTAATTGCTTTTGAATGTTGAAACAGCCCTGGGTGTCTGGGATAAATATGCTTAATTGTGGTGCATAATTCTTTTTTGTATATTGCTGTGTTCAATTTGCAAATATTTTGTTGAGGATGTTTACGTCTATGTTCATGAGGGGTATTTAGTTTTTTCTTTTTTTTCTTGTAATGTCTTTGCTTTTCATGTTAGCTTTTGATGAATAAGTTAGGAAGAATCTCTGCTCCTACATTCTGGAAAAGATGGTAGAGAGTTGGTATCATTTCTTTCATAAATATTTAGTAGAATTCACCAGTGAATGCATCGGGGCATGATAATTTCTGTTTTGGAAGGTTGTTAATTATTAATTGCATTTTTAAAATAGATACAGGCTTATTCAGATAGTCTATTCTTGTGTCCATTTTAACAGATTGTCTCTTTCAAGTTTGGATGTTTCACCACATTATCAAATTTGTGGACATAGAGTTGCTCATAATATTTCTTAATTTTATTTTTAAACTTCTGTGGGATGAGTAGTCATGTCTTCTCTTTAATTTATGACATTAGTAGTTTGTTTGTTTCCTCTGTAGAGACTGTCAGAAATTGCCAGTGCCAACTGTACTTCAAGTTGTCACAGTGGGGTATTGAGAAAAATTTTTAATTAACAATAATTGCACCTCAAATAAACCACATTGGCTATGATACCGCCACTGTGAAAAGCTCTGACATTAGTAATTTGTATCTTCTCTTTTTTCCCTTACTTAGCCCAAGTAGATCAATTTCATTGATCTTTTTGAAGAACCAGGTTTTGGTTTCATTGATTTGATTTTTCTCCATTGATTCCCCGTTTCAATTTTATTAATTTATGTTTTAATTTTTAATTATTTCATTTCTTCTCCTTTTCAATATAATTTACTGTTTTTTCTAGTTTCCTAAGTGAAAGTTTATATTATTGATTTTAGATTTTTCTTTTTTTAATATATACATTCAATACCATTAATTTTCCCTAATTATATTTTTGCTGAAACTCATAAATTTTGATGTTGTATTTCATTTTCACTTAGTTACAATTATTTTTAAATTTCTCTTGAGATTTCTTCTTTGACATATGATTTATGTAGAAGTATGTTGTTTAATCTCCGAGTATTTTGGGCTTTTCCAGCTATTTTTCTATTGATTTCTAGTTTAATTATCTTGTATGTGAGAGCAAGCATTATAAAATTTCTCTTTTTTGCAACTTGTTAAGGTGTGTTTTATGTTCCATAGTGTGGTCTGTCCTGTTGAATGTTCCATGTGAGGTTAAGAATACGTATTCTGCTGTTGTGGACAAAGTAGTCTATAGATATTAAGTATGTACATTTGATTATGGTTCTGTTGAGATCAGCTATGTATTTACTGATTTTCTGCCTGATAGATCTGTACATTTCTGATATAGGAGTGTAAAAGTCTCCAGCTATAATAATGGATTCACCTATTTCTCCCTGAATTTCTATTAGTTTTTGCCTCGTGTATTTTGAAATTTTTTTGTTAGGTACATACATGTTAAAAATTGTTATATCTTTTTGGAGTATTAGCCCCTTTATCATTATGGAATACTCTATTTCTTTTTTAAAACTTATTTATTGATTTGAAAGAGAGAGAGAAATACCGATTTTTTTTCCACTTATTTATGCATTCATTGGTTGCTTCTTGTATGTGCCTTGACTGAAGATCAAACCTGCAACCTTGGCTTTTTAGGAAGATACTCTAACCATCTGAGCTACCCGGCCGGGGCTTATTTCTGACAACTTTTCTTGCTCTCTCTGAATTAATATAGCTACTCCTGCTTCCTTTTGATTAGCATGGTGTTAGTGTTAGTATGGTGTATATTCCCTTTTCATATCTATATCTGTATATATATCTATATCACCTATTTATATAAATATATCTTTATACTTAAGATGGTTTTCTGTAGATAATATATAGTTGAGTTTTGGTTTTGGATCCACTGACAGTTTCTTTTTTAATACTATATCTAGACCATTGATGTTTAAAGTGATTATTTATATAGTTGGATTAATATCTACCATATTTGTTACTGTTTTCAATTTGTTGCCTTTGTTCCTCTTTTAATGAGGTATAACTGACATATAACATTATATTAGTTTCAGGTGTACAACATACTGATTCAATATCTGTGTATATTTCAAAATGATCACCAGAGTAAGTCTAGTTAACATTCATCCTATACATAGTTACAAAAAATTTTTTTTCTTCTGATGAGAACTTATTATAATTTATACTGTCTTAGCAACTGTTATTTTGTTTCTATGTTTAAATTCAATTCTTGTTCTGCCTTTTGTGGTTTCAATTGAGCATTTTATATGGTTCCTTTTTTTTCTTTCTTTGCATAGTGATAATGCCTCTTTTTTTTTTTTTTTTTACTTTTTGTATTGGTTGCCCTACAATTTGCAATATACATTTACAGCTAATCCCAGTCCACTTTCAAATAACACTATGCCACTCCAAGGGTAGTATAAGTACCTTATAATAACAAGATAATCCTAATTTTCCCTCCTGTTTTTGTATCTTTGTTGTCATTCATTTTACTTGTACATAAGCACACACACATATATACATACATATATATTATACATTATTAAATACATTGCTGCTATTATTATTTTGGGCAAACTCCTATCTGCTAGGTCAATTAAGAACAAGAAAATAAAATTTTTTACTTTACCTTCCTTTATTCCTTCTCCATTGCTTTTCCTTACTTTATGTAAGGAAAAACTTACTTTATGATTCTAGTTTTTGACCTACTTCACTTTCCTTCTCTCTGAAGAACTGGTTTTAAAATTTCTTGCAAGGTTCATCTGTTGGAAACAAATTTGAAGTTTTTGTTTGTCTGAGAAAGTCTTTATTTCTTCTTTACTTCTGATGGATACTTTCAAAAGATACAGAATTCTGAGTTGGTGGTGTTTTTGCTCAACAAATCAAACATTTCACGCCATTCTCTTCTTGCTTGCATGGTTTCTGATGGGAATCTGATATAGTTCTTATCCTTGTCCCTTCATAGTTAAAGTATTTTTTTTTCCCATTCTTTTTTCAGATTATTTTCTTTGATTTTCCTGAAGTGTGAATGTAATATGCTCGGGTGTATTTTTTTTCTGGGCTCTGGGGGTGGGCATTCATCCTGCTTGGTGTTCTCTGAGCTTCCTGTATCTGTGGTTTGGTGTCTGACATTAATTTGGGGAAATTCTCAGTCATTATTACTTCCAGTATAGCCTGTGATCCTTTCTCCCTTTCTTCTCTACCTTGTATTCCCATTGTGCTTATGTTACACCTTTTGTAGTGGCTCCACAGTTCTTGGATATTGTGTCTTTTTTTTCCTCTTTGTTTCTGTTTTGGAAGTTTCTATCTATATATCTTCAAGTTCAGAGATTCTTTCCTTAGTCATGTCCAGTCTATTAATGTATCCATCAAAGACATTTATTTCTGTTACAGTGTTTTTTTTCTCTTTAGCATTGGTTTTTGGTTCTTAGAATTTCCATCTGTCTGCTTATATCATCCATCTCTTAGTCTCTCGTCTAATTTTTTTCATTAGAGCCCTGTGATATTGTGATATAATATGAAATACATATTTCTTTTTTGTCTCTGGTTTGTGGTACAGAACTTCTAAAACTCTTCTAAATTCCTGAGTAATAAGGGTGATAGGAATGTCTTCTGTTTTTCATAATAAGCCCCTTCAACCATTCAGTAGTTTATGTTAATAAGGTGACTTGGATGACAGGCGCTGGTTTCCAGAAGAATTAACCATGTGATTACAGGGTTAGAGCTTTCAGGCCCACCTCCGGAACTCCAAGGAGAAGAGAGGGACTGCAGATTGAGTTAATCACTCATGGCCAATGATTTAATTAATCATGTCTACGTAATGGAACCTTCATAAAAATCCTAAGTGATGGAGTTTGTACGCCTTCCAGGTTGGTGAAGGCATCCATGTGCCAGGAGTGTTGCACACTCTAAACCATGGGGACAGAACTTCTTGTGCTGCAGACCCTCCCAGGCATCACCATATGTGCCTCTTCATCTGGCTGTTAATTCGTGTCTTTTAAAATAAACCATTAAATGTAAGTAAAGTGTTTCCCTGTGTTGTGTGAATTGTTACAGCAAATTATCAAACTTGAGGCTAGGGTTGTGGGAACTCCTGATCTGTGACCAATGGATGACCTGGGGACCCACTACTTTAATTAGGCATCTGAAGTGGGTGATAGTCTCATGGGACTGAGCCCTTAGCCTATGGAGAATGTGCTAACCCTGGGTAGTTAGTATCAGAATTGAATTTAATTGTAGGATAGCCAATTGCTGTTCCCAGAGAAACTGGAGAATTTCTCAGTGTGGAAAACTTATGCATTTGGTGTCAGGAATATTGTGAGTAGAGAAATAATTTTACTTTTAGCTCTTAGCATATTAATCAGTTGTTTGAAGTTCATGGTCTGATAATTCCAACATCCCTGCCATATCTGAATCTGGTTCAGATACTTGCTCTGCATCTTCAGATTGTGCTTTTTGCCTTTTGATATGCCTTGTAATTTTTTCTTGATAAATAGATATAATGTATTTGGTAAAAGGAACTCCAGTAAATAGACTTTTGGTGTTGTGGTATAAGAGGAGGGTAAGCATTCCATGTCTTATGAATAGAACTCAAACTTTTCGTGAGCTTGTGACCCTGAGCTGTAAACTTCACAAATGCTTCTCAGTTTTTCCCCTTTCCTGACATGGGATGGGATGGCTAGAGCAAACTGGAGTTGGGTTTTCCCTTTCCCCCAGGTTGGTTATGCTCTATTAAGACTCAGTTGGTTAGACTGTGGTAAAATAGTTTCTCTTTGTGCAGATTTTGTTAAGAAAAACATAATGCTCTGGCTTATTTCAAAATGGCTTCTTTTCCCCTCTCCTTTGGGGGAAGTGTGAGGGGAGTTTTCTTTGATATTCACCATAGAACTTATTAAAGCTCCTGAGGTAAAACTACAAGTGTGCCCCTCCCCCAGTGACTAGACCCCTCTAGAGTTTTCAACTCTCAGATTTGTTCACTTCGACCCTTCAGCAATTTGTCAGTTATAGTTCAGGTTTTCCAACTTTGGTACTATTCTTATGGAAGTTTCTGCTCATGAGTTTCAGCTCCAGTAAAAGTTGTGAATCTCTGTATTGGCCTCTTTATCTCTCCAGTTTTGGAGGTAGTACTTTGCCCTGTATTCATTTGCTGACACATCTTAAGAGCTGTTTATTTTTCTATTCAACTTTTTACTTGTTGTTAGGATAGAGTGATGATTCCCAAACTCTTTATATGCCAGACTGGAAACTGGGATATGCACTTATTTCTGTGATATAGGAATACAATTGCTGGGTCATGAAATATATGTTTGTTCATATTGCTAAAGAGTTTTCCAGAGTGGGTATATTAATATACATTACCTTCAGGAATGAAAAAGGGTTCCAGTTGCTCCACATTTTCACTAGCTCTTGGAAGTGCTAATCTTTTCATTTTAGTTATTCTGCTGTGTGTATAGTGCTATCTCATTGTGTGCAATAACTGATAGTGTCACACCCATTCTCATTTCATGCTGTGTTTAACTGTGAGTCCTTTGTTTGGGACTTACATAAATGAAACTTTTCTTGCTCTCTGAGGTTGGCTCTTTGGATGAAAAATGGGCCACATACTAAACCTGACAAGCTCAGGGGAGGTATATGTGATAGCCTTATAAACTCAGAGACAGAGAGTAACCACATAGTATGGTCTGAAATTAAAACTTTCTAACTAAAAATGGATTGTGACTGGTAGTCACGTACTAGTATTACCGGCAACAAAAAGTGGGAGTATACACAAAGTGGGAGCCTGCTGCTGTACACAGCAAACACAAAAATTGGTGGGGAAGGAAAAAGGTTTTTATTAACAAGATGCCTGATCTGGGGGCACTGGAGCCTCCCCTGCTCCAAGCCATCCTCATCTTCTTCTGCAAAACATAGAAATCCTCTTGTTCCCAAAAAGACTGAAATTCAAAGCCATGCCCAGATATCATTCTTATCTGTCCTTTTGGAGTCCAAGGCTGCTACATGGATGAGTCTCCAACTCTCCAGCTCCAGGCGCGTGCGTGCGTGTGCGCGCGCTCTCTCTCTCTCTCTCTCTCTCCGAGTGCACACTTGTGTGGTTGGCATCTCCATTGCCTCACCCGCACCTGATTCTCTTTCCCGGGGCTGGGGTGCACTGCCAGATCACTATGGCTGGTTGTAAGAAACAGGCTTTGTCCATAGGGCCCTGGCACCCAAGGCCGCTTGCATCCCTGGGGCCAGAGAACATCACAGGCCCATGCATCTATGCACTGCTCTCAGGGTGAAAAAATGGGAGCTGTCTAAGACCCATGCCCTGCAGCACAGGGACCTCAGCGCCCTGAGTGGGCTTGCTCCCCACTGTGCAAGCAGAGCAAGACAAGAGCCACGAGCAGGGCCTGGTGTCTGCTGGGTCTCTCAAACACCTGATCCCCTACCCAGAACTGGGCAGGGCAAGAGGAACACCAAAAGGGTCAAGTTTCTGCTTGCTCTGTTTTAAATCTTTTGCCCCCAAATCCTACATGCTGTGGGAGTGTCCAATTTTTTTAACCGTTCAGGCTAATGTCCACCATATGCATCAGCCTGCAGCATGTCCCTGCCCCTCCTCCAGCCACCATGATCTGGAAGTGCAAAGGAGGGTTTTATAGCCACACAAGGTCACAGTATCTCTGCCTGGGATGAGAGCATCACCTTGTTACATGTATGTTGTGACCTTTTCAGCCCACACATGCTCTGTGCAAGCTGTGTCATGAGCTGCTTAGTTGTTTACCCTTTCTGAGATAAGGAAGTCTGTCATGTGGTTTCGGTTGTGATTTCAATCCACTGCCTTTGGCATGTCCCAGCCCCTCTTGGGTGTCCCTCCCCTCTGCCCAGCAATCTAGCCAGACCTCTCAGTTACACTAGGGCAGTATTTTTCCCTAACAAAGGTCAATCTTTACCTTAATTGAACTAACCTGTCTGTTACCCTTTGGCATCTAGGGTAACATATCTGATAGCATGCCTTTGGAATAGCAAGTAATTTCCTTTTTTTAAGACCCCTCAAAGCACAACCAACCAGGGCAGAAGACCACAAATCTCATGATTGCTATCATGTTCATTATTAACTGTTAACTATCCTGCATCCACCTATGTAAGAGAAGGATATGTCTATCATTTACTTTTTATCCAGTCCCAGATTTATCCCTCTTTGATTTCTCCCAACTCTCTAAGCTGTCAGCAGTTGATTCCATGAAACTCCCTATGTCTTGCCTTTTGATTCTGATATGTAAAGTAATGGTAAAACTGCTATTTTCCAGAACATTTTCTCAATCCCTTGAGATTTTGCTTCCTGCCGATTGTCATCAGTTTGGCTGAAATAAACTTATAAAAATTCTTACAGGTTTGGACATGTCTTACTTGGATAGCTCTGAGATATTTGGCTTGTATTGTTCCTTTATCTTATGTCTATTGCTGTTTGCCTGCTCTACCCACTGAATCCTCCCCCAGCTTCCAGGATACTCAAGTCTGCCTCTTTCTGCTCCAACTACCTGTGAAGGTAGTTAAGAAAGAACTAAATGCCAACACTGTCTTCCTACAATAACTCACACCCTCCAGCCTTCCACCAAAGTTCCCTGGATTCCCATGTGAATAGACCTCGAGGAGCAAAGTTTCTTGATATATCTGATGATGCCCATGTTTCATGGCAATAATGGCATTGTTTTGGGCAGGGTCTCTGCTACACTTAGGTAAATCAGAGACACAATTTAGAATTTCACAGTTTGATTCTATGGATTTTTATCAAACAGGAAATAACAGAGATAGGACTTGGACGTGACTATGGGTTTCTTCTAAGAGCAAGTTCAAATTAGCAGTTCACAAAGATTCCAAAACCAAAATTTACTGACTCTTCAACTTCTGCTATTGGGGGCTGGCTATTATGAAGCCACAGGCTTGTTTAAAGCTTTTGATAGTAGAAGTTGTCTTCTACCATTCTGCTAATAAAAATATATCTTTGCCTAGGAATGATTTTAGTTTTAGGGAGTTAATCAAAGTTAGTAATAGAAGTACTTTAATTTGGAGTGAAGTTGTTTCTAATAGCAGTAAAGCAGGCCCTGGAATAACACTGTTTCCTTCAGTGCCCTTTCATTGTAATGTTGAGAAACAAATCACTTCTGGATTGGGGGCACTGTCGTGTGAAGTTTGCAAATTATCCCCATGTCTGCATGGATTTTCTCTGGGGACTCCAGTTTCCTCTCACATTCCAAAAGATGCTCATTATGTAAACTGGAGTGTCTAGCCTGTCCGAACCTTGGGAGAGTGTGAGCATGTGTGATGTACCCTGTGATATAAAGGTGCCCTGTCCAGCAGGGGTCCCACTTTGCACCCTGTGTTGCCAGGGAAAGCTCTGGCCACCAGAAACCCTGAATTGGAATGAGAAATTTGGAAAAATATTATCTTGTTTTTATTCATCTTTCTTAAATGTATGTAAAACTTACATTTATTTCAATGTTTAATATGAGAAATTTTGGGAGTCTGTTTTGAAGTTTGCTGATTTGAGTTGAGATCACTATTATTTGAGCAAACTAAAAGCTATACATTCCCCACAATTAATTACGATAAAAACCATAAACATTACCAAACATAAGCTGAAAGAAATAGAAGATGCTATGAGTTTTGAACTTAAGTTAGCAAAGTCTTTTAAAAAGTTTTATTCATGATTTGAAGACTGTTTTCAACAGTAAATTGCTCAGATTTCTTCTGTGTAGTATTGAACCAGTTCCTAAAGAAAAATTAAAGAATTGGTCTCAAGCCCATAATAGTTAGTGAATCTTCTGTCTTTGAATAAGTCTGGAACAAAATCTACACAAATCAATCATTATGTGTCTTTGAAATATAAGAAAATTATTGTTTTGAAAGTTGAAATTAAATCTTAAGGGTTTCAGCAGTTCCTTTTTTTAGGATGTAAATTCTAGCATTGGTTTCCCAAAGTGAGTTTTAAAACAGGCTCTCAAACAATAATATGCACCTGGGGATCTTGTTAAAATGTAGATTCTGATTCATTCATTAGGTCTGGGGTGGGGCCTGAGATTCTGCATTTTAACAAGCTCTCAAGAAATGCCAATGCTACTTATTGGTCCACAGATCACACTTTGAGTAGCAAGGGTCGATGACCTCTGATGAGCCCTCATTATTTATGAAAACACAGCTGGGAATGGTAGGAAGGTAATGTGTTGCAACAGGAAGAACAATGCTCTAGTATCAAATGACATTAGATCAAGTTTAAGTCCTGCCAGTTGCTAGCTGTGCATTCTTGAACAAATTCATGCAATGATTCTGAGCTTCAGTTTCCTTATCTATTATATATGTGTGATACCCACTTTAGCTCAAAATATGTAAAGTGAAATTTATTCTTATTTGAAGGTTAGATTCTAAATGTGTGAAGCAGAAATGTATGTCTATATGTATGTATATGATATATGTATATGTGTATTATATGATGTGTGCGTGTATGTATATAGTTGGAAGTACTTTTACATTTCCCATCAAGTACATCATTTAAATAAATCCAACACAGGTAGAGGCTTTGCATACTCATTTAGACAGTGATCTCTTTGTAGACTGTGACATCATGGTTTATTGGAATATCTTTCAGTCCCAGTGAGTCAAATGCCCTTCCGTCACCAGGAAAGGGTGGAGAGTACAGTAATAGTTTAAGTCCCCCAAGGATTGCCAGCCCCCCATCCTCAAAGACAGAGGATAATTTCAAATTAGCTTTCAAATACATTTGTGTAAACTGTTGTATTCTTTTTCAGAAAGAGTAATCCACAACATTCACTTATAAACAGAAACTTAAATTGCAACAGATGTTTCCCTTTTTGAAAAGGTTCTTGAATTCATTGACAGACCTTTGGCTAAACTGATGAATTAATTTGTTCAGGCCAGATTTCATAAATCCTCTAATAATTCTTCCCTTTACACATATTGACTTGATTTTTGAAATCTACAGCATGTGCTTTAAACGTTTTAACCTTTACTACTTTAATCAAGTAACATTTATTTCAAGATTGGATGATGACCAGCCATTGAAAGATATATTTAACTAAAAAATAAAGCCTAATTTGTCAGTTAAATAAACCTGGATATCTATATAACAAGTAGAAATCAATCTGTGTCACTGAATTTTGACATGTTTGGCAGCTCTGATGTAACCGTTTCTCTTCCAGGGCTATGTCGATGATAAATTTCTGGGTATTGCTACCAAGCTTGGACATTCATATTGTTGCCACACTTAGATGTGGCTGATTTAGCTTGGCTGTATAAAAGCTGGTTTTTTACTATACAAGTAGATTTATTTATGATGTGTCAGACTCTTTTTTTCATTAATACATGAAAGCTAAGTACCAATTTAGCGCGGTTCAAATCAGGCTTTAATACATAATTCAGCAGAGCTTTTAAAATTTTAGTTGTCTTAACTCACTACACTAAACTTGATATGAACATTGCTTACCATAAACAAGTTTAAGATCAAGTTTGGTAAAATGTTTCAGAAAGTGTGTAAACCTTTTTAAGAGTATCTGTTTGTAAACTTGATTTCTAGAGCCTAATTCACCAAATGTCATGGGTCTTTTTCTTTTTTGTGGTTAATTCTAAAAGGGCAACACAATAAAACATTCAGTGAATCACTTCTGGTTATAGCAAGAATGGATTTAAGTTGGTAACATTTTCCTTTTTGATATAAACAATCTTGTTATCTAAGGTTCCCATCAGGTTATTACAGTGAGGCTGGTTGTAATTTCAAGGTAAAATGCCTTTTGTGTATCGGGAAGGCGTTTTGGTTATGACTGTCCTAATCTGAGATTCGTTAAGTGTAAGATAAAGGATAGGATACACAGAACAGTGCTTCTCAAACTTGAATGTGCATTAGAATTATCTAGAACCCTAGTTAAGACAAAGATTCCTCCAGGGCCACCAAGATCATTCCATGGAAAAAGAACAGTTCTTTTTCAATAAAGCGTGCTAGGAAAACTGGGTACCCACAAGCAGGAGAAGGAAACTACACCTTCTTCTTGTACCACTTACAAAAATTGATTCAAAATGAAATAAGAACCTAAACATAAAAACTGAAACTATGAAAATCTTAGAAGAAATGAGGGGGGAAGCTTTATAACATTGGATTTGTCAATGATTTCTTGGACATGACACCAAAAGCACAGAAGAGAAAAAAGAAAAGGAAAGGAAAAAAAGGTAGAACTTCATAAAAATTAAAAATTCTTGTGTATCAAAGTACACTATCAGGAGAGTAAAAACATAACCCACAATGTGGGAGAAATTTTTCCAAATCACATTATCTGATAAGTGATTAATATCCAGAAGGTACTGAGAACTCATAAAACTCAACAACAAAAAATTAACCACCCAATTCAAAAATAGTCAAAAGACTTGAATAGGTATTTCTCCAAAGAAGATATACAAATGGTCAATAAGCATATGAGAAGATGCTCAAGATCACTAATCATTAGAGAAATGTTAATCAAAACCAAGTGAGATATCAATGCACACCCATTAGGATGACTATTATTAAAAAAATATAAGGAAAGCAAGTGTTCGCAAGGAAGTGGAGAAATTGGAACTTGTGTACATTGTTGGTGGGAAGGTAAAATGGTGTGGCCACAGTGAGAAACAGTTTGGCAGTTCCTGAGATAGTTAACATAGAATTACCACATGATCCAGCAATTAATATATATTCAAAAAATTGAAAGCAGAGACTCAAACATTCTGTACACCAATGTTAATAGTAGTATTGTTCACAATTGCTAAAAGATAGAAACAACCAAAATGTTCAACAGATCAATGTATAAACAAAATGTGGTATATACATACAATGCAATATTATTCATCTATAAAAAAGAATGAAATTTGGGTACATGATACAACATAGATGAGCCTTGAGAACATTACAGTTAAGTGAAGTAAGCCAGACACAGAATGGCAAATATTGTGTGATTTCATTTATATGAGGTACCTAGAAGAGGCAAATTCACAGAGATAGAAATAGAATGGAGGTTATCAGGGATTTGAGAGTGGGGTGGGAAAAAAGGGAGGTTTATTGTTTAGTGGGTACAAAGTTTCTATTTGGGAGGATAAAAAAGTTCTGGAAATGGTTAGTGGTAATGGTTGCACAACAATGTTAGTGTGTTTAACACCAATGAATTATATAGTATACAAATGGTTAAAAGGGAAAATTTATACTATGTATATTTTACCACAATAAAAAAATACAGATTCCTGGGCTCTATCCCCAGAGTTTCTGACTCTCTGGGTTTAGGTTGGAGCCAGAGAATTAATATTTCTGACAATTTCCCAGGGGATGCTCATGCTGCTGAGGCCTAGAAATCATCCTTGAAGAAAACTCTCCTTTAAAGACTAGTTCTTCCCACCCAACAAGAAAAGGAATTCAAAAGAAGATATTTTTTAAAAAAATGTCAGATTGTGGGCCAGCTCTGATTGAAGGTAGTAGATACCTGAAAATCAGTGTTAAGAAGGACTTTTGAATTGTGTCCGGGCTTAGTGGTTGAAGTTCCAGGATACAGTAGCAATGTGCAGTACACCATAGGTATAGGAGGAGAAACTGACAACACAAATGCAACATATGTATCATCCACAAAGTTGATAGGCTTTAATCTTGTTCCTGTGGTATTCATTTTATACACTCCTATTTAATTAATATCACAGGATTATATACCTTTGATGGAAGGCTATGGAAAAGTTAAGTCAATGTGGCCCAACTAGGGTGTTGGATTTAATGTTTCAGTGAGGATGGGATAGGGAAACAGAGAAGGAGATGAGAGGATTAAATAAAGTAAAGAGAAGAAGGTACCAGAACAAAAGCTGACAGAATTGAGTTGGAGGAAAGAGTAAGAAAGATAAAAATGTGTGCAAAGATTTCTTGTGGATTCCCAAGTACCCAATTAAAAACAGGCTGAAGCTTGAGCGCTGAGTTGAAGGGTATAGACTGCGAGGCGGTAAGGGTGTGCAATGCATTTTTCAGGGACAAGCCTCATTACTGGCTCAGAATCTCTTAGGCATGGCTTTTCTTAGGCAAGTTGTACCAGAAGCCTGGGTCACATCTGGAATTCAAGAACTTTCTGTGTTTTGAATATGGCCTAGAGTACACATATGGTCCACAGGCAGCATATTTGCCACCCACAATTTTGGGTGACAGTTATAGAAGCCAACGAAAGAACCAACCTGCTGAGTCAAAAGAAAGTCTAACACTTTAAAAAAATTTTATCTAAGTAGACATTCATACATGTTGCCATATTAAACAGGAGAGTCATCCCATTAATAATAAACTCTTTAGACATGAAAGGCATTTACAACACAAATTGTTACAAATAGAGGGTAAAGCAGGTGGGAATGTGAAGTCATGAGTTCTAAATTCTGTTGCAAGCTCAAGCTCAGACCCAAAAAGAAAAAATAAGGTATTCACTCTCAATTCAGTTTGGTTTAACAATATTTCTCTAGTGCCTACTAGGCACTTAGATAAATGGTATATGTATAAAACCAAGCATCTGTTTTGAAAGTGCTTAAAATCTAATGAAGGGGGGTAAGGTAAATACAGAAATTGATAAATACAAGACATGGTATTAAAGATGTTATGAAGGAGACACAAGCAAACCATTGACCAGGGTTACAAACCAAACCACTAAGATAATAACTTCTCTGAAATCACTAAGAGTACTACTCTTAGCATGTCCAGTTCCCAACACAAAGTAGGCATTTAGTAAATTTTTCTTAAGTGAACTAAATGACCATATCTCTTTTTAGGCCTAAACAGTTTGATAATAGCCTAATTTATTCATTCTTAATTTGCATAATTAGACCCAGTACCTACTTCTGTGTCACAACATCATACAGAAATTACTGCATTCAGAACTGAAATGCTTTATATAGTCCTGGACTCCTTGGGTGGAAGATGAGCAATTTAGGTACAATATATGAAATAAAAAATAAAGAAGGTTTAAATAGAAGAGGATATTGAGAGAGCCATAAATAGAAACATAGTTAAGGAGAAGTTAAAATTTGTATGCAGGATCAATAGAGCTGAAGGAAATGATTATTTACTGTTAAACTGTGATACTTGCAAGTGTTTCTACCAGAGAAGCCTGAAACAATTCTTAAGAGCAGACTGTTAGAAGTTCAGCAAACTGTGTATGAATCAGTCATCCAAGTTTCTCTTAGCATCCAGTTCATATCACATATCATATTTGGCACACTGACCCATTTTTGCAGCAGGCCAAGACGGAATGTTTCAGATAGTTGGAATCTTTTCATTTTGCACATTGGAGGGCAATTCCTGCAGATTAGGCTTCATGTGCTTGGCAACATAGAGCCCACGTTGCAAAGGAGAAGGAGCTGCTTGGAATTTCTTGGCAGTGGCAAAAATTTCTTTTAAAGAAGTGACTTCAAGGCAGTGATCTCAAAAGTTATGAGGTTCTAAATATGTTTTAGCAACTTTTTTTTTAAGGAAAAGCCCAAGACATTAATTTATTTCTGTTCTACTAAAAAAAAAAAACCTGTAAATATATTATGGTTCTTAATCTTACTGTGCAAAATTAATTTCACTAAATACATAAGCAAAGAAGAGTCCAGGGCTAGTGAAACTGACACTGCAAGTAGAATAAATGGAGAGAAATCAGGCCTTTTGAAAGAATATATATGACAGAATGTTGCAATATAGGATTTTCTGCTTTTCTGTATAAAGCATCTATTTAATGAATTACTCCTTGACAAATAAAACCTAAGTATCAATAACTAACATAATAATGTCACATCTTACCATCTAATTTGCTAGATAATAATAAGGCATTCCTTTAGCCACTGACCAAGTGTCCACACTGAAGGAAATTATCTAGTTTATCTGGATTTTTTTTCCTGTCTCAGTTTGTGTGCCCCTAGGAGTAAATCCAGAAAGAGACTTCCTTAGGAGGCACAGGGCGCCATGTGCTGCACTGGCTGGAAGCGCTGTCTGTTCACGTCTCCTCTTAGTCCAGTGATGTCACATTGAGAGCTTGAAATAGTATTTATACCATGGAAATCAGCAAGTGCTACACATCACTGCGGGGTCTTTTGTTTGCTTGTTTGTTTTCTTTATGTTTTGAGCACCAATTTACCAGCACATGTTGTTATAAGAAATACAGAGCAGAGTAAAGCAGCAAGGGAAGAGGTGGCATCCAGTTAAGGACAGATGATTAAGCCCACTGCCCTGGAATTAAGCTGGAGTTTAATTCTGTGTAGAAACTGTGGGAAATGGTATAGGACTCACTGCAAAGGTTTAACAATGCAAAGGTATTACATTGCTGAAGGTAGGGGGAGCTGGGGTATTTATATTCCAACTGCAACTGGTCATAGGAAATGCTGTGGGAGCAGGGTGGCTGCTTCCCCTTAGCACTTCTGCCTGCAGTGAGTGGGGAACCATGGCCTTGCTTGTCCTCAGCAGAGGGAGGAAGGCCCCTGGTAGTTGGAAAGGGGCAGGCCAGCACTGAAGTGATACGGAGCCAGTGGGTCACCAATGGTATGTGCTATAATATCTTTTCCTACAAAATAAAAATAAAAGTATCTACCAGCTCATCTCACATTAACCTAAGGGAACTATTTTAATACTATACTCATATATTCTATTATAGAAAGTACTTGACATTCCTAAGAGAAAGACAAGATGTTCATTCATTGCATTATTGTTGTTATCTTAAAAATGAATATGAATAAAAATAACCCACCAATCTAGAAAACAAAAGGAGAGGTCAAGGCTAGTGGGTGGGATTGGGGAGGGGGAGAAGTGTTGAGCTGTGCCTTGGAGAGCCCTCCTTTCACCAGGCCCCCGGCCGTCCTTACAATGGCGGGACACCTGGCTTCCGACTTTGCCTTTTCGCCCCCACCGGGTGGTGGAGGCGATGGGCCAGGAGGGCCGGAGCCAGGCTGGGTTGACCCTCGGACCTGGCTGAGTTTCCAGGGTCCTCCTGGTGGGTTGGGCTTGGGGCCGGGGCTTGGCCCTGGGGTGGAGATGTGGGGGGGTCCTCGTGCCCACCACCGTATGAGTTCTGTGGGGAGATGGCCTACTGTGGATCTCAGGCTGGAGTGGGGCTCGCGCCCCAAGGTGGCTTGGAGAACCCCCAGCCTGAGGTCGAGGCGGGAGCCGGGGTGGAGAGCAACTCCGAGGGGACTTCCCCTGAGCCCTGCACTGCGCGGCCTGGAGTCGTGAAGCTGGACAAAGAGAAGCTGGAGCCAACCCCCGAGGAGGAGGCTGGTGAGCACGCGAGAGCTCTGCAGAAAGACCTCGAACAGTTTGCCAAGCTCCTGAAACAGAAGAGGATCACCCTGGGGTATACGCAGGCCGATGTGGGGCTCACTCTGGGCGTTCTCTTTGGAAAGGTGTTCACCCAAACAACCATCTGCCGCTTTGAGGCTCTGCAGCTCAGTTTGAAGAAGATGTGTAAACTGCGGCCCCTGCTGCAGAAGTGAGCAGAGGAAGCTGACAACAATGAGAATCTGCAGGAGATATGCAAAACAGAGAGCCTTGTGCAGGCCCGGAAGAGAAAGAGAACAAGTATCGAGAACCGAGTGAGGGGCAACCTGGAGAACATGTTCCTGCAATGCCCAAAGCCCACCTTGCAGCAGATCAGCCATATAGCCCAGCAGCCTGGGCTGGAGAAAGATGTGGTCCGAGTGTGGTTCTGCAATCGTCGCCAGAAGGGCAAACGATCAAGCAGTGACTATTCTCAACGAGAGGATTTTGAGGCTTCTGGGCCTCCTTTCTCAGGGGGACAGGTATCCTTTTCTCTGACACCAGGGCCCCATTTTGGTACCCCAGGCTATGTGGGACCTCAATTCACTACGCTGTACTCCTCAGTCCCTTTCCCTGAGGGTGAAACCTTTCCCTCTGTGTCTGTCACCACTCTGGGCTTTCCCATGCATTCAAACTGAGGTGCCTGCCTTCCCAGGACAGGAGAGAGCGAGGGAAAGAACCCTGAGAATTGTTCCAGGGCTTTGGGATTAAGTTCTTTCTTTACTATGGAATTGGGAACACAGAGGGTGTAGGGGCTGGTTGGAGGGAAGGTGAAGTTCAATGATGCTCTTGATTTTAATCCCCACATCACTTATCACTTTGATCTTAAAGAAGCCTGGGACATAGTAAAAAAAAAAAAAAAAAAGAGGAATAAAAGAAAAAAATCCTTAGAAAATCTACTTTATTTTTTTCATAAATAAAATGTCACCATTGGTGACCAGAAATCTGTGAAGCTGAAGATGTAGGCACATGGTATACAATTTCGGGCATTGGCAAAGATCTCTACTTAAAATTACCTTCTCACTGGACTATTCTGATCCCTAACATTTCCCTCATTGATTCCCTCACTGGGTTTGGAGCATGAAAGACTCTGATGATGATTATGTCATTTTAAAATAATACATGAACCCACAAGCTTCACTGATATCCTTGACTGATCATTTGTCAAAATGCTGAATGTTAAGGAAATGGACAGTAAAGGGTGGTTTTACGGTAGAAGTTTGGGAAAAGTTCAGAGCCTGGTCTCCTTAATGAGGACAAGGCAAGTGCAGAATGGAAAAGTCAGAAAACAAATGGCAGTCCATTCCTAGATTTGCCCAGAGCTGTCCTGTCTCCATTTGCCCCTCCCATTAACTGCATAGCACTGCCAGGGGCTGGCCTTAGTATATTAAAGTAGTTGGGTGGCAACTGACCCTGAAATGCTCGCTTTCTCTCTTCCTAATGCCTGAAATTTTATTGTTATTTCCTGGGCTTAAAATAGAAATCCTCTTGGAAACTATGAGTAGCTGAGCCTTAACAATGAGTTAACAGTTTGTGAGTGAGGGGAGAAGGCAGGGGAGAGAAGACTGTGAGACCAGATATAGCATAGGGCACAGGATCCCTGGGAGAGTTGTGTGGGTTAAGAGAGAGGATGAAAGAAAGACCACTAGGAAAAGAAGAAACAGATCATGAACTAGGGTGGGCATGTGTCCCAGAACAACCCAAGCCAATTTGACAATGTACCACTTTTAGGATTCATTTAGTCTAGGACAACAGCTGCTGAGACACAAGTTTTATGTGGGTAAGGATTAGTGATTTACCTACAACTTCACTATCAGGTTATAATAAAAATAAGTCTCACCAAATTCTGCTACCTTACAAACATTTATCAAACACACATTCCCAGGCAAGCAGGCCCCAAACACTTCTGACCACCTGTTCCTTAAATTCCACAAAATCCCAGATTCTTACCCTCTTAGGTGCTTGGACCACTACATTACATGAAAGGCTCACTTGAGAAAAATGTGACAATATTTGAAGGAGGATTCTGTTAACCTGATTAGTTCACTCATTAGAACCCTTAACCAATGACTGGACACAGGACTGTTCAGGAATCAAGTGTGGGCACTATGGCAAAGGGCACACACAGGCTATAGACTTATTTGTACTTACACCCTTGCATTCAAGGGGGGATGTTAAAAAAAGAAAAAATATTTTAGCTAATCCATGCATTTTCACCACCTTTAAATTCAACATTTAGAGCTTATTTATAGCATTAATCATGACAGTCAATAGTTCACACTGCTTTTACCTACGAAATCCCATTTTTGACATTCACTATGCTATTTATAAAAGCCTCAAGTGTGGCCTTTCTGGTACAATGCAAGTTTGCCATCTTAGATTGTGGATTCTTGATTAGAACAACTCATAGCATCCAGGTCTGCACATGTATTTTGTGGTCAATTGTGGACATTGTAATTGTCCACATTTCGAAGGGACAGGGATGTGAGGGTGCATCAAAGACATAATCCATATACTTTATAATTCTGAGTAAAACTAAGCCACCAACTAGCATTTCCTAGCGGAATATTTTTCTGTTATTTTTATTAAACGTATCCTATCAATTCCAATTTTTCAGGCTTTAGATTTCCTTGAAAAATAAAACTTGGCTCTTCTCCAACAAAGAAAGATGTTTACTCTTTTCTTATCACCTCTGGATACATGTACTTTCCCTACCTCACTTCTCCAGTATGCCTAAAATATTAAAAATTGAAATGATAACAGACTTTAAAGAATATATGTTTAATTGGAGTTATTGGGGTGACATTAATTAATAAAATTATATAGGTTTCAAGTGTATAATTCTACAATACATCATCTGTATATTGTGTGTTCACCACGCCAAGTCAAGTCTCCTTCCATCACCATTTATCTCCCCTTTACCTCATCTACCTCTCCTCACCCTTCTTTCCCTCTGGAAATCTGTTGTATGTGTCTGAGTTTAGTTTTGCTATGTTTTGCTTAATCCCTTCACCTTTTTCACTCAGCCCCCAAGCCCCTCCCCTCTGATAATTGTCAGTCTGCCCTCTGTATCTATGAGTCTGTTTCTATTTTGTTTGTGAGTTTATTTTGTTAATTAGATTCCACATACAAGTGAAATCATATGGCACTTGTCTTTCTCTGACTGATTTATTTCACTTAGCATAGTATTCTCCAGGTCCATCCATGCCGTCTCAAAAGGTAAGATTTCTTTGCTTTTTTTTACGGCCACATAGCATTCTGTTGTGTAAATGTTCCACAGCTTTTTATCCACTCATTTACTGATGGCCATTTTGGCTGCTTCCAAATCTTGGCTATTGTAAATAATGCTGCAATGAACATAGGAGTACATACATTCTTTTGAATTAGTGTTTTGGATTTCTTCAAATATATTCCCAGAAGTGGAATAAATGGATCACAAAGCAGTTCCATTTTTAATTTTTAAGGTAACTCCATATTGTTTTTCACAGTGGCTGTACCAAGCTGCATTCCCACCAACAGTGCATGAGGGATTCCTTTACTCCACATGTTCGCCAACACTTGTTTGTTGATTTATTAATGATGGATATTCTTTTTTAAAGTATATTTTGTTGATTATGCTATTACAGTTGTCTCACTTTTTTCTCCCCTTTATTCCCCTCCACCCTGCACCCCTCTCCCACCACCATCTCCCCCACTGCTCCCATTAGTTCATGTCCACGGGTCATACATATAAATTCTTTGACTTCTCCATTTCCTATATTATTCTTAACCTCCCCCTGTCTATTTTGTACCTACCAATTATGCTTCTTATTCCCTGTGTCTTTTCCTCCTCTCTCCCCTATTCTCCCTTCCTGTTGTTAAGCCTCCATATGATCTTTATTTCTGTGATTCTGTTCCTGTTCTAGTTGTTTGCTTAGTATGTTTTTGTTTTGTTTTGTTTTATAGGTTCATTTGTTGATAGTTGTGAGTTTGCTGTCATTTTATTGTCCATAGTTTTGATCTTTTTCTTAGATAAGTCCCTTTAACATTTCATATAATAAGGGCTTGGTGATGATGAACTCCTTTAACTTTACCTTATCTGGGAAACACTTTATCTGCCCTTCCATTTTAAATGATAGCTTTGCTCAATAGAATAATCTTGGATGTAGGTCCTTGCTTTTCATGACTTTGAATACTTCTTTCCAGCCCTTTCTTGCCTGTGAAGTTTCTTTTGAGAAATCAGCTGATAGCCTTATGGGAACTCCTTTGTAGGTAACGCTCTCCTTTTCTCAATCTGCTTTTAAGATTCTCTCTTATCTTTAATCTTGGATAATGTAATTATGATGTGCCTTGGTGTGTGCTTCCTTGGGTCCAACTTCTTTGGGACTCTATCGGCTTCCTGGACTACCTGGAAGTCTATTTCCTTTACCAGATTGGGGAAGTTTTCCTTCATTATTTTTTCAAATAAGTTTTCAATTTCTTGCTCTTCCTTTTCTTCTGGCACCCCTATGATTCGGATATTGGAACGTTTAAAGTTGTTCCAGAGATTCCTAGGTCTCTCCTCTTTTTTTTTTTTTTTGAATTCTTTTGAATGTCCCAAATTGTTGATCTGAGTCCTGGTTTCCTTCCCTTCATTGTTGGTCCCCTGTACATTTTTCTGCTGTCCCAAATTGTTGATCTGAGTCCTGATTTCCTTCCCTTCATTGTTGGTTCCCTGTACATTTTTCTTTATTTCACTTTGCATAGCCTTTATTTCTTCCTCTAGTTTGCGACCATACTCAACCATTTCTGTAAGCACCCTGATTAACAGTGTTTTGAATTGTGCATCTAATAGATTGGCTATCTCTTCATTGCATAATTCTGTTTTTGAAGCTTTGATCTGGGCCATATATCTTTGTCTCAGCGCACGTGGTATGTTGTAAGAGGCAGAGCCTTAGGTATTTGTTAGGGTGGGGCAAGCCACTCTTTGCTGCGTTGTGTGGCCATATGTTGGGGAGGAGCCAGAGAGGGAACAATACATTTTACTCAGCTCTTGGCTGGCTTTCTGTCACTTACCCCACTATCCACAAGCAAATTTGACCTTTCTTGTGCTGATTCCCAGCTGGGGAGGGGGTTTGTGTACAGTCTAGCACAGTGTGGGTCTCTCCAACAAACTCTCCCATAATTCCAGGAGTTTCTCCTGCTGCATCCCCCACAGGTTTTTATAGCCAGAGATTTTGAGGCTTTAGTTTCCCGTGCTAGAACACTGGGTTGTGTGGTCTGTCTCGCTCCCTAGTTGTTCCTCCTGGTTTATCTGCACGCAAATGTGGGACAGCCTGGTCTGCCAACTGCCACCTTTCTATGCGTCCTCTCTGCCCCGCCTGCCCGTCTCTGCCCCTCCTACCAGTCTGAATGAATGTTTCTCCTTTAACTCCTTGGTTGTTGGGCTTCTATACAGTTTGATTATCTGGCAGTTCTCATTGCTTTTTTGTTTTTAAATTTGTTGTCTTTCTTTGGGTTGTGCGAGTAAACAAAATGCATCTACCTATGCCTCTGCCTTGGCTGGAAGTGTCAGCAAAATGATGGACATTTTGACAGGTGTGAGGTGATGTCTCAATGTGATTTTAATTTGCATTTCTCTGATGATTAGTGACATTAAGCATCTTTTCATATGTCTATTGGTCATGTGTATGTCCTCTTTTGAGAAATGTCTATTTAGGTCTTTTGCCCATTTTTACTTGTATTGTTTGTTCTTTTGGCATTGAGTTTTATAAGTTCTTTATACATTTTGAATATTAACCTCTTATCCAATGTATCATTGGTGAATATAGCCTTCCATTCAGTGGGTTGTCTTTTCATTTTGTTGATGGTTTCCTTTGCTGTGTAAAAACTTTTTAGTTTGATGTAGTTCCCCCTCCCCTTTTTTTTAAGAATACATTTTAATCTTACTTTCTTCCTGGTTAGCAACTTCAAGTTACCAGCTGATTTTTATGAATTCACCTATAACATTTTTCAGTAACAATTTGAAGTTAACTGTTTTTTATTGCTGTTCCTTCTTTGTGTTAAGATACCAAAACTACAGATATAATTATACTGAAACATGTCAGGTGAGAGGCATTCTGGGCAAACAGTCTGGTAAATCTTACTAACTTGGGCAATGTTTCTGCTAATGTTCTACAAATAAATAATCTAAACTGAAAAATGAGGTCAGGAATCAGAAGAGGAGTCAGAGAAGAAAACATGTATCCAAATCCATGTATAATCATGTATAAGAATAATACTGCTCATTGGCAGAGAAGTGCAAGAAGGATTTACTCTCCTCTCCCATGAAGACATCTGATTTGGGGTTATTAATAATTAACCAATATACCAGGCTGAAAAATCATCAGTTCCTACTTAAAGTATTTCTGAGTGTTCAGGTTCTTAAATCTAACTAATTATATATGTAGAAACAATGCAAGTGCTAATGAACCTGAAACAAAGTCAGGGTGTCATCAGTTCATAAAATTTATTCATAGGGCAAAGAATTTGTGGGCCTCAATTCAGCTGTTTTGTTAGGAGCAACTTTCTTGCTGGTCACATTAATAAACAGTTTAATAGACAGTTTAAAACAAGCTGTGACTACCCTTTGCTTAGCAATCCCATCCTTGATTTAATAGACAGTGCTGGAATAAATAGTCTAAGTAAGAAAGTTGGCATCTTAATTAAAACTCTCAAAAACAAACAAAAATTCATTTAATTCTGAAAATAAACTACTCTTAAAAAAATGAAAGTAAATTAAATCTTAACATTAGACAGCCATATAAGCCACCAAAGAATGATGTCTTGGGGATACAGTGGCTAATGATAAGGATACAGGGTGAGATTTAGTGTTTCATAGTTGAACTATGGTACCTCTTTCCTCTACAGATCCTCGGTACAGTATGAATGGTTATTAACGATTTGGAGAATGGCACTCTGAAGATTTTATGCCTCCAGCGTTATTCTGATCTTACCATGGATCTGGATATTTAATAACTATTTACTATAATGAAAGAGCATGTATTACTTCTTCAAGATGGACTCACAGGTACCCCTTCATATTTTCCTTAATTACATGTGAACCACCACCTCCATGTCCCTATGCTGCAGATGTTTCCATCTAATATTTTGTATGAGACTCCACTGAGCTTCACTTAGTGGCTTTGAGTTTCCTACAGACCTTGTCTTTTCCTTTCTTTTTTTTTTAAATAAGGGAAAGTTTACTTTTAAAAGTCACACAGGTAGAAGTGAGCCATAGAAGAAATAGGCTCAGGAAATGAGTTAAAGAGGCAAAAGAAGGGTCCTTGGAACTTAGGTGGGGGCAGGGAACAGAGGGAGGCAAGAGAGAGAGAGAGGGAGAGAGAGATATGCCCATGTTGAGAGACAAAAGAGGGAGGAGAGGTGGGGGTGTGCTCCAGAAAGAGAAAGATTGAGAGAGAGCACACCCCAGGGAAACACGGGGATGGGAAAAGGTGCAGCCATGCTGCATACAGAAAGCTGCCCAGATCTTTTCTATACTCAGCTTTTCCTTACTGAGAAGGTGGTTGAAATGTTTCTCACTATTAATCTGATGTCATAGTAAGTAAACTTTAAGAGCTCAGAAGATTCCAGAATACACATTGTCAAAACCTGTGTGGTGATACCATCAGTAGAAGCATGTGGATCAGAATAACAAAAATCAGATTCTGATTTTGAGTGGTATAAATATGTCCTAGCTCTCCTTTATGTTGAGTGTAAATCTATTTGATGACTCAATAGGCCAATGTCGTAGTTTTTAATAATATAATCCAGTAATTATAATGAGAAACAGTGAATCTGTTAGACAAGTGTTATGGGGGGAAATGCTCAATATAAGTGAAAATTATTAGCACAGAGGCTTTAGCATTCAGATGGAAAATGTAAGTAATTCCAGTGAGCAGATCAATTATATTTGTTTGTTTGTTTTAAGAGGAGGCAAGAGTTCAATTCCAACAGACCATTATTTTTCTTAAAAAAGTATCATGTAGTAAAAAATAGAGTTTTTTCTAATGACAAGGTGAATGTATTTCTTTGCTAGAGCTACCATCACCAAGAATCACAGAATGGGTGGCTTAAACAACAAACTTATTTTGTTACACTTTTGGAAACTGCAAGTCTAAGATCAAGGTGTTAGCAGGATTGGTCTCTTCTGAGGCTCCTCTTTTATGTCATGTAGATGGTGGTCTTCCCTGTGTCCTCACTTGGTCTTCTTTCTGTGCAAGTGTCTGTTCTACTCTCCTATTCCTGTAAGGACAGCAGTCATCTTGGATTATGACCAACTTTAATAAATTCATTTTAATTCCAATACCTCTTTAAGAACCTTATCTCCAAATATCATTACATTCTGAGTTACTGAGGGTTAGTATTTCAACTTATGAATTTTAGGGAGGACATAATTCATTGCATAACAGGAAGCAATGAAAAATACTCATCCTGCAAAGTGTAGGCAAAATTATCTCTTCCATGTTCTAGAGTACTGAATTCTGAGGCACCTAAAGAAATGCAAAGCTACTCTATGAGGAAAGGTGGGCCAGCTCTTCATTGATATGCCTCATTTCTATGTTTGAAATAGAACTCTTCCTACCACCCTGAACGTATCCTTTTTCTCCCACCCATCTTCCCATTGCAGCAAATACTAGCTCTTTCACCTAGAAACTGCGCAAAAAACTGGGCATTTTTCTTGATCTTGCTCTTCCTTTCATACCCCATATTCTATTCTATTGCAGATCCTGTCTATGTACTTCACAGTGTGGTCTGGATGCCACCCTGCTCCAACGTTTGCCTGTATTCTTGCGATATTCCTGTTGGTCTGCTGGCTTCCACTCTTGGCACTTTGCATCTGTTTCCCTGCAGTAGCCAATGACTCTTGTAAAACATTAAGTCAGATATCACATCACCCTTAAGAATTACTATCCAGGTTAAGTTCTCGTTGTGCTTTATAGGGCTGAGCATCCTGCCCTCTGGCTAGCCCTTTGACCTCTATTTCTACCAGTTTTCCCTTCACTTGGTCTATCCTAGTTCATATATATTTTGTCAACAATATCAATTACTTGAATAAGTGAAAAAATGAGTGAATGGATGTTTGCAAGCCCATTTTTACAAGGAAGCTGGACCACTCTCCATCCTAGGGGGGAGAAGGTAAGCCAAGTTGTCTAAATTTTCTGACAAAGTGACAACCTGACAATCCACACATACAATATCTAAGGCATAGGAATCTTTCCATCCAGGCAACCACACAGACTCCTCACCCTCTGGCAACTTGGCAGTGAGTGGGAAGAAGTGGCAGCTCAGCAACCCCTGCCTAAACCTGCTGGAGACCATTTCTGTTTGTGGAAACATATTCTATGAGACATGCTAACTTCTCCTCTCCATCTTCAAAGCCTACCTCTATACCAAGTTAGAACTTAAAATGTTTTATTTCCAGACAACAAAAATCTCATAGAAATGTTCTGTGTTGTTCCTTGGTCTTATTTGGTATTGCTCACAGCAGGATGTCAGACTATATATACTCTATAAGAATAACCTACATAAATTTTCCTGAATTTTTTATTGCAATTAAAGATACCTGTCAGGTTGCTCAAATACCCTTTTTATCTAGATCTTTGTGACAAATTTGAGACATCATTCCAGGAAAGTGTTTCTCTTTCCCTGAGTTAAACCCCTTCCTTTATCAGACCATGAGGACAGCATGACATGTGTTTTCCTTTTTATTTTGGCTGCCAGGGCAACCCCCTCCTTTAGCCAAGTCACAGCCACAGACCCATGAGAGCATGCAGAGCACATGTCTCTGTGTCTATCTAGCTCAGAGTTGATTGAAAATTTAGCAATTAATGAGATAAATCTACCCACTTAATCTGGATAATTCAATTTGAAATTATAAATCTTGTAGTTAGTCGAAATATTCAAGGTGGTTGTGTAGAACAAAACATTAGTTGGCATGGAAAATAGATAATTTTTATGTAAGATTGATATCTGGTTTTGAATTAGAGTTAATAAGCTCAAGCTTTAGGTTTAAAACGTAAAATCTTAATTTATGTCTGATTAAAAGTCAAATTTATATTTGATTTTTTTGTTTTACATTAATTTTACTATATGTGGATTAACCCTTCTTAATATTATTATAATTAGTGCATCTTTTACATGGATTGATCCCTTTTAATAATTTTAATAATTTAATATTAATCATAAACATAATTAACATTAGTTTTTCTTCAGTCAGAAGAATTGCTACTTGCTCTGGGACATAGAAAATTATTATTTTTTCAGTGTAATATCCATGTGAACATTTCCTTTCCACCGCCTGCATTATATAACATGTGTATAAATGTATACATAGGATGAATATACATAATATAGGAAAACACAGATACTCCACCCATGCCCTAATCATAAAATTCAGTTTAAAAAGTCCTTATGCATCCATGACATTAGGCAAAAGCAATACTCACTGAAACCACACAAAGAGCAAGGTGCTCTAGGTTAAAGTAACGTCTGAGGGTTCTGGTTATGGGAAGGATGCTCTCATTTATAGTACATAGGACCCTGTGCTATTCATCTGCCTAACTGCTCTCAGTTCCATTTCACATTCTTTCCCTCTTTATTCCATTTCACTGAAGGCTGATCCTCATAAGCTTAATTTCTGCAAAGCTCCCTTATCAAATAGTTCCGTGGGCTTGGGAATGTGAGATACTGGTTAGAGATGGGAGGGCAACAAGCAGAGAGAAGCTGGAATGTTCTCCCTCCTTCCTCTCTGTTTGGGCTGCATTTCCTCTGTGCTTCCATTAGCACAGCTCCTGGCTTTGCTCCTGGCAGTAGTGCTCCCCTCTTCTGAAAGCCTAGGGAAAGAAGGTAGACAGAAGAGGGTGGCCCCCTCCATACTGGAGTCTTCCAGACAGGGAGGGGCAGGCATGGGAGGCAGAGGGAACTGTAGCTAGAGACAGGGCGAGGTGACATTTTGAATGAGTAGGGAGTGGTTCTGCTGAGAAGTAGTGAACTAGAGGAGACTTTCCCCTGTCTTTGTCTCCTGGAGTTTACTGGAAGTCATCAGTGACCTTGGAGATGCCTGTCTGTGGAGTGATGGAATGGGAGCCCACCTAGTGGATAAGAGGCAGAGGTCATGACAATAGGCAATTCTTTTTAATCATTTTGTTGAAAAGGAGCAAGGAAATAGGACAGGAGCTGGAAGAAGACATGAGGCAGTTACTTTCTTTTTTCCTAGTAATGATTTAAATTTCTTTCTAGGAACAGCTGTCCCAAGCTCAGTGCATATGTTTGGAGAGAGACCCAACCCCTGCTCCAGGAGTGGAGTATATGACCCAGCTCAGCCAACTGGGGCATCAAATTCCATAGCCACTGTGCTTGGTTAAGAGATGGGCATGTGACTTGAATTAGTACAACTCAGAACTTCTTTGGAAGCTACAGGGAAGGCAGCCTCTCCTTTCACCTGAATTTTAACCTGAGAGAATATGTCTGGAACTGCAAGCAGCCACCACAGGAATTCTTAGACTAAGATGAAATATTCTGGAAAACCAAGCTAAGAGATAGAATCATTTTCTGTGATTTGCCTGCCTCTTGACTCAGTAAATTTCCTTTTTTTGCTGCTCACTTTGGATTGAGTTTTATGCTTTCTTGCAGAAGAAAATGTCCTAATAACTTACAAAGCCGACAAAGGGCACTCATACACAATTTCCTTTAAGAAAGGCAGGACAGATATTATTTGTATTCATTTTCTAGGGCTGCCATAACAAAGTACCACAAACAAGGTGGCTTCAAATAACAGGAATTTATTCTCTCACACTTTGGGAGCTAGAACTCTGAAATCAAGGTATTGGGGAGAGCCATGCTCCTCCTGAAGGCTCTAGGGGTAAATCTGTTCCAGACCTCTCTCCTAGCTTCAGGTGTTACCAGCAATCTTTGGTGGCCTTTGGTTTGGCTTGTGGATACATCTAATCTCTGCTTCTGTCTTTACATGTTGGTCTCTTTGTGTGTCTGTCCCTGTGTCTCTTCTCCTCTTGTAAAGAATACCAGTCTGTTGGATTAGCCCCCACCCTGATTATCTCATCTTAACGTCATTACATCTGCAAAGATCCTATTTCCAAATAGGTCGCATTCACAGGGGTCAAGAGTTAGGACATCAACATAATTTGGTGGGGGGCGGGGGAACACAATTCAACCCATAATATTATTATTCTCATTTTGCATGTTATATTTACATTTTACATAATGGAGATTAAACGATTTGCTCAGAATCATACTGTCAGTAAATTGTGGAGGAGTATTATTTTAAGTTACATATTCTTAAATGGTGTATAAAATATTTCAGCTTGAATTTTTTAAATGCATAATTTATTGATAGAGTTTTATTACATTGCTCATTATTTCTCCTGGACTGTAGAAATAGTACTACTCTTCATGGTTGAGTGTGATAAATTTGAACTAGTATTCATTCTTACAATCACCTTTTGCTTAAGGTCCATTTGTGATCATTCTCTTGCACTGACACCATTCAAGAAATGGAACTCTTCTGTCTGAAGACCCTTAAGAGATAACTCGCTGCAAATATACCTGAACACCACAACATACTGGTGTCTCACCAGTGAACCATGTGTTCCAGTGCGAGACCCACTGAACAACGGGAGCACATCCTGGGCTAGGGATGGCAAGAAAACATAGTTCAGGCCTCTTCAGGAGATAAGGTAGGTGTTATTCTGAACCAGATTATTTAAAGTCATTAAAAAAAAGAGTTAATATTTATACCAATCAGGCAATTAAAATTCTAGAGAGATAGGCAGCTTGAAAGAACCCACATTTCCTCAATGTTGAATCCAAGCAGAGGCTCCGAATGGTGCATCATTCCTAGAGCTTTTATCTCTCCTTTTAATGATTGCACCTATGATTACAAAATGTTTCTTTTGTGTATTCAAACTGAAACCCCAAAATGTAGCCAAATAAATTTAAGAATGTCTATACTGATAATAAAAACAAACACAAAATAACTGATATTAGAAGAAAGATTCTTAAAATATTGCTCATTATAAAAAAAATTAACCTATTTTCTGTCCTGGCTGGTGTGGCTCAGTGGATTGAGGGCCGGCTTGTGAACCAAAGGGTCGCTGGTTAGATTCCCAGTCAGGTCACACACCTGTGTTGTGGGCCAGGTCCCCAAGGGGGGCGTGCAGGAGAGGCAAATACACATTGATGTTTCTCTCCCTCTTCTTTCTCCTTCCCTTCCCCTCTGTCTAAATAATAAATAAATAAAATCTTAAAAAAAATTAACCTGTTTTCTGACTATTTTATGTGAATGGCATGTGCCCAAGAGCTAAAGTAATTCAGGAAGAGGCCAAGAAAAGCAGACAATAGACCTAAGTGAATACAATCATCTACATCCTATAAAATCCTTGCTCTTAAAGGGTAGATTACTTTTGATTTGGAGCTGGAGGAGGAGGTATCTATGTTTGCATCTTGCGGTCTGTGACTTTCCTATAATGGGGTAAAGGGAAAGTGAGGAAGCCGATACTATCTTTAAAAGCATAGAGCCCCAGGAAATATGACCAATGACAATTCACTGTATGTGGCATAATTTACCAAAAGTTCCTCCAGTGGTTCTTACATACCTCTCATGATTCCCTTCATTCTTTCCTGCCTTTGTTCCCAGGATGTTTACCCATTTACAGACTATATCTTTTGTTGCCTTAGATGCCAACACTTAGCATGACACCTGGACCACAGAAGGCAGACAGTAGATACTGCGGGATAGGTAGCTGAATAAACAAGAACCTCATCGTAAAACAGCAGTCCCCCACCTTCTTGGCACCAGGGACCAGTTTTTCCACAGACGATGGTGGGGAGCGGGGACGGAGACAGGAAGCAGAGCTCACACTTGGTCCCTCACAGGCCACTGACTGGTACCAGCCCACGGCCTCGGGGGTTGGAGACCCCTGCCATGTAATATAGATTGGATCCCATTTACTCTTATTTCCTTGCACCAGAGAGGGGAGGACTGTTGTGGTGGAAAATGATAACAAGTGAAAATGTAAGGACCATCATTTTCTGGGATAATTAGGACATGTCCAAACTTCTCAGACCAGTCTGGTAGAGAACTCTTAAACTTAAAGATTAAGGAGAGAGGAGCAATAAGGAACCATTTAGGCATTTTGGAACCATTGACATCTAACAGGAACCAACAAACTCACTCTTTACCATATCTAAATATATATGGCCACTAGAAATAAAAAAGTTCACAAACCCTTCCCCAAATCTTAAGTTTCACCCAAATTATATACACACTATAGGATTTTCATTAGTCTCATTTTCCAGGGCTCTATGCTTGAAGAAGAGGAAAGCCCGGTTTCTTTGGGATCAGTTGGGACAACTCTGAGGTGGAACATATGCTCCAGTCCCATGTAAGATCAGGCTGAAGCCACTGCCACCCCACAGACTCATGGACGTCCCTGTTCAGGCACCATTTGCTGCAGTGGAGCGCTACGTGGGGCACCCCTGGATCTGAGGGTTACTGTCCAGAGCCAGCTGAGGAGGTAACGGGGCTCTGAATCCCACAGAGCCCGTCCCGGGGTTATCACAGATGGGGGATTAAACACGAGTCATCGCAAACAGTTCTCTGTTTGCCAGGAGAGGGGACATGGCTCTTCCCTCTAGTGGAGAAGGCCCCAAGGCCCTGTGTCCAAAGGCTTTTAAGAACCATATGCACAGGGGTATGGATGCAAAGCTCATCAATCAATGTCAAAAGACTATGTTTAGAGAAAACAGAGGTCATAGATAACAATTAAAGGAACACAAGAGATCTGCTTCAGGTCAGGGTCTATGAATAATGTAAATCTCCTTCCCAGTAGAGCTGATTATCATAGCTTTTGAGGGAAGAACAAAGCATGCTTCAAAGAACTTATTTCCAGGCCTGATTTCCCTCTGGGAACTGCCCGATCCAGTCTAGGCCTGTACCTGCCTTTAGTATTGTTTCAAACCTGAGCCAGGTGGGTGGGGCAGAGGCTCCAAGAGATAGAATGAGGACCCCGGCCATGTCCAAGCCCAGCCGAGGGGTGCAGACCTTTTTGCCCTTTCTCCATGTCCCCCAAGTCCTTTACTGCTGCGTATACCAGCCGTGTCTGTCTTAGGTCGTCCCTCCTTGTGAGAGATCTCACCTGTCTTTGACTAACCAACCATTACAGGGCCAAACAAGGTGATATGAGGGAGGAAGGGGCTGTGCCCCTGCCAGCGGGGACAGCTTTTGTCTCCTCAGTGGCCTGTTTTCCCAAGGCCTCCTTGATTATTTCTAGCCTTGGGGCCCTCTTGCCTGTCAGTGAGGCTATAGTCCCTGAGACCAGAAGGGGCATTTCCCAACACACAGACTAACCTGAGATAATGCCCTGGCTTACCTTCCTCCCCTTCCTGTCCTGCTGTCTCCCTCTTAACTGGTCTCCTAAGACTACTGCCTTATTAAATCCCACACACAAATCCTCATCTCAGAGAGTGATTTCTGAGGAACCTAAGCCTATTAGCGCTTACTATGGTGGGAATAGGAACATGTATAAAATGTAACAATTCTCCAGACATTTTTCAACTAAGCTGAACTTGATTTAAAGCTGTACACGTATTTCTCATTGGAAGGTAAACCTCCAATCAGTTCAGAAACATCATGATTACATAGATGTTCCTGAAATCTTGAGGACAATCTTGTTTTTATAGAAGCTGCCTGTGCCGTGCATGGCAGTAGTTTTAACTGTTTGGTCTTGCTTCACTAAATTAAACAATAACAAGCATTATCAAATGTTTACATTTACTGGAGCCTCTGGCTTCAAGTAGCTTGATCAGTCATTCCTGACGAGCTCACAGCAGACCTTCAGCCATATCAAGGCCATAAGCTTTGTGGCGGTGAGGTGGGTTTCCCCTGTTTTATTTTTAATCTAACAAGACAAACAATGCTAGCCACACCAATTAAAACAAGTAAAGAGTTAACCTTCAAAATGACCACAGTTCAGATGGCAGCATGGAAGTCATCAGGGCTATTTAATCTTCCAGAAGATTTATTGCTTCAGTAACCCAAGTCTTTCATGTGGGTTTTTGCCACAATTCTTCCTACACGCACACAAAAAGAATCTGGGGTTCATGGGTATGACACAGCACCACAAACCAATTTGTGCAATAAATGGGACCCTTGAGGCAGAAGGGTTGCCAGGAGACCCATACAGCCTTTACCCCCAGGATTTGTGAGAACAGTCATGTTGGTGATGAAAATATTTAGATTTTTTGATGTTATTCACAATTACCCACTGCTCTGCTCCCACTTCTTCCCCTTTTCTGTCCTCATTCACAGCTCCTGTCAAATGTTGCTGCTGCTGCTGCTTTTCTTTTCTTTCTTTCTTTTTTCTTTCTTTTCTTTTTTTTAGCTATTAGACATTTCCTTTCTTCTGATTCTGCCCCAGATATTTTTTAAGCTCTGTTCATAAGGCCTCAGTTTCCCCTCAAAAATTGCTCCTCAAAATTATAATGTCCCAGAAGTCTGATGCTGTTTTGTCCCATACTGTGAGCTGGAAGATCTGAGTGTGTCACTTGGCTCTCTGGCACAGGGCAGCACCCTCTTGTCTTCGTACTTCATTCTTGTTTCAAACACCCTGAAATCAAGTTTAAGAGCTCATTCTCTATGGTTGTGAAATTTTACAAAATTCTACAGAAAACTGAATTTAGATGGTGTGACCACTTTATTTTTAGTACAATGTATTTTTAGTTAAAGGGGCTTTTCAGAGGAAAGCCATATCTTTAAAAGACAAAAAAAAAAGAGGAAGTCTTTATAGGGTATCATGCTTGTCAAAAGCAATTTAATTATACAAACAGCCCTTCAAGAAATGTTCAAATGTAATTTGGATATGGTTTGGGTATCTGAATAGATATAAATTTAACCAAGGCTTCTTGCATATGAAATATAGCCTAAAACATATTACTCTTGGGAAAAAAAATAGGTGTTATTCAAATGCTCTTGGCAAAAATAATAGAAATGGAACCACTTTAAAATGAAGCCAGAGCTCCCATTCTAGAGGAACTGCCTGGAACATCTTATGCTTCAAATCTTTACAATGTTAAAACAGGGCAAAAGAACCTTTGGACTGGGACTAAAGCAATATTGTACCCTGAAGAACTGTTTGCAAGGATAACAAGAAAGCAGATATTATGACTACTGGACTTATGACTGTCAGACTGAAAATTATAATCATTATTTAGAATTAAATTCACTGTGTTATGTTATCAGCACCAATAAACTGCCTTCCTTTTATTGATGTAGTTGTTCCCCTTCCCCTTCTCATAAATACCCACTGGTTTTTGTTTCCTAATTGGAACACTACTTGGGTTTCTGCCTGAATCAGTGCTACCTGCCTGAATTACTGATCTCCGATAAACATTTGCTGCCACTCATTTTGAAAGACCTTTTATTTTAGGTTAGCACTTTGATTTAAAATTGCTTCCACCAGCCGTGTAATTCCAAATGACTTTACAGACAGCAGAGCACAGAATCACTGTGTTAAGAGGAGATTTGAATCATCTCACATAAGCCAGATAGACATTCTTTAAATTTTATATAGAAATATTTATTGATTGTTTGGTCCAAGAACGTCATTTCAGACACCTATCATTCAAATAACAAGATTTAAGAAAATACAGTGACATTTCTAGAAAACTTGTCCAGGGTTGATATAAAATGAGGGATTGATTTGTTGTTAATCTATTTCCATGGCTCACATTGCTCATTCCTATTAGACATGTGATCTTAAATTCATTTACTCCATCAAGTTGGTCCAAGGCAAAATTATTACTCTTGTTGTCTATTGCTGCATAACAACTATCTCAAACTTAATGGCATAAAACAACAGTCATTAGATTCTGTTTATGGATTCTGTGGGTCAAGAACTTAGAAATGACACAGTAGAGATGGCTTGTCTCTGCTCTATGATGGCTGCAGCCTCAGTTGGAGAGACTGAACAGCCTGGCTGGAGGATTCACTTCTACGATGCCTTCCTCATTCACATAGCTGCCACCTGGCCTGGGTCACTCACAGCTGGGCTCACTAGGGCTGTTGACCAAGGCATCTATGGCCTTGCTGTGTGGCTTGGGCTTCTCGTGGCATGGCTGATAGGTTTTAAGAGCAAGCATTCCAAAAACTGGTTCTAAGAACAAGGATTCCAAGAGAACCAGATGGAAGCTGTCTGGTCTTTTATGACCTAGTCTTGTAAGTTATCACTTCTGTCATACTTATTGTTTAAAGTACTCATATCCCACACAAATTCAAGGGGAGGGGACAATGAGAGGAAGATCAATGGATATGTGCCCGCTTTTAAAACCCAACACCATTATGGTTTTGGCAAAATGGGAAAAAAATATAACCTGGGCTTTGAATCCTGATTCCTCCATTTCTTAGGTAGTCTTAGGCAAGTTACTTGTCTTCTTCCTTTATTGTACAAACACAGATAGTTGTCAATCACCAGGTTGCTATGCATAGGCACAAATTTGTGTTCAGAAGCAGTTGGCTAATTCCAATCTTCTCCTTTTTTTCTTAGCCACCTTTACCTCTTTTCTCAAGCAGAAGCCTCCTCAATCTCCCTCCCATAACTCCATTTAAATGTGCTCTTAAAGCCAGCATTCAGAAGGTGGAATCTTCCTGGTGCTCCTCAATGGCTGAGGAAGAAAGCGGTGGAATGTGCTTTGCAGTGTAGTGACACCTACACTACCATACCTAAAAGCCCATTCCTCTCTCCTGACTTGGTTAGATTTCTAAACTTCCCTCTGGTCAGACCTGCAGGAGTCATTGACAGATATTCTCTGAACCTCCAGGAATTTCCCTTTCCTTTCAGAAGTGAAATGGAATTCCGTATTAGGAATCCACAGGATTTTTCCAAAGTATGTATTTCTGTTCTTTCTATTTCCTGTCCCTACCTGGTGTCAAATCAGTTGAAGTAAGGGCATCCTGAGATTGTAAAGGGCACTTTCTGCCTGGCTCCTCTTTCTGCCTAAGTTCTTTAAGGACATTACTCAAATCTGTCCAAGCAGCCAGATCAGTTTCATTCATTGCCACAGGCAAAGAACACATAGGTTATTCTAAATGTGAGGGGTGGTGAGAACAATATTATATTTAATTGTGACAAAAGAATGCCATACTGAGTTGTTTATTTATTGTCATTGTTACAATTTTTTAGCCATCTCACTGACCTCCTTCCTGTCACTTCTGGTCTCGCCAGGCTCATCTCCACATAAGAGTTAGAGGTCCTTCCAGAAGCATTTCATGCCAAGCCACTCCCCTACTCAAAACCTGCTGATGGCTTCCTAATGCACTTGGAGTAAAATCTGAAGTCTCTACAGTGGCTTACAAGGGCATCCATGATTAGCTGTAAGTATTTTTTAGACTTCATGTCCTGCCTCTGAGCCAGCCAGGCCTCTGCCACCTGTGTGGTTGCCCAGACCTTGAGTTTAGAAGGATCTCATTTGGTTCAGTGCTCTCCTGTTGCCATTTTGAAGATTTCAATAATGTTTGAAAAAGGGATCCTGCATTTTCATTTTATTTGCATTTTGCATGGGGCCCTGCAAATCATATGAAGGGCTCTGACTCTGGTGCCAGGCACACAGCTACTGCAGCTTCAGGAATCAGACAATCCTTCTCCCTCAGGAATCCTCTCTTCTGAGAAAGCTCACCTGTGACATGATCACTCAGCTGCTTCTCTCCTTCACTGAGGCCCATACCAGAGAAATCTTCTGTGAACACCATGTCCACGCTGTCACCCCTCCCCGTATGTTGAAGCATTCCTTCAAAATACCCATATCTGCTGGGTTATTATGTATATTTTCTTAGATGCCATTGTTTCTTGTTTTCCCCATGGAAGTTCTTCCAGGGCAGGGATGACAATGCCTGGCTTGGCTATTTCTTTGTTCCTGGAGCCTGACATGCTTCCTGGCACAGAGATATTTCCCAGTACCTTTTTGGTGAGCTAGCTTGTTCCTCTGTAATACCATGAATGATGCTCTCTCACCAGCAGCACATTTTAATTTTATGAACTTAGTTACAAAAAAAGTTCAGAGGACACCTTTGGAAATACATTATTTTGCTCTAATGGTGGTTGCCTAGCTTTTCTCAGACTGCCATGAATACTAGTTCATCTTAACGTATCTGCCTTTTTTTCCCTCTTCTCTGGTTTTCAATGACTCTAGTTCGGTGTTTCCAATATTCAAGGTATGGAAAGGTTAAGATTAATTTTCTAACCTCAAAAGGAGAAACAATTCATAGGAAGGGAGAATTGGACAATCTCAGCCAGAGGAGATGACAGCAGCCTTGTGGCCTGCCATGATCCACACAACAGCAGGGAGAGCAGGCCAAAAGGTCCCTTTGAGATCAGCTGGCCCAAACTCTTAACATTTTATGTTCTTTCAGGATGGGAAGGATGTTCTAGGTTAGATACAGACAGAGGAGGGTGCAGGAGGAGACCCTTAAAAGGTATACTTACATTATTCTTCCTCCTGAAAAGGAAATTACATTTTTTGCTCCTGAAAAGGAAATTCACATTTTTTGACTTTCTCTTTGAGATTAAATGTCCTTCAATGGAAGAAATAATCACTGACATCTAACTCTCCAATACAGCTTGGTATTATTATCATTCTTGATGTTCATTTTAAATGAATTTTTCTATCATTGCTCATTTCAGGGTCTTTTTATCAAACACTGTGCTCTCTCTGCATTGTGGGCACTAGTGGGCACCACTGGGCACTAGAGCCCCTGAATATCAAAAAGTCAGGAAGCAGGGGGCAGATGCTAGGCCACCAGGCTGCCCACCAAGGCATTCAGCAAGGTAAGAGGGAGCAAGGCATCCCAGCACAGGGGAGCCTTGGCAGAGTCCTGGCAATATCTTTCAATTTCTAGTTCTTTCAATTTCTAGTTCTTTTAGCACCTCAGGTGAACAGAAATGGGTTAATTATAACTTTAGTTTCTTGGCGTACTCTCATCATTGGTCCATGCATGCCCCTCCATGGTTTATATGTAGAGGTGTTTGTTTTTAATAATTTTATCAACGCCTATGAACAACCCAGCTCAGAAACCAGAGCACTGATGTGGCAGAGGCCATCCAGTTGGTCCCATGGCTCCCAAAGCCCAAACCTGGGTTGACCACTCTCCTGAGCCTTGTGTTGCTTATTTCCTTTGCTTTTAAACAAATATCTTTTTTGAAATCTTTAATCTCTCAAAAAGCATGTTTAGTTTGAGTTGTTCTTAGCTGTGTCCAAAGATTGTATTGTAGGTGATCTTTCAGGACTGCTCGGAAAGCCAGGTTGCTCAGTCCTGGCTTCGTGCCAGGACCCAATCCCTCTGTATCATACAGGGTAGAGCAAGCCCAGCACTAGGAGTTGACTCTGGCTGGGAAATGACCCACCGACATGGAGAGGCCCACTGGCCACTGCTTCCTCTGCAGAGGGGAGCCGATAGCACTAGAACACACGAACCTCTTCCTGGGTTTGCTTCTCCTCTGAGCCCACCTGTGCTCTGGGCAGGACTCCCAGCCACCCACTTTGCAGAACTGTTCACTCTCCCACCTGCACAAACACAGGGTTTCCTGTCACCACGTGGCTGGAGCAGTGCAAGGCTGCAGCCCCAGAGCTTCGCAGTTTAAATTTCCTAATGAGAACGATCATAGGCCTGGAAAACAGCTGTGATCCCAGGGGCCATGACACGATGTAATTCAATTGTGCCTTTATGATTTCTGTCTTGTCCTTCACAATTTCCCACAAACCTGAAACATGTTTCTCTACTCACTTTCCATCTCACAGTGATCACAAGACTTGGCTCTGAGGGAGTCTCTCACAGCACCAAATGGGTTTTACTCCACAAAACCCAAGTGGAAATCAGAAGGTATTGAGTTACTCACAAAATCATGGTACAACATAAAGACACTAAGGTTTCAAGGAGAATCCAGTCCTAAGTAGAGTCCCCTTCCTTGTCTTCTGTCACCGGTATGATCAATCATTATTAAAAACAAGAGTCTGACGTGTAATAGTAGAAAGAACATGGTCTTTGACATGAGGAAAAAAAGTGAGTTCAAATCCCACCTGTGTTATTTGCCAATTAAGTGACCTTGGACCTCTCAGAGTTAGTTTTCTGATATGTAAGATGGAGTCAGATACCTACTCCACAGGGTGCTGTGAAAGTTACCTGGAATAAGGGGTGAAGTGGTGAGGCTCACACAGCCTGGAGTGCAGGTTACAGACTAGGTGACTCATAACTGGTAGCTTTAGGCCAGGCTCTCACTTTCTCACCCTGAGTCTGCCTCAGTCCCTCCCTGCCAAGCCTCATCCCCTCTCCTCTCTGATCTGTCACACATCATGGTCAGATGAGTCATCCCAATGCAGTGATCATATGTATCACATTTCTTCCCCTCCTGAACCAATCCCACACCCCTGACAACAACAGAAACCTTCTGTGGTTTCCCAATGCCTTCAAGATGTCTAAATCCCTTAAGTTGGCATTTCAGCTCAACCACAATTTAGGATCAATTTACCCCTTCAGAGTGGTCTTTTATTATTCCTATACCTGAACCCTGTGTCCTAATCAAATTTGTTGCTCTCTAAATATGCTAGACACATGTCAGGGCACTCGCCACCTGTGCTCCCCACATTTGTGCTGTCCCCCTTGCACAGCTGTTTGCTTCCTCTTTTTAACTGGTATACATTCTACCCTTTCTATTTGTAGTGTGAGTAAAGTCCCCACCTTTCTACTCCTCACTCTCCATTGACTATTTAATGTATCTAACCTTCTTTGTCATTAGTCTTTGTGTATGTAGCATCTAGCTCCTGACACAGGTTCTGGAGAAGGTGTTAATAAATGTGTGGTGCTGAATGCAAATATAAAAGCACAAATTTCAAAAGCATTTCCATTCAGAAATGCCTTCATAAACAACTGGAATTCAACTCATAAGAATTTCCTTCCCCAAATTTTGAAATATCTATAGCCAGATAGAAATTATCAAGCACTGAGTTCATGTATTGCTGTTGGCAGAAGTGGGGGATGGGGAGTGAGGGGCTACACTAAGTGCTTTAATTTTGCTTCAGACCCTAGTGGAAATAGTTATCTTCACTCTCCCTCACTTGGCTACTTTCAGCTGATAATCTTTCATCAGACCACATTGGCTGTTCAAGCATCCAACATCACACAGGAATTTAGGAAAGACAACTGGAAAGAGAACGAGCCTGACAATTGTTGACTATGTGTTACCTTTTAAGATTTTTGCCAGCCTCCCTGCACGGTTTAATCTCAAAGTAAAATATGCCAAGGTAACTTACATTTCCAGAACTCTCTGGCAGTGGGGAAGAGGGGATCTGGCTGTGTTGGCAGTAGAAGGACATTGAGGAAGGGGCTCTGTTTAAGCTCTAAACTTGGTTGTTTGGATTCCAGGCATTCTTGGTTAGAGTTATGCTTATACCTGAACTTGGACAAAGACCAAAAGATTATATGTTAGTGCCATACCCCAAATATTTGGGGATTCTGTCAAACTGAAATTGGCTAGTATCCATGTACAATGGGAACAATATAGGATTGGAGCAATTAAACAATAATACCTTAAGTTAGTAGTTTTTTTAGAAGGCTGCTAATTGACATCCACTTTTCTGCCTGATGTAGGAAGAGCTTTCTGAAGTCCAAGGAAGAAGGTACTCATGCAGCTTGGAAATATCCAATTTCTCCTTTGTGTAGAAGGCTGCTAATATTCTCAGGTGAAAGCATCCACCAAGAACACTCGCATATGAAACCCTCTGAAGGAGACATGCTATGTCATGTAGCCACAGCAACCCTTGGGCCCATTGAAGAGATCAACTTGCACATAGCAATACAAAGTTATAGAACTGGTACTAATGTCCAGTTAAAGCTGGAAGATCAAATGCACACATCAGATTTGGTGAGCACCACTCTAGATGGAGCTGGTCACCAAGTTCTGGGAATTTTTCTTCAAAGAGATGAAACTGATCGCTTTCCAAATGTGTTTGAACATGTTGAGAGGAGATCAGACAACTGGGGGTGCGTTTGGGTTTGAATTAATGTAAGCCAATGGGAATCTACAAAAATTTTTTTAAAAATCACAATATTATCTCCAGGGAAAAATATATTATTGAAGAAAAGAAAAACTTCCACAGTTCATTGCAGAGGTCAGCTTTATACATTGTTTGCATTGTCATAATTATATAAACACTAAATATCTATCAATTTGAAATTAAAACATAACTATTTTTGAAGAATGAATAGATGGGTAGCAAGTATACAGGGGAATGATGAGGGCAACAAAGGAGAAAGTGGCATATGCATCTTCCAAATTGGAAACTCAACAGACAGTGCCTAAATATGAAATATCAGGGAGAGGTCTGTTACTTAAACATATAATGATTGCTTCTGGGGAGAAAAAACAGAATGTAGAAGTTTTGTGGGTTTTTTTGAGATATATGGATGAAAGTACGGGCTAAGATGCTTTAACAAAAGACCCCAGAATGCGGAGGTTTAAACAAGATCAGTATACATGCATACTTGTTTGATATGGTCCAGAGAGAAGCAATCTGGGTTGAAATGTTGCCTTATGACCCTGAAAATGTGGCTTCCATATCTGGGACCAAGGCAGTCATTCTAGCTCTTGTCATCCCAGCCAGTGGGAAGGAGGGAATGGGTCAAGGGAGCACATGCATATACCTTGGCAAAACACACTCCAGAAGTGGCACACATCCATTAGGCAAAGTGTGGGCACATGGCCTTCCTAAGCTGCAAGGGAGGCTGGGGAATACAATGATTAGCTGTTGGGTTTGTGCTCGGCTAAAATTCAGAAGTCCTATTATTAAAGAAGGCAAGAATTGATGCTGGTGTGCAACCAGCAGCTTCTGTCAAATATGCTTTGTAGGATTACTTCATTCTTTCATCGATATGCATGTGTAACTTCAGTACAAATAAGAGCTAAATTTAAGACATAGGGCTTAAAAATGATCTTTTGGACAATCGAATAAGTGATCAAAACTTAGAAAGAAGGGTCCTAATGCAGAATGCAGGGACCCCAGAGTAGCTAGTGCAGGTCGGGTGGAGCCTGTTTGGAGCTGCGTTTTAGGTCCCTCTATTTCAGAACACTTACAGTTCCTTTTCTTGTCTCGGTATGCTACATGTGCTGCAAGGATGCATGGGCACCCTTGCAAACCTATGTTTTTAGACTTAAATTATTCCAAAAGAATGAGACTCTGAGATGGAGAATAATGTATGGGAGGTTTATTTGGGTCCTGTGGGCAAAAGGATGGGGTGGAGAGAAAAGTTGGGAGTTCTGGAGCTGAGAGAGACCTTCAGAGGTCCCCAGGGGGCCAGACCTTTATACTTCAGTATTTCTCATTATTTACATGCAAATTTCCCCCTAAACTAGCAACTATGGAGTGTAACCTTGGATGAAGTAGCTGGTTTCAGCCTGGGCAATTCCCAAAGGGGGCTAAGTGAGGCTCTCCTCCAGCAGAACTCCTAGTCCTTTATTCCTGAAGGGAGATCCAAGCACTGCATCCCAGCATCTACTACATAGGGATACAAGTAGCCTGCTCTGGGTCTCTGTGAATTCAATCATTTGAATTTGGATTTGGTTTCCAACAGTGGTGGCTCTTGTATTTCTCTATAGGAGAAATTTAGTGGTAGCAATTTCATTAGGATTATAGAGGGGTTAGGAGGTGCTTGGGGATTTGTATGGAAGTTGCATAAGTATGGCAAGCATGCTGTTTGACTTAGGCTATAATTTTACTGGAAGTAGCTTTAGTATCGATGTTGGGGATGAAAGGGAGGAGGATCTAAAACTCTAGGCAAAGCAGATGATGAGTATGTTTACATTTTACTGCCATCTATGCCTTAGGGTGATTAGACAGCTGTGGGTTAAGAAAAAACTAAAAACAAAAACAAAAAAACAAAAGAACTTTAATAAGAACTTTAGGTTCCAGAAAGAAGGAAGGCAAGGGCTTCAAACAGTCCTGTTTCCATCTGCTTCAGAGGGCTAATAAACTCTCAGAAAGTTATCATAGGAAATGTTAGAAGCAAGTTTTCACTAGAGAAATGAGTGGTGTTAAAGTGTGTGGTTGCCTAAGAAGATTTCCACTGGCACCTCCTCCCTTGGTCTGGCAAATTCAGCAGTGCAACCCCTTTGGAATGATGCACTTGAGATAGAATTCTGTCCTGTGGTCCCCACCTGAGGGAGGGCAGACTCTGTCACCTATGTTGTCTGATCCTAAAGTCAAAATCTTGTTGTGACCACATGAAAATTAGTATTTCTTTCAAGGGACTTGTTAGCATACCTAAAAGGGCAAGAGAACATGGGAAAGAGATTGAATGACTATTTTTATGCTTACCTGGTAATCCATGTTTGTGTGCATGTGGCAGAATTTGGTCTGAGGCTTGCTTTCATTTAAACATAGTACTGGTCACAAAGATATGCTAAAGGGACTGGTTTAAGAAGATGAAGAAAAAGAGTGAGAAAGAGAGGAACATAAGTACAAAGGGAAAAAAATGAATAAGTACCCATCAATAATAAGTTTAAATGTAAATGGACTAAATGCCCCATCAAGACACAGGATAGCTGAATGGAAAAGAAAACATGACCCACAAATGTTACCTACAAGAGACCCACCTCAGAAAAAAGGACCTACACAAACTGAAAGTAAAAGGATAGAAAAAAATATTCTAAGCAAATGAACAGGAAAAAAAAAAGCCAAAGTAGCAATACTTATATCAGAAAAAATAGATTTCAAAACAAAGGCTATAAAGAGAGACCCAGAAAGACACTTTAAAATGCTCAAAGGAAGAATCCATCAAGAGGACATAAACATTGTAAACATACATGCACCCAACATAGGAGCACCCAAATATATAAGGAAAATCTTGGAGAACTTCGAGAAAGATATAGACAGCAACACATGAGTAGTAGGGGATTTTAACACCCTACCGTCAAAAATGGATAGATCTTCCAAACAAAACATAAACAAGGATATTTTGGAACTGAATGATGCTTTAGGTCAAATGGACTTAACTGACATATATAAAACCTTTCATCCCAAAGAAGCAAAATACACATTCTTTTCAAATGCACATAGAACACTCTCAAAGATAGACCATAAGATAGGACAGAAAACAAGCCTCAACAAATTCAGGAAAATTGAAATCATAACAAGCATTTTCTCAGACCACAGGGCTTGAAACTAAAAACCAATCTCAGAGAAAAACCTCAAAAACATTCAAACTCATGCAGACTGAATAGCATGCTATTAAACAATGAATGGGTCAATAATGAGATCAAAGAAGAAATCAATTAGTTTCTGGACACAAAGGAAAATGAGCACACAACAATCCAAAACCTATGGGACATAGCCAAGGCAGTCCTGAGAGGATAGTTCATAGCCATACATGCTTCCTAAAAAAGATAGAAACATTTCAAATAAATGTTTCAAATAAATGACCTAACCCTACAGCTTCAAGAACTGGAGAAACAGCAACAAACAAACCCAGAGCAAGTAGACGGAAGGAAATAATCAAGATAAGAGCAGAATTGAATGACATAGAGACTAAAAGAACAATTCAAAGGATCAACCAATCCAGGAGCTGGTTCTTTGAAAAGATAAACAAAATTGACAAGCCTTTAAGCAGACTCATCAAGAAAAAAAGAGAGAGGACCCAAAGAAATAATATCAGAAATGGAGGAGAAATAACAACTGATACCATAGAAAAACAAAGGATTGTCAGAAACTACTATGAGCAATTTTATGCCAAGAAATTTGAAAACCTCAGTGAAATGGACAAATTTCTAGAAAAGTATAATCTTCCAACACTAGATGAAGAAGCAGCAGAAAGCCTGAACAGACTGATAACAACTGGTGAAATTGAAACAGTAATCAAAAACTCCCAGCACACAAAAGCCCTGGGCCGGATGGTTTCCTGGGAGAATTTTACAAAACATTTAAGGAAGAGCTAACCCCTGTTCTTCTCAGACTATTCCAAAAAATCCAAGAAGAGGGAAGACTCCCAAACTCTTCTTATGAGGCCAGCATCATCCTAATCCCAAAACCAGATAGACACAGCAAAGAAAGGAAACTACAGGCCAATATCGCTGATGAACATAGATGTTAAAATCCTCAAAAAAAAATTGGCAACTGCATCCAGAAATACCTTAAAAGGATCATCCACCATGATCAAGTGGGATTCATCCCATGGATGCAAGGATGGTTCGATATTTGCAAATCAATAAATATAATACATCACATAAACACAAGGAAAGACAAAAACCACATGATCATCTCAATAGATGGGGGAAAAGCATTTGATAAGGTACAGCATCCATTTATGAAAAAAGCACTCAGCAAAATGGGAATAAAGGGGGGATACTTCAACATAATAAAGGCCATATATGAAAAACGTACAGCCAACATCGTGCTCAATGGGCAAAATCTAAAAGCTTTCCCACTAAGATTGGGAAGAAGACAAGGATGTTCACTTTTACCACTTCTATTCAAGATAGTATTGGAAGTCCTAGCCACAGCAGTCAGACAAGAAAAAGAAATAAAAGACATCCAAACTGGAAAGGACGAAGTAAAACTATTGTTGTTTGCAGATGACATGATAGTGTACATAGAAAACCCTGTAGACTCCACCAAAAAAAGTACCTAATAAGTGAATTTTGCAAAACAGCATGATACAAAGTCAATATTCAGAAATCAAAGGCATTTTTGTACACCAACAATGAAATATCAGAAGCAGAAATCAGAAAAAGAAAAATAAAGTACCTAGGAATTAATGTAACCAAGGATATAAAAGACCTGTACACAGAAAACTATACAACACTGAAGAAAGAAATTAAGGAAGACTCAAATGAATGGAAGCATATACTGTGTTCATGGATTGGAAGAATTAACATCATCAAAATGTCCTCCTACCCAAAGCAATTGATAGATTCAACACAATCCTTATTAAGATACCAATGAGGTACTTCACAGACATAGAACAGACATTTCAAAAATTTATATGGAATGATAAACGACCCCAAATAACCACAGCAATTTTGGGAAAGAAAAGAAAAGCAGGAGGGATCACACTACTGGGCATAAAACTATATTACAAGGCCACTGTAATCAAAACAGTCTGGTACTGGCACAAGAACAGGCACATAGATCAGTGGAACAGAATAGAAAGCCCAGAAATAAACCCATATCTCTGTGGTCAATTAATCTTTCACAAAGGGGGCAGAAGCATAAATTGGAGTAAAAATAGCCTCTTCAACAAATGGTTTTGGGAGACCTGGACAACTACATGCAAAAAATTGAAATTTGACCACCAACTGACACCATACACAAAAATAAACTCAAGATGGATAAAAGGTTTAAATATACGTCATGACACCATAAAAGTCCTAGAGGAGAACATAGGTAGGAAACTCTCAGATATCCCACACAGCAATATTTTCATGGATATGTCCCCTAATGCAAGGGACATTATGCAAAGGAAAGAATAAACAAATGGGACTTCATCAAAATAAGAAGCTTCTGCATGGCTAAAGAAAACATCAACAAAATGAAAAGGGAACCAACTGTATGGGAAAATATATTTGCCAATGATATATCAGGTAGTGGTTTGATCTCCAAAGTATATAAAGAACTCACATGACTCCACTCCAAGTAGACAAACAATCCAATTAAGAAATGGGCGAAGGACCTGAACAGACACTTCTTCAATGAAGAGACACAGAGGGCCCAGAGATATATGAAAGGATGCTCAGCATCTCTAGCCATTGGAGAAAAGCAAATTAAAACCACAGTGATATACCACTTCATATCAGTCAGAATGGCCATCATAAACAGATAAACAAACAATGGGTGCTGGTGAGGCTGTGGAGAAAAGGGAACCCTAGTACACTGTTGGTGGGAATGCAGACTGGTGCAGCCACTGTGGAAAACAGTGCGGAATTTCCTCAAAAAGCTAAAATGGAACTGCCTTTTGACCCAGCCATTCCACTGCTTGGGTTATACCCTAAGAATCCCAAAACGCCAATTCAAAAGAACCTATGCACCCCAATGTTCATAGCAGTACAATTTACAATAGCCAAGTGGTGGAAGCAACGTAAATGCCCATCAGTAAATGAGTGGATCAAAAAACTATGGTACATTTATGCAATGGAATACTACGCAGCAGAAAGAAAGAAAGAAAGAACTACTACCCTTTGTGACAGCATGGATGAAACTAGAGAGCGTTATGCTAAGTGAAATAAGCCGGGAGGCAAAAGACAAATACCGTATGATCTCACCTATAAGTGGAACCTAACCAACAAAACAAATAAGCGAGGAAAATATGACCAGCAACATTGAAAAAGAAAAGAAATGAACAAAATCAAGAGGGAAGGAGGGAGGCAGGGGCAGGGAAAGGGAAGGGAAGGGTCAAGTCAAGGAACATGTATAAAAGACCCATGTACAAAGCCAAAGTGGGAAAGGATTGAGGGAGGGAGGTGCGGGAGAGGGTCAGGGGAAAGTGGTTGTGGGAGGGTGGAGACAAATGTATTTAAGCAATAAAAAATAATAAAACCTATATTTCTTTATGTAAATGCCCTCATCAAATAATTTGTAAATTATCTCTGAGATTGTGAACCTAACATTCTCCTACTTGTACTTGATGCTTTATAATGAAATAGATCAGGTAAATTTTTGGCCCAGTGATAACATTGATAATAATTTTAATAATTTTGTTCACAGTTTACTGAGAAATAAAGCAGCTATTCTAAAAAAAAGTAAACATGATGCTGGTGATGAGGTTATATGGGGGAAGGAACAAAGACCTCTAATAACTAGAGACTATCAATGTTTGTAAAAAGAATCTCACAACTGTCAATAAAAAATTAGCGTAAACAAAGGAATAATGCCTTTTCTTCTTGGTGGGTGAATATTCCAACAATTCACCTGAAAAGTAATGATACCCAAAATAACTATGGCTATGAATACTGATTTACTGCTATAATTGATCATAGAAATAAATTACCGTGCCACAGAAATTCAGTGCATATTATATAATAATGATGATAAAGTAAACTTAACTTGATTATTCTAGATGATTAATTTTCATTTACATGGTCTCTGCTACTAGACTTGGCCTTGGGCAGACTCAATACATGGCTCAGGCTCTAGAATGAAGCTTTTCATGTGCCTGTGGCAGTCATGGAAGATCCCTGGCTTTCACTCTGAAGTGTGAAAATTAAGGGGATTCCAGTGGAAAACATAACAAAAATAAGTCCAAAGTCTTGGTTTGGCTGATGGGATTTAAAGAAGAGGCAGCTTGGGCAATGCAGCTAGACAAAGCATGCCATCTAAATACTGGATACAGGAGGATTAAAAGGAGATGGGAGATAAAAACCACATTCAGTATGATAAGAATCTGCAGCTCTTGGAGTTAGATAAGATTTCCCATTGCTCCTTCACACAGACCCTTCACTCTGGCAAGGCATTCCCCTTTCTGCTCCCAAGGGCATGCCCACACATTTACATCTTGGCTCATGAATCTTTGATTGCCCTTAAGATTGCTCACAAACTCTCAGCACCCTTCAACAATCCTTTCCTCCACCTCTGTTGGCCAATGTTGATCCTTTTGTTGAAACTCCCTTAAAATTGCCACTTATACATTAAATGCTTTTTCTTCTTGAGAGATCCTAAGTCCCATGGAAACTTTCTAGGGAGAAGTTCTCAGCCTTTATCTCATCTATTCAAGGTGTCTCCACAGTACTTAGCACAGAGCTCAGAACCCAGGAGGTCCTCAGCACACTCTGGCGAAGTGGGAGGAGTTGTAAACTCCGAAAACAAGGGCAGCTAGGCATGGAGCAGCCAGGCTAAGGCCAACTGCAAAGACATTCAAATTCAAAAATTTTTAAGCAAAACTGTGTTAACAAAACAAAACTGTAGTTGATCTGCATGTATGAGGGGTTTTTTTTAAAGTGTTTTTCTAAATCCTCACCAAAGGATATTCTTTTTCATTGCTTTTAGAGAGAGAGGAAGGGAAAGAGAGAAACATTGATGTGAAAGCAACATCCATCAGTTGCCTCCCATACTCACCCAGACTGGGGGTCATACCCACCTGACCTGGGGAACGAGGCCACAACCTAAGTATGTGCCCTGACCAGCAATCAAACCCACAACCTTTCAGATATGGGACAATGCTCCAACCAACTGAGTCACACCAGCCAGGGTTGTATGAGGTATATAATTCCTGGACTTTAAGAGATTAATGTGAGGGAGGCGAAAACAACTTTTCTTCAACTCTAAGTTCTAATAATCACATTGACAGATTTATTACATATATACATCAGGGGACTCTATAAGAATATGAGATTTGAGGACAGATAGGTTATTTGAGGTGTATATGCCATATTGCCCTAAGGAATAAGAGGGGTAATGGTTTGGACTTCAAAGGGCCAGAAGGCAATTCACAGGTAGATGATAAGGAGCAAATGTGTGGTGAACAAATTCTTGCGGAGCCTCCTGGGACACCCAGAAACAGGGGACACAGAGGGGAGTTTAAAAAACAAAGGTCAGAAGCTCCTCCCTGTCTGCCACACTTAGTTTAAGTTATGCTAAGGTGAGAACACCATTTAAGCAGATTTTTCTATCTTAAGTCCTTTAGGCAGCTAAGAGGGAGGTAAAAGGCTATTCTTGAGTCTTTTGTTTTCTTAAAAATAACCTGCTTAAAATAATCAATATCTCAAAAAGCCATATTTTGGGATGGCAGACTCTATTTCCCCTCACTGACAAGTAATTTCTGGTTCCCTAGATTAGGAAAATGAATTTGTGAATGGAACAGCAGAGAAGCATTATGTGCTCCATTACGAACTTCTCTCCTTAACCAGGTTTGTTTCTGGGCAAAGGGACCACCCCAGGTAACCACATTCAGACTGTGCAAAGGCATCCCACCATGAAGAGGCCGTTATTCTCTGGTCAGTGGTATCCTCATGTCTTGTGCAGATTCTAAGTCCAGCTCTTTTTCCTTAGGAGTGTAGCCAGGCCTCAGGTATGGTGAGCTGGACAGCTGTGAAGGCGGGTGTTGGAGAACAGGTAGGCAAAGGATGGAAATCCGTGAAGTTTTTCTCTCCTTACAGTGGTGTTTGGAAGCACAAACCAGTTTGCTTTTTTCCTAAGGATTTGGGATGAGGATGTTGACATTTGGGAGAACAGAAGGATCTAGATCAAAAGTCAGTTGAGCTAGAAGGTAGAAATATCTTTCATCTGAAAGAAAGCTAAATATGGAGACAAATGCCCAAAAATGTGGGAAAATGGGTCTTTATACTTAGTGAAAAGAAGTACTAAAAGACAATAAAGGATGCATACAAATTGTCTTTCAATTTGCTGTTTTGAAGACGCTCATTGAAAAATAAGGTCATGTCTGACTGTTGCAAACAACAGTTCTTATGGGGCCAGGAGACGTGGAGCAGAATAAATTCAGAAAGATATTTCTCTCAACTGAGAACCATTACTCACTACCCTGCTGCCAAGGCCATTGAGAGCTGCTGCAACACTCTTTGCATACAAGGACACACAGGGACAAAAGGTCATGGGAGGTAAGCAAGCCTGCAGTCCTCAAGTCAAAAAACAATAAACACACCAGCTTTCAAGACTTTTAAAGTAGCACAGTTGGGCCAAAGAAACTCCCACTTCGGATGTAGATTCACAACATCTTGTGGCTAATGGAAATACAGCTTGGGCAAGAGCTGGTTCAAACTGAAGTAATAGTAAGTTTATTATGGCCAAAATAGGCAACGGAGGATTAAGGCCTGGAACAGTACTTCGAGTATGTCTGGACTAGAATTAAAGACTGAACTGGCATTGAGGAGAGGGATCAAATTCAAGAACAAGGTTCCAAGGAGACCCATAAGGACTGGGAAAGAGGAGAACCTTTTTTGGAAAATTCATAAAACATAATGAGTAGCTCCTCTGCTGTTATGGAGAGAACATTCAATGATATGAGTAGTTATAAGTTTGAGGCCCAGTATGTAGACTCTCAATTATGACCTGAACAGGCATTGTATCAGCAAATATTTGGGTATCTTTCATTGATATGCATCTGAAACAGAAGTCAACACCTACAAAAAATTGTTAAAATATTTTCCTTGGAAATAACATAGAGTTTTGTCCCAAATTTGACTACTCACATTAAGCAATCTGAATAAATATAGTGGGATCTCACACTCTTGTGAGGCATCATTTGCTATGAAGAGAATGCTTTGAAATCTCCCAGAACCCTGAGAAAAGTACAGAATCCTTGGCTTCATGGAAGCCCAGTGGTCCTGTCCAATGCACATCTATCTCACTTTTTCTTTTTCTCTTACCATCAGGCAGTAAAGTTGGTCATAAGTCACACGTGCAAATCTAACTCACTTCTTTCTTACGAGCAATTACAGCAACTTGATTTTGAAATTCAACTTCAAGGAAAACAGAAAAGTCTACTTTTAATAAGAGAAAAACCTCAAGCTGAGTGAAAATCACTTTGCAGGCCCTGTTGAATGTATACTGGAACTACTTTTGAGGAGATCATTAATTTTATGGCAGTGATATACACCAGAATCAACTTCCATCTACTTTATAATCCATCAATTAATCAACAGGTCCGAGGGGAATATGACTGCTTTGCATTCTCTGTAGTGCTCTGTGAGGTTATGAGAGAAGAGAATGTTACTCACTGTGTATTAATTAAATGTTCAGGGCTGGATTCAAGCAATTTTAACTACAGAATTGAAACTATCGGGTAGAGAGAAGGAAATGCAGAATGACTTAAACAACTACTTCATGAAAGGAAAACATCCATTACTTGTTTCAATGTCCCCATTTGGTAGTATTTCTTCTTAAAAAACATAGCAAATGATGTCTTCAAAAAAATCTTTAAATTTAACAACTGTTTCTGAACAATATGTGTTCTATAAAAAAAAAACACTGAAAAATACATTTTGTGTATAGTTTATTCATTTTATGTATTTTTCCTGAAATCATAACGCATTAATTTTTTTTCAAAAATTTCTCTCTGATATTGCTTTTTAAAGTCCTAATTCTAGTTTATCACATTTTAAAACAACTTCCTTTACCCACACTCAACTAGATTTAAGCACCTATTTCACATAAGGCTCCAAAGTTTTCTTGCACAAGCATCATACCTGTTCGACTTACATATATATGTTATTTTAATGAAACAATTAAACAGTTGAACCACCTTACTTCTTGTTGTTAAGACTATATTCCTATCATTGTAACTTTTTAAAAATACCATTTGCTGGTATTTTTTAAATGCATAAAACTATAAAAACTTACTAATGTTCTATAACCATACCACATAGATAATCTCTGATAATATGCTTTTAAAAATCAGTTCATGTACATAATGAAAATTTCAAGCACTACAGAAAACGGTAGTATGAAAGTAATAATGTACTTCCTCACCTGGTCATTCTTACTGTTATTATTATTAGCAGTTTTTATAGCTCTTTCAGAAAACATTTTTGTTCATATATCAAAATATACATTGTATAGACACAAATACACATTCATGCAGGCACATATATTATTTCATAGAGTGGATCATATAATCAATACTCATAGTGCCTCATCTGGCTACCTTCACATAATAAGGTCTCTTAAAGAACTTTCCATGTTAGTGCATATGATCAACCTCATTCCTTTTAACAGCTGCGTAGTATCTGACAGAGTGGGATGATATATAGATCCAATATATTCTACAATTTATTTTAGTAGCCCTTTATTAATTGACACTTAAGTAGTTTCTAGAGTTTTTTTAATTAAAAAATCCTGATCTAAGATCTTTTAATAACTTGGCTTTAAAAACATCTATTAGTCAATTAAATTCCTAAAAGTAGATTTTTTTAAAAACTGTTTTCTTTTTTAATCTATTCTAACTTTTTATGTTGCTTACAATTTAGAAAGGGGAAAACCTAGTTTCATTTAGGTTGTGGGAAAAAAATTAGAAAACATCAGTGACACTTGGTGTACTGGCCCAGCTGCCTTGATTCATTTCAGTTTCAAGTGTGGAGGTGCTCATAGTGTAGGCACACTTAGAATGGGGTCCATAACAATGTTCTTCTTACTCCAGAATAATACAGAATGATGTTATCAATTTAGCACCTCTAGTTTACCAGTTCCTGGAGAGAGTTCATTAAGAAATATAACCATTGGACTTATGGTCAAGATGGTAGCACAGGCAGACATGGCTCTCCTCTTCACACAACCACATCAAATTACAATTAAAATATAGAACAATCGCTTCTCAGAACCATCAGATTTCAAGTTGAATGGAAGTCTGGCAACTACAGAATTAAAGAAACCACATCCATCCAGACTGGTAGGATGGGCATAGATGCAGAATGGGCTGGTCCCTCACCCACGTGTGGTGGATAAAAATTTGGGAGGGATATCTCAGGAGCAAGCAGTCCCACCCCCACACCAGGTCCCCCAGCCCAGAGTTCCAGTGCCAGGAAGAAAAGTCCCCACAACTTTTGACTGCAAAAACCAGTGGGGACTGAGTCAGTGGAAGAAACTACTAAGCCCCAAGGAGTTCCACTTAAAGAACGCCCACATGGACTCACCTACTCAAACTCATTCCTTCTGAACTCTAGCACCAGGGTAGCAGCTTGAAAAGCACCAGTGGCATACAGGGAGAAACTGAACTGTCTGGCATCATGGCGAGAGCTGGGGGGCAGCTTTCTCCCAAACAGAAAGGTAGACAGAGGCCATATTCCATTTTCTGAACCTTTTCCCAACAGAGCCACAGAACTGGCAAGTAGGTGCCATATCTGGGACTCCATCAACCTGGCTAACACTTTTTGGCCCACTTTGGAAGTCCCCAGAGACTCCACCCTACCCAAATTACAGGCCCACCCAAGCTACTTTTCCACATGAATGACTGGTCTTGGCTGATGTTTCACAACTTCCTAAATCCTATCAAACAAATAACAGCTGGCCTTAGTGAGCCCCAGGCCGAGCACTAGCAGCAGCCAACCTAAATTCACAGCTTGGTTTCTCCTGGGAATCTCTGAGCCCAGCCCAAGTAGCAGCCATCGCAGATTGCTTTATAGCTCAGGCAGGGTGGCTCCAGGCAAAACACAGGTGAGGGCTGACCTTGACCTGCACCACCCAGGAAACCACAGAACCTGTGTGCCCAGTGGACAGCTACAGATCATATTGGAGCACCACCACCCTGCCCTTGCACAGCTGATTCTCCACTGAGGGCAGAAGTTGATGGTTAGCGGTCACAGCTGGTCCTTACAGATGACTGGCCTGGGTAAATCCTTCCCACTGATCTGCCTATGGCAATCAACTACACGAGGAGCTACAAGAGGAGTGTGTATTCAGCCTATGTGAAGGGCACACCTCGAGTACCCAGCTTGGGTGAGAGGGAGAGCTGTGCCACTAGACCCTATAAGACACCTACTACATTAGGCCACACTACTAAGACAGGGAGACATAGCAGCACTACCTAATACATAGAAACAAACACAGGGGGACTGCCAAAATGAGGAGACAAAAAAAAACATGGCGCAAATGAAAGAACAGATCAAAACTCCAGAAAAAGAGCTAAATAAAATGGAGAATGGAGATAAACGATCCATCAGATGCAGAGTTCAAAACACTGGTCATAGGATGCTCAAGGAACTTAGTGAGGACCTCAGCAGCATAAAAAAGATCCAGTCAGAAATGAAAGATACACAAGTTGAAATAAAGAATGATTTACGGGGAAACAACAGTAGAGTGGATGAAACTGAGCATCAAATCAATGATTTGGGACATAAAGAAGAAAAAAACCAAGCTGAACAACAAGAAGAAAAAAGAATCCAAAAAAAATTAGAATAGTATAAGCAGCCTTTGGGACAACTTGAAGTGTTCCAACACTCACATCATAGGGGTGCCAGAAGCAGAAGAGAAAGAGCAAGAAATTGGAAATCAATGTGAAAAAATAATGAATGAAAACTTCTCTAATTTGAGGAAGGAAATAGACATGTAAGTCCAAGAGGCACAGAGAGTCCCAAACAAGATGCAAAGAGGCCCACTCCAAGGTACATTGTAATTAAAATGCCAAAGGTTAAATATAAAGTGAGAATATTAAAAGCAGCAAGAGAAAAGCACTTAGTTACCTATATGGGAGTTCCCATAAGACTGTCAGCTGACTTCTCAAAAGAGACTTTGTAGACTTGTAGGGGCTGGCAAGAAATATTCGAGATCATGAAAAGCAGGGACCTACAGCCAAGATTGCTTTACCTAGCAAAGATATCATTTTGAATCAAAGGGCAGATAAAGAGCTTCCCAGACAAGAAAAAACTAAAGGAGTTCATCATCAGCAGACCATTATTATATGAAATGTTAAAGGGACTTATTTAAGAAAAAGAAGATCAAAACTATAAACAGTAAAATGGCAATATATACAAATCTATCAACTGAATCTAATAAACAAACTAAACAAACAAGAAGAACAGAGATAGAATTCATGGATACAGAGAGTGTTTTGATGGTTGCCAGATGGGCGGGGATTGTGGGGCAATGGGTAAAGAGGTGAGGGCAGTAATAAGTACAAATAGGTAGTCACAGAAGAGCCATAGGGATGTAAAGTACTGCATAAGAAATGGAGTAGCCAAAGAACTTATACACATGACCAATGCACATGAACAATGGTGGGAGGAATTGCCTGAGGGAATGGGGTTGATGGGGGGAGGGAGAAAAAGGGGAAAATCAGGACAACTGTAATAGCATAATTCATAAAATATAATTAAAAAGAAATATGACCATTTAAAAATTATTGATACCTGATCAAATCTTTCTGATTAAGTCACATTGTCAATTGTCTTA